>NC_137776.1:23742258-24342258 GCF_963455305.1 Plecotus auritus
TGCCTTCAGAAAGACAGACAGCTCATTCATCTATGCAACAGGCAGAAAGGCAGTGTATGAGGGAACAGATGTTAGAGTAAATATAAGTGATGATGTTAAGTCTGTTAAAGTTCATTTCTGATTGATTTTTCTTTTTCTCCCCCAGCAAAATAGGATGTAAGGTTAAGGTATTAGGGACTTGAGGAAAGAGAAGAAGGTGTGAAAGTCATCTAGAATGATGGGAGAATTAATAGATTAGGGAAATATTATGATTGCCTGGCAGTATGAAGGGTGCATTTGAGATTCGCGTTCAAGAATTTAAATTAAAACTAGTCAGCCTGATGGTTATGTTTCTTTTTCTGACTACGCTTGACTGTATATACAGGAATGGAAGAGGTAGAAAATTTGGATTTAACTGTACACAACATAAGAGATGAACAATAGAATCAAGTGTCCATGCAGGAAAGTGATTATAATGATTCACCATAGAAGCTGGGTAAGGAAGGCAAGCAGGACATCAAAGGAGCCAGGACAATGAAAGGAGGGTAAGATCAATGAACTAACTGCAGGTCTCTGTTGGATTAAGGGAAGGTTGAGTAGAGGTAGAAAAAGAACAGGAACAATAGAGGAAGAAGTGGTTGAAAAGGAGGATGTGTAGCCCTGACCGGTTTGGCTCAGTGGATAGAGCGTCGGCCTGCGGACTGAAAGGTCCCAGGTTCGATTCCGGTCAAGGGCATGTACCTTGGTTGCAGGCACATCCCCAGTAGGAGGTGTGCAGGAGGCAGCTGATGGATGTTTCTCTCTCATCGATGTTTCTAACTCTCTATCCCTCTCCCTTCCTCTCTGTAAAAAATCAATAAAATATATTTAAAAAAAAAAAAAAAGAAAAGGAGGATGTGTAAAATTGAGCTTCTGGGGGTTGCAGTTTTGGTGATGACAAGGTCTAGAGTAGACTCTAGAGCAGAGTTTCTAAACAGCAACACTGCTGACACTTTGGGCTGGACAAGCCTTTGCCATGGGGGGGGGCATCCTGTGTACTATAGGATGCTGAGCAACATCCCTGGATGCTATCCACTACACTAGATGCCAGTCTCCAGACATTGCCAAATTTCCCCTAAGGGCAAAATCTCCCCCTTGGTGAAAACCACTGTTCTAGAGCATGCCCATAGAAATCAGTGAATGAGATAGAGCAGAAGTCAAGATAACCAGAGAGAACTGGAGAAAGTGGCAGTGAGTCAGGAGCTAAAATCCTCAAGAAATGAGTGGGAATGACTCAGAGTCAGTGCATTACAACAATGAAGAGGACTGGGTGATATGAGATTCAAAACCGGGCTTTTTAGGGCGGAAGGAGAATGGTGAGAAAGCAGCAATTAGAAGCAAGGAGGACACACCCCACCTCAATAGTCAGTGGTTACAGGACTATGGGAGAAAATATAGCCACCCTGTGAGAAGGCTGCAGAGAAAGAAGTGTCTTCAGGGCAAAGCCAGGTTTCTGAGCAAGAAGGAGAAAAGAATGCTCAGAGAAGAGACTGGAGATAAGATTTTGCTGATGATGCACTATTAATTCCACAAGGCACAGGGGAAGGGTTCAGGAATTGGGGAAGGCTGGGAAAAGAGGACAGGATGAAGAAGTGCAGACTAAAAGGTGGAATCCAGTGGGAGGTCCTCTAAGGGGAGTCGGGGGTGGGGGGTGGGTAGAGGACATAGATCTTCAAAACCAGAAAAGAAAAAAGCCTTCTGTTATTTTGGCAAGAAGGTAAACATAGGTAAGAATATACCAGGAATGTGGCTATGCCACTAGAAGTCACATTATTATCAACCCTAGGCTAGAACTAGTCTAGAACAAAAGGATAATCTTTTGAGCTTCACCAAAGAACAGTACCAGCTTTAATATCAGGAAGTCAACCAGACACACCTCTATCAAGAGTTGAGAACAGGTTTTCAAGGGTTCAGGAACTAAGGAAATCTTCAAGAAAGGAGAAACTTGTGCAAGGTTAGTACAGATAGACTTAAAGCCATAATTAGAATTATTGGGACTAATTAGGAAAATACATTCCTCATTAGAGAATTAGAAATTAGGGTGTTCTAAAAAGAGCAGAGTAGCAAAGAGACTATTAATATGGCCAAGAGGACCTCATCAGTGCTTACACCTGGAAGATAATTAGAATGTAAATTCCCAGAGGGACTGAGAATCCCCCCCCCCCCCCCCCGCCCACACACACACACTCCTAGCCCAGAGAGAGTTGAGGAAAGGAACCTACACTAGTGAGCCCAGGAAGCTAAACCAGTGGCGCTAAGAAATGGCAAATGAATTGTGCTGCGTAAACTCATCCATTTAGTTTCCTCCCTTTAAAAAGTTACAAAACAAGCAAACAAACAAAAAACAACCACACACACCACAAAACATACCGACTTAACACCTAAGTTTACGCTTATCATTAAGTTTAAACACTATAGAAGTATATAAGTAACAGACCCCCTCTCTTCACCTCCAAACCACTCCTCAGGGGTAACCTGTACACAATTTGGTATGTATCCTCCCAGACTTTTTTCTATTCTTTTTTTTTTTTTTTTTTTATCCTTACCAAGGATATTTTTCCATTGATTTTTTTAGAGAACGTGGAGGGGAGAGAGGTGGATGGGACAGAAAGAGAGAGAGAGAGAGAAACATCGATGTGAGAGACACACATCGATTGATTGCCTCCCATATGCGCCCTGATCAGGGCTGGGGATGGAGCCTGCAACTGAGGTATGTGCCCTTGACTGGGAATCAAACTCAAGACCCTTCGGACCAATGACCGACACTCTAACCACTGAACAACCAGCCAGGGCCTTTTTTTTTCTATTCTTATGCAAACATACACACACTGAGGTATTCCCCTCCCCCAAATGGGATCACATCATATATATTCTTATGCATTTTGCTTTTTTCTCTTAATAGTAAGTATATCATGGCCATCTTTTCAAGGTATATCCAGGTCTGCCTCATTCTTTTTAATGAGTTCACTGTACTACAGTGTTTGGATGAACCATAATTTTTCAGATTTATGTAACAATGGGCATTTTATTTTTTTTAAATATATTTTATTGGAGAAACCAAGATGGCGGCATAGGTAAACACCTAAACTGCTGCCTCGCACAACAACTTCAAAACTACAACTAAAAAACAAAACGGACACCATCCAGAACCACAGGAAAGCAGGCTGAGTGAAAATACTACAACTAGAAGGAAAGAGGAAAGCACATTGAGACTCAGAGGAGCTGCAAAAGGCTGAGGTATGGAGACGCGCACGTGCAGAGAGGACAGGCGGCTGAATGCACGGGCGGCTGAGTGCGAGGCTGGCTTTCTAAAGCGGGAGTGAGACGGAAGCTCCCGACTGCACTGAACTCCAGTCCCGGGTAAGACTCTGGGAAACCAGATTCATTCGGGGGGGATCTGGACTGTCAGGAAAAGAGAAAGCACACTGAGACTCGGGAGCTGCGGAAGGCAGAGGTCCAGAGGCGCGCGCATGCAGAGAGGACTGACTGCTGAATGTACGGGCGGCTGAGTGCGCGGCTGGCTTTCTAAAGCGGGAGGGAGACGGAAGCTCCCGACTGCGCTGAACTCCACTTCCGGGCGAGTTTCTGGGAACCCAGACTCATTCGGGGAGAAACTGGATTGTCTGGCAGTGGGCGAAACCCAAGGGCTGCTTTCTCTCAGAGGTGCTTGCAGCGATTACCAAGGGACACTGAGACCCAGGGGCCTCATAGGGCAGGGCTGACAGGAAGCCAAGGCTGTTGGCTCCACCCTGAAACTCTGCCCCATCCAAGCTGAGCACAGAGGCTTTTGCAATTTTGCAAGTCTTGTCCTATAAGGGTGTCTCCAGCACAGAAGTTCTCCCAGCATAGACACAGCTGATCCTCACAGCCAATTGGCCTGGAGGTCAATTCCTCCCAGTGATACCAACAACAATCAAGACTTAACTACAACAAGGCTGAGCACGCAGTCCACAAAGGGGTGCACCAAGAGTGTCCACCTCAGGTAACTGGGGAGACTGAGCCACTGTGCCCTATAGGACACCTACCACACAAAGCTACTCCACCAACTCAGGGAAGCAGCGAAAATGCGGAGACAAAGAAACAGATCACAAATGAAAGAAATGGAGGAAAACAAACGACTGGATATAGAGTTCAAACCCACGGTTATAAGGTTTTTCAAGAATTTCCTAGAAAAAGCCGATAAATTTAGCAAGACTCTCGAGGATATGAAAAAGGACCAACTAGAAATTAAACATACACTGACTGAAATAAAAATATTATACAGAGACCCAACAGCAGACTAGAGGATTGCAAGAATCAAGTCAAAGATTTGAAATATAAAGAAGCAAAAAACACCCAATTGGAAAAGCAAAAAGAAAAAAGAATCCAAAAATATGAAGATAGTGTAAGGACCCTCTGGGACAACCTCAAGTGTACCAACATCCGAATTATGGGGGTGCCAGAAGAAGAGAGAGAACAAGATACTGAAAACCTATTTGAAGAAATAGTGACAGAAAACTTCCCCCACCGGGTGAAAGAAATAGAATTACAAGTCCAGGAAGCACACAGAACCCCAAACAAAAGGAATCCAAAGAGGACCACACCAAGACACATCATAATTAAAATGCCAAGAGCAAAAGACAAAGAGAGATTAAAAGCAGCAAGAGAAAAACAGTTAATTACCTACAAGGGAGCACCCATACGATTGTCAGCTGATTTCTCAACAGAAACTATGCAGGCCAGATGGGAGTGGCAAGGAATATTCAAAGTGAGGAATAGCAAGAACATACAACCAAGATTACTCTACCCAGCAAAGCTATCATTCAGAAGTGAAGGGCAGATAAAGAGCTTCACAGATAAGAAAAAGCTAAAGGGAGTTCATCACCACCAAACCTGTATTATATGAAATGCTGAAAGGTATTCTTTAAGAAGAGGAAGAAGAAGAAAAAGGTAAAGATAAAAATTATGAACAACAAATACATACCTATCAACAAGTGAATCTAAAAATCAAGTGAATAAAAAATCTGATGAACAGAATAAACTGGTGAATATAATAGAATCAGGGGCATAGAAAGGGAGTGGACTGACAATTCTCGGGGTGAAAGGGGTGTGAGGGATGCGGGAAGAGACTGGACAAAAAGTGTACACCTATGGATGAGGACAGTGTGGGGGAGGTAAGGGCAGAGGGTGGGGTGGGAACCGGGTGGAGGGGAGCTATGGGGGGGGGGGAAGAGGAACAATTGTAATAATCTGAACAATAAAGATTTATTAAATTTAAAATATATATATATTATTTTTTTTTTTTTACAGAGAAGAAGGGAGAGGGAAAGAGAGTGAGAAACATCGATCAGCTGCCTCCTGCATGCCCCCTACTGAGGATGTGTCCACAACCAAGGTACATGCCCTTGACGAGAATCGAACTTGGGACCCCTTCAGTCCGCAGGCTTATGCTCTATCCACTGAGCCAAACCAGTTAGGGCAACAATGGGCATTTTAAATGTTGTCAATGCTGCTTTGAAATACTTGTGCACGTCTTCATATGTTAATAATTCTACATATTACATCCCCACCTTCTGAAGGAAAGGATATATCTGATACTGGCCAAAAAATTTGCTCTCCAAAAATCGTGTATCAATTTACCTTCCCATCAAAATCGTATGTAGAATGCCCAAAACCCCATACTCTTGCCAAAGCTATAGAAATCCTAATTTCTGCCGACTAATAAGAGGAGAGAATCTTATTCATCTTTTTTTTTATGTGACTCCTAAATATTTTTTAATTAAGGTATTATATGTGTACATATCTTACCATTGCCCCCCCACCCCACTCCCATACATGCCCTCACCCCCCAATGTTTTGCATCCGTTGGTTACTCTTATATGCATGCATATAAGTCCTTCGGTTGATTTCTTATTTCTCCCACCTCTCCCTAACCTTCCCGCTGTAATTTGACAGTCTGTTTGATGTTTTACTGCCTCTGTATCTATCTTTTTGTTCATAGTTTATAATGTATTTTATTATCCACAAATGAGTGAGATCATGTGGTATTTTTCTTTCATTGACTGGCTTATTTCACTTAGCATTATGTTCTCCAATTCCATCCAGGTTGCTACAAATGGTAAGAATTCCTTCTTTTTATGGCAGCATAGTATTCCATTGTGTAGATGTACCATAGTTTTCTGATCCAGTCATCTGCTGACGGGCACCTAGGCTGTTTCCAAATCTTAGCTATTGTAAATTGTGCTGCTATGAACATAGGGGTGCATATATCCTTTCTGATTGGTGTTTCTAGTTTCTTAGGATATATTCCTAGGAGTGGGATTACTGGGTCAAATGGGAGTTCCATTTTCAGTTTTTTGAGGAAACTCCATACTGTTCTCCACAGTGGCTGCACCAGTCTGCATTCCCACCAGCAGTGCACGAGGGTTCCTTTTTCTCCGCATCCTCGCCAACACTTGTCATTTGTTGATTTGTTGATGATAGCCATTCTGACAGGTGTGAGATGGTATCGCATTGTCGTTTTGATTTGCATCTCTCGGATAATTAGTGACTTTGAGCATGTTTTCATGTGTCTCTTGGCCTTCCTTCTGTCTTCTTTCGAAAAGATTCTATTTAGGTCCGTTGCCCATTTTTTTATTGGATCATTTATCTTCCTTTTATTAAGTTGTATAAGCTGCCTTATTCATCTTTTAATGTGAATGCTTTTTTGTTTTGTTTGTTTTGGTGGAGGAGGATATATCAGTTTAAGAACAATAAAAACTATTTTCAAATTTGTATATTTAAACATTGAACCAAGAGGATACCATCTTCATGAAATATACTGATTGCTAAAGGAAAAGAAACATGAGAAGAATAATAACTACATACATAGCCAATACTTTTGAATTTTTATTATGTGCCAGACCCTATGAAAAGTACCTAACTATATTATCTTATTGAGCTCCCATAACTCTTTAGAGGGCATTAATATGCCCATGTTATACAAAAAGAAACTGAAGTTAGATAGGTTAAGTAACTTTCTCAAAATTACACAACTAATAACTGAGTAAAACCAGGTTTTGAACCCAGACTATCCGATTCTGGATTCCCCACTTAGACAAGTTAAGTAACTTGCTCAAAAAAAGCCGCATAGCCAGTAAATATTACAGTTGGGATTCTAACCCAGGTCTAACTCCAGAGCACACATATGTAAAATGTTTGCTTGCTTGTTGTGTATTTAATAGAACTTGTATTATTTATATGAATAATGTAATGATAGTGTGGGGAAGAATGTATTCCTCTAAACTTTTTGGGGGGGAGGGTTCTTGTGTGGGTATTTTTGGTTCTGTTTTGCCTAAGGTTTGAAAAACAAAATACTGACATTGCCTTGGTTGAGCTAAAGTCAGATTAAGCCCAACTGCATGACTCCAGGGCAGGGGTGGGCAAACTTTTTGACTCGAGGGCCACTAAACTGGACCGGAGGGCCGGAACAAAAGTATGGATGGAGTGTTTGTGTGAACTAATATAAATTCAAAGTAAAGGAGCGGAGGGGAGAGCAAGAGAACCGGAAAGAACAGCCGGATCCGACCCGCGGGCCGTAGTTTGCCCAAGTCTGCTCCAGGGGCATCATACTTATGTGAATGGAATTCACTGGAGTTGTGCAGTACACAACCTACAGAGCTGAGTGTGGGCCCCAGGACCAGATACAGACTGACTAATGGAAAAGGGAGATTTCTCCCCACCATTAGGCCAACACAGTGTCCCCTAGTGGTTGAGAATAGTGTTGACAACTAAAAAGGTCGAAGAGAGCTCCAGCATTGACAGAACTAGGGTAGTTGCTGATGTGAAATCAGGAGACATGAAAACAGCCGAAACCGGTTTGGCTCAGTGGATAGAGCGTCGGCCTGTGGACTGAAGGGTCCCGGGTTCGATTCCGGTCAAGGGCATGTACCTTGGTTGTGGGCACATCCCCAGTGGGAGGTGTGCAGGAGGCAGCTGATCGATGTTTCTGGCTTTCTATCCCTCTCCTTTCCTCTCTGTAAAATATCAATAAAATATATTTTTAAAAAAATGATCTTAAAAAAAAAAAAAGGAGACATGAAAACAAACTGCTGCTTCCTCTAACTGGAGTGTTCCCACACAAGAGAATGCAAGATAAATCAAGACTCTTCTTTGGGGAATCAATGGTTCCTTAGGACACAAAGGGGAACCCAGAGTAAGTATCACCAACAACTCAGGTCTCAAGAATAAGATGCCTGCACCATAAATGAAGAGAGAAAGGGAAATGATTTTACTATATGAGAGAAGGTGGTAGAGAAGCAGGGAGATAGACATAAATAGACTCAAGACTAGATAATCAGCCTGGAAATGTCTTAGTAATCTTCCAAAGGGCACCCCTCCACCACCACCAAAATAAAATAAAATAAAAATAAAAAGCCACTAGAAAATTAGGAGAACCTTGAAAATATTCTCAAGGGGGAAAATGATGCTAAAAGAAACCCAGATGTGGTGAATATAAAATGAATGGAATTTTGGATTCATTCCTACTGTCAGCCTCTCTTAGAATTGAGGCAAAGGCAATTGCAGACTTGGGAAGAAAGGCTTAACTTGACCAAATTAAAATGGCCTAAAGCCATAAAGAGACCATGGGTAAAACAGAAACACACATTAGCTAGGCAAAAGATGGGCCCTGAGGATCAGCACAGCAACTGGAAGAAATGGAGAAGAGTCAACCAAGGTAAACACCATAATAGTGAGTGCCAATCACTGGCTTGATTGAGAAGGGGTATTCTAGTTAATATTTACCATTTGCTGCTCATAAGGATGATCAATTTTCAAAGAATTTGAAGGTATGTTGTAAAATAAAAATAACACTGAAATATAAGACACCACATAATCTTCCAATGACCTGGGTGTTTATCAAAACTATCAATTGTCACTACTGTCTAAGGAAGTGACAGGATCCGGTCTCAGTTACTGACCTGGCAAAAACCTGGCTAGAAAGAAACAATCAAGAAAGATGTAGATGGCATCGAATAAGGAGATGACAATGCCCAAAGGGTATGAGACATTATTTCCTTTATATTTCAAAGACCCTAGTACCGTAAAAAGGGTAGTGAATAACAGCAATGGGAAATAAGTACCACATTTATTTTGACAACTCACTAGACTGTAAATTCTAGGAGAGTAAAACTTGTTTTGGTCATTGCTCTGTCACTGCATCTAGAACAGTAACTGACACAGAGGAGGCACTCAACAATACTTAAAGAAGAAACAGTGCCATTCATTGAATATTCCCTTTTTCCATTCTCTCAAAAATTATACCTGGAAAGAAAGAATGAATGCTGCTCACTCTAATATCCTTTTTCATATTCTCTACTTAAAGAAATTCTTATCCTTCAAGCTCCAGCTTAAATTTCTTCTCTTTCTCAAAGTCTTCCCTGATTGCTTCCTGCTGTCCACAAACCTACCTCCTTCAAAAGCCAAAGTTCAACTTTCTTTATTCTTTTCATCCAAAGTGCCTTACTTGGACCTATATTTGCACTCGTTTCGTTCTGCACTGCATTGTAGGTTAATATTTACATGTCTGAACCTCCTCCTGGGTTATATGTTCCTTGAAGGTAAATTCTGGATTCAGTTTTCTTGAATCCCCATCTTCTATCATAATGCCTTGCAAACAGCAATTACTTAAGTGTCTGCTAAGTTTAATAAAGCAGAATTATATTTTTGGTATCTAATAAGAAGCCAGCACATTACAGGGGCTCAATAAATGTTTATTACATGAATGAACTGAAAGAAAGATAATACAGCAAAATCAGGTTCTTTGCCTCAAAACCCAGGGCTGAAAGGCATCACACCTTAAAGACAGAGAAATTGTCTCTTTCCCTTGGTGTAAGAACTTGCCTGGTTCATGTGCCCAGTATCGGGCAGTCTGGCACCAAAACTGTAGAGATAAGTTTGAGGGAGTTCCAAGAAGAACATAATTGACCAGGGTGGGGGAGGGAAGAATGAAAAAGGAGCGATTGGAGCTTAAGCCAGGCAGATGGCCTAAGTGATGTCTGAGACTAGACATGATAACCTTCTGCTAACATCGAGAGAGTGTAAACACCAAGTGGAGAGGAATTGTTTAGCCTGGCCCAAGGAGCTCAAAGTAGGAGAAAGGATGAAACAAGGATGGAAGATCAAAGTCCTGTGACAGAAAAGCCAACCAGGAGAGACACGGCTCTCCTTGGACTCAGAGAAAACAAGACATTTTCACAGATACCAACAAGTGTTATTATCCTTTTCTTCAGGCATAAAGGAGACTACAAACAGATGGATTATTGAAACTAGAAGAACTGAAACTGAATACAAAGAGCCTATGCTTGTAACAGAAAGTCCTTTTACCATTACACAAAATATAGCCCCATACTCAGTGTTATTAAAGCATTGTCCCCAGAACCCACTGATGCAGACTGCACCCGTAAGTCAAAGCACCTGGGGATGAAAGAAGAAAAAGGAGCAAAAAAGAGAATCAGCAAAGCAGTGGGACTGTAAGGAATCCCATGGTCAGGTAAAATGCAGGAAATCTCCCATCTGTGTTCTCATTAGCTCTTTTCCATTTTACTCGAACAAAGCCACCTCTCAAAGTGGAGTTTGCTGAAAACATATTCATTTCTTCCTATTTCCCATTCCACTCCAGCCCGCCCCCCTGCCTGCTTCTCAGGAACTTTCAGTAGGCTTTGATTGTGCCTACAACATCAGTAATAAGTGCTGTGAGCGGTAGAGCTGGAAAAGATATGGTTTCCTGCTTCAAAGAACTTATAATCTACTTGCAGAGACAAAATATAAATATGTGAAAATAGCAAGAAAATAATTGCAAAGAAAGAGATGATAAATACAGGTGGAAATAGGATAAACTATTGGTATGTAACTCTTAATGGTCTGTGAAGTGAGAGGAAAATAAGATTCAGCTGATAATTCAGGGAAGGCTTCCTGGCAGAGGTGAATTTTCTTCTTGAAGAAGAAAAACAGAAATGGACTGACTGAATTCAATTTATGGGTTTGTAAAAGCTATGAAAATTGCTCATTGACAAATGAACTAAACAGAAGCCCAGGGAGCTTAAATAAAATATGTCCAAGTGACAAATAAGTAAGTGGAAGAGCTGGAATTAAAATCAAATTATTCTGACTTCAAGTCCAGAGCAGGTGACAGGAACAAATGCAGAGGAGCGAGAAGGAGCAATGCCTATAAGGAAGGTGAGCAGACTGGCTTGGCTGCGACAGAGACTGTATACTGAGTACTGAGGTCCTGTGGTACTGAGTTCCGTAGGGTACTGAGAAATAAGAAGCCCCGGTCTACTCCCAAATGATCTGAGTGGCTCCATCTGAGACTCTACTTCTCTCCCTCTTCAGGAACATCCAGGACACCTTAGTGACAGGAGCCCTGCAGAACTTCTGCATTTCCCACAGCACATGTCCTGCTCTGAGACCTTAGCTTCTAGCAGCTGCCATCCCAGATACCTGCCAAGGACCCTGGAAGCTCCAAGACACACATATAACAAAACTAATCAGGGAGCTACTCCACATACGCACTTCTGGTTCTGCTCACAACCCCACCCTCCTCCTTTGCCCCCACCAACACTGAGGAAACCAGATGTACAAATGGTTAACAGAGAAAAAAATCCCACCCAGACCACTTGAAACGCGGCTAGTCTGGCTGGGCTTCGAGTCCGCTCAGCGACTGCTCCACGTCTGCTATTTATAGCCTCTGGGTGCCCAGCCCAGCTTCCAGGTCACTAATTGTGGCCCAGCCCCGAGCCAACCCCACACCTCCTCCCTTGCCCTGCAACACAGGGAACAAGAAGCAAATCCAGCTTTGTCCGGCCCAGGGAGAACAGCGAGGAATGAGATTTGAATTCAAGACCCTGATTATAGCCCTGCCCTCGTACTACACATCTTGGAGATCTGAGCTATCCCTTCCTTCTATAGCAGGTTCCTCTTGGCATAAAGACTCGGCTTTCTCCGTTAGTTCTGTATCCATGCTACATTGGGCAATAACCAACAGGCCACATCCCAACTAGCAATTCTATATCTGAAGCCTTGTGTCCATCCCAATTAAACCTGACCATTGTCAATGAGGTTCATATTCAGGGCAAAGGACTGGGACTCAGGTGAAGGAAGAGTTAAGAGGCTTAGAATAAGAAAGATAAGTCTCCTTCCTTTCCCAGTGCCTCAGTGTTATGGTTACCATTCTTCTCAGACAGCCCAACAAGCTACCAACCCTGTACGGCCTTGACCAATACTGCCCAAGACTATACATCCCAATGTTAGTCTTCCCCTTCTCATTTGGGGGTTCATTTGGGCCATTGGCTAACATGCCAGGGATTCTGGTTATTGGAGCCAGAACCAGAATGCTGCTGTGCTATCTCATCATCACCCACAAATGCCAATTCCCAGCCCCAAATGGCCCCAAATCTTTCCTCCCAAGACCACAAGGGGAAAAAAGTTTCCAAATTAAAAAACTAAAACTGGCAACAAAGGTGCCCCATGGCAGTAACCTTTAAAACTGGCCATTAAAGTTTATAAGTCAGACGGCACCAACGTGAACGATCAAGAAGAGAAAAACAGCCCCCTCCCTTGGGGACCCAGAGCCACAGCCTTCCCCCTAAAGCCATAGAGCTGATGTCACAAGAAGCACTTGCTGCCATCAAGGGCTCTCTGTGTCCCAACTACAACCATTCACAATGTAGGCAACCTCTGTGTGCTGAGGTGGTGGGTGTCTGGCTGAGAATAAAGGAAAGGGGAGGGGTAAGGAGGCATGGGTTGGGGTATATAGGAGGTAGGAGAAGATGGGAAGGGGGAGAAAAACAACAAATCTCTTCCTAGCCATGATGGCTGCCTGCAATTCACAGGCCAGGAGGGGACAGGCCTGTCAGGCTGCCTAGGACAGTGGTTCCCAACTTTTTTCCACCCAACACACATGAAGCATATCACCTATTTTCATCAGTAACTTTAAGTCATTATGTAATGATTCCTAACCATCCTGGGATAGAGGGGACATATATCATAATTTTTTGGCAAGGGTATGAATAGTTTGAAAAGGCCTCCAAATTATTCTGACCACCTCCCCTATGGGTTATGTAACCCCCCTGTGAAGAATCATCAGTTTAGGGAGCCTACTTCTCCTTCCCTCCCTTCCTTCCTTCCATGTATTCAACAAACACATTTTAAAAGCTTCAATATGCCAGGCATTGTTCTAAGGACACTGGGGTGACAGCAATGAGCGCACAGACAAAAATCCCTGCCCTCATTGAGAATCCATGCCTTCGCAGGGGAGAAAAACAACATAATAAAAAAGCAAAATCTGTGGTATGTCGGGTAATGATAAGTGCTGAGGAGAAAAACAGAGCAGGAAAAGGGAACGGAGAGTGCTGGAGGGGGTGGGGCTGACATTTTCCAGAGGGTGGCCAGGAAGTCCTCAACTAGAAGGTAGCAAATGAAAAAAGAGCCAAACAAGAGAAGGAAAGGGGCCACGCAGGTCTCTGAGGAAAGAGCATCCTCAGCAGAGGGACCGCAAGTGAGAAGGTGCTAAGGAATGGCACATGTCTAGTATGTTCAAGGAACAGTCATAAGGAGGCCACTATGCCTGGAGCCCGTGTGCCATTCTTGGTGACAATTCCTCCTCCATTGTACATCCTATGGCTCTGAGGAGCTGGGCTGATCACCTGTTGGACTAAATTGTCTAAGCCAGGGACATGCTCACAAGCAGAAGGAACTTAAGTAGCTTGGTGAAAGGGGACACAGGTAGGTAAGATGAGCTTAGTATTAAAGTATTTCTCCTTGTTTAAACAGCTCAGAGTTCTTTTAAATAAAATCTCATCCATTCACACAAAATCCTTATAAGGAACAAAAATCATATCCCAAAGAAATCCTTTTTTAAATGAGGTTAAAGCTAGAAACTGGAATAGAATTTACTCTCGATACCCAGTCCAATGCCCTAATACTCATAAAATCATAGAATATTAAAAGCTGGAAGAGGCCTTAAGAGATGATCTTATGCATTCCCCTCATCTTACTTCAGAAGCAGTTGCTGAAATTAGAGCCCAGGGTTCTTGGATAAGGGGTGAACACTCCTTAGAAAGCAATGTAGGACCCAGCCGGTGTGGCTTAGTGGTTGAGTGTCGACCTATGAACCAGGAGGTCATGGTTCAATTCCCGGTCAGGGCACATGCCCAGGTTGCAGGCTAGATCCCCAGTAGGGGGCATGCAGGAGGCAGCCAATCAATGATTCTCTCTCATCATTAATGTTTCTATCCCTCCCTCACTCGCCCTTCATCTCTCTGAAATCAATAAAAACACAAATCCTGCATTCTAGAATCTCTTCTGCAAAGGATGATATGGTGATGGCATTAGGATTACCGAAGACTAAATAGTGTTCTCTATCCCCTGACCTCTAGAAAAAAAGGCTGTGTTGTCTCCACATGCTAAGGTCACTGCTCTTCATCTAGCTCCCTTCAGCCCAAATGTCCTTGGTGATACAGAGCCCAGCCAAGCCCGTGGCTGCAGGTTCTGAAGACCAGAACTGAGTCTACAGTGTGAACACAGATACACACACACAGACACATACAGTCAGTGGGAAGGAGGGGAAAGGAAAGCACACACAACACAACACACTAGGGCAGCTGCAGAAAACAACTGCTTGTTAAGTTAAAATTAAACTCTGCACAAATATTGACCTTTGGAGGGGACAGAAACTGGTCCCATATTTACCAGTTTTATAAATGGGACTGACCACAGCTGCCCCACGCGCTTGGCCAGCACGATGGCAGGATGGGGCGAGGCCATGCTTTGGGGGTGGGGGGTGAATGAGAGGGGCAGGAGAGATTTTAAACACTCTCTTAAACGTAGTTACTACTGGTAGGTCAAAGTTCCCAAAAGCCTTAAAAGAGAAATTTCTAGGAAAGCAAATAAGGCAGTCCCTGAAAGTGGGGGGTCAGAAAAGTAGGAATAAAGAGGAAAAAGAAAGTGTCAGAAAGAAAAAGTTTACTAAAAATAGTGAAAAATATAACAGAGATTGAAACTGAATGGAGAGAACACTAGGAGCTTATCCTTTTGAACCCTGGCCCTTGGTCAAACGAAGAGTCATAAGGTAGGAGACCAGGTGACCAACTTAACCTAATGGAACGATCGAAACTAACCAGGTCTGAGGCTTGGCTCAGCTGCTTCATTGCTATGCAGCTTTGGGAAGCTGAAGGACCCCGTTTTCCCATCTACACAATAGAGGTAATAATACAAGTACTTTGTCCTAATTCACAAAGATAGAACCCAAAGAAGACAGTGCGAGTGAAAGCGCTTTGCCAACTGTAACACCACACAGATATAAATCATTACTTTTATTAATTCTACCCCAGCTAACTGTGCACCTTTATACTCCAAACTGGCCAATGAACTGCAGTCTCTCTAAGAGCAGAGCCAGGTCAGAAGGGAGAACTTGAGCTTCCCCTGAACTTGTTAAAAGCCTCCCAAAAGCATACACCTAAACCCTTCCTTTGCTGCAGGATAACGAGGAGGCCAACTTGCTGAACGATGCCCCAAAAGCCATACTCCCAGCTGCAAAAGGTCCCAATACAAAGGGGAAGAAAGGACTCATCAATACTATTTTCCTGACGGCGGATCTCTGGCAACCCACGGTTTTTCAGGAACAAACTTCACAGCTGCTGGGCTACTTAGTTCTGTTCCGAATCTCTGCTGCCTTCACTCTCTTTTATCTTTTCCTTACACTCATGACTTCCACGATTAATAATAAGCATAAAAGTCTGATCCAATTACCACCGAGTAGAGCATGACAACACCCTCCCGCCAACACTGTGCCACCAAGAATCACAATCTGAAAGTATTTCAAATAAATATACTTTGAAAAATACATGAAAAGATGTTGCTGAAATTAGTTGCCCAGTTTTACAGAAAGCCCCTGTGCCTTTATGTGGTATACTGTTTACACTCCACATCTTCAAAGCCTGGGGCAGACAAGCGTCTGTCACTTTATGGCACAGGGAAACTGCAGTGATGAAGTTAAAGTCCTTTGCCTCCTTGGGCTGACCAAACACGTCACTAGTATCTCTTGACTCTGCTTTACTTGTTCAATGTTTGACCTTAATATATCACAGTTTATATTGTTAAACGTGTGTCATAAAACATAAACAATGTACAGCACCATGTCAGCAATTCAGGAAGAATTTCCAACGCTGCAGTCTCCCTGGTCACAGGGCAGGGAGATGTTTTGCATTTGGTGCACCAAACATGTGCTACACGGGACTCCAAACAAACTGGGGAGGGGGAGACAGACAGGAAAGAAAAGGGAAAGCCAATGGGGAAATCATACTCCATGTGGGGAACCAGCGTCCTTGAATTCGGGTCCAAGAACTTTTTACAAAATGTAATCCTTATGAATTTCCATAACCCACTTCCTGCGGCTTCATCCTTCTCCGGGGGCTCCAGAGGAGTGGTGACATGCCTCCAGGTCCAGCCACTCACGGCCTCTAAGGCTTCTGTTTTTCTAACGTAGAAAAGAGTTCTCTCCACACTCCATGCCCATCTTTTCCATGAGTAATGACCTCCACAGGTCTTAGTTCCATCTTCTATAAACAATGGAGAAGCTGAGATAGCTGACTTTCCCTGTATGACCTAAGACTCCCTGTCAAATCTCTTAATCTATAGCCAGAACTGATGTTAATTTCAAGTACCCTATACTTCTAGGAAAAGGGAAATGAGCGTCAGCATGACTGTCACCCACCTAATATTCCAAAAAAGTTCATCCTTCTTACTCTAAACGACAGAGCTCACAGGAAAAACCCATCAGTCTATCACTCTTCAAGGTCCTCCTCCCACGATGTTCTCATACAAATAAAATCAGCGCCTCAGACAGGGAGGTTTCTAGGCTAGAAAAATGGTGCAGGTGCTGAAAATAAGCATCGTCAAAAGCAAAATATCCTTAAGGGGAAATTCTGAGCTAAGTAAATCTCTGAGGAAAACACACACAAAAAACAATAAAGCTCACAATGGTAGAAGCAATCATCATCCAGCACTTAGAAGTGATGTGCCCATGACGCTTTGCCTGTGAGGGGGTCCCTTGACCCTCTAACCACGGCTCCATCTGTGAGACCCTGCTGACCTCCTCCCAGACTAAATTCTGGCTGCCTCCATCCAACAGAATCCAGCAAAATGGAGCCCCATATAGGAGGTCTAGTCCAATGTTGTTTGTCTCCTTGGTCTCCTGCTCTCTCCTAGCTAAACCGGAGTAGACTGACCTCTCAGAGAAGTCCCTAAGCAGATCATGTGCCAGAGCTGATTCCTATTTAGAACGCCTTGACCTAAGCAAGCAAAATGTCATTCTTGGGGGCTTCAAGACAGAAGAGCACTTTAATATTAAAGATAACAGCAGGGACAAATGGGGGGCGGGGGCAATCTGTAATACTCTCAACAATAAAATTTTTTAAAAAGATAATAGCAACATAAGTTTTCCAAAGGCCTACAAGAGATAATGCTAATAAGGCCTAAGAAATAGAAAATGCCCTAGGCCGGTGTGGCTCAGTTGGTTGAGCTTAGTCCCAGGCACCAAAAGGTCATTGGTTTGAATCCCGGTCAGGGCACATGCCTGGGTTGTGGGCTCGATTCCCAGTAGGGGGTGTGCAAGAGGCAGCCAATCAATGTTTCTCTTTCACATAGATGTTTCTCTCTCCATTCCTCTCTCTCTCTAAAATCAATAAAAACATGCTTTTTAAAAAGATAAATAGAAAATGGAAGCCAGGGTCCCCAGAAAGGCTCTGATGTAACCCGACAACAAGGACAACAGGACTAGAAGGGGACTCTTACGGGGACTGGATAAGCCTGGGAGCAGACTGAAAGCACAAAGAAGAGATCCAGAGACCTGGAAAGCACCTCCACCCACAAGGGCACGTCTATTTTATATCTGAGGTCCAGGCATTGCAGAAGCGTTTGCTTGTGTAAGCACTATGTCTGGAACCCAGAAACAACTAAATTTCAGGCCTAGTAGGAAGCATCCCTCCACTGTAATCTCTGAAGCCCCTAGAGAAGCAAATAAGGAAACATTGCTACCGGGTACCAGTGTGTGCTGCCGACTCACCAGCGCTAGGAAATGTCTGAACAGAGTCTTATTCAAGCCAAGGGAAAACGCTGTTAAAACACACAAAACTCCTTTGACTAATGTGAGAGGGGGAAAGAGCCTCTATAATTAACAGAAACTGTCACAGGCATTGGGGGCCTCCGACGTGTTCAATGCAAACCACTTGAAAAGACCCGGTCTTCTCGGAGAAGGCTGGGGTTTGTGAGCGGGGCTCCAACAGGCTGGGGACAGCTTTTCCAAAAGAATCCCACCATATTAAAAAAGAAGAAGAAGCAGGGGGAGAAGAAAAAAGGGGTGGGGGAAAGAAAGGAAAAACCCAAACCTCAGCTGAATGTTTTTCCACCACTGGAACTAAAAAGCAGAGCAGAAGAAGAAAAGTCCAAATGCAACCAGTTTTCAATTAGGGCCTAATTAGAAAGAAAAGTGGCAGTGCTGTTATTACAGATCTGGGGAGGAAGAAACGCAGTCAATGACTTGAGTTTGGGCTGAGCCATCCACTTGAAAGCTGTGATGATTAGAGGGACAATTTATGGTGAGAGATGTTGGAAGGAGAGGGAGGGATGACAGAAGAGGACTTAGAGGCTGGCTGATCATGTCAATCAAGAGCCAAAAAAAGATAGCCCAAAACATTTATTGATCACCCACAACTTGCAAAGCATTACACAAGGGGCTGTGAGGAGAAATAAAGATCATAAAAGCCATAACTCTGACCTGAAGACTGTCCCTGCAATGAGTATCCACCTCTCTCAACACTCGGCCACTACGTACACATGCACAGTCTGCAGAGAATTTAACCTCGACTTCTTTTTATACTAAGTCCACTCTGACCACTCAGGTGGCCTCTCTCTGCACTTCTCCCAGCTCCCTCCTCATTTCCATACATGACACACAGAGACACCCCCAAAAGAGATGCCATCATCAACTATAATTCCTGAATGAAGTTATCAGGATTCGCCTCAGCCCTCAAGAGAAGCCAAAGTCTGCACCCTGGCTCAGGCAAGCTTGAGACCCTATACCACGTGGGGGAATCTCAGAAGAGATGGAGGGCATCTTCTGCTTTTTGTCTGATCCCGAAGGATTCTGGTCCATTTTCTAGGTAAAAGCCATAATATATGAGAACAAGCAGAAAGGAACTAGGGATGAGCATCCTTGTCTATGGCTGTAGGAAGGAAGTTCCATTCCCTATTTGCAATAAAACAAAGCAATCTGACTGGTAGAGGCATGAGTACTTTCTTCCCTTGTTCTGGGGTACCCTCTCCCTTGTTGATTTAGTTCAGGCAACTTGGAGGAGGGACAGGAAAGGCCAGGGCAAACATGTCACAGCCTGCAGTGAATAGGGCCAACAGAAAGGAGAGGCAAAGAACAGAACTGAGAGGAGAGGAAAAGAGGAGAGGCCTCTCTTCCCATCCCACAACCTGGGCTCCATCCAACACAAAGTTAATTCCTAACCTCGGCTCACCACCCTGCCCACTGCTTGCATGATTTATCTCCCTATCTGCCTGCATTGCCTTTACAAGCCTCCTAGCCTTGCACACCATTATAAAAGCTGTCTGTAATGCTGGCTCGACCTGGCCTGGCCTGGGCTCCTGCCACGGTAACCCTTCCCCACCCCTGAATTTTACAAGCCTTCCGCCATCATGGAAATCTGAAATCCCACGAAAGAACAGTAAACAAAGCAGGGAAAAGAAAATACCCAGCTTGGCCACTCTGGACACAGCAAAGTCACAGATGGACTGATGTCTCTAAGCCAGGGATGAAGGCCTTTTAGGCAATGACAGTGAGCTTCCTTCTGGCCTGAGCTCAGCCGGATAATAATAAAGAGACGCACACAGATGGGCCTATCCTTTATGGGGCACGGCCAAGCATCCTGGTGCCCTGGGAATTCCCAGGCTCAAGGAATCAGCCAGAATGTCAAGAAAACTCACAAGTAAACACAGGTGTCAGGTTCAGAGAACCATGTGGAAATGTGAAGTTTTAAATAACGGAAAGAGACTAAACATTATTCAGACCACAAACTAAGTCGGCATCAGCTCTGTCACCTTCTTATGGGCTCCTGAGGGAGGTAGCATGGTGTAGTGGAAAGAGCATGGGCTTTGAAAGCTGGCTTCATCACTTATTTATGAGCTATGTGACTCTGGTCAACTTATACTCTCTGAATCTGTTTCACTTTCCGTACCATGGGAAAATACCAACTCATAAAAAGGTTGTGAAGAGTAACAAAATTTACAGCCAGAGGGCCTGGCACTCAACAGGTACAAAAATTGTAGCTATTCTTTGGGATGTTAGACATCCTAAAATGTGTTTGTGATGGGTGTTCTATTGCTTCCCCATGCAAATCTTAGCCTGCTTAACGGGTTTCCCTTTATTCTATGCACACTTTCCCTTAATAAACCAGACTCCATTGGTCCATCTCCTGGCCAGAGAATGAGCCAAAAGGGGGTCTCTTGGGGAAGTATTCTTTCCTACCAACTGTCTTGAATCCCATTGTCCCTTTATCCCTTTGAACTCATATGACCCAGTTCTGGCCCTGACCTTCCTCACTAAGCTCCCATTGGCTCCTCCAGCCTCCCTTCAGAAAGGCTCTTCTTTCTCTTCTGATGCCTCAAGAGAACCTGCCAGCACCCACCAGGTTCCATTCTTTTCAAAAAAAGTCCCACTGCCCTGTTACAGCATCTAAGCCAGAAGTCAGGGTCATATCTTCCCGGGCGAGCTTAGTAGAGAGAGGGACACTAAAGCATTCTCCACGAGTCTCTGGAGTTCCAAAGTGCCCTGCCAATGAGGCTGAGTGCTCCCCAGAGCTCTGTTATTCACTTGGGGGTAGGTAGTGGGGAGCCGTAGGGGAGGGCCGGGGGAGGGCAGGAAGAGAAGAGAGCCTTGATTCAGGGGCCAGACTGAGTCCGCCACAGGCCAGGCTCCGCTGAGGTTTCTCGGGTGAAACACGTCTCTGTGATGGCTGTGCCTGTGAAGCGGATGGAAATGCCCATAAAGCCCTATCAAACCCTGTTCACAGAAGGACAGGGATATATATAGAACCAGGAACCAAAGGGGCCACAAGGGATTCAGGCGGACAGCTCCGCCCAGCCCTTAAACCCGCCCAGGGAAGGGGGGCGGCCCAAGGAACAAGCTCAAGGAATGAAGGTTGGAGACAGCCCGGCGGGTTTGCGAAGGGAGTGGGGAAACGAGGGGCGTCAGGGACAATGCTGGAAGCGAGCTCGCGCCCAGGCTGTGGGAATCAATCAGGCTGGGAGCTGTGCCTGCTCCAGCGTGTGGCTGCTAAAGGGCCTCACTCTGAGTTTTGGCCAATTTAGAGGTGACTTTTAACTCTTTGCTTTGGTGACCTACCATCTTAATGGTGCTCTGCTTCCTTCTCAGAACCAATGAACCAGCTTTCCCTGTCCTCCTCCATTCTCCCGACCAGCACCTCCACTCCCATCCTTCTCCATTCCCACACCCTTAACCCCACTCCCAGCCTCCCAAAGAAACAGGGGTGGGAGGCAGGTGAAAAACAGAAATCTATCCATAAGGAATGTGTCCTGAAACAAGAAAAATATCCTAAGATGGAATCTGTCAAAAGATAGAAACTAATTCACAGAAAAGAAAAAGAGGCTCACAGAACAAGGCAAGAGCCTTATAAGAAACCGTGACATCTTATAACATCAGGCCCTAAAGGAGACACTGTCACGTCACGCAGGGGCAAAAAGTGAGCAGGTTCTTCTTCCATTCTTTGATTTGTGGACACCCCTCTCTCCACCAATCCTCTCCCAAAGTAGGACATTGCAGGTACAGGTATTGGCTGATGGAAGCTAGCAAACACTGAGCCACAAGGCTTTCCTACTTGAGCAACAGCCAGAGCCCCCTCTGTCCCCTGTTCAAAAGAGAATCCTTCCCTCTATCCACCTCCTTTCCCAAAGCCAGCATGAGATGTATGACAATGTTTTGGCGCCACCTGCTGACCTTTTCTGACAGTTTAGTAGAATAGACCCTAAAATTGGACGGACCTCAAATTCACCTTTAATTCATCATAAGCCCAAAAGGAAGGGAATCCCAGAGAAAAAAAACCAAACTTCTTCCAAAGGGAATACTCCCACAGCACGCAATGGCCAACTCCAGTGCCCACCCTCCTGTTTCCTGGGACAGTCGTCTTAGGAATGCCAACTAGCCAGAATCTCCTCGGTGGGTTTTTCGGTCCAGCCTTAACAGCCATTAGTCTATGAAGGTCCTTCTCCAAAAGTCTCTCTGATTTGAGAACTGTGAATACTCAACAAGCCCTTTTCTATTTAATAGAGTCCATATACATTAAAATTATTTCTCTATCACAGTTTTGGTTTTCTTGGTTTTAGGCAGAAATTCTAATTTTGGGCTGAGATGACATGATCCTTTGTCATCAAACAGTAGAATGAAAGCAGTGTCACCCAAAGAGTAACACTTAGATATTTTACACTGCTCTCCATTCCTGTGGTCCTCAGGATGGTCTGGGCAAACATTTAATAAGCAGTAAGCTCGTTGAGACGTTAGTTCATCTCACAAATATAAACATTTGTTCATCCATTTAACAAATATTTCTGCAGCACCTAATATGAACCAGGAACAAGCTGAAGGTACAGTGTGGAGTAAGACACACTCTCATAGAGCCTCCACGCTAGCATCTTTACCTGGTGTATTAAGGAATTCTAGCAATTTCTCACTCATCTTAAAGAACACCTGTGTGAACAACAAAGTGCAAGACAAAAATGTAAACAGACTTTGTAAAGAGACAGAATAAAAAATATAAAAGGCCACAGAAGTAAGGATATACAGAATGGGACAATGAATGTGTACAATATTATTCTTTCATCAGATTCCTTATAGATAAGTTCCCGCCCCCCTCTAAAACCCACTCCTGGACCTAACTCTAGAAACTGCATGCAGCTTCCAAAGTCAGCTTCCTCAGACCTCAAGATTTACAAAGTCTTTAGTAGAAATTATGGAGAGATGCCTGGGATTGACAGTTTAAATTACATGCAAGTATTTTCCCAAACGTCACCACAGGAAATATGTGGGGCTCCATAAAAACCATTGTCATCTGGTAGAAGGAGACGCTTCTGATAGGCCTTAACATGACCCAGTAAATCAGGGGGATGGAGCCAATCATTCCCCTGATTTACTGGGAATCTTTCAGGAATCTTAAGGCTAGGCATGCCCTCTCCTACTCTTGCTCTCAAATTGTATCCAAGCAGCTCTACAATACACCTGTCATTAGGAAAAGAATCTTCCTCCTCCCGTCCCCATTTCCCAAGGAGTTTATTTGGGTAAACCAGGGGATGGGGAGGCCCTGCATCTAAAATAAGGTGTTGGGCCTCTTGTTGTTCGTGAAGCGTGGCTCATGCTGGCCACTAAGGACCCGGTGGGGCAACAGGAACTTGATCTTGAAGTTGTGGAGCTGCTTGACTGCTGGTTAGCAGCACTTGCTGGTTGCAATCTCCTCCATCTTCATGATCTGGATTGAGTGGGTGGGAGCACAGTGCCAGTCCCATGTCTCAGTAGCACTGGGTGACGGTGCCTACAGTGGTCAGGTCCTGGTACTCCCGGTACATGTTGTGGGTGCCACTGCAAGAGACGAGTCGTAGCGCAGCCAGATGCCAAAGTTCTTCACCCGAAGGGTGATTTCCCTGAAGATTTCTTCATCTTCTTTAGCTGAGACACAAAGTACCAGAAGCGGGACTTGGCAACGACATGGTTAGGTGCAAAGATGTGCGTGTGGTAGAGGGGTGGTGTGCGGCACTTGGGGGTGGGCAGGCAGCACCGCACCACCTTGACCCCACCACCTTTACTCTTGTAGCATGCCCAAGGCCTGCACAGCGTTTTCTCTGCATTCACCAGCACTCACAAAAGGAAATCAGGAAAAGAATCTTAAAGAATTCTAGGAAGGGAGTTTCCAAAGCTTTCCTAGTAGCAATCTAGTCAGGTAGAAAATTCCTCTCTCTACTTCACCTTTTATTCTTATTGCTACAATTCAAGTTCATCCTTTCTTGTATTATCTTGAATGAAATGCAAAAAAAAAAGCTATTTATCATCCTGCATGTGCTAAATCTTCATATTTTAAAGACAGAGCTACTACCCCTAATCAATCTACTCTACGAATTAAATATTCCCACTTTCCTTAGATACTTTTTTTAAAATTCTGTTTCCATCCCTTTTATTATTGTCTTAATTTTCCTATGGGCACTCGGGCCCCATGCATCTTTCAAGCATGACCCTCAAATCCTAAGAGGCTCACTAGTGCTAAATACAATAGGAAGGCGGCCTCAGGATCTCATGCCCTTCTTTCATTTATACAATCTGGAACGATGTTCATCTTTTTACTCACCCAAACTATGCCAAAGACTATGTCACAGTTGGAAGCTTTTCCTAGTTAAATCTTTCAGGAAAAAGGGGGACATTTTCCCACCTAGGAAACAGAAGATACTTTATAGGAAAGACATTCTATTGCATAAGATATTGGAGTAGCTAAAGCATCTGATAAAAGGAGTAGCAGGCAAGGTCGGTGTGCAGAGAGCCCAGGAGGGCATTTAGAGGGGGCGTGTGCCTGGTTGAGGGCTAGTAAGGGAATCAGAAGGTTCTGCTTTCCTTTACTTAGATCCACCCCCTTGTCAGGAGTTCCCTGGGAATCCTTCACTAATCTCCCCACAGAGAACGACACCTTGTGTATATCACTAGCACAGCACTCTCACCTTGGATTGTAGGTTTACAAATAAGCACACCTACCTGTCTCCCCTTCTCCTCCATGTGCTTCAGGGCAGGAGTCATGTCAGACATTGCTGTATCCCTGGCACTCCCGAGTACTTAACAATGCTAGTTCCCTTGCCCCTGCAGCACCTCGTGCAAAAACCTAACCCTGGGGAGAGTCCATAAACACTGGCTAACGATGGTAATATTACCAGCAGCCATCCAGCACACCTCCACTATGCTGTCGGACCAGTTTAGAATATTGGCTTGGAAACTCCTTTTTTCTCTTGGCCCAGACATTTACTCTTAAGGTTTGCCTCTTCCTCAAGAGACTCCAGGAAATAAGGTTAGTTTTAAGTCCTAGAAACTCCAATCATTCCTGTTTTCTTCAAGCTAAGGGCCTAAAGGAAGACTACAGATGCCCATGAATATTGATGAACCTTAGCGGTCACATGAATATTAACAACACCCTGTGGTTTTCGGGAACAGCAGCCCAGCAAGGTCTAATATTAACCTTGGCTAAGCCCAAAAGGTGGGAAGAGCATATGCCCATATGTCTCCATGGGGAGTAAAGGGTGCGTGGCAGAGTCTAGTTTCGGGGTTGGTCCCTATGCAAACACTGGACACAAGGGCAGTTAAGAAGGGACTCAATGTTGTACCCCAGTCCCTGGCACTGAGGGCTCTGTTAGCTGCTATCCAGGCAAAAGTCCCCAATCCTCAAGCTTTGCAGCAGTAAGGATGCAGAAACAGGTCCTATTCAATTCCAAGGAGAACAGGTAGACACACTGACCTAGTTCAATCACTACAGTAGAGAGAGAGGTAGGGAAGGTTCAAAGTCAGATCTCTTTGGGCAAAAACCTGAATCAAATAAAAAGGCTCAATTAGGCAACAAAATACACAGTTAGCTAGTCACACATTAACAGTAACAAAAGACCTACAGACTGTGGAGTTTCTAGCTCCACACCTTTCATGAAACTAGTGGACACAGAGAACAATGGCTTAGGTTTAAGGAGAAAGATGTCCCAGAGCTGAAGCTGCAAGAGATGGGAGGCATCAGGTTCTTTCAGCTCTGATAGCTTCTGAACCAGGAGATACCAGAAAGAATGGTGCCTGTTAGTAAAAACTAGAGGCCCGGTGCATGAAATTCGTGCATGGGGGGGTAAAGGGTCCCTCAGCCCAGCCTGCACCCTCTCGCAATCCGGGACCCCTCGGGGGATATCTGACTGCCAGTTTAAGCCCAATCCTGCAGCAGTTTAGGCCCGAAACTGGCAGTCAGACATCCCTCTCGCAATCCGGAACCACTGGCTCTTAACCACTTGCTTGCCTGCCTGATCACCCCTAACCACTCTGCCTAGCTGCCCGATCGCCCCTAACTGCTTGCCTGCCTGCCTGGTCGCCCCTAACCACCTCTGCCTCAGCCCCCACTGCAGCAGCTTTGTCCAGAAGGACGTCTGGAATGACGTCCAGAATGATGTCCGGAAGGTCGTTTGGCTGTCCGGTCTAATTAGCATATTACGCTTTTATTATTATAGATAAATAAATAAAGGAGAAGTGCTGTGAATCAGAGTCAACCAAAGAAACTCATGCACCCTGGGCCTGGGTCTAAGTTCAATACCTATTCAATGGCATGTGACAAAACTAGTAAAGGAAAGGCAGGTTAAGTGGCCTTATGCAGTGATTAGAATTAATGCTAATAATAAGATTCCTGCTGTACTCAGACATCAGAACAGACTGTGCTTAAAACTAGAGAAGTGCCTCTACTCCTCTGCCTAATCTTACTCAAAGGCCTTGACCCCTTAGCTCTGTCTGAAAAACTGACCCAGCCCCCTTCACACACACTTAAGAGGAATGGAGAGGCCTGCCGGCCTAGCCCAAGCAGAGGTGGTGAGAGGCCACACCTAGGAAGAGGGTGGAGGCTGCTCACGGGAGCTGTGTTCTGTCACACAATTACCATATTATGTAGCTCTAATAAAAAAAAATACTTGAAGTTTTACTAGTGCCATATAATAAAGTATTTATAGAATCCGGGGGTTGGGGGTGGGCAAAGGTAAAGTGGGGGAGAGGGGAAAGAAGGAATCAGAATTGTTAGCGAGAGCCCTGGCAACAACAACTCCCAGTATTCACCATAGAGGTAAACTTCAAAGCCATCAGCCTGGGACATCCGGCTCACTCTCATTAACCTAGATCAAGGTGGCTTACTGTTCACCTCCTCTCCCTAACAGTCTGTCTCTGGTTTACAAAGAAAAGAGATGAGAAACTGGAAGGAACAGGAAGGTAGAAGAAGGAATGTCAGCGGAACTGTGTGGAGCCTAGGCCTGAAAAGTCTGGGGACCAGAGTAAAGGGGTTGTCAGTTGAAAGAATGAATGGAACGTGAGTTTTTAAAGGTTCCATTCTGAGGCTAAACTTCTAGGTCTCACCATCCAACATACCTGACAGCTGAAATTTGCCAAAATAGGATTTCCCATCATTGCACTTGCCCTTTTGCACACCTCTCACACTCCCCATTCCAACCACACTATCCACTTGCCACCACCACCACGAGGGCAGTGTGCTCCACACCTACACAACCACACCGCGTGCACCCACAGCTTCTCCCAGACCTCCCCTCCTCACCCATGGTCCGTATAGCCACAGTGTCACACACACAACAAGCTCACCACAACACACTACTCCGCAAGAGCACTTGTTGCCTGGATTTCCTAGGCATCTTCCCAACTTAAGACACATCCTAAATAAAAAACATTTTCTGAGCCTACAATCCTCTTTAACATTTCAAAATTTTCTATTACCCAGAAAATCTCCCCAAAGAGAGAGAACAGTGAGGGCTATGGCATTATTACAGAGGAGACTATAAACAGAACAAATATAGAGCTGCTTTATTACAAGGCAGTGTGGGGTTGGTGGCTGGCTGATTACAGGGACACTCCCCAGAGCTCTCTGCAATCCCAAACCTCAATAAAGGCCAGACTAGAGCTGCTTTCAACCAAAGGGCAGGCAATTGAATCCAGGGGGCCCCTAGAATCCCTTCAGATTCCAGTCCAGGATATGATACCTGCCTTGGTTGAAGATAAGAAGGAAAGCAAACACAATCTAAGAACAACCCCGCTTAGCAAAGAGCCCCCACGCCATCTTCTCAAAGGCAAACACAATTAATATGGTTTGGGTCTCTTGCAATCAACAGATATCAACCTTCAGATTAAAAACAACAACAACAAAAAACAATAGAAATCAAAAACCAATTGAAAGACCGAAAACCCATACACATCAGGAACAGTACAGAGTGAGGAGCAAGAATAGACTGGAAGACAGAGAAGCAGTGCAGCTTGAGTGACTAAAGCAACCATATTACTCAAAACATCATAGAAGGAAAGAGTGGGAAATCCACAAGTCCTCTCTTCTGGGCTCTGGGCACACGGCGTCCCTTCCTGGGTGACTCACAGTGGGGTCACCTTCACCCCCTGCTTCATGTGGTAAGGGCCTCTTTATAAGGAGACACACCACGAGCCTTCTCCTCCTCCATCTCTGCGAGCCAGGAGAATTGCGTCACTGACCTCTACACATACTCACTCCCTCCTCTTTCCAGCCGGCCACCACACAAGGGATCTTGTCTTGTGGTCCCTGCGATCCTTTCATCTAGGCTCCAAACCCACTGTCACCTTGGCCCTGAATCACTCCCCAGGAGACACTGGGAAAACATTGCTGGACAAAGAGCGTCTGGGTCCTGTATGGCTAGAATTTACTGATCCCTGCTGGTGAGAGAACCCGGGCCATGCTCTCCCCTGCCCAAGGCCAAGGCCCAGGAATAATTTTGAACCTGGCCTGTGGCCAGCTCTGCTACAGACTAGGTTTCCGCTGATTTGGGCAATACCAATTCCCTCCAGCACCCAAGAACCGAAGGACAAAAAGGGCTGAGAGGCAGCCTTAAAGGTTCTAGCTTATCTACCTTACTTGTTCAGTGGCCGAGAAATTACTAGAGTTGGGAAGAGAGCCAGCAAGTATCCCTCCCGCACCCCTCCCCAGTTCTGTTCTCATCCCACTTGGCTATCCTGTTCTCAGGGCGGCCCCAAGGAAAACATTTTGGCAGCTGAAAATGTCAGTGTTTCTCAGATCCTTCTCCAAGATAGAGGATTCCCCTCCAACTGTGTCTCAGCTCATTCCATGTCTCATGGTCCTAACATTTTTTTCTTGACCTTCTATGTGATGATACTCCAGTTTGGTGCTTAGCCATTTTTTCTATAATTTCAGGTCTATGTTTCAATGGGCAGATTTAAGAAGAGTTACAGGAACACTTTTTAGTCTCTGAGCATCCTCCCTTCTCAAATATAGTTCATTAGAACAGAGCCTTTGAGACAGTGTGAGATAGTGGAAAAAAAGCTCTGTACTAGAAAGTCAAAGGATGAGGTTCTGGTTTCAACTGCAATTACTTGTGGGATTCAGGATCACTTAATTTCTCTGAGCCAATCCATCAGAGCTCCTCATCCTGAAGTGGCCCTATGAAGTAAAAAAAAAAAAAAAAAGTATGGAAATTTGTTCTTTCTTTTTAGTTTTCTTTTTATCTGAGTAGTTGATCAGTATATTTGTGTTGAATGTTACTCAATGAAGCCTGCTCATTTCACCAGGCTTAAATTAAATAATAAAGACAAAAATTCTCTGCAGAATGCATAGCACCACAAAATTTACTGAGTTCTTACAATGGAGCAAACAAGTTAAACAAAGATAGATAATATCCCTGGCCCTTGGGGTCCTTACCATCTAGTGGAGGGAGTCAGGAAAACCAATAATTACAACGCTGTGTTGACAGGGCCTGTGATAGACCAAATAAAGTGGCACATAAGAAGGGCAACTAAACTAAACTGGAGAGCCAGGGAAAATTCCCTAGAGCAGTGGTCAGCAAACCACGGCTCGCGAGCCACATGCGGCTCCGCAGTTTGCTGCTCTGTTGACTGAGTTTGCCGACCACTGGACTAGACTAAATGTTACCATGTAGTTGGAAGCTGTGAGGATTAGGCAATTGTGGCATATTGTGTGCAAAGAGGTAAAGGGTAGTATATGACAGTGGTCGGCAAACTCATTAGTCAACAGAGTGGCAAACCGCGGCTCGCGACCACTGCCCTAGAGGAAGTAACATCTTCACTGAAATCTAAACAACGAATAGAAGCTATGCAGGTGAGAAGGTTTGCTGTGCTGCCAGGGGGTTTCCAGAGGGAACAGCATGTGCCAAGGACCAGAGATAAGAGAGAGAATAATGGGTTCTGGGAACTGACAGTAGTTCACTGTGACTGAAGCCTAAATTTGGGGCAGAAGGTAGGGAGTATGAAGGGGGCAGTATAGCCTAGCAGAAGAGAAGATGAAGCCTGAGAAGCAAGTATACGTATATCACATCAAAAAGGGCCGAATGGCCTAGCCGGCATGGCTCAGTGATTGAGTGTCGACCTATGAACCACGAGGTCATGGTTCGATTCCCCGTCAGGGCACATGCCCGGGTTGCAGTCTCGATCCCCAGTGTGGGGCATACAAGGGGCAACCGATGAATGATTCTCATCATTGATGTTTCTATCTCTCTCTCCCTTCCTCTCTGAAATATATATATATATATATATATTCTTTTAAGGGCCTTAATGGTTTTATTAAGGAGTTTGGACTTCATCCTAAGGTCAATAACAAGGTATCGATCAATTTTAAGAGGAACACGTGGCCAGAATTACTTTAATCAGGGGCTTCCATCTGGTTTCTTTTCCTGATTGCAGATCCCTGAGGTTAGTGAGGGAAGCAGAAGTGAGACTGGACCTACTTCTTTTCCTTCCATCCTCTGGCAACGGTGGAACCCAGAAGGTTCATGCTCCCTTCCTCATGGAATTCTCTAGCCCTTTAAAATCATGTCTTGTTTTCCAAACAGTTTTCCCTCTCAGTCCCCTTATTCCTCTCTCTGGCAAAGAATAACCTTTGACCGTGTGCCAAGTCCTTTCCAACCAGCTGTCCTATGGACCTGCGCTATTAGCCTCACCCCACCCCCAACTAGAGCTGTCAGGTAACCCTGCCAATAATCCACATTTCTAATCAAAGCCCCATTTCTTATCTCTTACTTGAATTCCACCAACTCTGCCAATATTTACTTTTCCCTTCAATCCTAGATCTTTCAACTTTTAGAAACAATTTGGTGGCCTTCTAACAGAAGATTAAGATAATGCTGACCAAACACATGATCAATCTGTAGAAGAAAGACCTCATATCCAGGCAGTAATGACACACTAGTAAATAAACTCTATGGAAAACATAACTCCTTTTCTTCCTTTACCTCATTACGTCACCTAGAGTTGCAGTTAAGGTTGGAAACAATACCCCAAGGCAACGATTTTCAACCTTTTGGCACACCAAAAAATATTTTTTGGGCCAATCTGACAAATAAATAGGTATAATTTTGATTCATTCACACCAGAAGGCTATTGTTGTGTTGGCTGTTGTCATTTTTTATTTGACAATCTAAGGGGAAGGCGGTCAGTGCCCCTGACTAAATGGTCAGATACTGCATGTTTTAAAAATTCTTTCAGCACACGATTGAAAATTGTTGCTGCCTAAAGGAAAATCATCGTGGTCATTAACTTTATCTCTTGGCCTCACTGTTTAACCTTAGAATAAAAGCACCTCAGCACTGAGAAAGAAAGCTTGAACCCTCTAGTCCAACATTCCACCTCAGTGTCAGAGTTCTTTGGCATGGCATGGCACCTGAGGTCAGATTATTTCATATTGCCTAAAATGTCCTTAATAACTCCTTTTTCTATTCATCCCCTACGAAACAGGGTTAGGGTAGGAGCTCTATGTCTAATAGAGCTCAAACTCACTGGGTCTTAAGGTTCTAGAACAATGCTATTCAGTGTGATCAGCAGCCTGGTGCTAATCCAGGAACTCTTTGTTACTAGCCCATAATGAGGTAAGGATAGAGACTGAATGTAAGTATTTCAAAACTTTTATAGCAATCTGATGTTGCCATGACATCCAAACACAGGTTTTGAGGACTCATTTCTATGGCCAGGGTATAAAATGGTTTGAGTATTATTCAACTTGTCACATGTGGCATGTGCTGCATATTAGCTATTCACAGTAAAACCATGTGTCAGATTATTTTGAAAAGCACTGTTCTAGAAGGTTCCATGAGAAACGAAGAGGATAGGTATGGGGGTAGGAGGGCTAGCTCTCCTCTCTTTCCCCTCTGGATACAATAGAGAGTGAATCTGCTCCTGGGATGAGGAAGAGGAAGCTGCCCCCACTAAGGCCCTGGCTGCCGGGGTGAAGAAGAGGGCAGGAGTTGGTGGCCAGGTTATCAGGCAATAACAAACTCAGCATCCAAGCACGCTATTTCCAGCAATGCAAGGAGCTTCCTTTGTTTTGGGAAAACAAGAGCTGCAAGAAGCTTCTCCTTGACACGTTCTTGCCTGGCTTCGGAGAAGCCCAACCACCCCTGACACACAAACAGGACAGTCCTGGCCAATGATAGACAAGCCAGTACCCTGACCACAACCCCTGTTTGCTTTTCCTTTTCCACCACTTCCTCAGCTGGAGGGCCAGTGTGGGGCCATCGGTAGCCACCAGCCTAGGTCACCATTCAAGAACTTCACCCCCAATGACCCAGCACCTATTCTATACAACCCTTCAATGCCCTTTATACAGCCTACTTTCTCTCCCCAATATAGTACTTTTTTTCTGAGACCAGGGGCTTCTGGCCCCTTCCATAGAGTGGTAGGTAAAGCTAAGCCTCCAAGCACCACTCTGACAAACTACATGGTATGCTCTACCAAACCATGTTGTTTTAACTCTAAAACCAAGAAGATCTGCATCATCCCCCAAGAAGAACAAAATCTGAGGTCTCAAAAATATTTGGATCAAGTATTATTATGTTACCTGAACAGTCACTTGATTATATTAGACCCTCAGCTTTAAGAACCCAGTTATCACCTAACCTATATAAAACAATGTACCTCTTCGTGATGCAGAGGTTGACCAAACTAAACTTCCAAGTAGGTAGCTAGGAGTTTAGGAGCAAAGACCAAAAAAAACCCAACAAACCTAGGAGACTAGCTCTTGGGGTACAAACAGAATAAGAGCGTCAACCTTGCCCTAACCAGTTTGGCTCAGTGGATAGAGCGTCGGCCTGCAGACTCAAGGGTCCCAGGTTCGATTCCAGCCAAGGGCATGTACCTTGGTTGTGGGCACATCCCCAGTGGGGGGTGTGCAGGAGGCAGCTGATCGATGTTTCTCTCTCATTGATGTTTCTAGCTCCCTCTTCCTCTCCGTAAAAAATCAATAAAATATATTTTTTTAAAAAAGAGCGTCAACCTCTATAGACACATGAAAGTGCCTTCTAAGACCAAAGACATCAGGGATTTTCTCCAAGAGTTCTGAGAGGTAGAGCTAGCAAGTCCCACTTCTGACTCTGCTATGAACAATCAAGAACCTTGGGGACCAGCAAACCTTCCTCTCTTTTTGATTAATCAAGGGAGCTTACTCTTTACCCTCATGGCCCAAGAGCCCATGTTTCTATGAAGATTCATTTGTCCAGTAAGGGAGGAGTGTGGGGGCGGGACTCCCCCCACTCCAGGCCGCCTTCATGCCAAAGGAGGAGGAAACAGAATAAGCAAAATAAAATTCATAAAGTGAAGCAGTAATTATGGCGTGGTCAACAAGAGGCTGTCCTCAGGCCCATCATTATGTGGCTAAATTTAACGCCCTGCGCGGCCAGGGGAGCCGTGCGCCCCGGGCACCGTGTGTCCACACAGACGCCAGCTCCACCACCTTCACCCGCTCAGCCGCCAGGGCTGCCAGAAAGCAGGTCACAATTTTTTTTATAGTCTGTTTACCAAGATGCTGTTTTTACTGCCGAGGTTTCTCTCATTTTATCTCTTTTTCCCTTTTCCCCAAACAGACTGGCCTGTATTTTCTGCACTGTTTTTTTTTTTTTTTCCCTCTTTCTTTCTTTCTCCCTCTCTCAGTACTATTTTCAGAACTCTAATTTTATATGGTATGTCCCTTTTTTTTTTTTTTTTTTTTTTTTTTTTTTTGGTAAATATTTGCCATGACTAAGCCAGGCACATCCAGTTTAAAAGGCTCCGTCCCACAAAACATCGGGTCTTTAATGATATGCATCTCATTAGCTTGTCCCATGAAAGGGGGTATAGAAAAAAAAAGAGCAACTTACAGACTCTCTCACTTTTTATATCTAGAGAGACCTATATTTATATATAAGGACAAGCTGAAAACTGACATTCTAAGCCCCGATACGAGTTAGTACAATGGCTATTTGATTCAGGCTTTTAGGCCTCAGAAGCAGTTTCAGGAGAGAGGGGCTATGGCCTATATAGCACTGCTAGTTGATCCAGGCGGTTCTGACCAGATCAGAAAAGCTAGAACCAATTTCAAACTCTGGGGTATTAGGGCTCTCTACATCAAAACTCTGGGATCTCCTCTGACACTAAATTTCATAAAATGAGAAAAGAAAAGGAGGTAAAGGGGTACTTTCTTCACTGGTGGATGAAGTCAAAGAAAGGGAACCTATGAGTTAAGAGAGTGCTGAGAGAGACCCCTCCACACCTCCCACTCACCATCCAAAGGGCCTTCCCAGCTGGGCAAAGCCCCAACATTGATGGGAGGGTTTTTTACTGCACATGGCAGGTTCAATGAAAGGAGCTGTATGGTCAAGTCCTCTTATTGCACTGAACAAAAAGCACAGCATCCAATAAATACTCTCTGCTACTTACCTGCGATGCTTTTAAAGCCAGATTAATACTCTAAAATGGAGTTAGAGGTGCCCCAACATTCAGTATTTTTAATAAGAAGTGTTGGGGGAAGCCCTAGCCAGTTTGGCTCAGTGGATAGAGCGTCAGACTGAGGACTCAAGGGATCCAGGTTCAATTCTGGTCAAAGGCACATGCCTGGCCCTGACCGGTTTGGCTCAGTGGATAGAGCATCGGCCTGTGGACTCAAGGGTCCCGGGTTCGATTCTGGTCAAGGGCATGTACCTTGGTTGCAGGCACATCCCCAGTAGGAGGTGTGCAGGAGGCAGCTGATCGATGTTTCTCTCTCATCGATGTTTCTAACTCTCTATCCCTCTCCCTTCCTCTCTGTAAAAAAACCAATAAAATATATATTTTTTTAAAAAGGCACATGCCTGGGTTGCAGGCTCGATCCCCAGTAGGGGGCGTGCAGGAGGCAGCCAATCAATGATTCTCTCTCATCACTGATGTTTCTATCTCCCTCTCCCTTCCTCTCTGAAATCAATAAAAATATATACTGAGTGGCCAGATAATTATGACCGGCCAGATTATTATGACTACCCCATCAGTACTTCATTGACACTTCCAAAAATACTGAATATTGAAAACTTCCTAAGAAAATACTCTCAAGGTTTTATTATTATTATTATTTGCATAACTAATTCACTTTATTGTACTGATGGGGTGGTCATAATAATCTGGCCGGTCATAATAATCTGGCCACTCGGTGTATATATTAAAAAAAAGAAGTGTTGGGGGAAGGGCAATGGATACATGGGCTGAGAGACCCTGAGTGGCTGCTCAAGCAGCATCTCATGGGGAGTCTATAGGGGACTGCAGGAGTAACCAAAGGTCCAGAGTCCCTAACTTGGTGTTCATTAGTTAATTTAGGATAATCAGACTCTAGAGGGTTGACTGATGCTAACTAAAATCATAAGAGAGTACTTTTGAAATTAAAATGTCAATTTTACAAGGTGGGGGCTATACCATTCCAGTGACTGATATATCTTCAGCTGATTTTTCCTAGGAAGCTGAATAAACAGTGAGAGTGCTACTAGTTAAACATAGAAAAAGGCAAAGAAAAAAACAGCAAATGACTGTATGGGGTAGTTCATATACACTGTGTGGAAAGAGCTACACATTATTAATCCGCATTCTATTATAGTATTGCTTTGGCACTGTGCTAGATAAATTAATAAAGTGCAACTCATTGGTTTTTCTTTTTTAATTCTATACCATTCTGCTCCTCTATTAGTACATCTCCTCAGATGTCATGAATTAATTGTTTAACAGTTTTTCTCAAATTGCATATAAGAGCCTAGAGGTGTGCAAGACCAAGAGTTGGAAGAAAGGAATGTAGAATAAGAAATGAGGCAGTACTTGGGGCAGAGTCCTCTAGCTATGCACCATTTTCCTATCTTGCAATTAAGTTAGGTCTCTATACTGCTCAGAAGTGGGACCCAGGCTTGCCTACTGCCCACATAAAGTTCCATGTGTAGCCATGTAACAAGTGGCAAGGCGATGGGACATGATGGAAGAATACTGCACTGGAAGTTCAGAGTCTTGTGTTCTGGTGCTAAATTCTGAGTCCTGGTGCCAAAATCTACTACCAGTTGTCTACACAAGAGTTCTTTTATCTTTGTGGGCCCTAATTTCCTCATAAGTAAAATGAAGAGGCTTGATATATTCTTAAATTGATAAACTCCCTTAAAGCTCATAAAATTTGATTGCTCTAATCTTCTGTACAATGTATCAGAGATGTCATGATTCCCTGCATTAAGGTACTAGCCTAGGCTCTTGATGAGATTTGCAATCTTGTCTCATAAGCAATAACATATTTACAAACAGTTGGGTGAGTTACTTCTATAGATGGCTAATCTCATCCATTTTATATTGATTCTTATTTATCTCATTATCAGAGGTTACCCTAAATTTGGAGCTGGGGACTTCACAAAATGAAACACCAAGATGATCTTCGACTATTCTTTCTTTAAGCCAAGATGTGTTGTCATCCTATTGTCTCAAAGCTCCTCCTCATTCCTAGCTTTACTCACATTAACTCAGAAGGGGTTCTTTGGAGTAAAAGATTCTAAGCGACCATGTACAACATCAGAACTGCTCCAGCTTCAAGCATAAGAGTAACAGATGCCAAAGAGCTTTTGAAGGATTCCCTCAAACCACCACACCTCAGGGGAGCCTCTCAGATTGTGTAACTGAATAAAACACCCAGTGTGTCTTCCCTTCAGCAGCCACTTATTATACAAAATCCCTCTGAACTCTTAGCTCAAGATTCATCTCTTCCATAAATACCTTACCCAAAGTAGCCTGGTATGAACCCTAGATCCCATCCAAATGAATCTATTTCTTCCTCCTCTCGGATAACATACATTTTATGTATTTAGAATATTCTTTGCATATGTGTAAATTCCAGTGGTCTAATTTCTCTTAAAAGTCCATTTTTCAAGGGCAGAAACCATATTTTAATTTTTCAGTATCTCAAAACATTAACTATCACGGTTTAATATTTTCGCTGGTGCTTAATAAGTACTATCCACATAGAACTGAAGCTTCCAAATAGACCAAAGATCTTCCACACAGAATGAAAAAAATGCTTCCTGAGACTTTGTAGTAATGTTTGCCTTGACAGTTCCATATGGGAGATAACAAGGATGCCCACGAATCCTACATATTGGACAGCTAGCCCAGCCAGTGAGGCTCACTGGTTGATTTCAGAGAAGAATAGAAAGGGAGAGAGAGATAGAAACATCAATGATGAGAGAGAATCATTCATTGGCTGGCTCTTGCATTCCCCCTACTGGGGATCAAGCCCACAACCCGGGCACATACCCTGGCCAAGAATCGAACTGTGACCTCCTGGCCGCTCAACCACTGAGCAACACCGGCCGGGCTGATCCGCTTTTTAAGTAAGGCAGACTGAATGCCATTGGAAAGAACTTTATAATTCTGGGATGGAAAAACTACATCTCCTGGGGAAAGAGGATAGAAATAGGCAGAAATCAAGTCATCTATCTTCAAATACATCCCGTGCCTCCATGCCATCCACAAACCCTAGAGGAAGTATTAATCCTTCCACTTGCTCAGCTCTTCAGGTCCCTGCTTTCACACTTTCCTTTTCCAGTGGCTTCCCTGCTTTTAAACATATGTGTCTTCCCATCTTGAGAAAGGGTTTTGCTTAAGCCCCTTCTAGCTCTCCAGCTAGCTCTCATTTCCCTTTCATTATGAGACTTCTCTGATGAGGGTTCTACATTCTATGTCTCCATGCCTGATCAACTGATCCTTCTTAAACTGCCGCAATCTGCTGATACTGCCCAGATTACAAATCGCCTAAAGGATTTTTCCTCGGGCAGTCAGGCAGTTACCTTTTCTCTTTGGTCTGTCTCCTACATGTGGCACTGTGAATCGCCCTACTTGGTTGGACAGGAAGAGCATGGGTAAAGACAAATGTGAGTAAATCAGCTGAGTGACTTGAAACCAATTACATAACCCCTAAGCCTCTGCTTCTTTATCTTTCAAGTGAGGATAATGTCACTAATCTCACAGGTTTGTTGTAAGGATTAAAAGTTATAATTTAGCCCTAACCGGTTTGGCTCAGTGGATAGAGTGTCGGCCTGTGGACTGAAAGGTCCCAGGTTCGATTCCCGTCAAGGGCATGTACCTTGGTTGCGGGCACATCCCCAGTAGGAGGTGTGCAGGAGGCAGCTGATCGATGTTTCTCTCTCATCGATGTTTCTAACTCTCTATCCCACTCCCTTCCTCTCTGTAAAAAAATCAATAAAATATATATATTTTTAAAAAGTTATAATTTAGCCCTAGCTGATTTGGCTCAGTGGATAGAGCGTCCACCTGCGGACTGAAGGGTCCCGGGTTCGATTCTGGTCAAGGGCACATGCCTGGGTTTTGGGCTGGATCCCCAGCAGGGGGTGTGCAGGAGGCAGCCAATCAATGATTCTCTCTCATCATTGATGTTTCTATCTCTCTCTCCCTCTCCCTTCTTCTCTAAAAACAATAAAAATATATATTTATTTAAGTTATAATTTAGATAAAGCACCTAGCACTATGTCTAGCACAAGCACAGTATGTACTTTATAATGGTTACTTCCTCTTTCTTGGCTAATTTACTCCTCTATCCAGATCCTCATCCTATCTCACTCACATTTCCTTCACTGGCGCCTATGACTCCTTCCAATTATGACTGTTCCCAAAATCTCATCATTGGACTTTTGTTCTTTTTTCCTTGCTCATCCCAGCAAAAGATGCATCCATTCTCCAATTCTGTTCCTTTGCAGATGACTCCTAAATCTATTTCTATAGGTCCTTTTTTTCAACCTAAGCTTCAATCCTATTTTTTAGACTTTCCTGAATTCCCACTTGTATGTCCTATAATCCTTTTAAATTCAGTATGTATTGAAAAAGATCTTCATCTTGCCCAGCCGGTGTTGCTCAGTGGTTGAGCATCAAGAGGTAACTAGTCCTATATGGTTCAAGTGGTTGAACCAAGAGGTAACTAGTCCTATTTCTAGTCAGGGCACATGTCCAGGCTGTGTGGGCTGACCTCCAGTAGGGGGCATGCAGGAGGCAGCCAATTGATGTTTCTCATTGATGTTTCTATCTCTCTATCCCTCTCCCTCCTCTCTCTCTAAAAGAAAAAAAAATCACTATTACAAATAAAATTGCTGTGAATATTTTAAAAATAAAAAAATTAACAAAAAACATTTTTTAAAAAGATCTTCATCTTATGTTTTCAAATTAACACTAATTATATATAAGCCATCGATTTTTTTTAATAAGCGAAGGCATTATTAAATGGGCATACTGTGTAATCAATGGAGTTTTGTGAAACCCTTCCTCTACAAGAGAGGAAAAGAGGAAGATTCAACTGTGAATCACAGCAAAATGCCCCAGAGGCATGTGAAGCTTATAGGTTAGGCCTAAAGGGGCTAGATATTTGCCAGAAATAAGGCATCAATCAACACTGCCTCAAACTCGATTCTGAACTAAGTGCATTTCTCAGACTGGAGATTAAAACCACCTGAGAGACTAACAGTAGATTTGGTGAAGCTAAACAACAAAATAGTGTTTTATTTTAGAAGAGCTGGTAACTTCCTTTGAATGAAGTGAGATACACAACTCGCTGGAGCAGTGTCTGTTAAATTGTGCTAGCCTATCTAGGTCTAGATACAGGGGGATATATGATTTAGTTTTTCACAGGCTCCCACAAATCTCTACTGTCTTTTGTCCAGCTAGATACACCTATTTATGTTATGTACCTATCCTCTATAGGCATCTGAGTTTAAACATTTGGTTTTGAGTTTTTTTCAGGTAAGAGAATTTGGAACATGATAAAGTCCTTCACTATTGAGATTCCCAGAATCAGAAGCCTGTCTTTTGGAAATGGGTCATTTTATCCATTTGTATTTTCTATATTGATTTCCTTTTCGTTTTCCCTCTGATTTTAAATAAATTTTCTTTCGAAAGTATACGCCCTTATAAAGCTTTGTAAAAGGAAAATAAAGAAAGGGGCCTTTTCACATTTCTTGGGCCCAAAGAAAAGAAGTGGTGACCCCTGGCAGCAGGGCTCAGTGGTGACTACAGGAGTCACAGTGAGAAAAACCCCAAAGAGAAGGCAAATTTCAGAAGAAATATAGTTGAGAAACATGTGCAGCCATCCCTTCCTCCCTGGAGATTTTCATTCCAGAGCTCAAATACTGGTGGATTTGTGTTTTAAATAAGGAAAACCATTCCTTTATATGCCCAAGATTAGATTTAATTGAGCCCCACCCATGATTTTTCCCAGCCTGTCAATGGTACCACTATTCTTCAGATCACACAGGCATACCACTGACAGCCTAATCTTCCTGAAAGATTACTTTCATATGTCAATTCTTCAGTCAAGACTTTCAATGGTTTCCCACTATCTACAACAGTAATTAATAACTGTGAGAAGGAAGTGCCCCATCTCCTTCCTAGGAGACGTGCCTCTGTTTGAGAAACACTGCATGTAATGATAGATGTTAACTGGACTGAAATGGGCAAATAAACAAATTCCAGGGAGAAAAATAGCTAAAAAACACTTACCTTCAGAATAAAGCGCCCATCTTCCAGACCAGCATCTAAGGCCCTCCACAACCTGGCCTCCAATTATTATCTTTTTTTTTTTAATATATTTTATTGATTTTTTACAGAGAGGAAGGGAGGATAGAGAGTTAGAAATGTTGATGAGAGAGAAACATCAATCAGCTGCCTCCTGCACATCCCCCACTGGGATTGTGCCCGCAACCAAGGTACATGCCCTTGACTGGAATCGAACCTGGGACCCTTCAGTCCGCAGGCCAACGCTCTATCTACTGAGCCAAACCAGTTAGGGCTCTAATTATTATCTTGCTAACCTTATTTCCTACTAATTCTCACCCACTCTTTTTTTTTTTTAATATATTTTATTGATATTTTACAGAGAGGAAGGGAGAGGGATAGAGAGCTAGAAACATCGATCAGCTGCCTCCTGCACACCTCCCACTGGGGATATGCCTGCAACCAAGGTACATGCCCTCGACCGGAATCGAACCCGGGACCCTTCAGTCAGCAGGCCGACGCTCTATCCACTGAGCCAAACCGGTTTCGGCACCCACTCTTGTTTTTATCATATATACTTTGCCTATGTGCTTTCCACCTAAATTACCTTCCAAATATTTCTCTAGCAAAACTGAAAACAAATCATTACAATCCAGTTCAAGAACTGTCTTTTACAGGAAGTTTTTTTCAATTGCTCCACTACTGTGCCCCTACTATCATTCATTAAGCACAGTGCGCTCTCTGATGACAGTATTATCAAACTTTTTATGCTCACAGATCCTGGCATAATGCACGTGCACTAGACAGAATTCCAGAAGAATGGATTAACTGCAAGTGTCTCTGGATCAGAGAAGTGACACACACAATGGTAGGGAGGACATTCTGATGCCTCTAGAGTTACCCTTCTGTATGATACCCATGCGGATACTGACAAACATGCTCTGAATCTTATGTCTTCCTCTACATATTGAACAACAGGTGCATGGCAGAGCAGTGCTCCCAATTATGGAAGTGGAGGCCAGAGAGAGGAAAGAAGAAACTTAACTTACTTTTGGCTCTATGACTGTTTTTTTCCAGGATTTCGTTAAGTTCTTATTCCTTTGGTTTTTGAGATATTTAATTTAACTGGGTCTAGAAAAGAGGTCCTAGGGTCTTTCCATGATAAGAGATTCAAGGTTTATGTTTCATCTCAGAGTTGGGAACTATCTCTCAGAAAACTGTTTCCAAGAAACAAGGCGGGTAACAGAATGGCAATCTAACAGTGGCCCTCTCCTTAAGGCCACCCATCTATTTACCATAGAACTGTCTGAGCCTCAGGCTACCAACAAATGATAAGCTGATGGTCTATTCCTAAGATAGGGAAACTAAAAAGGAATGGGAAGATAGGATTCCTTCAACCACTCAACAAATATTTCTTGAGTGCCCACTATGCAGAGACACTGTTCTAGGCACTTTGGATGGATCAGAGCACAAAACATACACCCTTATCCTTGGTGAGCTTACACATTCTAGCAGGGAGGAGGAGACAGACCATACACAATAAGCAAGTAAGTGGATGTTATGGTAATACGTTGGAAAACAGGGCTATGGAAAAAATAAAAAGTTGAGAATGGTAAAGTAAAATGGGAGTGCCAGTGCAGAGGGGCAGGCATGTGGCTCACAATTTTAAATAGGATAGTCAGTGTAAACTCCATTGAGAAGGTGATATTTGAACAAAGACATTATTGTAGTCCATGTAGATACATCCACAGATTTTTTTTAACACACCTCCCTTTAAGAATGGAGCTTAATTACCCTCCCCTTGACTATAGCCTGGATTTAGTGACTCATTTCTAGTAAGAGAATACAGCAAGATAGTGATGGGATGTCACTTCTAAGACTGGGTTATAACATGACTACAGCTTCCACTGTAATCTTGACCTTGGTCTTAGTCTTGGTCTCTTAGGGATTGCTGGCTCTGGAAGAAGCCAGGGATATTCATGTGAGTAGCCCTATGAAGAGGCCATGTGGCAAGGAAATGGCACCTCCTGCCAACAGCCACATGAGAGAGCTTGGAATTGAATTCTCCAGCCCATGACAATGCCTGCATTCCCATCCAAAATCTTGAGTGTAACTTCATGAGAGACCAGGAACTGGAATCGCCCAGCTAAGCTGCTTCCAGATTCCTGACCCTCACATACTGTATGAGATATTAAATGTTTTCTGTTTTAAGCCACTAGACTAGTTTTGGAACAATTTGTCATAGAACAATAGATAATTAATACAGACATAAAGGAAGTGAGGGAGTTGGCCACACAAATATCTGAAGAAAGAGCATGCCAGGCAGAGGGAACAGGCAGCATAAAGGTCTAAAGCCAGGTGATGTTTAGAGTGCTAGAAAAACATGAAGAGGCCAGTGTGGCTGCAGTATGTTAGTGAGGGAGAAAGTAGTAGGAGATGAGGTCAGAAAGGTAATGAGGTCCAGATCATGCAGGGTTTTGTAGGCCATCGGAAGGTCTTGGTTTTACCCTGTAAATGAGCAGGAGAGGAGCATGATGTGATTTATGTTTTAATAAGATCACTTTGTTGCCGAAACCGGTTTGGCTCCGTGGATAGAGCGTCGGCCTGCGGACTAAAGGGTCCCAGGTTCGATTCTGGTCAAGGGCATGTACCTTGGTTGCGGGCACATCCCCAGTGGGGGTGTGCAGGAGGCAGCTGATCGATGTTTCTCTCTCATCGATGTTTCTGGCTCTCTATCCCTCTCCCTTCCTCTCTGTAAAAAATCAATAAAATATATTTTAAAAAAATCACTTTGTTGGCCAGAAGCTGGGCAGGGGTAGCAGCAGGGATACTAGTAAAGAGGCTATTGCAAAAATGCAGGGAAAAGACAACAGTGGCTCTGACCAGAGTGGCAGAGGTAGGTACAGGTGGCTGTGAATAGTAGGATAGCATACCTGTGCTTAGAAGAAGGAGAGTGGGCTGAGGAAAGGAAAAATTGTCATGGAAAACTCATAAAAGCGATGATGCCTGAGCAGAGTTGGGAAAGTTAAATAGGAATTTGTCGTGGGGACAAGAGCGAAGAGAATACAGAGCAAATGGGTCCAGAGATGTATGCACAGGAAGCTGTCAATACTTCAGGATAGTGAAATTGGGGGTACTATGGGCAAGTGACTGAGGGTCAGGCTGAAGAGGTCAGCAGGACCGAATCATGAATAATGTTGTGTGACATGCAAGAAATTTTGAACTTGATCCTAAAGGCTATTGAGAACCACTACAGGACTTTCAGCAAGAGAGTGACATAATCAGGTTTTGTTTCAAGGAGATCACTCTGACACACCTGCAAGTTCAACTGGAGGGGAGCAGTACTGACTGTGAGAAAAGTTAGGAGGCTGTTGCATGGTCAAACCAAAAATGGAACAGGGAATGGTGAATCTAAGGTCATGGGAACTAGAATATAGAAAAACAGCAGGTTCAAAAGACAGCTGACAAGTTGGGCTTTGGAAGCAAGGACAAACAGCAAAGTACATAACTCCCACTTTTTCTACATTTCTAGCTAGACAACTGAGTGGATAATGGTACAATTCCCCAAGACAAGATATATAGGAAGAGAAACAGGTTTGAGGAAGTCTAGTATTAATTTGGACATGTTGCATGTAGGACATCCCGGTGGAAATGTCAAGCATGCAGGAAGAAATATGGCCTGAAACACAGTGGAGATAGAAACCTGGTGCTCAGTGGTGCACCATGAGAGTTAAAACTAGGATCTGGATGACAAAACTCAGAAAGAGAGTGAAGGGTGAGAGGATGAAGGACACAATTCTAGGCAACACTAACTTTTAAGGGGCAGGTAAAGAATGACAAGCCAGTCCCCCAAAACCAAGTAGAAGCTGCCTGTGAATGAACCTAATAGGATAACAATTTCCAAGTTAGAGAACTCCCCATCTTCAATAGGTGTCTTTGATATAATCTTCCTAAGAGCAGCAATGAATAAATTCATTGCAATGAGTAGCTTCATTGCTTGAAAGATCTACTCTAGAATCAGGCTGCAACCAGACAGCGGATGAAGATAGAAACTAAAACTAGACAGGACGCAAAGGCCATGGCTACATTTAGGATGCTGAGTCAAATCAATGTTAACTGTAGTTATATAACTAAAACTCTATAGTAGAAGTTGGTTAAAGTATTATACTGAACAAATTAAGTCTCACAGAATGCAACAATAGAAGTGATTGCTCTGCTGAATACTCTCCTCTGAAGAGAGAGAAGAGAATTGCAAAATGTCTATCTCTGTTAAGGCTCCCCTCCCTAAGAAAGCCAACTTCATGCAACTGCCCAGGTTTTGGTGTCAAGGGCTGATTCCTAGCCAGGGGTTGCCAGCTGCAGAGGGCGGGGCTCTATTTTGGGCTGCCTGTCCCTGAGCCTGGCCAAGTCTGGTTTGAGCAGCATGCAGCCCCAGTGACTCACACACCCATGCAAACCGCCTGTGGCTCAGTGGCCTGGCCTCGGAATGCCAGCCTTGGGCCAGCTCCCTCCTCACCCCATTACACTGGGATAAATAAATAAAGAGCCCCGCCAGCAGCCGCACAGGCTGATGGCAACCAGATGGAGAGAGAAAGGCATGGACAGGGCCAGGGGAAGGAACTCCCTCCAGTGGACTAGACTGAGAGTGGGCTGTGCCAGCCCAATCATTCTAAAGTTCCCCTTCTACATAGTTTGTACTGTCATGCAATAATAGTCTCCAATTCCTTGATTCATCTTCTACTGCTAAAGGTGACTTTCAAACCCTAGTCCTAGGAAATGCTCTATATGGGGCTCTTGCCCTCTCTTAGAATCAAGCCAGCAGCCACTCCACCCAGGTGACTTGTATCAACATTGCCAGTATTCCCCTCTAGTTAGGCCACCATCAACTGGCCCCCTTGGCTCCCTGGAAATGAGAGATCAGAGGCTCTTGAGGGAAAAGGGGAAAAAAGGACTAAATATGGAGAAATAACCCCTGTTCAATCCTTAAATATTTTTCCTAGTCTTAGTATCCTAGAAACCTCCCTGTCCTACTACCCCTTGCCCTATCTCTATGGCCTCTTATTCAGCAATAGTCCCAACGAGAACTAGGGAAAACAGACCCCAGGCACTGACCGCATGGCCCTCTGACATCAGTCCTGGCCCCCCTGCACCTTCATCCCGAGCTCTCTGTCCCTGGTTTGTTTATCTTCCTATGTTGCTTATTTTGATGGCACATCCTTTTAGCTCAGTCTTGAATGACCTCTTGACCCTTCTGTGTCCTGTTTGTAGGACCCCAGGCAAGCAGAGTAACTGAAAAGATGCAGCGGCCATCAGAGATTCTGCAGTCCCATTAGGAAACCTTTCAGCTCTAGCAGCGATGCAGGACATCAGTGATTCCAGAGGTCACAAGAATTCCACATTATCCTAGCCCTTAACTCTCCTCTAATTGGTATGTACAACCAAAGTAGCAAAACAAAATAGGAGTAATCCTAGACAAGAAATGTAGGAGGTCCCAAACATACAGCTATAGTTTTATGTCCTTAGGCAAGGCACTTAACCTCTCAGAGGCTCAATTTCTTTTTTTTTTTTTTTTAATATATTTTTATTGGTTTCAGAGAAGAAGAGAGGGGGGGAGAGGTAGATAGAAACATCAATGATGAGAGAGAATCATTGATCGGCTGCCCCCTGCACACCCCCTGCTGGGGATCGAGCCCTCAACCCGGGCATGTGCCCTTGACTGGAATCGAACCTGGGACCCTTCAGTCTATAGGCTGACGCTCTATCCACTGTCAGAGGCTCAATTTCTTAATCTATGAAATGGAAAGCTACAGCTACCTGCCTCTCAGATCATTTGCAGATATAATAAAATTCTACAAGTCTATGAGGTTTGGATGATATCCACCCAAAGCCTAAAGGACCAGTATTCTTGAAGAGGCTGGTTCCAAAACACTAAGATCCTTCCTTGGACTCGCACCTGGATTCTATATGCTTTCTTTTGTGGTTTGTGTGCGTGTGTACGTGTGTGCGTGTGTGTGTTATTCTCACTCGAGGATATGTGTGGGGGTTTTTTTATTTGTTTTGTTTTTTCAAATAGATTTTGAGAAAGAGAGAGGGAGAGAGAGGGAGAGAGGGAGAGAGGGAAAGGGAAAGAGAGAGAGAAAGAGAGAGAAAGAGAGGAAATTTAATCGGTTGCCTCCTATATGTGCCCCGAGCGGGGATCAAATCTGAAACCTAGACATGTGCCCTGCCTGGCAATCGAACCCGCAACCTTTTGGTGTATGGGATGACACTCTAACTAACCAACTGAGCCTCCCAGCCAGGGCTCTATATGCTTTCACATTCAGGTCTGCAGGTTTCTACCCACTCCAACAGCACGGAAGAGATAAACCTCCAATTTTACCAAGGTACCGCAGTAGCAGGGATGAAGTATTATCTTTAAAAGCAGAGTCCTAGCCCTAGCTGGTTTGGCTCAGTGGATACAGTGTTGGCCTGTGGACTGAAGGGTCCCGGTTCTAATTCGGGTCAAGGGCACATGCCCGGGTTGCGGACTCGATCCCCAACAGGGGACATGCAGGAGGCAGCCAATCAATAATTCTCTCTCATCATTGATGTTTCTATCTCTCTCTCCCTCTCTGAAATCAATAAAAATATATTTAAATAAATAAATAAATAAATAAATAAATAAAAAGGAGAGTCCTGAAAGGTCTCCTAAAGAGGCTAAAGCTGACACTTAAAAAATTAATAGATGCCCTGACTGGTTTGGCTCAGTGGATAGAGCATCGGTCTGCGGACTGAAGGGTCCCAGGTTCGATTCCAAGGGCATGTACCTTGGTTGCGGGCACATCCCCAGTAGGGGGTGTGCAGGAGGCAGCTGATCAATGTCTCTCTTTCATCGTGTTTCTAACTTTCTATCCCTCTCCCTTCCTCTCTGTAAAAAAGCAATAAAATATATTTTTAAAAAATCAATAGAAATTTACAAGGTAGTTAAGTCCAGGGCATTGGGCATTCAGACAAAGGGAACAACATGTACGGGGATATAAAGTTAGAGAAAAAGCACCTTTGGTGATTAAAAGTCAATCTATATGACTGAAGCATAAAGTACATAAAGAAAAATGTCAAGAAACCAAGCTGGACAGTGTTGTAGGCACTAGATCAGGAAGGGACCCCCCTGCTGAGCTAAGAGTAAGCTTTGTATTGTTTAACTAAGGGACTGATGTACGAACCATGTCCTCTCCAGCCTATGTTAACCTTATCCCCAAACTTATAGACAAGGGAAGCTAACTGACAGAAAATGACCTAGGAAATCTCTCTCTACTATAAGTCTAGGTTTAATGGTCTCTCTTTCCCCATAAAGACTTGAAACCTTTTCTGCTTCAGGACTTAACAATATATGCTTTCCTTCTCCAGAGTTACAATTGCTTCAATAGATGGACTTAGCACTCAAATCGCATTTTTTTGTCCTTAGTGTTAAGACCCCAAGCATTATGGAGTTATTGCTCAGTCAACGCACAGAGGCAGAACAGGAAGTCCCACCTCAAGAACACCTGCTTTATGCTTAGCTCTGTGGAAAGCACTAATCTGGGGTTCAAAAGAAGTTTGAGTGACAGCCCCTACTCACAAGGAGTTTACAAATTCACTTAGAAGACAAGATAGAAAGATGAATAATTTATATATAACATAGTATTATAATAGCATTATTTACTTACATAAGAAAGTACCAACTTGAGTAACATATACCATTAGAAAACAGGGCAATAATACTAAGGTACTAACCGTACAACCAACAAGTCCCAGAAGAGTTAGAGAAGGAGAAGATCAATATTGACTGGGATTATCAAAGGTCACTATTAATAACACTCACCCTGTTTAGCATTTAACAGATGTTTCTTTTGGCCAAGCTCAATCCTTAGAAGGGAAACCTAGGCAGGAGCTTCTGACAGGCCACAATTATCTACTCCCCATTCATTCCTTTGCCAGTCCCCTTGTATAAACACTGTGATTTTCCACAGCCTACTGTGCCCACAAGACAGTCCCCAAATGGTAGCCCTATGCTTTCCACCTTCCTCTACTGCGGGATGTTAAAGGGGCCTCAAGAAGTAATAATAACTATCCCTCCCCCCATACTGATCCACAGTCCAGAACTGTGATCAGATCTCAACAAGCAAAGATTTAGCAAATGGGCAACCAAGCTTTCCAAGGTTAGAAAATTCCAAAGGAAATACCTAGGTACTTTAACAGAGATGTTTTATGAATGTTAATCGGCCCACTTTGCCTTTTATATTCTTTCCTCTTCTTTCCCCCATCTTCCCCATGTACATCTCAAGCTTTATTAGACTTTCTATAGGCAACTTTTTCAAAGAAAGGGCTTTCCAACCATGCAAGCAACCTAACACCCAAACACAAGTCACCACTTGGGCACCTGGAAAAAGGAAGTAAAGCCAAGTTGCACAGGACAAAGGAAATAACAAATACTCTACCTCTACCATAAATTGTTCCAAGAAAGAATTTTCTTCAAATGGTTCTGTCTTCAACCGATCTATAATAAGAAGAGATACAGAAAAGAAATGTGAGTCTTAGGACAAGCTTCCTACCTGTGAGATGGAAAGGAAACAGAGCCCAAAACTTCTTCTTGGGAAAGAGCACAAAGATGTGATACCCAGACTCACCTAGTCCAGTGGGAGAAGGGATGAGAAGGTGTGGGCAAACAGGAGGAGGAGAGGGTGATTAGCAACAAACAACAGGTTCGGTGGCAGCATGTGCTCCAGGAGTTTTTCCCAACATGAAGACAAAGGTCAAACTGAATTTTTATTCTGAAGTTGGAGCTATGCAACTTCCTGAAGTCCCAAGTTCATGTTGCCCTCGTACAATTTTGTATAGCTGCTGGCCCCTATCCAAAGTCTTTCCTTGCCAATGCCTAGGGCATGTCTGGACTCAGTCACAGCTTCTATTGGCCAGTTGGGTGCCAGCCAGGTGTTCCAGGCAGAGAGAGGTGTCACCAAGCATCAAGTCTCCAATTTTGGTCAGAACCTAGCACCCACCCTCGGGGAAGCCCTCTCTAATGCAAATAAAGTCCCCCCCTTCTCAGAGGCACCTTTGATTATCTGTACCATTTCCCACTCAATATCTGAAAGAATGTCCTCTCACCTCGGCTCAGTGTAGCCCCGCTCTCCTGGTAGTCCTGGATTTCTAGATCTTTCATACGAAGCAATGTTGCCAGCTCCCTCACTTGGCATTGCAATGCCAGACTTGTGCCCATCAGAGGACGAATCAAGTGTTGGGAGACCTTTCATGGAAGAGAGAGCAATTAGCCAAGAGATACATATAAAATACTCCCTAATACTGCATTAGGAACTAGAAATAAATACTGAAGAATAAATGTTTTCATAGGAACTTATAGTGTCATAGGCAAGCAATCCATTTACATGAATGTATACACTAATATAATAATTAAGTAAGTATATTAAAGAAGTTCAAGGATTGTGAGTCACAGACAAAAAATATGGGAAGAATAAAGAATACTCATGACCCTGCTGGTGTTGCTCAGTGGTTAAGCATCAACCCATGAACCAAGAGCTCCCTCGTTTGATTCCCCATCAGGGAACATGACTGGGTTGTGGGCTCGATCCCCAGTAGGGAGGCAGCTGATTGATGTTTCTTTCTATATATCCCTCTCCCTATATCTCTAAAAATCAGTAAAAACTTTCTTTAAAAAAGAATACTCATGAAGAGCTACCTAGAAGTGTGATTTCAAGAGAAGGATGTGGTGCAGCAATTTTTAGCAGAGACTGAGGCACAAAAGCAGAAGAGCCAACTAACCTTCAAGAAAGTAATTGTGGCTACAACAGACTATGCTAGCTGGAGTATAAAAGGAGACAAAAATCACAGAAAGTAGAGACTTCCAAGTCGAATTTGATCCAGACACTAATGAAGAGCCATTTCAGGGCTGATGATAGCCTAGAATGAGCCCAGAGTTTCAATCTGTTTCCACCAATGCCACAAAGTCTAAGGCCATTGTAATAGAAGCAAGACAGTCACTAAGAGACCAGCCTAGGAGGAAATAAACCACCAACACACCTTGGTCTTAATAAGAGGTAAAAAGGTCGCAAGCACAGACATACTGCAGTGCAGCTAGGATGATGTTCTCATGTGATAATGTACAGCAATACAAAATTATAATTTAATTCGCCTATGCAAAGTGTCCATTAGCCTTTGAAAGATGAAAGCCTTCGCCAAAGAAAATAACTAAAATCAATAATCTATTTGTGGTTCGAGGATGTTATCAGAGTTTCTTTCCCTTCCCCCAAGGAGATGAGCTGAAGGAGGCACTAAGAAATGCCCTAGACCAGAGGTCAGCAAACATTTTCTGTAAGGGCCAGAGAGTCAATATTTTCAGTTCTGCGGCCCATAAGTCCCTGTCGCAATACTCAACTATGCTTTGGTAGCATGAAAGGAGTCACAGACAACATGTAATAAATGAGGGTGGCTGGGTTCCAACAAAATTTTACAAAAATAGGCAGCAAGCCAGAGTTGGCCTGCTGGCCATAGTGTACCAACCCCAGCCCTCGATCTAAAACAGAGAACTTTTAGACAAGATACCCTACACAGGCTTAAAGTGAGGAAATGGTCCGGGAGTGTCCTATAAGATGTGCAAGCCATGCCCTAGCTGGTTTGGCTCAGTGAATAGAGCGTCGGCCTGCAGACTTGAAGGGTCCCAGGTTCGATTCCGGTCAAGGGCACATGCCTGGGTTGTGGTCTCAATCCCTAGTAGGGGGTGTGCAGGAGGCAGCCAATCAATGATTCTCTCTCATCATTGATATTTCTATCTCCCTCTCCCCCTCCCCCTCCTTTCCTCTCTGAAATCAATAAAAATATTTTTTTTTTAAATGTGCAAGCCAGACTTATTCAGTCAGGATGAGAAGTCTGAACTCTGCAGATTTTTGTGTTTTTGTTTTCCATTAATTTTCTAGTAAGGCTTCCTACTAAAAACTCCAATTGTATTGTGTATCAACTGGAGAGAAAAGGACTTTTTCCACATTTCTCTCATTGGGGAGGGGGGGCGTGTTAGGTGTTAGGTGTTAGTACCAGCAGCTTTTGTACCAGCATTGGGACCCAAGAAATGCTGGGGCACTAGCACAAAATGGAAGGCCAGAAATCAAGTCCTGTTATAGATACCAGTCACTTCTTTCCATCACACAGCACATCCCAACTGGTGCTGTCTGCCAGCTCAGATCCTTAGTGTAAACTTAAGCTTCCAGGAAGTACTGTTCAGAATGTGGCAGTTATGCTTTGGGAAAATTTATCTGCATTAGACCCAACCCTCTTTCCTAGGAATTGTTTTTGGTAACTTTGGTTCTGTTCAAGATAGATCAGGAAGAAAAACAGGTGAATAGTTGTATGAAAGCAAGTCAATATTTGGTGGGTTGAACTGACTGCACTTGCTTCCCAGCCAGTGTGGCTCAGCAGTTGAGCGTCAATCCATGAACCAAGAGGTCAGGGCACATGCCTGGGTTGCCGGCACGATCCCCAGTCGGGGGCGTGCAGGAGGCAGCAGATCAATGTTTCTCTCTCATCAATGTTTCCATCTCTCTTTCCCTCTCCCTTCCTCTCTCTCTAAAAAATCAATAAAAATATATTTAATAGAAAGTAATTGCACAAGCAGCATCACTAGCCATTTGGTGACAGCCTTCAAATAACAGAAACTCCTACAGTTAATTAACCAGCCTCCCTCCACCTTAATAGCAATTTGTTTAAGTATTAGTAAGGATAACAACATGAAACATGATGAGAAACAGGTTTTAATCATTGCCATGTCTAATTAAACATGGTAATGCTATACCAGGCAACTAAAATGATCTATTGGAGACTCCAGGGTCTATATAGCAAGGGGCGGGGGAGCTTTTTATCAGTAAATATTTTAACTTCTAAACTATTTCATAGGCTTGAGTTACATCACTCTGAATCATTGGGGTATAACTCACTTCAAAGTTAGATGAACACTAACTTAGATCAGTTAATCAGAACAAGGCATTGCGGCTGAAGGAATGGATTTCAAAGCAAATCCACAGACACTACAAGGAAAAATCTTGAAATGCTTTTGGAGGGCAGGGGCACACCCACCCCACCCCCTTCATTTACAGACAGCAATACAGGAAGAGATACAGTTCAACAAGTTAGTGCAACAAATACCTACCGTGTGCCTAATATGTGCTCTGACCCCACGAGGCCTATGCCCTCCAAGAGCGCAAGAGTTAAGGTCAGGAAGTGTGTGGATACAGAAGCAGGGGTTAGCAATCTTCTCCAGAGGGAAAGCTGTTTATAATTTCCCACAATGTCTTCAGATCTCGCCTAGAAATGTTCACAAGTCATAGGCAGGAGAGCAGAATGGCAGTTATCAATCTCAAGATGAATTGTATCAGGTCTGGATATAGTGAAAAGGGTTACAGACTTGGAATTAGGAGACCTCGGTTCTAGTTCTGGCTCTGGGATTACCTAGATGTAAAAATGGCTTAATCCCAAGTACTCTCATGGTCCCAATCCTTTCTAAAAAAGAAAAATTATGAAGTTGGAGTGTTTGCCCTCACAGGTCCACTATAATGCTAAGGATAAGTAATATTCCATATGTCCTCTTATTTAATCCTCATAACTCCATAGTAAGGTTGTGATCGGTATCTCCTACAGATAAAGAAACCGAGACTCATAAGAATTCAGTAATTTATCCTAGATCATATAAGTAATGAAAGTGGCAGGGCTGAGTTACAAATTCAGGTCTGCTGGTTCCAAAGCCTGTGGTCTTTGCTCTTTCTAACACACACACACACACACACACAAAAAAAAAAAAAAAAAAAAAAAAAAAAAAAAAAAAAACTTTGCATGTGAGTCCTAGGAATTATAAAATGGCCAAAGAGGTAACAAATTTGAAAGTCAAAATATGGAATACCAAGAATTACATTAGAAAAATATATATAAACAGCAAAAAGAATTACATTAGATACTAGAAAGAATACAAAGTGGAAAGGAGGAGAAGATAAGAGAAGTTGGCCAGAGTGGAAATAGGCTCGGAGTTGGAAAACAGGGACCTGAAGCTTTATATATTCCATAATATCCTGCAGAGACCTAAGAACTATTAAATTATTAATGTGAATACACTATATTGTAGAGAGGAAACAGGTACTCTCCTACTTTCCTGCCCCCAGGCCTATAATACCCTGCCTGACTAAATGTATTGTGATGAGTGATTACTAAGTTCTATACAATTAAGTGAAAAAAGCAAGGTACTGAACTGTGTAAAGAGTGTGCTGTCATTTGTGAAAACACATACATATACCCAGATAATATTTGATTGTGTGTATATATACATACATATATATACTGTATATGTACCTCTATATAGCTTTCTTTAAGAATTCACAAGAGCCCTGGCTGGTTTGGCTCAGTGGATAGAGTGTCAGCCTGCAGACTGAAGGGTCCCAGGTTCGATTCCGGCCAAGGGCATATGCCCTGGTTGCGGGCTCAATCCCCAGTGGGGGGTGTGCAGGAGGCAGCCGATCAATGATTCTCTCATCATGTTTCTATCTCTCCCTCTCTCTTTCTCTCTGAAATCAATAAAGATGTATTTTTTTTAAAAAAAAAAGAATTCACAAGAAGCTGGTATCATTAGTTGCTTTAGAGAAGGAAAATGAGAGACTGGGAAAGGGCGTAGAAAGAAGACCTATTTTTTTTTCCACTGTATACCCTTAAATGTCTGAAATGTTTGTCGTTTCATGAATTACTCATTCAAAAAAATTTAAAAGCTATCACAAGAATGAGTAACAAACAAAAATTATAACTGTGTGACCTCACAGACACACACATGAACTTGAAATAGTATCCACCTACGTCCTTGCCAGTGTCCACTGGCTCTTAACTTTTTCCCTATAAAGTTTCCTCAGGTCCTGGGATTTCCCTGGGATGGCATTCTTCTTCTTGTAAAGATAATTATTTTATTTTACATTAAAAAATAATCACTAATAAAATGTTCAATACTCACTCCTCCCACAGCCAACCAAGACTCATTTCACTCTGAAAAAAACTATTGCCTCTTATTGAAGCTCCCCAATTAGAGGAACTGGCCTAGAATAGTTTTTTCTTTACATATTTTCAATTGTAATATCATTATTCTTTTAAAAGAAAAAAATGTTAGAGTTCATCAACCTCCAAGGAGAACTGCCTCCCCAATCTCACTACTCTGAGTTTCTAGGGCTGTGTGGTGCAAAATGAGATTAACCATCATTTGGGCTTCTCAAATGTTTTGGTCCCAGAACAAGCATTATTGAGGGAACAATGCCCCCTGGCGTTACTTAGAAAAAGTTACAGGAGTTTTAAACAAAATAGGTAAGTTCTGTATATAAAACAGGATGGAAAATGTCACAAGAAATTCAATTAAAATCATTCAAAAAAGCAGCTAGCAGTCCCCTTCCCTACCCCGTGTTTGAATTTCACTTACCAAGGAAGGGCTAGCCAGGATGCAGTGGAAAGTCCAATAGAAGGGGAGACCAGAGAGCTCACTTCGCACCTGTAACATCAGTGCCCCCGCCACACGCTCACAGGAGAAGGTAGCTTTTCCAGGACAAACAATGTCTTTCAACAGTGGGCGAAGCAGATCATCCAAATGACAGAGAAAAGCCTCAGGGGGGGCAGTCAGACGCCTGTTCAGCTCCTAAAAAGGTAGCAGGAGTTGTACAGAGTGAGGGTGCTAAGAGGAAACTGACTCCTTTGTAAGTAACCGCAAAGGAAAACTCTGGTTAACATGAAGACAGACGCATGAGAAGAGAGATCAACTGGCCTACTTCACAATTCTGCCTTTACTGTATGCAGTACATAAACTAATACAGAGACCATGAGAAAAGATCCTAGGGCTATCGGTAGAAGTACAGGACATTAATTGGAATTATCTCAACCTGACTCAACCTTCCTTGACAACTGAAAGGCTAGCAGGCTGGTTGATGTTAATGTCCCCTGGCCATCAGTAGGAAATAAGTTATACCCATTACCACAGCAGTACTTCTCTTCACACTTACCTTGGCTCGCTGGCTGACCACACTTGCATCCACCTGTTCATGCCACACCTCTTGAAGATCTGAAACCAGCAAGGCATAGCCCTGCTTGGTGATATAAGCCTTAGCCAAGAGGGAGTTTTCGGCAAGCTGTAGCCATGCCCATGGCTGCATCAATAGGCCTTGCTCCAGTTCTTCCATCTGCAGGAAAGTCTTAATTAGCAGTGTCCCCAGGGTATTATAGGCCTGCAGGCAGAGAAGACCAGCAGAAAGTTCAATATCAAATAAGTCTCATGAAATTCCTCCCTAATAAAACAGAAAAAAATGGGTTTATATTCTACCCCATTCATCACCCCCATCTCCCCAACCCCAGTATATAACCAATTGAGCACCAATCTTAGTACCTCTTTGCCACTAAAAATCTATTTAGAATTTTGAGGAATTTTCTTCCCATATTAAGTTCCTAGAGGGCATAAAATATCTCTTTCTGCTATAGTGTTTAAGCCTCAGCATATTGGTATTAGTATTTTTGCTTTCTAATAATACAACTTAATGTGGAAACCTAAACCATTCTTGTTGCATATTTATCACATTCCTAAGAAATGTGTCAATGTTATCTTTTCCTAAAACTTCTAGAAGAGAAGGAATAGTTCTTGTCTCAGAAAACATCATAAATCATAAGTGTCATCAGATAAAATTCAAATTATTTGATCATTATCTAAAAACAAAACTCTAGAAGCTCTCAGAATATATATATTCACTAAACAGAAATACATATTCTATAAATATATACAATATAATGACAAATATAATAATAGATGATATATATAAAATAATATAAATATATATTCCCTAAGACAGATTCTTAATCTAGAATCTATGCATGTGAATCCTCTGCAATTGCATGCAAATTTGTGCATACATGCATATACTCATCTGGGGAGAAGAAGTCCACAGCTATTGACAAATTCTCAAAGGAATCAATGACACACAAATAAAAAGCAAATAAACACTGTGTCCAGAGCAAACAGGAAAGACCCCAAGTCCCATTTCAAGAAGAACCTGAAAGACTAAGACGTCATGAATACATGACAGAGTACATCACAGAGTTAGAGATGATGAACACCCACTTCACTCATCCCCCACATCCCCACCCTGAGGCACTGCCATCAATGATACCATGCCCTACTACACATCCTGGAACAAATGAAAAGCAACTTTTCTACTTCAACAATTCAATCTGTAGCCTTAACCTAGGTATTCATTAACTATGGCTCCTTGACAAGAAGTTTTATTTTTCTTGTGGGTTAGAAAAAGGGGGAAGTGTTATAATTTCCTTTATTATTTCAGTATATAAATACAAAGTAAAGTGGGGTAGGGGGGGGCACCTCAGAATATAAAGAAAATTCCTTGGGTTTCATTAACAAAGTTAACATGGTTTGCTCCAGTCATTTCCATCTCAGTCAAAGCCAATATTCTTCCAACCACAACCTAGTTTTTTAAACACAGCCTTGTAACATAACTTAATTTGTACAGTGGGTAGACAAGTGAAATATTGTGACTTTCATTTGCAGCAGCCTCAGAATTTGTTTGTTGAATGGTACATCAGTCACATTTCCTACCGTGCTGCTCCTCCCGGGAAGAAAAGATCTTGGAATGATTAAGCTAATCCTCACTGTACCAGAACTCATTGACAAAGGTCACAGACACAGTGAAGTCGCCAAACCCTTCTCTCCCTTAGTGGCACTACCTAGAGTATACTGTCTGATTCACCAAAATTGGGTTATCCTGGCCAGTCACTTCAGAAAGTCCAGAAGCTCAGGAACATCAAACTGTGGAGCTTTTGTGTAATTGTTTTGTTTTGGAGGTAGGGGAGGAGTTTAAAGTGTGGCCTGGGTCAACAGGCCCCATAAAAAGGTCTGAGATATTTAGCGCCACCTGCGTCCTGTTGGGTCTGAGGCTCTCTATCCCACCTTTTTCTTCTTTTCTTCAAGATCGCCTTTAACCCTCACGTTAACCAGATTTGCCCGTTTATTAATTTTTAATATATTTTTATTGATTTCAGAGAGGAAGGGAGAGGGGGAGATAAACATCAATGATGATAAAGAATCATTAATCAGCTGTCTCCTGCATGCCCCCCAACTGGAGATCCAGTAGCAACCCGACATGTGCCCTGATAGAATCCAACCCTGACCTCCTGGTTCAGTGGTCGGCAAACTCATTAGTCAACAGAGCCGCAGTTTGCCGACCACGGTCCTGGTTCATAGGTCCAAGCTCAACCACTGAGCCACCCGGCAGACCCGTTTATTATTCTTGAACGAAGTGAGGGTGCACCCAGGGCCAACAGCAAGGTGAGGTCACGGGGGAAGGCAGATCTGCACCAAGCCCCGCCCCTCGGCCTGCAGTCCGGCGCAGTTCCCTCGCCATCCAGCAGAGGGCAGCAAGGCCCCGGCGACTCTTGGGCTGGGCCACGCCCCGCTCCTGTGGGAGGGACGAACCCTCGTTCCTTCAACTGCAGCCCCAGCCCAGGAGCCGCGCCCGGCGCCCTCGCTAGACGGACCTCCGCTGTCCGCCTTAGCATTTCTACAGCTTCGGCCTCACTGGGGCGCGGCTCGGGACCCCTCAGGGGCTAACAAAGCCAACCACCCGCTGCTTTGTCGCACAAAACAGCCCGCCGAGGAGCTGCCTCACCGACCCCGCCTCGCGGCCGGGAGGCGGGCTGTGCGCGCGCGGCCCCGAGGCCCCGCCCACCCCGGGAGGTCGGACCGGGAACGTGGGCCGCGCGCGGGTCCCTCCTGGGACAAAGCGCCCGTGGCCGCGGCAGCGCGCAGGGTCGGAGTATCCCCGCGCCGCTCGGCCCGGCTCTGGTCCCGATTCGAGCACAACCCCACCTACCGTGAACGGCTGCAACAGCTCCCACCCTCCCCGCGGCAGGCCTGCCGCCCACGCAAACCGAAAGGCCTAGACTAGAGCCATTCCCCACCCCCACCGGGAGGCGGGGCCTTAGGGACATAGGGCGGAGCCCGGGGCCGGCATGGGCGGGACATCTGGGCCCTCGGAGCTGATAGAAGGAGCGCTCAGACCTGGAGGTCCACCCTGGCCAGCTGGAGAGGCAGGGCGGCCCGCTGGTAGAGAGGTGGAGGGGGAGCGGGGCTGGCCCGCTCAGTGGTTGAGCGTCCACCTATGAACCGAGGTCACCGTTGGATTCTGGTCAGGGCACATGCCAGGGTTGCAGACTCCATCCCCATTAAGGGGTGTGTAGGTGGCAGCAGATCAATGATTCTCTCTCATCATTTTTTTGTTAGTTTTTTAATGCCCTGTGAGGTGCAGGGGAGGAGTCCTGTATTTGGACTTGTCAATAAATGTCACTTCCCCTGCCTCCCCTACATTGCCATAATTAGGCTTTATCACCACTGAGAAGCTGGAAATCCCTCAAATCATCTTGTGCTTTGTACAACTTAGGTTTTTTCTTGAGCTGGATACCTGAGCTGAAAAATTCTTCTGGTGCATTTTCCACAACCCCAAATCTTCCTCTTGCTAAGGCCAGTTTCAGTGCTGCTTCTTTCAATAAAGCCTTTCCCATTATCCCAAGTCAGAATTAATTGCTTCTTCCTCTTTGCTGCCATGGCATTGTTTTAATCTTCGATACAGACTGCCTTCTGCTTTGGATTTTAGTTAATAATTATATAAGTCTTTTAAAACCATAAGTGTCTTTTTTTAATATATTTGTATTGATTTCAGAGAGGAAGGGAAAGGGAGAAAGAAACATCAATGATGAGAGAGAATCACCAATTGCCTGCCTCCTACGAGCCTGCAACCCGGGCATGTGCCTTTGACCAGTATTGAACCCAGGACCCTTCAGTCCGCAGGCCAACACTCTATCCACTGAGCCAAACCAGCTAGGGCAAAACCATAAGTGTTTTGAGAGGGCAGGGACCCTGTCATATCCATACCTGTAGTTCCAGGGCCTTGCACATGGGAAGCGCTCAATAAATATTTAAGTGAATGCTGGAGTTCAAGTATAGATAGTTTACAAGCAAAATCTTATTTATTCATTCATGGCCCCTGCTCTGAAACAGTTGGACCTAATTAAGAGAAGGAAAGGCAACATACCTATTGGGAAACAAGACCCTTAGGTAGACCCATTTTACACACACACATACTCCCTAAGAGAACGTAGAACCTGAGAGCTGACTCTCCAGCAAGCTGGGCGATAGAGCAATCTAACCAGAGCAGAAGTATGAATCCTGGAATTAATGGGGCCTAAGTTCTTCTCTGCTAGACCGGGGGCACTGTTCCCCCAAACCAGGCAGCAAGTCGGCTGTCTCTCCTGGCTCAGCAGGCCCTCCTTCCTCATTCCCAGGGTCTTCAGGCCGTGGGCAGAGGCAACGGGCCAACTGGGGAATGCAGGGACACAAGTTTTGGAGGGAAAAAGGAAGCTCATACTCTTGAAGAGCCTTCTCCCTGGAGTTCTGAGGCATCCAAGCTTCTTGGGCAGTGAAAGGGGATGGTAGCCCTTGACCTAGGCCTCGTTCAAGCCGTGTGCCTGCAAAACAGAAGTCGGTCAGGCCATTGCCCAACCCAGGGAGTGATGACTTCCTGGCCATTCCCAGTCTAGGGCCTGACCTCAACTTACCAGGAATGGTGTTCTCTAGGAGGAAACCCAAAAGGCCCGCCAGGAAGATGTGCTCTGTGAGCAGCGAGCGAAGTAACACATCCAAGGGGCTCCAGCCTATAGGATTGGGATCAGGCAGGAGGGGAACTCTGATACTATGCAAGGCCAATGAGTCTCATACTTCCAGACTTAAATCTAAGTCTTGGACTAAGGACAGATCTTTCTGAATCGTAGTTACATCCCCTTTGTCCTTTGTGCCTCTCCACCCTGGCCCTTCTCACAGGATCCCTGCTCAACACCCTATCTTCTGAGCATCCACATGCCCTCCAGATATGCTTTGGTTGTTCCAGGCTCCCTGTCTCTGGAAAATTTTGTATTAAAATCCCCAACTTTATTTCCCACTTACCTTCTATGCTCTAGCCTGGGTTTTTCAACCTCAGTACTACTAATCTGTCTTGTGCACTGTAGGATACTAAGCAGCATCCCTCTACCCACTACATGCCTGTAACAATTCCCCATCCCCTTTTTGTAACAGCCAAAAATGTCTTCAGACATTGTCAAAATCATTCTTAATTGAGAACCACTGCGGCTTGCTAAGCTGAACTAACAAACTAAGCTATTTCTGCTCTCAGGGCATCCCCTATGACTTCCTACTTCTATGTCTTTATGATGAGTCCTCCACCAGGAATGACCTTCTCACCAAATGTGCTTAAATCTTAGCATCCTTCAAGACCAGCTCAATGTTACTTTCTCCATAAAACTTACCTGGATCATCTCAAACCATAAGTCATCCATCTCTTCACCACTAAGCAGCACAGCTCTTTATCTGAACCTTTCCTGTTATGTGCCTACACATCTAATTTCTTTTACTAGACTGTAACATCTGGAGGCACCTTTGTATCCCAAGGAATTTGCATGGTGCTCAATAAATATTTGCTAAACAAGTGGATGACCTATTTATACGAAAGACCAGAAGAGGGTGTAGGGGGTCTGCAATTCAGAGAGCCTCGAGCCTCAAGCCCTGGCTTCCCAATACTGAGCAACTCCTCCCCCCCTCCCTCCCACCTGTGCTTAGTAGGACCGGAGCTTCCCGAAGCCATCTTGGCAGCAGCAGGGCCATGAAGATGGTGAAGCCAACAATGAAAACATTCCGCCCAGAGTCAATGTCAGCCAGGTGGAAGTTGGAGAATCCAGTAGACAGAACCACAGCCTGGGTCACGCCCAGCACTCCACCTGTCTCATAGGAAAGTCATCAAAGGAGTTGCGAGAGGGCTGGCATAGCAGGGAGTATTGCAGGGTGGGGCAGATTGTGACGGAGAGAAATGACCAAAAGGCTGGTTTCTGATTCTGCCAGAAGCCAAATCAAGGGCTTCTGTTGGGCTGAGAAAATGAAGGCAGCTGTCATACATGTCCTTGTATCAGGGAGACTATTCAGAAAAAAAGGGTGCCAGCCACAGCAACAGTTGGGCCACTAGGTCAGTGGTCGGCAAACTCATTAGTCAACAGAGCGGCAAACCGCGGCTGTGGCTCGCGAGCCGCAGTTTGCCGACCGCTGCACTAGATCAATACTAAGGAGATACTAGGGCGGATACTAGGTCAATACCAGTTCTGCTGATACATTCACTCACCAAGAACAGGCAGTGGGATGGTGGTGAGGAAGTGGGCCAGCCTCGGGGAGAGCCCAAGCCCCACACAGAGCAGCCCCACCAAGTGGGCCACTCGCTGAGATCCAGCCTACATGAAGAAGAGACGTTAGAAAACAGGTACCTCTTTGGCTATTCAAGGTGTTTGCCTGGTGGCCTCTTCTCACCATTTGGATCCCAACTCAAATGTTACCCTTCCACAGAACATCCCCAAGCACTCTACCTAAAGGGGCCTAAGGGGCCTCCATTACTCAACCACTATCCCACTACCTGCTTTGTTTTCGGGAAATTACCTTATTTATGTTTTGGGGTGTGTGTGTATGTTTCTCAAATTGTCTGCCTCTCCCTTTCTGAAGACCCCAAGAGAGCAGGGACTTTATCTGACACATTCTTCACTGGAACCCCAGCCCTGATACAGTGCCCGAGGCATAGAAGTTCAATATTGATTTGGTGTCTTCCTTACACTCCTAGCCCCTTATCACTTGTAGGCACCACCCTAAATGAGAACACTGATGTGAAGTGCCTAAAAGAGTATAGCACACAGCTGTCAGTCGGTCAGTGTGAGTTCCCTTCCCCTCTCTTGCACCTCTGGCACAGCCCCCGCCCCATCCCATCCACATACCTGGATAAGACTAACTGTGCCCACATTGGGGAAACTGGATGCAGTGCCTATCGGGCTCCCCAGCAGCCCAGCCAGCACACTTCCCAAGCCCTCCAGGCTCAGCCCTCGACTGCAGGCATGTGGAGGTGGAGAAGGCAAATGCAGCAGCCAGCCACACAAGGCGTAGCAGCCCAGGGAGCTGATGGAGGTTGCCAAGGCCATGGAGATGCCTGCAGCCAGAGCCCGGGGTGTCAGCAAGGGCCAGACCCACTCAGCTGAAGAGAGAGGAAGTCACTTTGGGACCGGACTCAAGTCTGGAGCATCCCCTTACCTCCAAAGGACTGTGCTACAAGAACCCTAGAGGCCCCATTGCCTTTGAAGATGTCTTAGGACAAAACCATCAAACTCTTAGAATAAAAACCATCCTTTTACCATGGTCTACAGGTCCTCTTGGCTCTGACCTTACCTCTGTCCCTTTAGCCTCAATTCCCACCACTCTCTGCCGGACTTCCCTCACTCCAGATACACTGTCCTTGTTTAAGATCCTTATATTTGCCGTGCTGCTGGCTACCACAGGGCTTTTGCATATGCTGTTCTCTCCACCTGGAATGCTCTTCTGTCTTCCTTCACCCAGTTAGGTCCTACTCATCTCTCGTATTTCAGCTCAATGATCACTTCCTCAAGAATACCTTTCCTGACTCTCTGATAAAGTCAGACTCCCCATTTTAAGCTTTCATCACACAATGTACTCCCCATTGTTACACTTGCCACATGAAATTTTGCATTACTTGGATGCCTACTTAATTAGGATCTGTATTGCCCAATAGATTATGTTTCATGAGAACAGGTACAATGTTTGTCATGTTTATCACTATGTCCCCTATCAAGTACCTATTAAATGGATGAATGAGCAGATTTCAGATACAGTGCCTCAAAAGCAATCTTTATACACAGGTCACTAACTCAAACACCTTGCGGTAGGTAACATAAATGTGTAAATTGGGTAAGGAGTATCAGTAGAGAGTGCTGGGGATTGCAGACATCTCTTAAGACTAAATAAAACATCTGTGGTGAGGGGCTGGCATTGCCCCTGAGAATGGCAATTTCTCTCCCCTGTGTGTTTTGAGAAAACACAGGATTTAACTCAGAAATTAAGTTCATTAAATCTTGAGTTGAAAGAAAGAGACACCTTCATTTCAGCAAGAGGATGGAGGACTAGGAGAAAACGTACTTGGGTGAGGCAGCCAAAACCACGGTGCCTCAGTGGGGGCAGACAGCTCCAGGGGGATGACGCTGAGACTCAGAAGGGCAGAGATGATCCACACAGAGGCCACTGGGACCAGCACCTGAGGGGCAAGACTGAGATGGAAAAGAACCTCCCTCCACCCCCCAGATCCTTCCGGGCCAGCCTTAGAAGAGTAACAGAGGCCAGATAGTAGGGGGTAGGTCGAGCAAGTGTTCCATGCTGGCCCTTCTAATCTTGACTGCCTCTGCCCAGACCCCCACATACCGAGAGGAGCCGGAAGGCAGGGATGCCAGTGCAAGTTGAAGAGGTTGAAGCTGGCCTCCAGGGGCATGGAGGTAACTGGCAGGAGCCCAGGTGCTGAGAACAAACCACCATGAGCAGGATAAGCCTAGGAGAGAGAAGGAACTTGAGGAGCAGGAGGAAGCAGGCATCCTGAGGCAGGCAATGGAGACAGGAGTGGCAGAATACCACAAAAGAGAAGAAAGCCCCTGTGGACGGGGAAGGACGGCATTTTGGGGGTCAGCGGAAGACTGTGTGAAAGTTAGGGAGACCAAATGAATCCACAAAGTCGTCCCTGCTCAGATAGCTACTCAATCTGGTAGGGCCAGCAACTCTGCCCTCCCCCCGTCCTGTCCTGCACACCCCGCTGGTCACCACCCCACGCCTCTCAGGACTTACGTACAGCAAGGCCAGCCCCCAGTGACCAGAGCAGAACAGGGCCACCTCCCTGTGGGCAGAGAGCCCTGCCACAACCAGGCTGGGGGCCAGTACCAGGGGTCCGCAGTGAAGGAACAAGTGGCCAGGAGCCCCCAATAGTCCCAGCGTGCCCTGCAGCAGCCCAGACACCACCACTGCCCCAGACACCTAGTGGAGTGGAGGACAGAGAAAACATTCTGCTTGACCGAGTTGACCTTGGCTGGACTTCCTAATTCCAGGGTGGGTCCCTTCCCCAGAGCACCCCCACCCCCTTCTCCCAGAGCAGCTCACTCCCTGCATAATGGAAACCAGAGCCTCCCCAGCCTCAGGCACTACCTCTTGGAGAGAAGTAGTCCAGAGCTCCAGGCTATGGCAGCCAGGCCCCTCACACGGGTGCAGCACGTGGGAGGCTGGAAAGTTGGGGGCATGGAGAAGAGGTAAATGGGATGGAGACCCATGGCAGTGCCGTCCTAGCTGATGCCTGGCACAGCTTCAAGACCCCCAAGGTGCCTTTTCTCAATTCTGTACCTACCTACACCTGTATGCTCAGATTAGCACCCAACCCCACCCTCACCCTTGCTTGGTGCTCACAGTTTCCAGGTGTCTGGATGGCCAGAGGCAGCTTCTGGTTGGTCAACACCAGAGCAGGGACAAGGAACTCAAAGGATGGAGCCTGGACAAGAGGCAGCCTGTAGGAACAGCAGCCCCAGCAGGTCTGGAAACAGGTTGCAGCCAAAAGGACTTCCCGAGGTTCTCCTAGCCACCCCCGGGACCTGCCCTCTCCCTCTAGGGAACCCCCCTTACCTGCTGCCCATCCAAGTTTGCAGGATGGTAGACACACCACATGCAAAGAGGCTGGAGGCCAGGAGGTGGGCAGGGGAGTAAGAGAGTCCTCCTGGGGGGAGACTTCGAAGCAGAAGCAGGTGCGAGGCACAGAGGAGAGAAGCCAGGACCAAAATATGCTGCAGGTGGAGGTATGGGAAGGGGTGGTCTTCAGAATTAGGCAGAAATACCTATTTCCAGAGAATTTCTAATGCCACATCTATTCCCCAAACACCCCCTTCAGATAGCACCAACTCCTGCACATCTGCCTCCTACCTGCAAAGCCAGAAGACAGCCGAGGCCCCAGGGAGGAGGCCCACTGAGAGAGGCCCAAGAGTGGGAGGAGGGATTTTGGACAGCAATCTGTGGAGACAGGGGAGCCCGGGTTTGCTGGGAGCCCACAGATCTGAGTTGGATGGTTTGGGGGTGTGATCGGCTCATGCTGTCCTGCCTTTCGTCTTGTGTTGACTGCCCTGAGCCAGAATTAAGTAGAGTAAGAGGTCAGAGTTTGGCTGCCTGGAGTGGGGAGGTGGTTGGAGTGCCAAAGAAGCAGAACGAAGGAATGAGAGATTTGGGAGAGACATAGCACTTTCACCTTTGCCCAGTTCTTGTGCAAATTCCATCACCCATTAACTGGGAGTCATGTTCTGGACCCCTCCCCCAAGAATCTCCATCTAGATCCCTTGTTCCAGTCTCTGTAAAGCAGGATAAGAAAGGTGAGGAGACCTAGAAAATAACCTGGGAAGATTTTTGACTTTATTCCCTCCTCTCCAATGCGATTTAGAACCATCATTATTACACTAGTCCTCTACCCTTTCAGGGTCAAAGCCCTTGGACTACCTTAAAAGGTAATGGATGGGTAATGAATGACATACATGACAATCTATATAATGTCCTCACTGTAATATAAAGGAGAAATAAAAATAATTTATGGCAAAAGGTATTTCATTATGTGAAAGTTTGGGCCCAACTAAAAGAGAAGGCCATGAAGTGATCCAGTCCCCACCCCCATATGAATCACTGTGGATGCAGTAGCCATGATGGCGATACTGGTCCTTTCCCGTCGACTCATGGACAACAGGCAATGCTGTCATTGGTGACCTGATGCTCCAAAGTAGTGAACAAGTTCATGGTAAAGTGCTAAAGCAAAGTAAGTTTTAATTTGCAAGGAGGTGCATTCCTGGAAAACGGAGTCTTTTTCAAAATGTGCAAAAAGGACTTTGTGTTTACATGTGAAGTTAGATAGTTCTAGGGTCCAATATAAATAGGGTTTTCCTATGCAGGATGTGCAGCCGGTCACTCCAAAGTCATCTTGGGAATTCTTCTTAATAAGCGGGGTCCTGAGCATCTCATGTGTCTAGCATTCTGCCCAGGCCAACTAAATGCCAGTAGCATACCTTCAAATTTTTGCATCAAAAAATGCCCTCAGAGCCCTAGCTGGTTTGGCTCGATGGATGGAGCGTCGGCCTGCGGCCTGCAGGCTGAAGGGTCCCGGGTTCGATTCTGGCCAAGGACGTATGCCTGGGTTGTGGGCTCGATCCCCAGTGGGGGCGTGCAGAAGGCAGCCAATCAGTGATTCTCATCATTGATGTTTCTCTCTCTCTCCCTCTCCCTTCCTCTCTAAAATCAATAAAATACATTTTTTTAAATGCCTCATACATTTTCAAAATGCCCCCAGGAGGCAGGCAGTACACCCCTGCTATGAGTCATCGTAAGCAGTCCCAAATACCCGCAGTCCAGCTGCCCAGAAAGGTTTTCCTTCTTCCAATGATAACCCAGCTTGGGACTGCTCTTAACACCAACTACCACCAGGTGACAGACTGGATTGGAAGTCAGGATTCATAGGTGTCCGTGGGGCTCGCCCTCAAGAAGCTGATGGGGCTTTGCTCGATATGTGGCTTGGCCTCTCTCAAGATGTGATTCAGAAACTACAAGGGTGGTGCTCACCCAGAACTTTCAACAGTCATGGCCAACCCCAGGCATGGTACAGTCACCATCCGTGCCCCATGGCACCCAAGTTGGGCAGCGCTAGTGACCCCAGGGTGCTGGGAGCAGGGATGAAGTTTGGAATGGAAGCCCATGACTATCAAACAGGAAGTTCTGAAATGGGGCTCAGAGAGAATGAGTCGTAGATAATGGGACTGGGAAGTAAGGAGGTTTAGAAGGCAGATATGGGAAGTCAGCCCTTCCAAGGGCTGCCAGAGAAGGAAGAGTCCAGGCCATGCAACTGAAACTGTTTATTGAAACCTCAGTTCTACAAAAGCGTGAAAAACCCAGATACAAAGTGGCGGCCAGAGAGGCCTGTGAAGAGAACACCCAGAGAGGAACCAGAAGAGAGGGAAGCCCAGGAGTAGGGTACTAAAAAGACAAGGTTGGAAGACAAAAGGGCAAGGTCGAAGGGCCCAGCAGTCCCAGGCTCCTTTAGACTACATCCCAGGGGCAGGTGTGGATTGGGCTCCCCACTTCACCCTGCCTTCCCTCAGAGCTCCCACCTTGGCCCTATCAATCCCTGGCTCTCTTGCCTCAGAGACGTCACAGAGACCTGGTCAACATTTCCTCCCTCCCTCGCCCACATTTCCTATTTCCCACCTTTTCCCTTCCATCCCAGGGAACTAAACAGCTAAAGTCTAACAGAGCCTAGAGGAAGTGAAGAGACAAGAGCTTCTCCTCTATCCACTTGTGCCGTGCCCCTGGTCATTGAGTTGAAGCTTTCCCTGGCACCATCACTGCCCTGGCCAAGCAGCCAGCTACTGAGGTCTAGGAGAGCAAGAGACCTTTAGTCCTTTAGCCCCAATACCCCTTAAGCTCCCTCACCCAGAATAACAAGGGACCAGCCAAGGACCCAGAGAGGTAGAGAGGATCTAAATCAAGCATTGCTCCTCAGGTTCTCAGGGACTCCCAAGTCCTCTTCATGCATTCCTCAGAACCCTACCTAGCCTGGGAAAATGAAAGACTTGAGGCGGGCCAGCTCCATGATGCTGAAAATGGAACACTGCTGGGGCTGTGGGAGCAGAGAAGGCATTGGGCTCCAGGGCCAGGGTGGAGCCAGGCCATGGGAATGGTACCGGGGGCTTGGTGGCGCCGTATGGTTGGGATGGTGGCAGGCATGGCAGGTTGGTGAGTCTTTCTGGAGCTTCTGGCAAAAGGGACAATTATGGAGAAGAGTGGGAGGGGCAGGAGGGTCTGGGGGAGGCAATGGTGGGGGGGTCAGTGAGGCCAGAAGACTGCCCCAGAGTGAACGCAGCCCTACGTCGGCTTCCAGGAAGCTGGAGACATTAGCAGGAGATGGCAGGCACTGTGGCACAGGAGAAGGTATGCAAGGTTCCAAGAGGCACCTGGAAGCCAGTCCAAGGTCCGGGGGACCAGGTGGCAGGCTGCAGGACAGCCCCAAAGACTGGTGTATTACAGCCACTGATGCCACAGCCAGGGCCACACTGCTCACATATGCTATAGCTAACAGGCAGGACAGCTGCAGGAGAGAAGATAAGAAAAGTCAGTGTCAATTACCCTCTCCCTAAAACCTGCTTCTGATAGTCATAACACACCCACCCCGGCCTCTAGAAGTTCAAGTTAGAGCTCTCTGCCAACATCTTCTCCAAAACCCTATCTCCTGAGCCTTTTAGCATTTGCTTTACATCATCCCACCCACACACCAACCCACTCAAGCCTCCTATCCTTCCTGACCCCTTCTCACCTTTGCCAGCCGATGGCAGAGGGAGCCCAGGGCCAGCTGCCAGGCTGGCTGCTCCAGCAGCACACACAGGTCTGTGTAAGTGTACCAGCCCCGTCGTCGTCCCTGATGCTCAGCCACACTGTTGGGAGGGGAGAAAAGACAGAGCATCTGCAGCTGGCCCAATGACACCTTAATTCTCCCAGGGACCCACCAGGGAACACTGGGGAACATGTTAAAAGTACAGATTCCTAGGTTGTCTGTTGATCCCAGAAACCGAGAGTTAAGACCAAGATCTGTGTTTTTTATAAGCTTCTCCCACTCTCCCAAAGGTGACTGATTACAAAAAGGGCTGGCAGGTTTGGGAACTAATTTCTTGGACAATTCTCTTCCCTGTCTCCTCCCTCCGCCCCCCTTACCCCCACCCCATTACACAGACCCTTATCTCTGTCTAGCTCCTATGGCTTAGGCCTCAGCCCTTAAGCCCCTCAACTCCTAGAACTCACCAGCTCTCTAACCAGCTTAGCACCTCAAATATCTCCCGAGGGTCCGTGTAGAGACGCCAATCCTGTGGGTATGAAGAAGAAGGGCACCAAACCAGGCTCAGACATGAGCCACAATCATTTAATAACCAGAGTGGCAACAGCACTACAACTGCCACTATGCATAATACTCACTTGACACTTACTATGTGCCAAATACTGTTCCAAGAGTTTTTATGTATTAACTAATTTAATCATCACATATCTGTATTCATATTACACCCTCCATTAATGGCACGGGGAGAAAATAATCCTGCTAATGGTCCATGAGGCTAGGAGTAGAGAAAGTCTGGAAGCAAATAATCAGCACCCAGTAGGATAAACTCTTGACTCAAAGTGTACCTAGCTGGGCCTGGAGGAATGGGGGAGTGGGGATGCTCCATTTCCGGCCTCACCACACCAGGCACCTTTAAAGGCTATAGTCAGTCCAGAGGGCTAGAAAGGGAAGATACTAACAAGGAGGACAGGCAGAAAGAGAAATTAAGAAACAGAAGGCTGAGAGAGAAAAGACAAAGGGTGAAAGGAACATAAAGATGGGCTAGGGAAACAGAGCGAGAGAATAACTACTCACCATGGCACTCAGGAAGCCCCTCTCCAGGGCATTGAGAGTGGGCACAGCCACACCCCCTGCAGCTCCCCATTCATCATTGAAGACCTCCTCCTCCTCCCCTTCATCATAGAGGTACTTACTGGCCACCATCTGCAGAGGCACCAGAGGTGGTGTCAACAGAGCTCACATTGGGCCCCTAGCTCACCAGAGAAATGAAGGGGAGGGGCTGTCCTACCATGGAGATCAGGAACAAGTCAGAGGAGGACACATGCTGTAGGTAGTCCGGGTTTCGGTGCCGGAGCCGTTCAATGTACACCAGAGCTAGCATCATAGCACACGGGGAGATGCATGCCTCCCTGGGTGGTGGAAAGGATCAGTAATTAAACCCAAGGGCTTTTCAGCTCTTGTAACACATGAGGCCCATCCCTGTGTCTTTACAGCTTCTCTTTAGAGATAATCATTCCCTTCTTTCTGGGTTCCAAACACTTTCATCCTGTCCCCCTCAATTCCAGGCTCACCGGGACACATGGGCTACATATTTCTTCTGGAGTCGGCGAATAGGGCTGGGGGCTGCCTTCTGGAGCAATTCCACAGCAATGTCTGCAGGGGCAGAAGGAAAACAGAGTAAGCAAACAACACCCCCACCACCACCACCACACACACACACACACACACACACTAGTCCCCACTGCTTTCAACAGAAGACCCAGATAGCTCTCTATTATCTGAGGCCGTGGAGACAGGACCATAGTAACAAACAGAGATCAAGTTCTCCCACACTGAGACAAAAAGTTCGTCCCAAGTTTGAACTGCAGTTCCTTCCAGTAGGAAGGCTTATTTCCCAGCCACCTGAAGTTACTTAAATTTGTCTCCCACTCTTGTTCATTTGAGAAATAAACATGTTCTTGGAAAATTCTGTTATACAAAATAAGAGTGATAAAGATTTGTAAAATAGCAATGTTTTTTTACTCATTTGGGCTAAAAAAAAAAAAAAGTGAAATATAAACCCAGTCTTGGTCATGGCCAGTGTGACTCAGTTGGTTGAGCACTGTCCCATGCACCGAGAGGTCCATAGTTCAATTCCAGGTCAAGGTACATGCTGAGGGCTGCAGGCCTGATCCCCAGTAGGGGGAGTACAGGAGGCAGCCAATCAATGTTTCTCTCTCTCCCTCTCCCTTCCTCTCTAAAATCAATATAAAACACATTTTTTAAAATAAAAGTAAGTAGCCCAACTGGTGATAAGTAAATAAGTAAATAAATAAATAAATAAACAAACAAATACAAGTAAATAAACCCAGTGCTTATACCAACTACTAATGAGCTAGCTATGAAGTGTATACACCTAGTTATTTTGGTGCCTGCTGACAACCCCATTTTCTTGCTTCTCACTTGCCCAATCACACAACATTGTCTTAACCTGCCATGGGGCTGGAGAGCTCCTCCAAGCTACAGTCAGCTTCCCAGTCCCAGCCATAGTAGAGTCTTCTCCGGATCCTGGCATTTAGCTTCTGGTGTCCTGGAAGGAACTGAAACAGGGCAAGAAGGTGGTGGAGAGTAAGGGCAAGGAAGGGTATGATTGAGAGGATATTCTGGCTTCGGGCTAGAAAGGGGTGCGGGGCCGCAGGCCTGTCTCACGCTAGTAGGTCGGGTGCCCCACCCAGCCCCGTGTTCTCGGGCTTGTTGGCCAATAGCAGCCTATCCACAGGGGTAAGATCCTCCTCCACTGAGGTTCTCCGAGAAAAAGCCCTTGCTGGCCACCTCTATCCCCAATCCTGTACCCCGAGGCTCTCCCCAGGGCCCAACCAGCGGGGGCAAGTAAGCACAGCTAGAGCGGCTGCCTCCCAACTCCCAGGCAGACTGTCAGGCGAACTCGTAGCCCCGCTCAGTCCGGGCTCCAAGTGCGGGGAGGCCGGAGAGGAGGCGGGCAGCGCGCTCACCGAGAAGTCCTGGAAGCCGGTGAGGGAGAAGGTGCCTTCTTCGTCCAGCAGGAGCCCGGCTAGGTCCATCGCGCCGCCAGCCGCCGCCCTGCGAAGGTGGATGGGAAAGGAACGAGTTGTAAGGGGGCCGCTGAGCTGTCCCCGCCCGCCAGTCCACCTGCCCTCGGCTTCCTCCGCGCGGGCCGCCGCCCTCGCCAGGGCCGCCCCTCCTCTCGCGCCCGCAGCCGCAGGCGGGGCCGGGCGGGAGGGCGCCTCTTCCTGTTCCGCCCCGGGCGGGGCTCCGGACGCCGGGATCGGGGCTCCGGGCTCTGGGCTCGCAGGCCGGATCGTTCACCTCAAACAGTAGAGGAGACCTGGCCGCGAGGCAGTGCGTATGGAGCCGAGGTCGCGCCGCGCCACGCGTCTGTCCGGCGTTTACAAGCCGCGGGGGTGTCGCGGACTCAGCCATCGGCACTTCCTGCCGCCCGTTGGGCGGAGCGCTGCCTCCTAAGGCCGGGAAGCAGCTGAGCTCCAAAGCCTGGTCGCACTGAGTTGGGGCAGGTCACAGAGCTGAGCCCCAGCGTGCCCTCCCCTCATTTGAGAAGTGGGGACATTTCCCCTAGGGAACTATGCCACATTGAAGATGAATGAGCCTGGCTGACTTCGTACTAATGTAGATTTCAATGTGAAAAAAAAAAGATGCAGGACCGCGAGTTGCTCCCCAATTGTTTTCTAAAAGGGGATATATATACACACACAGCAATGTACCCAAAAAGAGCTGGCAAGGATACACAAGAAACTTAACAGTGGGTGCGTTATAGAATAGTAAGAAGCTAGGAAACTTCCAGGACAAATGGAATAGGGTGAACAGCAGTTTGTAGCCACCTAGTAAATCGTATCTTCCCTAAACCAAGGATACTTAAGAGTAAACAGTTTGCACTTCTCCCCAACCAGAGGGTTGTTTAAATCACCCTACTCAGGGAGACAGATAACAAATCCAATTAGTGCCATTTGCAACCACACCCACAGACAAATCAAGAAAATCTCATTTTGCCGAAACCGGTTTGGCTCAGTGGATAGAGCGTTGGCCTGCGGACTGAGGGGTCCCGGGTTCGATTCCGGTCAAGGGCATGTACCTTGGTTGCGGGCACGTCCTCAGTGGGAGGTGTGCAGGAGGCAGCTGATCGATGTTTCTAACTCTCTATCCCTCTCCCTTCCTCTCTGTGAAATATCAATAAAATATATATATATAAAAAAAAGAAAATCTCATTTTGGTACCTCAGCATAAAGTTGATGAATATTCTCTTTTTTTTATTATTAAGGTATTATATGTGTACATATCTTACCATTGCCCCCCACCACACTCCCATACATGCCCTCACCCCCCAATGTTTTGTATCCGTTGGTTATTCTTATATGCATGCATGTAAGTCCTTCGGTTGATCTCTTATTTCCCCCACCTCTCCCTAACCTTCCCGCTGTAATTTGACAGTCTGTTTGATGCTTTACTGCCTCTGTATCTATCTTTTTGTTCATCAGTTTATAATGTTTTTTATTATCCACAAATGAGTGAGATCATGTGGTATTTTTCTTTCATTGACTGTCTTATTTCACTTAGCATAATGTTCTCCAATTCCATCCAGGTTGCTACAAATGGTAAGAATTCCTTCTTTTTATGGCAGCATAGTATTCCATTGTGTAGATGTACCATAGTTTTCTGATCCAGTCATCTGCTGACGGGCACCTAGGCTGTTTCCAAATCTTAGCTATTGTAAATTGTGCTGCTATGAACATAGGGGTGCATATATCCTTTCTGGTTGGTGTTTCTAGTTTCTTAGGATATATTCCTAGGAGTGGGATTACTGGGTCAAATGGGAGTTCCATTTTCAGTTTTTTGAGGAAACTCCATACTGTTCTCCACAGTGGCTGCACCAGTCTGCATTCCCACCAGCAGTGCACGAGGGTTCCTTTTTCTCTGCATCCTAGCCAACACTTGCCATTTGTTGATTTGTTGATGATAGCCATTCTGACAGGTGTGAGATGGTATCGCATTGTCGTTTTGATTTGCATCTCTCGGATAATAAGTGACTTTGAGCAGGTTTTCATGTGTCTCTTGGCCTTCCTTCTGTCTTCTTTCAAAAAGATTCTATTTAGGTCCGTTGCCCATTTTTTTATTGGATCATTTATCTTCCTTTTATTAAGTTGTATATGCTGCCTGTAGATGTTGGAGATAAAACCTTTATCAGTGATAACATTTGCAAATATGTTCTCCCATACAGTGGGGTTTCTTGTTTTGTTGACTTCTTTTGCTGTGCAAAAGCTTTTTATTTTGATGTAGTCTCATTTGTTTATTTTCTCTTTGGCTTCCATTGCCCTAGGGGCAGTATCAGTGAAGAAGTTCTTTCGGCATATGTCTGAGATTTTGCTGCGATGAATATTCTTATTGATCCAGCAGTAAGACCTCTCCTAAATGCCCAAACTTTAAAACTGAAAATGAAGGTCCCAATCTGCTTTCCCTCCAGGGAGCACACCGGTGCCATTCAGTCCCCTCTCCTCCCCACCACCACATACCCCCTAAGGCCCCCTAAGGGACCCCATGAGACTTGCAACAAGGGAAGCAATGGGCAGCGGCAGCTCAGTCAGGGGCCTGAACCTGTCTCCAAGGCTCCCTATTCTCTGACTTCCCTGTGAGCTAGGGCAGCCCAGCCTATGCTCTCCTGTTACTTCTATGTCCTTCCTTGTTTCACTCCCTAAGTATATTTTTGCTGCGGACAATAAATTCTTGCTTGCTTTTTTCTACACTTTGTCTCTTGATTGAACTCTTTCCCTCAACAAGACAAGAACCGAGGTCTCACGGGTAACAGGGGAACTGTGGACAAGGAAGCAGGGAAACTTATTTTTTGCTGTATACCTTTTAGTACAGTTTGGCATTTTTAACCTAATTAAATATGTATCTTGTAGGGTTATTGCAGACATTAAGTGATTCAAGGGACTATAAACTGCCGGGTACTTGTAAGCCTCAATAAATGGTGTTAACATGCCCCAAAGAGTAAACAGCATTTAAACAGGGTTTTATTTTTAAATTCACCCCCTGACCACAATCTCCTGCTTTGAGCAAGGGGATTGGAAGGAGCTCGGATACATGTGGGCGGGAAAGTTTACAGAAAGACACAGGAAGGAAACAACTTTTCTGAGTAGGTGAAGCTGTTTTTGAGTCTGTCCTGTCACACGCTGGGGTTTGTTTACCCATCGAGGAGGAAACTGGGTGGACCAGTACGTCGAGGGTTGAGTAAAGCCACAGCGCCGCCCAGCCAGAGCAGCAGCAGCAGATCCTACCGGGGGTAGGGGGCATCTGGAAGCCCCTTCCCCGCCCCTTCGGGCTGCATCACACCAGGAATCCCGGACCAACACCAGACTCCCTAGCCGCCCTGCCAACACAGGGAAAAGAAACGGGGCTGGGGTGGGAAACACGGAGACACAGGTCTTCTGTCGGGAAGAGAGAGACACCACCTAACACCCTGCCCGGGGTCACGACTCCAGCAGAAAGCGCACACCTGCGTAGGAGCCAGTCACCTGTAGCCCCTGCGCGCAGGCGCGTGCCGCCCCATCCGGGCGGTTAGGGAGCGTCACGTGACAGGCCCGTCGCTCCGCCATCACGTGTTGCCCGGGGGCTGCCTCCACGGCGCTCTCCGCGGCGTGCGCCCCCTTCCGCCTGACGCGCCCCCGGCGGCGGCGGCCGCGCAGCCCTGGCTCCTCGCGGGCTTGGGCGGCGGCTGCGGCGGGGCTATGGCGAGCGGCGGTGGCGGGGGTAACGCGGGCGGGGGCCTGGGCCTAGGCCCGGGCCCGGTTCTGAGCCTTAGCGAGGCGGACGAGGAGGCGGCCACGGCCGAGGCGGTGGGACGCCTGGCCACGACGCTGTGGCTGCGGCTCCGCGGCTGGGAGTCGGTGCTGGCGGCGGCGCAGCGGCTGCTGGTGTGGGAGAAGCCGCTGCACAGCCTGGTCACGGCGGCCGCGCTCAACGGCCTCTTCTGGTAACGGCCGCGGAGGAAGGGGGTGGGGCCGGCGGCGCGGGGGGCGCGGGGCCGGACACTTGCTCTGGGGAGTGACCCATTTCCGTTTGTAAAGACCGTCTTGCGCCAGGTTGCCCTGTTACTCCGTCTTCCGGTCTCGTGTTAGGCCCGGAGGTTCCCATGCCCCATCAGTGGGGGCTTTTCCGCCCTTTGCGATGGCTGTGGGGGCCGCTCTCACCCATTCACCGCTGAGGCGCCTGTCTTCTCCTGAAGGTTGCTGTCTTCGTCGTCCCTCCGGCCCATCTTCCTACTCAGCGTCTCACTTTTGGCCTATTTTCTGCTGGATCTCTGGCAGCCTCGCTTCCTCCCTGACATGTCAGGTGAGTGTCACTTCCTTTATTTAGCAAGCCCATGGGGCACTTGCTTTGTGGCTGAGCCCGCTGGATGAGTTGAGTGGTCAGGGGAATGGACCGCAGGCCACCTGCCTCCCAGTCACCACCACTCTCCCCGTTAGGAAATCGAGAATTGCTCCTTTCTCAAAATGGGTATTAGTGTGAATGTAGTAAAGATTGTGGACTCCCTAGATAGATTGCCTGGGTTCCATTGTTTGCTCAGCCACTTCCCATGTGTGTGACCTTGTAAAAGCCACCCTATCTCTGTTTGCTTCAGTTTCCTCATCTATAAAACAGGGATGCTAGAACTTACTTCATCAGGAGATTTCATATGTGATAGGAATTATATGCATGTTAGCTCTCACTGGTTTGTGTGTGTTGTGCATTTGTGTTTAATTCATGTATTTACTTACTAGGCTTTTTTGAGTAACTAGGTGCCAGGCTGTGTGCAAGTTGCTTGGAATGTGAACATGAATAAGATGTAGTTCCTGTGTTTGAGGAGGGTAAAGTCTAAAAAACGAGACTCGTACAAACAATACACAATAATGCTCCCTGCAGTTGGCACCTGAAGAAAGTCCTCTGGGACTGTCTGCCTTGGGGAGTGTCTCCCAAAGCCCCGACCACTCAGTAACTTGTCCCCCTCCTCTCTCTATAGCATCATCCCCAGAGGAGCCACACTCTGACAGGTGAGTGCAGGCCACCTCTTGAAGACAAATGCCCAAATCTTGTCTTGCTTTGCAAAGTGCCAGTGTCACCATGGTGCAGGGCAACACTGCAGCTTCTGTAGGCACAGACCCCAGCATAGTGAATGGACTGCTAATTAGCTTGGTTCTAGGTTCCTGTGTAGGTGTTTGTGTGCCTTCACCTTTGGGGGCACAGGGTTGGGAGCTCTGGGCTTTGCTTCCCTGGACCAGGACAGCCTTCCTTTGGGAGGTAGGGTTATCCATTTCCTTAGACTGAAGATCTCGTTGACATTCTCAGAGGGATATAAGTGCTTAGGAAGCTGGTGTCTGAGGCCTCCAGGGGTCATGTCATGTCTCCCCAGTGAGGGTGCGGGGTCAGGCGCCCGGCCGCACCTGCTGAGTGTGCCCGAGTTGTGCAGATACCTGGCTGAGAGCTGGCTCACCTTCCAGATTCACCTGCAGGAGCTGCTGCAGTACAAGAGGCAGAATCCAGCTCAGGTAACCTCCCCCATGTCATAGAACAGTTCCCTGCACTGTGGGAAAGAAGAGTTGGGGCGGGTGGGGAGGAGTGCTTGGACACTTTAGGAAGAGACCTAGTGTCTACTTTAGGAACATTCACAGCTAGTAGCCTAGTACAGGAGGCAGTCTTGCCTCAAGGAATAAGCTGATGTCCTGACACTATTTCCTGCAAGGCAGACCAGTTTGAATTACAGGTGTTTGATGGCAGCTATTGCAAACTTCCTGACCTGGTGGTCTTGGGCATCCTCTTGACTAGACTGAATCACCGCATTCCTAGAGGACATACCCCTCCTCTCACCAGCTGAGCAGTGATTTCTTGCCCAAATGAGTGGGGCACATACCTCAGCCCAAGTTCTTTGACCCTGTGCTCTTCTCTGCAGTTCTGTGCTCGAGTCTGCTCTGGCTGTGCTGTGTTGGCTGTGCTGGGACACTATGTTCCAGGGATTATGATTTCCTACATTGTCTGTGAGTAGGGTCTAACCTTGCCCTTCCCAAAGCCCTCTCCTTATCATCTTTTCCTGGACCGACCTACAGGGAGGACTGTGCTCTCTCTCTTGTCAGTTGCCCATTTACAGAGATTCCCAAGGGATGCTATAGTATTAGTAACAGTGGAAGAGTCATCAGGGAGGAGGGCAGGGGATACAGCCTCAGGAAAGGACCTTATTTTCCTTCAGCCCTTTCTGTTTATGGACCAGTTGAATAAGGGCCCTTAGGAAATAAGCATAGGGACCTCTGAGTGGATGCTCTATCCTCTAGTGCTGAGTATCCTGCTGTGGCCCCTGGTGGTTTATCATGAGCTGATCCAGAGGATGTACACTCGCCTCGAGCCCCTGCTCATGCAGCTGGACTACAGCATGAAGGCAGAAGCTGACACCCTGCATCACAAACACGACAAGAGGAGTAAGGGGCTCCTGTAACCTGGTGAGGGGAGGGGGGCACGGGGAGGGCTTTAGCATATGGCTCATGAAACACCGTAGAATTTAGATATTCTCCAGTCCCTTGGCCAGGTTTGCCCCCCACTACTATCCCTGCTTGGTGAGTACCCTGGTGCTCTTGCTTCTCTAGAGCGGCAAGGGAAGAACACACTCCCCGGAAGTGATGAGCCACTGGCAGACACAGAGAGTGAAAGCGAGGCAGAACTGGCTGGCTTCTCCCCGGTGGTGAGATCCAAAGGAGATGGGGTGTCAAGTAGAAGGTTGAGGGGAATCTCTGCTCTAGAGCAGTCACCTCTTAAGCGGTGGGGGTTGGTGAGGGGGTGCTCCTAGAAACTGGTTCTCTTATCCCCTTATCTGTTGTGTTCATCCTGGTTCTCCTGCAGGTGGATGTGAAGAAAACAGCACTGGCTTTGGCCATTACAGACTCAGAGCTGTCAGATGAGGAGGCATCTATCTTGGAGAGTGGCGGCTTCTCAGTATCCCGGGCCACAACTCCACAACTAACTGATGTCTCTGAAGGTATGGGCAATCCTTTGCCCTTCCCGATCTTCCTATTCCCTGTTGTGAGATACTGACCTTGCTCTCTAATTGTTGCCCCATAACTGTTTTCTTTGGAGAATTGACCCTCTAATTCTACTTCAAGATCCTAAAAGACCTTAATACCTAAGGCCTAGCCCAGCATTCCATGTCCCGAGCTCTCATTCTTTTTTTTTTTTTTTAATATATTTTTTTTATTGATTTCAGAGAGGAAGGGAGAGGGAGGGAGAGAGAAACCTCAATGATGAGAGAATCATAGATCGGGTGCCTCCTGCATGCCCCCTACTGGGGATTGAGCCTGTAACCAGGAATATGCCCTTGACTGGAATCAAACCCAGGACCCCTTCAGTCCACAAGTTGACACTCTATCCACTGAGCCAAACTGGCTAGGGCCCAAGTTCTCAGTCTTGAACATATTGGCCTATTACGGCCATTCAGAATAGCAGGCTCATTCCTAACCCTTTGTTTTCTGCACAGATTTGGACCAGCAGAGCCTGCCAAGTGAGCCAGAGGAAGCCCTGAGCCGGGAGCTGGGGGAGGGAGAGGAGACAGAGATGGCCTCTCCCGAAGACCTGCTGGGCCCCCCTGAGGTCCTCTCAAGGCAAGACCTGGAGGAAGAGGAGGAAGAGGAGGAGGAAGTTGTGGCAGCCAAGGAAACCTTGCTTCGGCTCTCATCCCCCCTTCACTTTGTGAACACACACTTCAATGGGGCAGGTTCTCCCACGGATGAAGTAAAGCTCTCCCCTGGAGGACCAGTGGAGACACTGAGCCCAGAGGCAGTGAGTGGTGACCCCGCCACGCCCTCGAGCACCCTGTCACCCCTACTTTGCCTTGCTGAAAGTGACCCAGTCCCTTCCCTCTCAGTGCTCCCACCTCTTCCCCAGGACTCTCCCCAGCCCCTGCCTGCCCCTGAGGAAGAAGAGGCACTTGCCTCTGAGGACTTCGAGTTGCTGGATCAGGGGGAGCTGGAGCAGCTGAATGCAGAGCTGGGGTTGGGGCCAGAGACATCCCCAGAGCCCCCTGATGCTCCACCCCCTCCACCCCTAGGGCCCAACACCCTTTCTCTGCTACAGTCAGACCAAGAAGCTGAGACCATGGCAGAGCCATGAGCCATGGAAGAAATTGCAGGCACAGTAATAAGGCTTCCTGGCTAGGGCTGTCACTGCTCTCTCCTTTCTCTACTATTAGGAGCGGCAGTACGTGGGGAAGCTGGCTGTCAGGCGATAGCTAGTCTACTTTCTGCCTACCTGCCTGCCTGTTGTCCCAGGCCTGCTTACAGTGCCTGGGATTGGTTTTAAGTTTGTAAATAATTTTACATTTGGGTTAGTGGATGTGAACAGGGCTAGGGAAGTTCAGCCTGCACTTGCCTCCCTGCCTCATCTCTATTCTCATTCCACTCTGCCCTAAACCCTGGTGGTCTCTTTCCTCCTATCCTCAGGGACCTGTGCCGGTCTGTTCTTATGTCCCACTTGTTTAGTTTAGACACTTTATCATTTTTCTCTCCTGTCCTGTGCTCTTCTCTGCTTTATTTCCCTGCTGTGTCTTGTCCTTAGCAGCTCAATCCCCACTCTGCCAGCTCCTCCCTGGCTAAAACTTTAAGGAGGCTCCTGTTTGGGAGGTGCAGACTAAACCCGGGGCGGCGCGGGGGTTGGGGGTCAGGCCAGTAGTTGAGCACTTAGGTCACTGAAGACTGTGGACCCTCCACTGCACCCTTGGCCTAGTTAATCCCAGCCTTTTATATACAGGAGCAGAGCAGGGATCCCACAGCACGTGTACCAGCACTGTGTTAGTGAGCAGGAGCTCTGTCTTGTTGGGAAGAGGGGCTTTCTTACTGTTCCAGGGAAGAAAAGGAGACCTGTTCCACTGGGCCAAGAGTAGTTCAAGTGTGCTGGGACCCCCTACTAGAGTGAGGAAGTGGACAGTAACATCTGTGCAGGTGTTGATTGGAAAAATAAAATGTTGATTGGCTATAACTGCTGTTGCCTACCTGCTTGCCTCACTGTGAACTGCTTGCTACACTCTGCTCTGTGCCATCCTCACCCCTTACCTCCTTGTCCCCAATCTTATTCCTGGCTGTTTATTTACCTGGTGCAAAACAAGGCCAGAAACAGGGATTACCCTAACAGCCCTAGCTATTTTCCCTGATGGGGTTATGTGTTTAGTGAGATTTAGCATACATGAATAAAGTATGCAGGAAGAAATTGCCTCATCTTCCCAATCAGTACAAATTTGGTTCCATAACAGTTGTTTTCTAGTGTGTTTCCTACAACCTAAACACTCTTACCCATCTATATGCAATAACTCAGCTCTGGATTATATATACAGGGGAGACCAAACCAGACCTACCTGTATCAAAATTGATTTCAGACCAAGTAACACTAAAGAAATAGTATCTATTGCCTGGCCTTTGTGGCCCAGTTGGTTGAGTAGCGCATTATCCCATGCACCAAGAGGTTGCCAGTTTGATTCCAGGTCAGGATACATGCCCAGGTTGTCTCAATTCCCAGTAGGCAGCCAATTGGTGTTTCTATCTCTCCCTCTCTAAAAATCAATAAAAACGTTTTTAAAGAATAGAACTACCACTAATTGAATACATAAAATGTGCTTAGCACTTTTCTAAAATGAGTTGATACTTATTTTTTCCCCTCACAATCCTGAGATACATACTGTTACTCACTGTATTTTATACACAGTCTAACGTTCCAGAAGGCCACAGTCCTAGTAAAGAGTGGAGCCAGGATCCACATCCAAGCAGTCTGGCTCCAGCAATCACACTGGGACAGGAAGCCCCTGTCCATTAATAGTGCACAAATGGAGAGATACTCAAGGACATGGACATTTGAGAACCAATCTAATATCTTGACTTTACAAAGAATGGACACAGAACCTTTGCTCTTTAGGGAAGAACACGTTGGAGAAAGCCCAGAACTAAGCAGATGGCCTCCTTTATGAGTTCACATCCTCAGCCTCCATCTGGAGGATCCATATGGCAATTCTACCTGATTTTTTTTTTTTTAATATATTTCATTGATTTTTTTTTTACAGAGAGGAAGGGGGAGAGATAGTTAGAAACATCAATGAGAGAGAAAGCTGATCGATGTTTCTCTACATGACTTTTTGAGGTTGGCTTCTATGCCACATCTCCCCTAAGCTTTGAGAAATTTTTTCTTTCCATTTGTTGCACATTTTCCTGAGAGAAAATTAGGGATGACTGAGTCTCTGTCCACTTCCACCGAAGGAACAGAACTTCATCATCTAGAGATCTCAGAAGAAAATGGAAAAACAGTTCTAATCAACAAATAGGCAATTAAAAATGAGAACCAATCAGAAAGACACTGGCTGCCATATACCCCACCTTTAATCCATTTTCTTGTTAAACTTTAAATTTGAAGACAGAAGCCTGTAGTTGGATCAAAACATTGACCATAGGATTGGAATTCCATGAGGGTCCTTGTTTTGTTTTTCCTCACCTGAGAATATATTTCCAATAATTTTTTAGAGAGTGGAAGGGAGTGGGGAGAGACAGAGAAACACATCCATTGGTTGCCTCCTGCACGTGCCCTGGTTTGGGCTGGGGATCCAGCCTGCAACGGAGGAACCAGGTACGTGCCCTTGACCAGAGTCGAACCTGAGAAAAGAAAAGGGAAAAAAACAACAACACAAAACAATCAAACCAGAGACCCGTCAGTCTGCAGGCTGGTGCTCTATCCACTGAGCAAACCAGCTAGGCATGAGGGATCATTGTTGACATTCATCTTCATCTGATGGTTGCTATGTGTTTGTCTACAATTTTGTATCAGGTGACCAGGCCATTTCCTGCCCCGAGATGAAAGGGACACGAAGAAAGCTTTCATATGAGTGAAAGAAAAATGAGCAAAAATGTGAAACCTACAATTAGGCTAAATAAAAAAGAGTTGCAGAAGTACAGACTGGAGAGGGAGAGTTGGTTATATGTTTACATTGTGATCAGGGCAGTGCACTTAACTATACATTCAAATAGCCAATAATGTAATATGGCTGCTCATAAACAATTTAATTTTAGGCTACATTACTGGAAATATAGTCTCCAAAGCGAGAAAGATACCTATGGTGTACTGTGTACAAGTTAGAATACTACCAGAGGATGTCTTGCTATACTTGTGGACAAGTTGACAAATTGTACTGTTCTCAAGAGAGAAGATACCAGGGGTGAAGGCTGAAAATTGTTATCCGGGAACTATGTTGAAGGAATTGAGAATGTTTAAGCCAAGGAGAGAGACATGAGTTGAGTCACATTAGCTGCCTTCAGACTTTGAAGGGTTATCTGTAGGACTTCAGAGGGCAGAAATTAAATTTTTGAGAAGAGATTAATTAATAATAGTGCTAGGCAGAATTGTTTTTCGTGTCAAGAGATATTGCAAAACAGATTTCAATGATCTTTATAAGCACAAAAGATCAAGTACAGAGATTCTAAGAACTGTTCATCCCATCATGGAAGGACAATATATCACCATGTTTTGCTTTTAGTGTCCAACTAAAGCAGCGGTCGCCAACCGGTGGTTCACAGACCACTGGTGGTCTGCGAGGTCAGAAAGGTTGGTGACTGCTGTCAAGTCTCCTTGGACTTGCTTCACCTGCTCCCTTAAATGTTGTTGTTTTTTAAAACTGGGTCTGTCACTGGATCACTTTTCTTTGTACTCTGCCTGGGCACTTTCACGGGTTCACCCACTTAGTTTCTACTCATATGCTAATGACTTCCTAAAACAACAAACATGTTCTCACACTATTTGAGGCTCAGGAACCGTAGGCCAGCTTAGCTAGGTGGTTCTTGTTCAAGGTCTCCCACAAGGCTGCAATAAAGATGTCAGCCAGGGCTGGCTTTAGTCATCTGAAGGCTTGACTAGGGCTGAAGGATCTGCTCCAAAATGGCACACTCACAGAAGACTCCATTCCTCACTTGCTGTTGCCAAGGGGCCTCAGTTCCTCACCACACTAACTTCTATGGCTGCTTGACTGAAATCAGGACACGACAGCTACCCTAATATCTTCTTCTTAGACATGATTAGCAGGAAATGGTGGAAGTTTGAAGGACTAAGGTACATAGAAATTTGTCACACCTGATTTTAAGGTGTATGGACTTTAAACCACACTCTCAGACAGTGACTGTTTGCTGCCATGTCTGGGTTCCAAAACCCAGCAGACTGAGGATTAGACAGGTCAGAAAAATAATTCTTTTTTTTTAAAAATATATTTTATTGACTTTTTGCAGAGAGGAAGGGAGAGGGAAAGAGAGTTAGAAACATCGATGAGAGAGAAACATCAATCAGCTGCCTCCTGCACACCCCCCACTGGGGATGTGCCCACAACCAAAGTACATGCCCTTGACCGGAATCGAACCCGGGACCCTTGAGTCCCCAGGCCGACGCTCTATCCACTGAGCCAAACCGGTTAGGGCAGAAAAATAATTCTTGACTGTGGCATGTGCTGCCATGGTTAGATTAAACCATACAAAATTATTGTGTGTGTTTTTTAGTTAAAAAAGGCACACATTAGCAATTTCATAATTTTAAATCTAACAGGATTAATGCTGGAGCTAACAGATATGGAGTCTTGGAATTCACAAATGACACATTGTGAAACCAAGCCAAAAGTTGGAGGGGAGAGCGAGGGGAAGAATAAGAGGGAGTGTCTTCTCATTTCCAATTGTGGCCTGGGTTATACCTCCATTTTGGAGGACATTGCTCAACACTAAGTTTATGTGTTCTCATGGTCAAATTTATGGGAAGATAGGGTGCGACCATTTCCAGACATGAGGGGCCAGAGAGGCATATGAGAAGCAAAATGTGCTGAAGCTGGAAGCTGCCAGAGGAAAAGCAGAACATCAGTCAGGTGACTCTCAAGCCTCATTCCAGAAATATTTAATATGCACTCAGAATATTCAAGTCTCACGTTTTTCAAAGCGTGCTGTACATGGATAATCTGTGTGCTTGGGTGCTTCCTCCTGAATCAGAAGCTCCCGGACCCAGGAATCTGCATTTAAAACCAGCACTGTAGGTAATTCACATTCACACTGAAGTCATACAGTTCAAGGCACTGTGCTGGGTGCTAGGAACCTAACAGAACCAGGTAGACGTGGTTCTTGACTTCCCAGTATATTTGTGTGTGTAAACAGCTGATTACAATAAGATGACACGGATGCTAGAACAGAACCAGGGAGGTCACATAGCCGGTGTGCTTAGCTCAGACTGGGGATGGTTAGGGGAGCCTTACAGAAAGGGCGTCAGAACTAAGCCTGGAGGAAGGATCTGCAGCTCTGGAGAGAAATCTGTACTTTAGAGAAATATGGGAGTCAGCTGGTGGAGAGTAAGTGCAGCAGTGGCCGTGAATGAAATGGCTAGGTGTGGAGTGAGAAGTGGACGAAGGACCGTCTTGTGAAAGACCCCAATCCACTCCCATCCTCCTTCCCCAACAAATCACCTGTTCTCGGCTTCGCGGGTCCTTTCGCCCTACGCGGAGCTAAGTCCAGGCGCAGGACAAACCCAGTCCCAGCCAGACCAAACACTTACGGGCGGGGCTAGGCCCGCTGGGTCGCTCCCCCCCACGGCCGCCCTGCGACTGCGCGAGATGTGCCCGCCCTGCGCGATGACGTCAGTGCGCCCGTGCGCGCTGGGGGAGGAGTGGGACCCTTGGGCTAGGAGGCGCAGAGGCTCCGGTAAGTCGGCTGGGCGGGGGAGAGGATGGGGAGGGGCAGGGAGCCCCCCAGAGTTCGGGGTCGCAGTCCGGACCCGGAGCGGGAGCCCTAGAGATGCTAAGCATTGCTTCTTCTTCTCCCAGCAGGCCCCGCCCGGCCCAGCGATGGAGTTTCCAGATCTCGGGGCGCACTGTTCCGAGCCGAGCTGTCAGCGCTTGGGTGAGGGCGGAGCGCGAGGGGGTGGGACCGGGTGGAGAGGGGCTTGGAGCTGCAGACGAAACGTAGGGTGGGCTCCGGGGGCTGGAAATGCTGGGAGGGGCGGGCTCGAAGGTGGGACGGTGTCAAAGGGGGCGTGGCTAAGGAGAGTGGACTGGAGCTGGTGGTTTGTTGCAAGCAAGGTGGTGTTTTCCTTCCTCGGAGTGGAAGGCTTGACTGACCCGGAACGATGTCAGGGTCCCGCTGGACCTGCAATCTGACATATTCCCTGCAGATTTTCTGCCGCTCAAGTGCGACGCCTGCTCGGGCATCTTCTGTGCAGACCATGTGGCCTATGCTCAGCATCACTGTGGATCTGCTTACCAAAAGGTGAGGGGACAGTCTGAGGGTGATGGAGGATACATGCAGAATCCCTGCAATTCCTCTGCCTCCTGCTTCCACTCCTTTATTGTCTGAGTTTCTTTCAGGACCAGAGATTTGGTTGAAATGGGAGTGGGTCACAGACTGAGCTCTGTTCCTTAACTATAGGATATCCAAGTACCTGTCTGCCCACTCTGTAATGTGCCTGTGCCTGTGGCCAGAGGGGAGCCCCCTGACCGTGCTGTGGGGGAGCACATTGACCGAGACTGTCGCTCGGATCCAGCACAGCAAAAACGAAAGGTAAGCATTGGAGGGGTTGGCCATGACCCAGCTGGGCTTATGGGTGCCTGGAAACCTGAACAACTATTCTTTTTTTAAAAAATATATTTTTATTGATTTCAGAGAGGAAGGGAGAGGGAGAGAGAAACATCAATGATGAGAGAGAATCACTGATCGGCTGCCTCCTGAATGCCCCCCACTGGGGATTGAGCCCGAAACCCGGGCATGTGCCCCCAACCGGAATCGAATCCGGGACCCTCCGGTCCGCAGGCCGATGCTCTATCCACTGAGCAAAACCAGCCAGGGCCCGAACAACTATTCTTATTGGGTTGGAAAGGGGGTCAGAGTTTCAGCAGAGACAAACCTTCCCAACTCCACCTCAGATCTTCACCAATAAGTGTGAACGCTCTGGCTGCCGGCAGCGGGAAATGATGAAACTGACCTGTGAACGCTGTGGCCGAAACTTCTGCATCAAGCATCGTCACCCACTGGACCATGATTGCTCTGGGAAGGGGCACCCAACCAGCCTGGCAGGGTAATTGCAGCCAAGTCTTCTACTTACCTATGGGACCGTCCCATCCTTCTGAATTGACTCGGTCTTTATAACTACAAGCTGGGAAGTTTGAACCCTGTCCTCTTTGACTAGGGAGTCTTAACTTCCTTTTCAAGTGCATATTTTTCCAGACTGTTTGGAGGAACTCCCTCCTGAGTTCCCTGGTAAGGCCTGGGGGGAGCATGCCAGCTGACTACTCTAGGACACATGCCAAGAATGTCTCTTCCCTACAGACTTGCTGCTATCTCTAGAAACCAAGGTCTGGCTTCTTCTACAAGCACCGTCCCCAGCCCAAGTCCCCAGCCCATGCCTTCATCTACCTCTCCCAACAGGTAAGCCTCCCCATTTCTTCTCTCCCTTTTCCTCCTTCATATCTCTGACCTCTGCCTCTTTCATTTTTCTTTCTTTCTCTTTTTTTTGACCTCTACCTCCTGAATTTCTGCCTTAGAGCCACAGCCCGGTCGCCATCATGGACTGCCCCTCCAGTGATTGCTTTGCAGAATGGCTTGGTGAGTTGAGCAGAAATTGAAAGGACAGAAGCAATCCCACACAGAGTAAAGTCCAAGGCAACTGGTCTTGTTTCTCTTTTTTTGCAGAGTGAGGATGAGGCTCTGCAGCGAGCCCTGGAATTGTCCCTGGCAGAGACCAAACCCCAGGTCCCAAGGTACCTACTCTCTGGTGAAAGAGGATGGGATGTGGGAAAGAGATAGGTGGGAACACTCCGATCTGTTGCAAGATAATAGTTAGGCCCCGCCAGCATGGCTCCGTGGTTGAAGATCGACCTATGAACCAGAAGGTCACTGTTTGATTCCCAGTCAGGGCACATGCCCAGGTTTCGGGCTTGATCCCCAGTTGGGGGTTGTGCAGGAGGCAGCTAATCAATGATTCTCTCTCATAATTGATTTTTCTATTTCTTTCTCCCTCTCCCTTCCTCTCTGAAAGCAATAAAAATATATTAGAAAGGAAAAAAAAAAAGATAATGGCTAGATACTTGGGCCCAAAATTAAGCTTACTAACTATATGATATTTGACAAGTTTTTTTTAACCCATTAGGGTCTTAATTTCCTCTATAAAATGGGATCATACTAATACCTACATTGTAGGGTTGTATAGAAATTGAGATAATATTCAAAAGTGTTCAGCACAGTGATGCCTAACAGATCAGGTGCTTATATTTTAGATATTATTGTCATCCAACTTAAGCTGCTCCTCTCTCCCAGTTCTCAGGAGGAAGAAGACTTAGCTTTAGCACAAGCACTGTCAGCCAGTGAGGCAGAGTACCGACGGCAGCAGGTATGAGGATGGGGTAGAGATGGGGTCTTGCACTGGGAGGGAGTAAGGAGTTTTGAGGGGTTCTTCTAAGTGGTTGAAAGTTTTGGAATGGTGGTTATCTTTTTGTTTTCAGTATGACTCCGGCCCATGCTGAGCTTGGAAGTGAGGACTGCCCACTCATTTCCATGACATCACACCTGTCTTCCCCTCCCCCTCTCCTTGCTCCAGGCCCAAAGCCGCAGCCTGAAGCCGTCCAACTGCAGCCTGTGCTAGGGCCTTGGGCTTGGGGAGGGAGGCTTAGCTGAGGAGGACTGTGGCCCTCACATCTCTAAGGTCCACAGGGAGAGGAGGCCAAGAGCAGCCTGGAGTGAAGACGAGGAGGAGTGACGTAAAGGCTGTTTCCAGAGAGCATCAAGAGAAACAGCTGTAGAACTCAGCCTATAGAAGGCCCTGCCGCCCTCCAGCTGCGTGGGAGAGAGCAGCTGTGAACTGTTCCCTGGTTGGGCCCTTGGAGGATGCTGGCCAGGCCCCACTCAACTCCCTGCATCATGTCATCCCCCTCACACTGGGGCTGCCTGCACGTGTAGGGACAGGGAGGGTCCTGGGAAGAATAAAGCATATTGGTAGTTAATAACACATCCAAGTGGTGTGTTTCTTTCTCTTTTCCAAACAGAACCAGTAGAGTCCTGTCAAGAATGCTCACCCAATCTAAGAGCAGAGGCCTACTGCAATATGCCACATCATGAAGTCACAGTGTTCCTAGCACAGTCCACATTTTTATTTCCCCAAAAATAACTTTACTGAAAGGTCCCTTTCCCCCACTTTGGTTAGCACAGCACCCCAAGGTCAGGATAAACTATGCCATGGAAGAAGGGTACATTTTATTCCCTTTCAGTGACTCTTTGGGAAGGAAGTAGCCACAACTTTGGTCACCATGCCTTAGACTGGGGTTTGGTATCTTCAGCGATTTCATCCTGTCCCTGCTGCTGTAGCCGCCACATATCCGCATACATCCCGCCTCGGGACAACAGAGCCTCGTGCCTGGAGCAAGGAGGAAAGTGTAAGTCCCAACTATCAGTTTTACCACAAGAGTACTCGCCACCAGCCTACAGAGATAACAGGGATTTGGCGAGAGAGAGCTCCTCCAGAAATCCCTGGGACTTCACAACCATATCCTGGGCCCACAGTTCAGAGGCCTGGCCCTGTTCATCCTGCTGTGCCCCTTACCGTCCTCTCTCCACAATGCAGCCATCCTTGATGACGAGGATCTGGTCAGCATTGACCACAGTTGAGAGCCTGAGAAGTCAGAGACCAGTTACCCACTGCACCCCCAAAAGTGGCCCCGCTGCCTGCTGCCCCGGTCCTGTACCTGTGTGCCACTACAATGGTGGTGCGGTTGGCGCACACTTTGGCCAGAGAAGACTGGATGGCCCTCTCATTAGATGTATCCAACGCTGATGTTGCCTACAGAGAGGGTCTGGGTAAAACTGCCCTTGCCACCCAAATTCCCAGTGGAAGGAGGATGCAAGCTGCTGGCAGAGGTCTCGGGTATCAAAAAGAACCTTGTTTGCACTTGAGAACTGCAAGGTGTTTTGTGAAACATGGGTTCCTGAATATCTCTCCCAGATGGAAAGCAGGAATGGCATGGGCACAGGCAGGACAGGAGGGAGGGGTGAAAACTGCTCAGGGCCCTCACCTCATCCAGCAGAATGATGTCGGGGGCCTTGAGAATGGTGCGGGCTATGGCGACACGCTGCTTCTCCCCACCGCTCAGCTTCAGTCCCCGCTCGCCCACCTGCGTCTCATACCCTGTGGATATTGCCCACCTCCCTCAGGTCACATGTGGTTTCTATGACCAGATGAGACACGGAAGGGATGGAACAGAGGACAGAGGGAGTAACAGCCCAGGGCAAAACAGGGCCAGGGAAGCTCACCCTCCGGGAAAGCCACAATGGCATCATGGATGCCTGCAGCCTTGGCGGCAGCCTCCACCTCATCATTCCCAGCTGTGATGCGGCCATAGCGAATATTGTTGGCAATGGTGTCATTGAAGAGGACAGTGTCCTGGGGCACAACTCCAATGTGAGACCGGAGGGAGATCTGGGTCACCTGGGGCCAAGAGACCACATTCCCTGGCCTGTGAGATCCCCCCAGGCCTAGGAGGAAGGATGGGCTGGCAGAAAGCAAATGGCATGAAAGGCCCTGGGTAAAATTCCTGCCACCACCACCCCAAACCCTAGCTGTGTGGACGAGTCACTCAACCTCTCTGAGTCTGTTTCCCCATCGCTAAAGAGAAAAGTCCCATTCTCTCCCGGCTTCCCTAGACTGCTGCAGATCTTTGTATTCTGTACAGCACCATACATGACTCTTTCTTGTGTAGGTAAGATGATGCTAGAAAGGCTAAGGTCTCCTGCCCCAGCTTTTTACAGAGGTGAGGTCTCCTCCTCTCCCTGGATGCTTAGCACTTACCATTCTTTTACACACAATGACATTTTCCTCCCAAACAACCTCACCTGTGAAATGTCCTGACCATCTATTCGGATGCAGCCAGAGCTGATGTCATAGAAGCGAAAGAGCAGACGCAAAACTGTGCTCTTCCCTGCTCCAGATGGGCCCACCTGTTGTATTGGAAACAGAGGGAAACCCATTCTTAGGGCTGTTGGCTTTTAAGGCTTTTTCTCCAGTAGAGCACCAATGTCCATGGAGGCTGCCACATTCACGTGTGACCAGACATGACAGGGCTCTCTAACTCTCAGCCTGGGTCACAAGCTACCATGGGCACTGGAATAAGGGAAGATGGAGGAGGCTGGGCCAAGTGACTGGGTTTCCTCTTACCAGGGCCAGGGTCTGCCCAGGCATCACAGTGAAGGATACATCCTGCAGGGTCTCCCGCCTGCAAGGAAGAACGGGTATGGTCAGCAGGCCTGCTGCACTCCCAGTGCCCCTTCCATCACCAGAGCTACTACTCGGCCCTGACCCTCCCGTGTGGGCTCTCTTCCCAAGAAGCAGGGATGGCTAAGAAGCAGGGATGAGGGACAGGAAGGCAGTGTGTAAGCAGACAGTGGGAAAGGGTCCAGGACGGTAAAGCGGGGGTGGAGGGGGGGGCTCACCCATCAGCATAGCTGAAGTGCACATTCTCAAACTCAATCTGGCCCCTCTGGAAGCGAAGGGGCCCTGCTCCAGCAAGGTCCTTCACCTGGGAGAGTGTCACCAATGTGTGGCGCTGTTACAGGTCTGGTATCCTCCAGACACCAGAAACACCACTAGGCTCTCACTCCCCCAAGCCCCACTCCTCTCTCTTCACTCACTTCTGTCTCCTCCTTCAGCAGGTCAAACATGTTCTCCATGTCAATGAAGTTGGTCTGGATCATCCTGCAAGCAAGTAATGGTTGGAGCTCCTCTGAGGAGCTGGGGAAATAATGCACTGCACAGGTGAGGGCCAGGGATCAGGTTACCTGTAGTAGGTGCCAAACCAGTTGAGGGGCATATACAGCTGGATGATGTAGGTGCCAAAAAGCACAAAGTCCCCGACCTGTGGAGATCCAGGGAAGAGGATCATCCACAAGAGGCCTTCAGGTTATCACCCTGCCCACTTCCTGTCATCTCTCTGCTTCCCACCCAGGAACCTGGTGACCAGACATAGAACCCAGGCCCCCGCTTCCCTATCCCCAGCACAGTTCTCTCACCTGTAGCTTCTGCTCACTGACAAAGTATGCACAAAGCAGCGAGCCAGCAAGCAGCCCAAGTCCAATCACCAGGTTCTGAGTCTGATTTAGTAAAACCAGTGACGCGCTTGACTTCCACTCCAAACCCTGTGGAAATAACATAGGAGAGAAGAATGTCACATATGCGCTGACCAAATCCAAACCTGGGCCCAGGCGCCTTCAACCTCATAGCCCAAATTTTTCTTCTTGGCTCTGGCAATTCCACAAGGCCAGGCCATTGCTGTCAGTAGGCCTCAAACTAGCGTGCTCACCTGATATTTAATGATGGCTTCTCGATAGCGTTCCACTTCATAACCTTCCGCATTGTAATACTTCACCTGATGAATTCAAAGCACCATTTGACATAGCTGCAGCATTCAGCACCTGGATCACTGCTTCCAGATCCCCAATCCCTCCTTCCTAATTTTAAATAGCACATCTCGCACCCCCCAGCTCCTCAGGAGCCTCGGTGGTCCCAGGCACAAACCTCCATATTTCCATGCTTCACACCACTGCCACTGAGGCCTCTGTTACCGTTTCAAAGTTTAGCAAAGAGTCCACAGCTCGTGCCCGGGTAGCATTTTCCTGTGTGTTCATATCACGTCGAAACTTTGTTCTCCACTCAGTGACCACGATGGTTAGGGCTACAACATGAAAGGAGGAGGGAAAAGGAGAAAAGATCAAGACAACATTTTCAACAGCAGAAACCACATGTATATGTCTGCTGCCTACTACACACTAACCCTACGTTACAGCCCAGGGACCCAGGTTCTAAAGGTAGAATGTCCTAAGCTCCCTGAGGGAAGAGGCTGTGTCCAAGATATCTTTGCAGCCTGTACAAAGCCTCATCTGTGAAAATGCTTTTGATGAGCAAATCAAGGCAAGCTGCATCTGTGACATAGTGAGATTTCTCCTTGACTCTTATCCACAACGAGGACCTAATGTGACCACAATGCCCTAGTCCTCCACACAGGTTAAGCTAAAGTTTCCATGGCAGAGGAGTATGCCCATCCACCATTATTGGGGAGCTGAGGAAACTATTCAAGTCCACTAATCTATAGTCTTCCAAACTGGGTCACCCAAGTGGGGTCAGAGCTCATGCTCAATGGAATCCTTGGAGAGTTCAGGGAGCTGGTTTCACCAAGCAGCACTCACTGAGGTAAAGACTCATGCACAGGAACACGATGAGGCCAAACCAGGCGTTGAAGAACATGCTGAAGTAGATGATGCCAATGATGATGTCAGCCAGTGTGGGGAGAATGTTGAATACCATGTAGCTGGGAGGGGAAGTCAAGTGACAAAGAAAGGTATATGGGCTCAGAGCCAGCAACTCTACCTCTAGCAGTTTCTTTTTTATTTTATTTTTTTTAAGGTTTTTTTTTTTTTCTTTTTTTTTTAACATATAGAGAGCTAGAAACATCGATGAGAGAGAAACATCGACCAGCTGCCTCCTGCACACCCCCCACTGGGGATGTGCCCTTGACCGGAATCGAACCTGGGACCCTTCAGTCCGCAGGCCGACGCTCTATCCACTGAGCCAAACCGGTTTCGGCTATTTTATTTTTTTATTGATATTTTACAGAGAGGAAGGGAGAGGGATAGAGAGCTAGAAACATTGATGAGAGAGAAAGATCGATCAGCTGCCTCCTGCACACCCCCCCACTGGGGATGTGCCCGCAACCAAGGTACATGCCCTTGACCGGAATCGAACCCGGGACCCTTCAGTCCGCAGGCCGACACTCTATCCACTGAGCCAAACCAGTTTCGGCTACCTCTAGCAGTTTCAGTGTGGTGTTTTGTTTTCAACAGCAACAGACTATAATCAAGCTAAATGGCTCTCAGGAGGTGGATGGCTAAAGTAAACACAGCATGCTCAAACTACAGAATGCTCTGGGTCTATCATAATGAAAGAGGGAGATGTATTCATGCTCCAATGAGAATACATCTCCATAACATTTTGTTAATAATGCAAGTGTGAGGCCCTAGTGGTCTGGCTCAGTGGATAGAGTGTCAGCCTGAGGACTGAAGGGTCCCGGGTTCAATTCCAGTCAAGGACACATGCCCAAGTTACAGGTTTGATCCCTAGTGGGGGGGTGTGCAGGAGGCAGCCAATCAATGATTCTCTCTCATAGATGTTTCCATTTCTCTCTCCCTTTCCCTTCCTCTCTGAAGTCAATAAAAATATATTTTAGCCGAAACCGGTTTGGCTCAGTGGATAGAGCGTCGGCCTGCGGACTGAAGGGTCCCGGGTTCGATTCTGGTCAAGGGCATGTACCTTGGTTGCGGGCACATCCCCAGTGGGAGGTGTGCAGGAGGCAGCTGATCGATGTTTCTCTCTCATCGATGTTTCTAGCTCTCTATCCCTCTCCCTTCCTCTCTGTAAAATATCAATAAAATATATTTAAATATATATATATATATTTTAAAAGTAATAAAAATAATGCAACTCTGAGGATGATGCCTATATTGTGATACCATTTGTTTTAGGAAAAACCTTAACAATACCACTTTAGTTCTGGGAGTCTGCACATATACATGTAAAAATGCCAAGAAGCAGAACTCAACATACTAAATGCAGTGGGAACCTCTGAAGAAGTGAGCAGAATTCAAAAGAGATTTGCTCTCAATCTACTTTAAGTTATTACAGAGCATATGTACATTAATCTTATTAGAAAAAGAAAGAGGGCGAAGGGGCAGCTCCTCAAGTTGGGTCTGTTCTCAGGCCCCCCTGCTTTTCCTGCCCCACCCCCTCACATTCCCTTTCCATGCACTTGGTACCTGAGCAACCCAGTGACACTGGATGTGCCCCGGTCAACGACTCGAAGCACTTCCCCTGTTCGGCGCCCCAGGTGCCAGCGCAGTGAGAGCTCATGCAGGTGGGAGAAGAGGCGCAGCTCCATGCCCCGAGATGTGAACTGCTGTACCCTGATCCACAGGAATGTGCGAAGGTTGCTCACAAAGCCTAGGGGGAGCCAGGGGAGGCTTCAGTAGAGCTAAGGGGACAACGGACATCAGCCCAGCACCCAGATGTGAAAGGTCAGAAAGCACCAAAGAGCCCAGGGGAGGAATGCCTGTGGGAGAGAACTATCCGGAGGAGAGGGAGGGGCCAGTACCAACCAGGGTGAGAGTCCCCCATACCTGTACTGCCAGTGCCACCCCCCTGGAGGAACTTGAGGAAGACATAGGTGGTAACAGTCCAGGCCAGGGAGTGCCAAGGTGCCTTATCAGTCAGCAAGTTTACTATGGAGAAAATGAGTCTAAGTCCACTTAATGCCCCCCTAGTCCCCTCTTCAGAAGAGACGGCCCCAGGCACCAACCATAGCTTTTTTTCTGACCACCCAGCTCTCAACTCTGCCGCACTGCCCTGGGTTGACCCCCCCTCCCCCAATCAGTCCAATGAAGGACCAGAGCACTAAGCTAGTACTCCTCCCCCTCACCTATATCCCTATAGAAGATGGGGACCAACACATTCAGTCCCCGGTCCAACCCCATGAGCCCCAGGCAGATGAGAACAACAAGTTGCAGAGCTGGATTTCCCCGAGGCCATAGGTAGCCACTCAGTAGCCGGAGCTTCCTGCCAAGGTCCCGCCAGGTAGACGCTGGTGGCCCCTCTGTTGACTGAACCTAGGATGATGAAACACATAGAAGAGGGAAGCTCAGAAATCATAAAGAGGACTTGTACGCATGCATATAAGCATAACCAATGGATACAAGACACTGGGGGGCGGGGGGCAGGTAAAGGCATGTACTGGGAGGTAGGGGAGGCGGAGGGAGGTCAATGGGGGGGAAAAAAAAGGAGACATATGTACTACTATTTGTAATACTTCAAACAATAAAAAAAAATAGAACAACAACAAAAAAGAAATCATAAAGAAGTGTACTAGATAGAAACCTTCTAGGGAAAATGTATGGGATTGCAGATCCCAGGCATTTTAGACCCACAAGTAAGCCCTGATGGGATCAGAAAAGCTATCAAGGCACAATGTGAGATTTGGGTAAGAAAAAATGATAGGAAAAAATGACAGGAAATGACCCTAAGGTTCAGAAGTTGAGGTGTACCTGGCTCCTTTCTACATCTTGATCATCTTCATTAACTCGAAATGTGTAGGACTGGGGACGAAGTCCGGGAGCCCAGAGCCCCAGGACAAAAAGCCCTCCAGAGACCACATAGCGCAGCACCCACAGGCTAAACTGTACCTAGAATGAAACATGTGAGGAGAGTATCAAACAGGGCCAAATCCCATTGTTACTACTAATAACAGAGTTAGGGATTGGTGTAGGGCATGCACCCTGGTCCCCCTCAGGGGCCCAGCATCTAATGGGCTGGGGGAAAAAATCCACAATGACTCAGCACAGACACGCCCTACCAGCTGGCTATCAGCTCCCAGCCAGAGTCAGCCCCTCCCTTCTTCCCTTAGAGTCACCACAAAGCGTGGAGCCAGTATGACCAGACTTGACATCCTTCTTCCCAGCCCCTGCCACCCATGCTTCCACTCTCCCATGCGGTCCCTCACCTGCTGGCCCAAGTCTGCCCTTGCCCACCACCACTGTGGGCTGTTCCAAGACACCAGGGCCAAGTTCTCCGCTGCAAAAGCCACAGTCCAGAGGAGCAGGAGACCGGGGCTGTGACTGAATTTGATCCAGGCGCCCATTGCTAGCTTCTGCCGCGCCTGGCTCCGTTCCACAACCAGCAGTCCCAAGCCACAGGCGCCGGCCAGGGTCCCCAGTACGGAAGCCAGCAGTAGGTAACCTGGCAGTGGGGCCCCCCGCGCAGTGCCCACTCGACCAACCAGGCTGGCCAGGGGCAAGGCCACCTGAAGTGTGGCCAGAAGCAGCTGCAGCACGTAGGGAGCGACACGAGGACCGGCCCCCCAAGACAACGCGTCGGAGACTGCTGGCCGCTCCCGACGCTTGCAGGGAAGGGCCAGAACCAAGGCCAGAGTCCCCAGGGCTATCAGCACTGAGGGCGTGAGGGTGAAGAAGAAGCAGGGGCTCAGGCCACCCTTCGCCCAGGCCGGACCCGCGGGCCCTTCGGCCTCGCAGTAGTTGCCCACAGTCACCATGGCAATACGTGGCCGCAGGCCGAGGCTGCGGGGACTGCGGGACAGGCGAACGGGGCCAGCCGCTTTGGGAGGGGCACGGACGCCGGGCAATCTCGTGTCATGGAGCCGCGGGGGTCGCTGTCAGGGATGCACGTGGACCCAGCCACACCGCCCACTCGCTCCGCGCGTGCGCCGCCGCCACGCACTCAGGGCGCACTCACGCAGGGCACGTCCGCCGCCTCTCCCGGCCGCCCCTAGCTCGCTGACGGGACACCGGGCTGAGTCCGGTCCACACGGATGTCCAGTGTCACTCGAGCCGCATTCTTTTGCAGCAGCTCCGCCCACCGTAACCGCCCAGTCCCTTCCCAGTCATTGGCGATGTGTCACCGAATGGGCGGGGGTAAGGGGTGCTCAGGGAAGGCAAAACAAACCCGCGGAGTCAGCTCGATCACGTGCTCAGAGCGGGAAATCTGACCGCCCATCCTGCTGGAGACCTTGACCTCCAAAGAGTCTTGGATCGGAAACGGCCCTTTTGCTAAGCCCGCTAGCTCGTTATGTCCGAGACACCGCATAGGCCCACTCTCCTACAGGACCTGTCCCGGTCCCCAGCCACCTGTAGGGATCCCATGTACCCCACTCCGCTTGTTCCCAAAACCCTAGCTGTGGAGACAACATGGCCGCGACCTGGTCAAAGTCCCTTCTTTATTAAGGGTAATCAAGCTGTACACAGTCCCCACCGCGTTCCGTTCCGCTGTGATTTCAGGCAGCGCAACTCACCACTCACCGCAGCGGACCAGAGCCAAGTGAGGGTGGGGCTGAAGGTAAGAGCTGGGTCCCAGCATGCAATGCGGCAGCCCAAAGCCTAGGGCAAAGCCATCCTGCCGCCCCTTTGTCCCCCTCTAGGGGACAACAGGAGGCAGGCCAGAGCTCTCTTGCTGGGAGGTAGACGGACCAGGGCATACTCCAACCCCGTCCCTTGTGCAGGAGGTGGGAGGGATGGGGGTACAATAAGCAGTAATGGGGGCCAGGAAGGCCTCAGTCTCCCAGGGGCCACCTGGAAAATTGGACAGGGCAGCAAAAAATTTCCATCCTGCTCCTGTAATTTAGAAACCATCCTTAGTGTCAAAAGATAGCGTGAGAGGAGCTGGGAGCTAGGGCCTCTACGCCAACGCAAATCAAAAGTTGAAGAGAAGGGAAACAAGCGAACAGAACCAGAGCAAGCAGCTCACATGCCAGTGATGTGCAGGAAGGGAGGGGTGAGCAGGCTGTAGCACTGGGAGAAATGGGGGTGAGGTAAGGGCCACAGCCTGAGCTGCTCATCTGTTCAGGGTGGGGAGAGGGAGGCCACAGAGGTTGAGGGTCCAGGCCCAACCTCCCCACTCCACAGTTGGCACAGGTTCTCCCTGGTTGGCAGCTTCTGTGGTGGGCAGTCCTCTGGAAACTCATAGGGGTAGGTGCAAAGGTGGCAGTACTGGGGCTGGGCTGGGGATCAGTTTCTAGCACCACACTCTGAGCCAAGTGGGTTCCTGGGGATGAGGCTAGAGTCCTGTGTGCCCTGGTTCCTAGGCCCCCAATTTCTCTCCTGGAGCTGTGGTGAGCCCAGTATTGGCACCTCCTCTTGGCCAGGCACGGACACACAAACACCATACGCGTGGAGCCAGGCAACACTCAGAGAAGCCCTCCATGGCAGGTGGATGGGATGGCAGGGTAACAGATGCCTCCATCCTGGGGCATAGGGACCCTCCTCAGTCTTGTCTAGACCTGTGGAGAGAAGAGGTTTGGTAGTAGAGATAGTCTTCAGCTATCTGCTGCTTGCCTAACAGAAACCTGGAGATAAAAGAAAAGGAAAGCTTGATTCTCGGGGAGGTAAGCAAAGGCAAAATCAAGGCCTGTATTTCAGAGCAGGTGAGGAAAGAAAGGGGAGTATATTTTGGATGAAAGGGTGCAGAATCTCTGTTTGAGAGGCCCAACTTCCTTCGCGTGAGCTTTGACCTCAGCCTGGAAGTTGCTATTTCTGGCTGTTGTTAACAGGTCCTGGAGCCCTTACCTTGTGCACCTGAGGGGGAAGCTCATCCTCAGAGCCCTCCTCGGGCACGGGTTCTGGGTGCCTTGATGCTGACTGTCCATCTTCAGCCCACCCGCCAAGGGGCAGCCGAGAGAAGTGAGAGGGAGCCCGGGGCACTGTGCCAGGATCTAGAAACACAAATAAACATACTCTTAGAATGAATACAAACAAGAATGAGGGAAAGGGTTCTGGGGTTGCCCTGGGCAGAGACAGAGAGGGGTTATTCTCCTTGGCCTGGTCCCTCTGACTTCTTTCTTCACCAAGAGGGATGTGAAGAAAGGCTGTGTCCTCCTGAACGCCCACTGGATACCTGTGATGCCACCGTAGCGCCTCTGGAAGCCCCCTTGCAGGGCAGTGGTCTCAGGTGCTCCAGGCCGGGGTACAGCAGCACAAGGATAGCTGGCAGAGCGGGGGATAGGTTGGAGGTGCCGGGCACCTTCTCCCCCCTCTTCAGGAGCACTCTCCCCACTGTCATCACTCTCCCGGCGGTGCCACACATGCCTCTCAGGTTCAGCCTGGGCCTGCTGCTTGTGGAGCTGGGAATTGGAAGGCTCATTAGTTTGGAACAGAAGGGTATCTGTCTGAAACAGCTGCTCCCCTCCATGGCATGAGCCAGTTCCCATTTATACCACCTCACCTAGAATCACTGACCAGAGTATCTATTGTGTTAATAGTGTGTAACATACATACAATGTTTTACAGGTTCAGTTCTTAGCAGACGCCTGGAATGAGCCTGTGCAAAGGTTATACTAGCACCCATTGTATCTAGTCACTTGATTCAAGAACAAATTATGGACCTAAGTGCCAGGCACTCTTTTAGGTGCTGGTGATATAGCAGTGAAAAACAGACCAAAATCCAAGCCCTTTTCGGGCTTATACTGGTATACTCAGGAGGGAGGGAGGGGGGAGAACAGACAATAAACAAATAAATAAGGAAATAATAAAATGTCAAATGGTGCTAAATACTATGGAGAAAAATGGAGTGGGAAGATTCAGAAGGGCGGGCAAGGGAAGTTTTTCCTTAGTGTGGCCAGAGACGGGTCACATGGAAAAGGTAAGAGCAGAGATCTGATAAGGAGAAGGGAGCCATATAAATATCTCAGGGAAGGGGATTCTTGGCAGGGGAAACCACAGTGTGTAAAGGTCCTGGATGAGAATAAGCTTGGCTAAATGGATAGTAAGAAGGTATATGTTGGAATGGAAATTTCAGAGCAGGCAGAGCAGAGATTTGAACCTACGTCTTGCTTCTCCACGTCTAAAACCCTCTGTTCTATTTTTCAACTGCTACCTTGGGTCTGTGGCCTTGCTCCTTGCTGCCCACTCACCTGGTGCATATAGAGGGCATGCAGGCTCATCTCAGTGGATGCATATTCTGACAGCACCAGGCTCTGCAGCTGTCCTTCCCACACACTGCTCCCAGAGCTGGCTGTCCTGGCATCCATCCTGTCCCTCCCAGCACAGACAGACAGCAGTTATTAACATTTCTGAGACTGATATAAAATACTGGTGCTACTGCCATGCCCTCCCATCTTGGCCCACCTCTACTCACCCAGAGCCTGTCATGGTACTGGGAGCCCGGCCCGTGGAAACCTGACCAGGTTGCAGAGGGGAGAAGGAGCACAGGGCAGAGGCGACTTCAGTCCTGTGCCTTGAACCCTGCAGGTCTCTGGGCAGTGAAGGACCGCGGCAAGATGAGCCGGCCACTACATTTGCAATAAGACTCAGTGGCTATGAAAAAAGGGGTGAGAATTCTCAGGGCAGGAGGGAAGCCTCTGGGGCCCCCAATATTTTTTACATCAGGAACCAATGGCACAGACTGAACAGAGAGAAGGAAAACTATAGGGTAGGCCCTTCCACCCCATGCCCAGTCCTTAACTCCAGCTCCTGGAGTCCACTCTGCCCATCATTTCCCAGCCCCCAGGAACACACCTCAGACTCAGATTGTAGGGACTGGATGGATGTAAAGAGGGCATTTTCAGGGAGTACACCCCCTTGGGCAAGGCCAGCAGCTGCTCCATCCCGCTGAACCTGTTCCTTGAGGAAACCCAGGAAGGCCGTGCTCTCACGTGGTGGCTGCCAGCCAGGGTTGGTGATGGCAAAGTGCATAAGTGACAACTCTGTTTTCCCGTCCTCGGCTTGCTGATACACGGAGGCCTCGGTCTGACCAGCAGATAGCCACTGCACAAGAGAGGCCACAGTGAGAGGATAGTCCTCTTACAGGAACCCTTTTTGTACCTTTCCTGCTAGGGAGATGTTTGCTCCTGGAAGACAGAGACCGCAATACACTGCTGTATCTTGTCCAGGGCCCTGGTGCCCACCCCAGGAGTGGCCATATGCTGAGCTAATTGCTTGATTTGTGCCTTTCTCAGGAAGCTTCTTGGCCAAAGGTGCAAGTTTAGGGCTAAAATCCAGCCCAGGCTCCTGTTTATCAAGCAGTGTGTGCCTGGAGACAGGGCTGCTGTTTTGTGATGTGTTGGCTCAGGAAAGATACCTTTTTACAGTTTGCCAGCACTGTCTCTAGCCATCTGCCCCCTCCTCTCCCAGTACCTGAGGATGCCCATGCTGGCGAACATCCATCTGGGCAAAGGAGCAGGTATCTCCAACACCAACGACCTCCACAGTGAAATTGCGGAAGAAGTCTATAATTTCCAGGGCCCGTGGACGCAGGCAGAAGATGAGGATGAGGGGTGTGACAATGGGGCTCAGTAACTCCTCCAGGATGAACACCTACAAAGGAAGGGACCAAGGCCATGAGAGCAGGAGGGATCCCAGGCCTCACCACCAAGCTATGAGCCAGTTTCTAGCAGGCCCTAACTCCAACTCCACTCACTGCCTTGTACTGGAAGAGCTGGGCAAACTCGTCCCGGGTCTGCGAGCGGTGGGCATTACCCTGCCAGTGGTCGGGCATATAGTGGATGTGAGCGAGGATCACGCGGAGCAGCTGCTCAGGGCAGAACACCATGTGCTGGTCTGGGATAAAGGACCTACAGGATCAGGGTCACAGTGAGATGTCAGCCTTGCCAGGGAATACTAGTCAGCTCGCTCCCACCTGCTACCCTGCCCACCTGCACACGGTCACAGTGACCCCCAGGAGTGTGACGGTGGTGAGGACATGTTCCACAGCTAACACATCTTCGTCGTAGATGGTGAGGGCAATAAGCACGGCCAGGATGGAGCCAGCAAAGAAGGCACCATTCTTGGCCAGCAGTGTCAGCAGAGGTGACAAGAAGCAATTCATGTACTTGGAGGCTGGCTTGTAGCCACGGTTCAGACGGGACTGCAGCTCATGCTCCAGCTCGTTGAAGTGGCGGAGGTAGCAGCGGCCATAGAGTGACCAGCAACGTGCTCCCAGGGCCCCAGGCTCCCGCTTCAGCACCTCAGCATAGCTGAAGAAGGCATAGAGGATCTGCCAGATGAGGATGAGGGGGCACAGCAGGAAGTTGGCGATGCCAATCCACAGGATGCGGTTGCTGAGGCGCTGGGCCAACTCTAGCCGTTGCCCCCCACGTTTGTACTCAGCCTTGAGGCTCCACTCATTGAGAAACAGAGAGCCAGGTCCCCAGAAGAGGATCAGCTCGAAGTTGTACTTGAGGCCACGGGTGAAGAAGACAACCTCCCCAAGGCCGGGCAGGCGGAAACGCAGGGGCAGGAGGGATTTGTTAACCAACGCCACCATGTAGTTCTGGAAACGGAGGATGCGGTGGTATATGTCCAGCTCTGTCAGCTCACGCTTGTGGATACAGATCTGGTGCTCTTTCTGGGTCTGCACAATCCGAGCCTGCACTTCCTGCCATGTGCAGTATGGAAGGGCAGACTGTGGGGTGGGGAAGAAACAAGGTGTGGAAGGTGGGATGGTTGCCTTGACCCCTTGCCCTGCATTACCTGAGAGGCTCAGGGGTCCTGTGCTTAGTTGAGTGGAGCCCTTAAGCAGATGCTCCCTCACCTGCCAATGACAGCTGAGGAGGCCTGATGCCCAGGAATACATCCCACCCTTACCAAGGTAAAGAAGGCATCTTGGGCTATGGCGCTAACTGCCCAACTTCCCAGTCTCACCATGGGGATGCGCAGAGCATGCAGGTAGAAGGAGTGGATTTCCCAGTAGCAGCAAATGTTATAGATGAACTTGATAAGCCGGTGGACCCAGAAGACACCAGCGATGACCAGAATGGTGATGAGAGAGCCATTTTCCTGAATCCTGGTGGGGTAAAAAAACGGCGAGAAGGGGTGACTTTAAGGAGTCTTTGCAGATATGCTGCTCTCCTGGAGGATTCGGCAAGGCTGGGCCCGAGTCTCTGTTCTAGGGAATGTGTTATTGTCTCACATTCCACTCCATCCCCCACCTTCGATCAGAACTACAGACTCTGATGCCCTCTGACCTGCAGCCCTTACCTGGCACTACAGACTTGGGCAGGCAAAAAGGCATCTGGCAGAGTGACCTTGACGGGCTCGGTAGGGTGAAGACTGTGGTTCACCATCTTGTTGGCAAATAAGATGTCATAGTCCACACAGCTGACCAGAAAGGTGGTGAAGGCAACCACAAAGAGGAACTGCCTGGGAAGTTGGGAAGAGGGGGCGCAGCCCAAGAGTCAGAGAGGCACCAGTGAAATAGCGTAGAAAAGAGGGAAGTCTGGAAGCAGCAGAACAAGATTAGGGAGCAGCCTCTGGGAAATGGAGGGGCTGGGGAACTCCTAGTGGGCTCTCTCTACTGCTCAGCCCTACAAACAAGCTATTTTTTTTGCTTTTAGTTAGCTTCAGGCCCTACAGAATCAGTTTGCTTCTGTCTTTCGCCTCACAGTAATCTCTGCCACTGCTTACTGGACTCTTTCAAAAGTCTTGATTGTTGTCGCTGGTTCCTGGTCCCTGACTTCCTTTTGATATAGTAGTTAGAAGCCCTTTGGGGATTTGAACTCTTTTCTTACTGAGGGACCGTTTCCCAACCCCTTCCTCTTTGGCAAGGTCATATGCCTCCTTCCTCTTAGAAGGCTCTCTGCCCAGCAGCAGGTCTAAGGCGCAACCAAGGCAGAACAGAGATACTTTTCTCAAGTGGCTGGCATCTCTGACTGAACCATGCCCATTCCATTGGAGCGCTGATGAAATGATCAAGTTTGAATTCTCTTCATGGAAGAGACAGAACTTGGAAAGCTTATATGGGAGATAAAAATGGTGAAGGCTGTAAATTTTGGTGCCGTATCCAGTCCCTGAAATACAAAGGTTTGCAGAATTTTGAGCTTGGGACTGAGATGCATTGGCAGGTAGGGCCAGGGGTGAGCTCAAGGAGAGTAAAGACTGAGATGTATTCCTTCACCAAATGATCCATCACTTTTTATACTTACATAAGCTCAAAGATCTCCCCGATGAGCATACAAGTGAAGCCATTCTTCTGGTGTAGATTATAAACGTGTAATTCTTAAGAAAAAGTGGTTCGTAGAGATAGCAATTAAGAGCACAGACTTGGTGTCACATACCTGAGTTTAAGTCCTGGCTCAATGACTTTCTAGCCGTGTAATTTTGGCCAAGTACTTAACCTCTTTAAGCTTTTGTCTGCAGTGATATATTGGGGATAACAGCACCTGTCTCATAGGATTATTAGGTCTAAGACAATGCATGTGAAGTATTTAACACAGAGCTGACACAGAATGAGTCAAAAGACATTAATTATTATGGTTATTAGCATCCCATCAAAAAGGAGGATCACTCTTAGAGAGGTTCCTTATAAATAAACACCACAAAGTGAAAGGCATATCCTGGCCGGTGTGGTTGAGTGTCAACCTATGAACCAGGAGGTCATGGTTCGATTCCTGGTCAGGTCACATGCCCGGGTTGTGGGCTTGATCCCCAGTGTGGGGCATGCAGGAGGCAGTGATTCTTGCTCATCATTGATGTTTCTATCTCTCTCTCCTTCTACATTCCTCTCTGAAATCAATATAAATATTAAAAACAAGCAAAAAAACCCCGCAATATTTAAAAAAAAGTGAAAGGTACATAGCTCTTGGTAAATGTGGGTTATTATTACTTACAATAATCATTATTTCCCCCACCCTCTTTTAACCTCAATAGTTCCATTCCCCTTACAAGGATTATAGTCAAAACCACCCCAACTTCCCATAAGAGGCCTGGCTTAGAGAGCAGCTAAAGGTCCCACATCTCCAACACAGAGACACAAAGGATATTCGAGAGAAAAAGAGGTCGAGGTTTTCGATGTGGTGCCAAGGTGCTGTGGGCATAGGAATGGAGATGTCAGAGCCCTGAAGGAATGAAAGCCCCTTGCTCCCCACTCCACCAACTCTCCCCCATGCCCCAGCTCTGGTTGTCATGGCCAAGAACTTACACTTGCTCCCCTCAGGGACGTGCACCAACAGGTCCTCCTCTCCTGGGGGTGAATCGCTGTAGGAGGCCTCTAGGCGCTGGTATTCAGTGTCAAACTGCGCCATCACCACCGCCCCCGGTCCACCTTATCCACCTGCCGGAAATGAGGAAAAAGAGACTCAGGGTTAGCCCCCCCATACTGCTTGTCTGCTGTCCTGCCTACTAGACCAAGAGTGAGAAAGAATCCTTGGTTTCCACTACTATCTTCTTGACTCAAAGACAGAGGAGGAGGAGTAATAAAAGGACAGGAGTAAGTTCAGGGCTTGGGAGACCTTAACTGGCCAATGAGGTCAGTCATTCCCAGAGCCTTTACTGAGTATATGCTGAGGCCCGCTGGCCTGAAGCCAGACTCCACCCCTTTGGGGGATCTGTTTCATCTTCTATTAGTAGAGAGAAGGGGCCCTTTCCCTGACCTTCTGGAGAAACCTGGTCTCCTAAGAGACTAGCAGTTTGGAAGCATTTTGTAAACAAAGGTTTGAAATAAGCACATGGCCTTACCAGCTCCATGGACAGTGTCTGTTTCACTCCAGCTTTGATATCCTGGCTCTGCAGCTGCTGGAGGAGAAGGTGTCAGGCCCCAGAGAGTAGGGAGTGGGGACAGGAAAAAAACAACCTTCACAGGCATCCCCTCCCCCCCCCCAAACCCCTCTAAGAGGGGGCCAAGCCTGGGACAGTCTAGGTTATGCACATTTCCTCTGGTAGCACTATAAAGGACCACTCATTCAACTCAAGAAGTGGCTTATTGAAGCTGTGAAGACTGAGTCAGTACCGGCCTTAGGTCTCTCCATTGCTCCACCTCAGCCTGAGAAATTAGGCCAACAGGGTCCACAAAGCCTCAAACCCAATGAGACCTTTCTGATCAACCTCTTCTCCTGCTTCCCTAGCACTGAAGGGCCAGCAGGCAAGCATAACACCTGGATGGGAAGTCCTGACGGGGTCAGTGTAGATCCAGATCCTGGACCAACTGTGTGTTCTGTAGGTCCACGGAGCCAGGCATGGTCTAGGTGGCACTCACCCAGTCCTGGGGCCCTGGAGCACGGCCCAGCCTGCCCCGGTGGGATTCCCTAGGTTAGTGAGAGCCCTGGGTCCAAAGGAGCTGATCAAACCCTCACCACTCACCGGGCAATGTGGACCCAGGGCCCTTGGAACCCCAGCCGGCCGGGCCTGGGCTCAAGGGTTCTTGCGGATGTTGGCGGTGAGAGCCCGTCCGACAGCGTATACCCCAGGTGGGCTGGTTTGCTCCCCCACACCCAGATGCCACGACTGGAGCCCAGCGCGCCCCAGGGTGGTCAGGCCCAGGGCTCGGCTCCCTACAGCGGACAACCTTGCGCGCGGCCCCGCCGCTGGCGCGCGCCCGCCCGCGTGCCCTGCTATCAAAACATTCCGGCCGCGCGCCTCCGCCCCGCCCGCGGCGCCCCTTCCCCCGTTACCCGCCGCGAGCTCACTCAGGTCTCCGCGGACGCCCTCGGCCAGGTCCGGCCCAGGCCCTGAGATACCAGTAACCGGTCTCGCGTTTCACCTCAGGAACGTGACCCCGGGGATTCTGGGGATCCTACAGCTCCGTAGGACTCGACCCGACCCAGAGCGCTAGGCCCGGCGTCTGCCACTTACTGTCACCAGCAGCCAGCCTGGCCAATGAGCATGGCGGGGCGGAGACACGACGGCCAATTTTTTTTTTTCGCTTCGGGGGCGGGACTAAAGGCGGGTCTTGAGCGGTCAGAAGACCAATAGGGCGCTTTACGTGGGGCGGGGCTCAGGTGAGGGCGCTGCTGTTTGTCCTGTTCGCGGCCCCGTAGTGGCGAGATTGCTGTGGAGTTGCAGAAATCCAGATTTGGAACTGTGGACGTGCGTAACTCGCAGCAGTTTGGGATTTGTGGTACAGCTTCTGAGAGCCAGGAGGAGTCCACGCGGTTTAGTCATTGATGGAGCTCATCGCACGAATAACGAAGAGCGGTCGCTTTGAGTGATTTTAACTCTGTTGGATTCGATTTGAAAGCTGGATGCTCTCCCATTTCACTCTTGTGTGGCCGGAGACTGGAGGTATGAGAAAGCGAGCTGGGGTCATGTATTAACCCCAAAGCCAACTCCTGGTACCGGGGTGAGGGACGAGGTGCCTTGCAGCGCGGTGGAGACCGAGTCTGGCAGGCAGTAGACGCGGCTGACGGATCTCGCTTGGGGAGGGCTCTGCTTTTCTCCCCTCTTTTCTGCTCAGCCATGTCGCCGGCTCCAGCAGCAGCCCAGGCTCCTACTTCGGTCTCCCTGTTTGATCTCAGCGTGGATGCACCGGTCCTTCGGGGCCTGGGCCTAGTGAGACACCATCCCCGGGAGACTCTGGCCCCGGCACTGCGGACTTCCTCTCCAGGTATCCGGGAAGATTTGGGGTGAACCCATGAGAAACATGACAGGGCTCTTTGCAGCTTATTGCTCCTCCAGAGAACACATTCCTATTGGTATTTCCCAGTTTAGGAGCCCTTGTTGACATTTGCTTCCACGGGACAAAATGTATCTTAAATTCACTCAGTCTCGAGGTTGTTTCTAACACAGACCCCTGAATTACTAGTGTCTCCAAATAAGTCTCTTTCTTGCCATTGCTTATGTTCTTGTCTCAGTAATGCCCTACCTACAAAAACACTCCAAAAACTCCTAGACCTTTAAAAAAAAATTCCTAGATATAGTACAAATTTAACTGAATTCCAATCAATCATTCCTTCATGCTGAATATAAAACAATATCATATTTGGTTATGTACAACTTTAGTTTGTCTCTGGCTATGTTTTTCTTGAACCTTTTTTAAACAAACTGCACACTGTAATTGGAAACATAAACTAAAAAATTGGCATTCAGGAAGTGGTTTTTGAACAATTAAAAATAATTTTAAGCCGAAACCGGTTTGGCTCAGTGGATAGAGCGTCGGCCTGTGGACTGAAGGGTCCCGGGTTCGGTTCCGGTCAGGGGCATGTGTCTTGGTTGTGGGCACATCCCCAGTGGGGGGTGTGCAGGAGGCAGCTGATCGATGTTTCTTTCTCATCGATGTTTCTAGCTCTCTATCCCTCTCCCTTCCTCTCTGTAAAAAATCAATAAAATATATTTTTAAATAAAAAAAAATAATTTTAACCATACCAACATATATTTTCTGCAAGATTCCTCTAAATCCCTTTGGTTAATTTAAATACAATGTTTGACTTATAATCATTTTACATGTTTCTTTTCAGAAGCATCTTTATTGTATAAAGTGATTACTGTGCTATTTGTTTCTTTTAATATATTTTTATTGATTTCAGAGAGGAAGGGAGAGTGAGAGAAACATCAATGATGAGAATCACTGATTGGCTGCCTCCTGTATGCCCCACACTGGGGATTGAGCCCACAGCCCAGGCATGGAACCGTGACCTCCTGGTTCATAGGTTGATGCTCAACCACTGAGCCATGCCGGCCTGGCATGTGCCATTTATTGAATCATTAATGGACTATAAATTCCTTGAAGGCAAGGACATGCCATCTCTTTCTTTTGTATCTTCCTCTGCTATATATATATCAAACCCTGAATAAAATTCCAGGTACTATCCATTTGGACTCCCTTTCCACCTCTAATTACCCTCCCTTATTTAGGTTTAGGGGTGAAAACAAGCCCAGAAAGAAAACCATTCCAGGGTCCTCTGGATATTTCAGGGAAGTTATTTTGTTCAACCTGTGACCAGACCTTCCAGAACCATCAGGAACAGGTAAAACACCAGGTGCAGAAACAAATGGTGGATTAAAAAGTAGAATAGTGGGAGAGGAGAGGTAGACATTTGATGGATAATGAATAAAGGTTCACGTTTTGAATAAGGCAGTTGATGTTACCCAGTCATACTTCCTGGAGTCCTGTTACTGGTCTTGGGTACCATAAAAGGCCAGGCTGGGGCATATTTCCATTCTGCTCCCTTCATTGACTCCTACCAGAGGGAACATTATAAGCTTGATTGGCATCGGTTTAACCTAAAGCAACGTCTCAAGGACAAGCCTCTCCTGTCTGCCCTGGACTTTGAAAAGCAGAGCTCCACAGGTGATGTCTGATGGGAGACCTTTGTGGGAATAGGACATGGGGGTGGAGGAAGGCCCTCATTTAGGAGCTTGAGGAAAGTTCAAAGATGAGGCATCAAACATATATCTCATGTTTCAGGAGATCTTTCCAGCATCTCAGGATCGGAAGACTCAGACTCAGCCCATGAGGAGGACTTACAGATACTGGATGAGGAGAGGGTTGAGTTTGAGAAGTCTGACAGATCCCAAGGCTTCTGCTCCCATCGAGTTCTTTTCCAAAATGCCCAGGGCCAGTTTCTTTATGCTTATCGCTGTGTCCTAGGCCCTCACCAGGCAAGTGACAGCACAGGTTGTGTGGTTAACTCCAACCTTTTGTACATTCAGCACAGATTTCCACTACGCGCAGTCCATTTCTCACTTCTCTTCTTCCTTCCTATTGGGTGTGGGTATCAGGCTTAACAGCAGTCTTGTATTGAACTGGCCTGAATCTTGGGTCAAGTGTGATGGAATTAAGTTTAGAAACAGACCAATCTAGGTTTGGATTCTAGTTCTACCACTTGATCTTAACTACATCTACAAGCCTCACATTTCCTTGTCTATAGAGACATGCCTCAAGTGGTTGTATTAAATGAGATAATGCATGTGAAGCAGTTAGCACTGGCACTTGGTTTCTTACTCTCAATGAATGTAACAGATATGTTAGTGCTGCTCCTCTGTCATCTAGGTGCTCCCAGAAGAGCCAGAACTGCTGCTACAAAACCTGCAAAGTGGAGGTCCTAGACACTGTGTGGTACTCATGGCTGCAGCTGGGCACTTTGCTGGTGCCATTTTCCAAGGGTGAGAGGGTGCTGTGTGGGGTTAAGGATGGAATGGATCCTGTTCAACTGGGAGTACCAGTTTTCCAGTACTGAGTCTGTGTTGTCTACAGAAAAGAAGTGGTGACACACAAAACCTTTCACCGCTACACAGTGCGGGCCAAGCGTGGCACAGCCCAGGGACTTCATGATGCCAGGGGTGGGGCTTCTCGCTCTGCTGGAGCCAGCCTGAGGCGCTACAATGAAGCTGCACTATATAAGGTAAGTTAGGCATCTCAGATTTCGTAGCCCACTAATGTACCTTTTCCCCTCAACTTATTAAATGTACAGTAAAGCAGTTGACTCCTTTATCTTCCAGTCTTCATTATTTCTGGGTAGATAAAGGTAGAATAGGATAGATCCTCAGGAATCTCAGTCATGTCCTTCCTCCCTCCGTGTTAATTTCTGCCTTTCACTCCCTACACATGGGGCCATTTTTTGGTTGGAGATTTAAAAATAACAAGTGAAGATATACAGGGCTATGACTTTCTTCTCTAGGATGTTCGTGACCTGCTGGCAGAGCCAGGCTGGGCTAAGGCGTTGGGGGAGGCTGGGACAATACTGCTGCGTGCCCCCCGGTCTGGCCGGTCCTTGTTCTTTGGAGGCCAAGGGGCACCCCTGCAACGGGGGGATCCCCGACTTTGGGATATCCCCCTCGCAACCCGCAGACCCACCTTCAAAGAGCTACAGCGTGTGCTCCATAAGCTGACCACTTTGCAGATCCATGGTAAGCCTTTGACCCTGATCCCAATTCCATAGACCTTCCTGTACCTTCTAAACCAAATCTCGGGTTCTCATTTGTGCATCCAGATGATTTTCTAGCCCTTGGACTTCAGCCCAATCCCATCTTCATGGAGAAAACCTGGGCTGGGTTCTCCTCAGCTAAACTTGAGCAACATCTTTTGTTTTATGGCAGGAGAAGACCCCCGGGAGACAGTCAGGTTGGACTCACCTCATTCATACTGGAAGACAATGAGAGAGAGGAAGAAGGCTATTGAGGAAGAAAGAAAGGTCCCCAGTGATGAACATGGGGCAGTAGAGCAGAATGAGGACTCTCCAAAACAGGGTTTGAGTACCACCTGTCAACTATCAAACTTTATCTGGGTGTTTGTCCTGGAAATGCAGTAGCAAATCCCCTTCTCTCGCTTTCCTATTTATAGATGAGCCTCATGCAACACACACACAGGTCTGTTGATATGGGATATGTGATAGCAATTACAGAGACATGTTTAGTGACCTTTCCAGATCTCCTATTACTGCTTCTGTTCATTGATATATCCCCAGTACTCAGAAAAGTCTTAGCATGAAAATATTTAAATATGTGTTGCATGAATCTCACAGAATTTACCTGTCTTATTAGATGCTTCCTGGGCTGCAAACTCTTGGCCTGCATAGCTGTCACTGCTTCTATGCTTTCCTGTGTGTGCACCATCTTAAGGCTGCTCATGGGAGAGTCTAAGGACTGTACTTGTTGGGACTGAGAGCCTCATTTCTGCATGTCATACTAATGAATTCAGCTCCCAATGTGTTACTTTATCTTGGGTGACAATACAAATAATTTTATTTCAAGATGATCTGGATTCTCTCTTTATGTACATTCTTATGCATCTGGGGTAACCCACATCCTTACACTGTCTGCTTATTCTTTAGATGGATCTAATATGTTGGGTTTTTCCCTAGGTTCAGAGTCAGAGGGAGAGGATGGCTTCCAGGTAGAGTTGGATCTAGTAGAGTCGACAATGGGGACTCTGGATCTTCGTGAATTTGAGGTATTGCCCAAGCGGAGGAGGAGAAAAAGGAATAAGAGAGAGAAAAGCCAAGACCTGGAGGTTGGGGCACATGTGACTCTTCCCCAACAACCTCAAGAAGACAAGGCCTTCTCACAGTCAACCAAAGCTTTGGAGCCTTTCATGGATGAGGCCAAGGTCCCTGGTCAGCCAGAGCTTTGGGACATGCTTCTTGCTGCTTGCAGAGCTGGAGATATTGGGATGCTGAAAATCCAGCTAGCTGCCAGCCCCATAGACCCTGAAGTTCTGTCTCTGCTCAATGCCCCCTTGGGCTCCAGTGGCTTCACCCTCCTGCATGCAGCAGCCGCAGCTGGGAGAGGCTCAGTGGTTCGCTTGCTGCTAGAGGCAGGTGCTGACCCCACTGTCCGGTAAGGGTTCCCATGGTGAGCCCTTTAGGGTATAGAGAGGATGATCTGAAGACTAACATTGGCATTAGCTACTTGACAGTATTCCCCTTGGTCTGGTTAGATGATGTTAGGAAATGCAATAGGCAAGTTGAACCCATTTTGGGGTTTCCACACCTAGGGACTTCCGGACTCGGCCACCATATACGGTTGCAGCTGACAAAGCAACACGTAATGAGTTCCGAAGGTTCATGGAGAAGAATCCAGATGCTTATGATTACAGCAAGGCTCAGGTCAGCTGGGAAAGGAAGCAGCAGCAGAGTGGGATGGCATCATATATCCTGCCTAGATCTCTTCTACTTTCTTCGATTTACCAAGGATAGTTTTTATGTGTCTTACCTCATACCTTCCCCGAAATCCTCCAGGTGCCAGGGCCACTGACATCAGAAATGGAAGCCCGGAAGGCTATGCGGAAAAGGGAGCAGAAGGCAGCCCGGAGGCAACGGGAGGAACAGCAGCGGAAACAGAGGGAGCAGGAGAAGCAGGAGCAAGAAGAGCAGCAGCGATTTGCTGCTCTCAGCGACAGAGAGAAGGTGAGGCTGGAGGTTTTCTCTTCCACCCCGAGACTTCCTAAGAGGTCTAGTCCAGCCGTGGGCAAGCTACGGCCCGCAGGCCGGATCTGGCTGTTGTATCCGGTTCTCTTGCTCTCCCCTCCGCTCCTTTACTTTGAATTTATATTAGTTCACACAAACACTCCATCCATGCTTTTGTTCCGGCCCTCCGGTCCAGTTTAAGAACCCATTGTGGCCCTCGAGTCAAAAAGTTTGCCCACCCCTGGTCTAGTCCCTTCCCAATGTTCAACTGTTACTTCTTAGGTACCCTTCCCACCACTGGGGCCTTGTCCTTGAGATAACTTCTCTTCCCCTCAGAGAGCTGTGGCTGCAGAGCGCCGACTGGCTGCTCAGTTGGGAGCCCCTACCCCTCAGATCCCTGACTCTGCAATCGTCAATGCTGGGTATGTGGAGGGGGGGGCAGGAGTGATGATGGGCGGACCATAATGTTTGGGCAAGTAGAATGAGTGCCCACATACAAAGGCTGTTGAGGGGATGTGAGAAGTTCTTTGAACCTATGGAGTGGAAACAAAAATGGCAGGAGGAGGGGCAGGGGTACTTGGATCGAAAGTTTCTGGGTACCTGTACATCCATTTTTCTTCCTCTGTTCAGACGCTGCTTGAGCTGTGGGACATCCCTCCAAGGCCTCATTCCCTTTCACTACCTTGACTTCTCTTTCTGCTCCACACGCTGCCTCCAGGATCATCGCTGTCAGGCCAGGAAGCCCTCTTCCTGATCTCTCACAGCTCCACCCAGGGCCAGCTCTAGACCCTGAGAGGGTACATTTACATTGGTCCTAGGTTTCTCCTTCCCGAGAAACCAGAGTATTTGGAAGATTGGGATGAGAGAGACTCAGGAACCCGGACAAAGACAGTGCCATAGAGATGTGTGGAGCTGGTACTGTCTCTGGAACTTTAATCACAATAAAGTTTGGCAAGGAAACTGCACTTGTACAGTTGTTGTGGCCTTTGATTCTTTGTGGTCACCTTGGCCATTACCAAGGGATCCTGCCCACTCCATGTCCCAGGTCCAAGGGTTACCTTTCTTTCAGTGCCCACTTAACTTCATTGGTTCAGAGTTACTTTGTTTATCAGCTGAGAGGGAGTAGATGTATGTCTTATGCAAGGTGCTATTGAGGATAGGACTATCCAGAAATTGGATTTGGGGTTGGGGAGGCACATTTTCTAGCTCAAGCAATGTGATTTTGTTGAGAACTCCCCTAGGAAACAGCAAAGGTCTTGGCACATAGAGGGTCTGTTGTGGCCCTCTCTTTGTCCAGTACCGGCCCAAGTTAAACCCATTGATCCAGACTTGACCCTGTCATGGTGGGAGGAGAGGAAAATAAATGGTCAGTTCTCAGGGGAGTAGAATTATCCTCTTTTGGGTTTCTAATCAGAGGAATAATTTCTGTTCCCCCTTCTTCCATGATTTTTCTGTCTTACCACCTCCCATCCTCATCCCAACCACTACTATCAGCAATACCTTGGTCCATCCAGGTAGAAAGAGAAATGTGTCTCTGACTGAGTCTAAAATTGGAAACGTTGTGGAGTAGAAGATGGGGCCAGAGGGAGTTTGAGGGCGTGAGTTTTTCAGCAATTGGAGGGGAAACCACCACTTTACAAGTTTATCAACTTTCAGAGGGAACATCAGCCATTGGGTAAGGATTGTTTGCCCCAGAATTGGTGTCTGCAATAGGCCCTGTGAAGAAGGCAAATGAAAATTCATCATCACATTCAATAATCTCTAAGGTGAAATTGTCCCTAATCAAGCCCTGAGATCCAATTAGTAGCCATGTCCAGATCCCTACAAGTCACTACTTTGCTAAGGACATGGCTCTTGCTTATCTTCCATTAGGCCCCTATCTTTCCATTTTTCTTCCTCTGTTCAGATGCTGCTGGAGCTATGGGACGTCCCTCTAGGGAGTTTGGTCAATAAAGTCATGGGGTGAGGCGACGGGCAAAGCTAGCTCACCTTGAAGTCACTGTAGTTAGACCCGAAACTGAGCCTCCCCATGTTCTCCAGCAAGACATCCAGTTTGGCCCCCATTTTCCCCGTCAAAAATAGTTTGCGTTTTGTGTTTCGTTCCAAAACACCCTGAAACACCTGTGGATAAGAAGATCTATGATGGGAAGGGTTCAGTATCTAGCTCCTGGCCACCAAACAGGAAGCCACATTAGGATAATTACTTGGAGGGGAAAGAGAATGTAGCCCATCTGTCAATTACTCTCCATTCTGGACCTTACCCTTAGTCAAACTCTTTCTCATCCAAGCTTATCCCTGGACCTCCTGCAAATGTGGGCAGGCAGTGGGAAAAGGTAGATAGGGGAACTTAAGGCTAGGGTGCTTGAGAGGAGAGGAAAGGGGGGCTCACAAGGTAGCCTGGAATTAGGTTCGTACCCCATCCACCATCACGTAGGCACGGTCATGTATTCCGTTGTTTGGTACCCAGAATTGTGTTGGCTCAAAAACAGTTTGCGTTAGATAGGTCCGGTACAACATAAAACCACGGTCCTGGAAGAATGAGTACTTACAATAAACTGATATAAAAAATGGGGAAGATGTGGAACTTAGGAAACCTTTGGCTATAGCTGGTAAGGAAGGTTCCCTTATCTACTGGCTGTGGGATTATGCCTTACCTGCTTGACAGCTTCAAAGGTCATTGGCAAGATTGAATGGATGGGCCCTTGGGGGCACAGTAAGTGCAGAAAATCTAGCAAATATCCATCCTATTAGAATAAGGGAGCAATATCAGCATAAAAGGGAAGTTTCAGAATAGAAGGCTATTTAGAGGATAATATAATAGAATCAGAAGAGATAGGGAGGAGCTTACCAGGTGTAGGGTCAAAGGTCCGAGCATCATCTTGGGGCTGGGGGGAGGTAAAGGTCCCAAGGGAATTTCCTGGAACTGAGCCCAAATTCTCTCAGGAGCCATAGAAAAACCACACAACCCCTATTCCAAGACCCTAGCACAGGGTTCTTAACTTGGCATCCAGGGAATGGCTTCAGGGTCATGAATATCCTGTAATTTTACACATACTTGTGTGTATCTCCCCAGACAGTCCCATTTGGGCAAGTGAAAAATGTTTTTATGGGATGCTCACAGGGCTCAGTGGCCTAGACAACCACCAGTGATTTTTTGGGAACTCTTTACAAACAATTTAGCACTCCCTTCCCCAAAATTAATAAAAGCCTTTGGCACTTAATGAAGTGGTAGGGCACCTGGCTGATGACATTTCGAAGAGCAAAAAGCTTGAGTGTGACATCCCCTGCTTCAGATATCGGTGCATCGTAGTCATAGCTGGTAGTAATTGGAAGGAAGTGTCCCTTCTCATCAGCACCTGGGGTCAAACCAATTTAATTAATTCAATACATCTATGCACATGCAGAGAATTTTGCCATCAGATGGGGGCAGTGATGGCCATATCCATCTTATAGATATCCTAATCCACACAGCCCTCAAATTCTAATTCCTTGCTACCTCCCTGCTTCTACCCCAGGGACCATCTGGACTCACCATTCCAGTATCCAAAGTTGGTACCTCCATGAAACATGTACCTGAAATGAGGGAAGGTGGGGGGAAAAGCATGAGCTGACCCATGTAATCTTAACTTTCATCCCCAACACTCAATTACATTCATGTTGGCCCCAGGGTCCAGTTACATGTTCACACTGGCTCCCAACTTCAGCATTTTCTCTAGTCCTCTGGTTACATCTGTAATGGACCGTGTGGAGTGATTCTGGCCCCAGTAATCCAGCCAGCCTGTGTAGTACTCAGAGTTCACCTAGTGTGAAGTGAAAGGAGCCGCCATGAGCAAGATGGGGAACCGAGCTCAACCCATTCCCACCCGTGATTCTTGCCTTGATTGCCCTCCCCTCTGGCTTCTCACCAGTGGCCCGTGAGGTTCATACTCCCTTTGCAGGGCAAAGATTTTGGTCATGTTGTCAGCTGCAGAAAGGAGGCATGGGTGAAAGATAAACATCACAGAAGAAATGCTCCTTCCCCAGACTCCACCCTAACCCTTGCTTAGGAGACCTGGGCCAAAATCTACAGTGGTATAAAGTCCCTTGAGGGAGCCACATTTGAGTCCCTGTGGCCCATCTGTGGTGAAGAGCAAAATCTCCTCTCCTAGTAGTGCACGGAAGAGCCCAGCCAGGTGCTTCATGTAGCCAAAGTCGCAGGCCCGATAGCTACCATATTCATTCTCCACCTGCCAGGAGAAAGGAAAAGAAGAGCTCAGCCATGAGGTGGAGAAGGTTAAGAACCCCTGGAACCTCCTTCCCCTTGCCCAGTCAACTTTCCACTTGTACCTGAATGCTAATGATGTTGCCCCCATTGTGGTAGAGCCATGGATATATCTTGGGCAGCAAGACCTTGAACCAGGAGTCCACTGCAGCAAGGAAGTCTAAAGGAAGGAGCAGTGCTCTGCTCATTAGGGCACCACCACCTCCACAATCCCCACTCCTAGCATCAATGCTAGGAGCTTCAGTGCTGCCTGAACTGTAGGAGAGATTGTAGGAATAGCAGTTTGCATCCCAATTGTCCATAACTAAATGTGGGAAGCAGTAACTTGTGAAAAGAAGCTCTCAACCCTATTTGCATGGCAAGAAGTTTGAGCACAGGAAACCTTAAAGCAATGTTTCTTGTAAATTTATTTTTTAAATGTAAGAAAAAGGTTAAACACATCTCATGGAGCTATATTGTGTAATCAATGTACACAAGATTGCTGTGAACTAACATGGGAATTCACAGAACTGTAGAATGCCTGACCTACACCTTGATGTGACAGACAGTCCAGGTGATTTAAGTCAACAACTGAAAAAGCATTATATCAGGTTTCATGGCTTAAAATTTTCAACTCCTATTTGTGATTTTTGTTGATTCACACTCATGGTCTTCATGTATGTTATTACCTTTGCCTGACACTTTCTCCCCACCTCCTTTACCTAGCCAACTCCAACTCAGTCTTCAGGTCTTAACTTATATTTCACTTCCTTAAGAAAGCCTTTGTGCCGAAACCGGTTTGGCTCAGTGGATAGAGCGTCGGCCTGCGGACTGAAGGGTCCCAGGTTCGATTCCGGTCAAGGGCACGTACCTTGGTTGCGGGCACATCCCCAGTAGGAGGTGTGCAGGAGGCAGCTGATCGATGTTTCTCTCTCATCGATGTTTCTAACTCTCTATCCCTCTCTCTTCCTCTCTGTAAAAAATCAATATATTAAAAAAAAAAAAGAAAGCCTTTGATATCCTAGATTAGGGTAGATCCCCCTGTTACACACTCTCATATCACCTGATACTTCTCTTTCAAACACATACCCAATTATAATTAAGCACTTATTTCTGTAATTGTTTCATGTTGGTCTTCCCCACTAGTGAGCAGGAATTTTGTCAGGTTCATTTGTTTGGTCCCTATAATTTGAGGACAATGCCTAGCAGATAGCAGACTCCTGAAGGTGGATTTGATAAAAGATATTTTGGAGGATATTTTTTTTAATTGATTTTTTTTTATAGAGAGGAAGGGAGAGGGATAGAGAGTCAGAAACATCAATGTGAGAAAAACATCGATCAGCTGCCTCCTGCACCCCCCCCACCCCCCCGCACTGGGGATGTGCCTGCAACCAAAGTACATGCCCTTGACCAGAATCGAACCTGGGACCCTTCAGTTCACAGTCCGACGCTGTATTCACTGAGCCAAACCAGTTAGGGCTTGGAGGATATTTTTGTATCCTTAAAAGACTTAATTCTAAAAAAGGAATAAAATATTTAATTCCTTTATATTTGTGTTCTGCATAAAGGAGGCCCAGGTTTTATTGCCTTCTTTAATCCAAGCATACATTAAATCTCACTCAACAAAAAATTATGGGTGGTGACTAGCACCAAGCACTATTGTAAGTGTTAGGGATATAGAATAGAAAGAAATAGACAAAAATCCCTGGGAATTTCCTTTCCAGTGAGGGAAGCAGTTGATAAATTAAAGAGGTAAAAAATATAGTGGGTTAATGCCAAGGAGAGAAAAATAAAGCAGAAAAGGAAGATATAAAATGGTGAGGTGGGAGAGCTTAAACTTTAGAGGATGGCTCAGGGAAGACCTCACTGTGAAGGGGATTCTGCAAGAAGACCTGGTGGGTTTAAAGAACAGCAATGAAGCTAGTGTGAACAATGAGAAGAGTAGAAGTCAGGAAGGTGACTGAGACAATGAGGTAGGAACTAGTAGGCCATTTTAAGGAATCTCTGATTCATATTCTGAGTGAGATGAGAACCTGTGGGAGAGGTTTAAGCAAAGACATGACATGATCTGATATGATAAACATATTTTAACAGGATCACACTGGCTATTGTACTGAGAATAGGCTACATGGGAGAAGGGCAAAGGCAGGAAACCAGTTAGGAAGCTTTAATAATCCAGCAGAGAGAGGTGGTTTGGACCAGAGTGGTGGCAGTGGAGGGATGAGAAGTAGTTGAATTCAATATATTTTGAGAGTAAAGCTGACAGAATTCTCTGATGGACCAAACATGGGGTGCAAGAGAAAGAATACATGAATAATTACACCATAGTGTTTAGTTTGATCAGTTGGAAAATAAGAGTTGCCATTAACTGAAACGGGGAGATTGTTGGAATAGCTAGTTTGGGAGGCAATATCAAGTGCTTAGTTGTATCATTATGATTGTTGGATCTCCAAATGCAGAAGTCAAGAAGGCAGTTGGATAATGTGTTTGGAGGCCAAAGGAAGGTCTTGGAGATAACATATTTCAGTCATTACCTAATAAATGGAATATAATGCCATGCAAATGGATGAGATGGTCTAGGGCAAGCATGTTAAACTCGCGGCCCATGGGCCCAACAAATATTTTTGCAGCCCAGCCAATATAATGGTATGTAAGAAACGTTTTAATTAAAATTTTGTAACTTAATTTTTACAATATCCTGTTATACATGATTATTAATAACGAACTACAATGTTCACTAATGACTGATTACTATAATTGTGTTGCATTCATTTCCTTTTCGCTCCTTACGCGCAGGTGCACCATTTCTCTCCACTAATACTAGCAGGGAATATTTTAGCAGCTGATTTCCACGTCATTAGTCTTATACTGACTTGTTTGGTGTGCGCAACAGGAAATATTTTGTTTTTGGAGAATAAGAGAAATAGGTTTATTTGCACTACGCTTATTAATTTGTGCAGTTACTAGTATTCAGTGTCTGGCAAGTTAATGTTCAAGAAAAAATATTAATTTTTATTAAAATGTTCTATTATTTTATGTTAACAATTACTCATTTATTTCAGCCCTTTGTATTCAGCATGTCTCTATCGAAATAAACCTACATTTCTATGAAAATTGAAGCTTTTGTTTTATTGCGGTCCACATAAACTTAAACCTTGTTTATTTGGCCTGTGTTAGCCTTTGAGTTTGACATGCTTGGTCTAGGGCATGAACACAGAAAAGAGAAGCATCTAAGGACTGAGATCTGAAACACTCAAGCATTTAGCAGAAAAGGAAACGGAGAAGAACCAGTAAGAGATTAAGGAGTGGTCGGAAAGATTGTGGGGAGAGGGGCAAAGACCAGATAAGTGTAGTATCATGGAAGTTGAGAGAAAAATGTATTTCAAAGGAGAGTGACCAACTGTGCTAAATGTTGCTGACTGGTCAAGGAAGATGAGGTCCGAGAAATCACCATGGACTTAACATTAAGAGGTTTCTGGTGTCCTTGAGAAAACAGGAGACTGCAGCCCTGGTCAGTGTGGCTCAGTTGGTTGAGTGTCATCCTGTGCACAGAAAGGTTGCTGTTTGGATTTCCAGTCAGGGCACATGCCCGGGTTGCAGACCTGATCCCCAGTAGATGCAGGAGGCAGCTGATCAATGTTTTGCTCTCACACTGATTTTTCTCTCTACTTTTCCCTTCTTCTCTCTCTAAAAATCAATTTTAAATCTTTATATAAATAAAAGGAAGTGAGAGACTACACCTAAGATTCATCATCATAACCATTTTTAAAAATTACACTGCATGTTGGTGCTCCATCAATACTTTATCATTTTTAAAAAAAATTTTTTTATTGATTTCAGAGAGGGAGAGGGAGAGAGAAATAGAAACATCAATGATGAGAATCATTGATTGACTGCCTCATGCACACTCCAACTGTAGAGCCAACAACCCAGGCATGTGCTCTGACCAGGAATTGAACCATGACCTGCTGGTTCATAGGTGGACACTCAACCACTGAGCCACATCAGTGGGGCTGGCACCACCATCTTGACTGGGTACTCACACTGCTGGCACCCCTACCGTTTCAATCAAATCTGTCAACAACCTATATCTCAATTCTGCTCTCTTCTTTCCATTTCCACCATTATCATAGTCCAGGAGCCATCATCTCCTCAACTACAGGCTTAGTCTCCCAATTGGTTTCTCTACCATGATCCTTACTCCCCTCAACCCATTCTCTACATCCAGGCTAAAGTAGTCTGAAAACAAATCTGATCATGTCACATCTCTGATTAAACTCAATGACTTTCCACTATGCTAGAATAAAATGCAAACCCCTTAGAATGGCCTACAAAGTCCTACATCGGACATACCACTCTCTCCCTTATCCACTATGCTCCAGCCATGCTGGCCTCAATCATGCCATGTTCTTTCCCATCTCTGGGCCTTACAATACACTGTCCCCTTTACCTGGTCATTCTCACTTCACTCTTCATATGACCAGAACGTTTCCTTCCCTAGTCAACTGAACGTCATCTCAGAAAAGCATTTCCTGACCTCCCTACCTAAAAGAGGTCTTCTCTATTATTCACTATCTGAACTCCTTGTCTATTTCCTTGTGTGGTATTTTTACAACTTGCAATAATATTACAGATTTTTGGTTTCCTAAAAAATCTATTTCTTCCACTACATAGTAAGCTCCATTGCACAGTGACTGAGTCTGTCTGGTTCCCCAGTTTCTAGCATCTTGCTGGGCACAAAGGAAACACTCAATTTATATTTGAATGAATGATCTCCAATTTGGGGATGGTGTCTTTTGTTTTGGGCACCCAAATGACCCATTTTGTCATTGTTGTTTGCTTTTTTTCCTTGTTAAATTTTTTTCTTTCAACTCACCTGGATCTGAAGTTCTCAGATGAATATTAGGTTTACGAAGCAACCAGGCTGGGAGACCCCCCTGAGACAAACATAAAGACAACAAAAGCAGCATATGGGTTTTGTTGTCTGAGAAGAAATTAAGTATAGAGCTGGAAGTGGCCCTAGAGTATGGGCAGAAGGGGAGAGCCTAGGAACCCCACATGGGTAGCTTTGGTTCTATCCCTTCAACTAACTCACCATCTCCCACTCTGCACAGATGTAAGGTCCTGGTCTCAGTATGACCAACAGGTTCGCTACAGATGCCTCTTTCAGAAATGCAATGAGATCCCGGCTGCCATTAAAGTTATAGACCCCAGGCTCTGGCTCATGGTAGTTCCAGGGTACATAACTGAGAAAGGAAGAGGTTAACAGGGCCCAAAGCTTGCATGGGAGATGCCTGGGATGCATAAGGGCTCCTGGCCTTACAAGGAATCTCCAGGAAGCTGTTGGAAGGAGATCCAGGCCCACCCTTTCCCACCCTTGGCCTGGAAGCCCTGGAGCTCTAACTCTTCATCACACCCAAGCAGTCTTCCTGTCCCAAGCAGTCTTCCTGTCCCGACCCCCTCCATAAGAGGGTGGTAGGAAAAGTAAATCCCACCCCTCCATGGCTCTCCTGAGCCCTTCTTACAGCTGTACTGCGTTGAGGCCACTCATTTGCATCTTGAAAAGCCGGTCAGCCCAAAGCACGCGAGGTACCCGAAAGTAGTGCAGGCTGCCAGACACATAGCGGAACGGAGCCCCGTCCAGAAGGAATCTATCGTGTTCCCGATCTACTACGAAGGACCGAGTGTCTGCCTGCAGAGGGAGAGGCGGTGCTCAGCAGGGGTCTGGAGGAGAGGTAATGGGCGTCTGCCAAGAGCAGAAGAGATGGAACTAAGTCTGCCAAGAGTTTTGTTATTTTCACTTTGTCTTCTACGCCAGATCTAATCCTCTTGTCTCACCTGGGGTAGCAGCAGCGTCAGGAGGAGCAGCAGCAGCAGGGAGAGAAGGCAGAGCGGCTTCTTGGGAGCCATGGCGCTTAGCCTGCGCTCCAACTGTCACGTGGCGGATTCCTGGGAGGGAACTTCAGTGAGCAAAGAGGGGCGGAGACCACCTCAAGTTGCCAGGCAATTAGCCCGGACTTCCGTCTTCGGCTCCTCTACTAGTTTGTAAAGTCCTCTACATTTTTTTCTCCATAAAAGGTGGTTTACTTTATTTAGACAAAAAAAAAAAAAAATCATCATTAACCTTATTCCATCCTTCATTTATTGATTTGCTGTGCCATAGAAATGCACAGAGCAAGTTAGTTTTAGGAAGAGATAAAGTCCTCTATATTTTGAACCAGCTTTATGAGAGTCACTTGGGAGCTTGTTAGAAATGCAGAGTCCCAGGTCCTGCCTCAGACCTCAGAATCGGAATTTGTATTTTAACAAGATACCCAGGCGATCGTAAGCACATTCAAGATTGAGAACCCGTGCTCTGCTAGACCTAGACGAGCTCTTTAAGGGTTGGGACCTTGTTCATCTTGAATCTTCAGTATCAGGCACAGGGCCCACATGTAGCAGGTTAAATCTAAATAAATGTCAGAACCTGGAGGGGGTGAGTAAAACAGGTTTAGAAACAAAGGGAAACTGTAGGGAGACCTTCCCAGTGATATGTAAGGGGGAGGGCAAGGTTGGGGAGGCAGGTTACAAAACAGATATTTTTCTTGGAGAGCCCTATTTCAGCAAAAGACACCATCAAGGTCTATTCCATCTTCTTTGGGTGTGCGCCCCTTTCTAATTTACCTCTGCCTGTCTGTGCAAAAGATGTCAAGGACAGTTGCTTGGTGCCAAGGCTTGGGAATTTGGGGATTTCCATTACTCCTGCCTTCACAGTCCTAAGCCTGAGAATCAGAGTAATAATAATAATAATAATAGTAATACTTCTGTTTAACACTTACTGAGGGCTATGCGTCAGATATTGTGCTAGGCACTTCACATATCACTTAATCTCCAAACAACTACATGAGGTAGATAATTATCATTTGCATTTTACAGATGAGGAAATTGAGGAACAGAAATATTAAGTAGCTTGTCCAAGGTCACACAACTAGTTTAGTAGAGCTGGAATTTGAAGTAGGCCATCACTTAACCTTAGGTAGTGGTATACCTATTTCATAGATAGGGAAAGCGATGTTAAATAACTTGTCCGAGGTCGCACTGCTAGTAGGCTATTATTAGGACCATATTTAGACCCTAGTCTGGTTCAAGAGCCTGAGCTCTTAACCAGTGAGACTAGGGTAGTGGGATATAGGCAGAGTCCCCAGGGTTGTACTGATTAGAGTTCCAGAAGTCCAGGTCGCCAGCAACCGCCCCCCATCCCTCCCCGCCCCCCGTTACCCCATCCCCTCCCCCCTCCCCACCACTCCCGGGCCTGGGCTGTACTCGGCCACTTGGCGCGCCGGAGGTATGAGGCCTCCTACCTCCAGCATTGGGAAATGGAGGTCCTGGGGGCCTCGGGCCGAGCCCGGCTTTGCTCCCCGCTGGCGTAGGTGCTTTCGTCCTGACCCTTACAGAAGGCCAGGTGTGGAACCCTCTCCGGGGCCCAGGTACCCGTCCTCCCGCAGGCCTAGCCCGCCCCCGGCTGGTCCACTCCACGCCCCTACATCCTCCGTATGCCGGGCGGTTGCTAGGACACCGCGGGCCGTTACGCCGGCGCTGAATGATGACGCATCCATTGCTTCCGGTCCTTGGCGCTTCCCTGCTGCCCAAGCCAGGTCAGTGGGGAAGCTCGGTTGGCCTACCGGGGTCTGCACGCCAAGGCCGGGGGTGGACTCTGCAAGGGATGGGCCCAAGCCTCGCACTCCCCAGCCCTGCCTTCGCGGCGAACGGGCGTGGGAGACGGGGCCGCCCAAAGGTGGGCTGGTGGTGGAGGAAGCGGTCTGGTAGTCGCTGCTTGGCCTGAGGCTTTAAGACACCTGATCCCAGCTTTCTTAGAGATGATATCGCCAGGACCTGTTTTCTCTAGATTCCGAGACTTGGGCCTGAGCTCTCCACATCAGTACTTCAGGGTCGTCTGGATTGTATCCGACCCGCGACCCTGCCGTTCTTTTCCTTCCAGCATGATCCGCTGGGCCCCCAGCGCATCGCCCGGAAGAGCCCACTCAACCTGGACGAACGCTTTGGCACCTCAGACCGTCCTTGAGGAGGATGACTGAGACACTATGGGCCACGCGCTGTGTATCTGCTCTCCGGGAACTGTCATCATTGACAATAAGCGCTACCTCTTCATCCAGAAACTGGGGGAAGGGTGAGTGTTTGGAAATGATTAGTCCCCAGGGTTATGATGATTGAAGGTCAGCAGACTGCACATGATTAGGGGCACAAAGGTTTTATTCTGTAGCCTATCCTTTAACTCACCTGTCACAGAGCCTAGTGACAGGCTAGTCAAGAAAGTGGATTCTGGAGCCAGGCCTCCTAATCGACCTGTGTGACCTTGATAAGCCATGGGTTCTTCATCTGCTTAATGGAGATAATTACTATCTTGTGTCACTGATGGAGCTGTGAGGATTAAATAAGATAAGGCATATAAAATGTCTTGCCAGTGCCTGGTTCACAGCACCTATATGTTGACTATTCTCTTAATGTTTATTGAGCATCTATCATGTGCAGAACACTGGGTTAAGACCACAGGACCTCAATATTACTATGTCCCAGCTCTTGCGCTCAAAGTAATAATCTCCAAACTTCTCTTAGAGTCACATCTTGGGAGCGTTTCTACTAAATGGGAAAGACATCTCCATTCTCCCCAGGGAGTTCCTCTGGGTCCAAGCAATGTGGGAGATGACCGTGGCCCTTCACTGACCCTTTTGGCCCACAGTGGGTTCAGCTATGTGGACCTAGTGGAGGGGTTACATGATGGACACTTCTACGCACTGAAGCGAATCCTGTGTCACGAGCAGCAGGATGTGGAGGAGGCCCAGCGAGAAGCAGATATGCATCACCTCTTCAATCACCCCAACATCCTTCGCCTCGTGGCTTATTGTCTGAAGGAGCGGGGCACAAAACATGAGGCCTGGCTGCTACTACCTTACTTGAAGGTCAGAAAGTCTCCTGGCTATGGAGGGGTTGCAACAGAGCCACCAACCAAGGGCTGTGTGAGCAGTCAAGTTATGTTAGGAATCAGAGGCTATGTCTTGGGTTTGACCACTTCAGATTTGGAGTTTAGAGGACTCCAAATGGGACTGTAGGGTGTGGTTGTGTGGTGAAAAGGTTGATAACTTTTGACATAGGGAAGGGATCAGACTCGGAACAGAAGCTGAAAAACCAACTGTGGGAATATTTGTGTTGCAGGGAGGTACGCTGTGGAATGAGATAGAAAGGCTTAAAGACAAAGGCAACTTCTTGACTGAAGATGAAATCCTTCAGCTGTTGCTGGGTATCTGCAGAGGCCTTGAAGCCATTCATGCCCAGGGTTATGCCCACAGGTCAGTAGGAACGTCCTGTGTACTTTCTGGGACAGAAAGAGCCCCCACTAAGAGAAATGAGAGGTCTGAGCTCTCCTCCCAAGGAACAGCCCCCGTGATTCTTATGCCTCCCTGGGATTCTAGCCTCCTGTCCAGAGATGCTCATGGGTCATTTCCACTTCCCGACAGGGATCTGAAGCCCACCAATATCTTACTTGGAGATGAGGGGCAGCCGGTTTTAATGGACTTGGGTTCCATGAAGCAAGCGCGCATCCATGTGGAGAGCTCCCGCCAAGCTCTGGCCCTGCAGGTAAGAGTCTGCAAATTCTTTTGCCCACCTCTTCCCAATTCCTGACCGCTTCTGGTGCATTTCCCAGTTTCGTCACATGACCATGACCTGTGCCCCACTTTTGAGCTCTGGGGCCACTGTTCCAGGACTGGGCAGCCCAGCGGTGCACCATTTCCTACCGGGCCCCGGAGCTTTTCTCTGTGCAGAGCCAGTGTGTCATCGATGAGCGGACTGATGTTTGGGTGAGGAGCATGCGGGTGGGAATCTGGGGGGAGAGGAGCTGCTCTGTACCCCCTGTGGAGTAGAGGAGCAGGTTTTTGGTTTCCAGTGCATGGGGCCCCAGGAACCATGTATGTCCCCATCCCCCTCAACTTCCTTCCTGAGAACTGTCACTGACACTGTACTCAATTGCTCAGGAAGTGGTAAAACTCTGCCCTTTGAACAGGGTTGGTACAGCTAAGAGTCACAGCTAAAGACAGTGGCTAAGCAAGGGTTGTAGAGGCCTCCAGCTAACTGTCAGTTTCTCTGTCATGTGGCTGACATTAGCATAGTCCTTTTAGTTTATGTAGTCTCCTTTTACTACAGAATTAGGAGTTACCATCTCCATTGGTCCCCTTTTATGGAATAACCAAGTTATGCTCAGTCCCTAGGCTGTGTGCTATATGCTATGATGTTTGGGGAAGGCCCTTATGACATGGTGTTTCAGAAGGGTGACAGTGTGGCCCTGGCTGTACAGAACCAACTCAGCATCCCACAAAGCCCCAGGTGAGTGATGAAGGGGCACCAAGCACTTTAGACTCTCCTTGACATTGGAGCCTCGGCACAGGCGGATGGGTGCCCCTCAGTCACCCTGCCCTCCTCCCTCCACAGGCATTCTTCAGCATTGCGGCAGCTGCTGGCCTCGATGATGACTGTGGACCCCCTGCAGCGCCCTTATATTCCATTCCTCCTCAGTCAGTTGGAGGCTCTGCAACCCCCAGTTCCAGGCCAGCACACTACCCAAATCTGAACAAACCAATGGCCACGCTGAGGTGGCCTGTGCCTTGTCCTTCACTGGAATCTCCATCCTTTCTATCCAGGCCTGCTCTCTTAGTTGGGGCAGGGGGCTGGGGAGAGTCAGCTCAGTCTTCTATCTCTGCTCTGTTCTCTTACCCTCAGGACAACTGGACAGGGAGCCTGAGGGGGTGGGTGGGGGATGGAGAAAGGCAAACTGATAGATTCTGATAAAGGATCTGAGCAGGACTGCCAAGCTTACATCATGGTCTGCTTCCAAATCGGAGCAGGAGAATGTATAAATAGAAGAATAAAGTGAAAGGAGCTTGGTGTGGCTCTTAGTCTCATTGTTCCTGGAGTGAGAGGAGATATTAGGGGCCCAAAGTCTGGCCAATTCCGAGGAACAGCCTGGGGAAAAGAGGGACTCATGTAGAGTCAGGAGGCATGATTGGCAACGGGCAGTTCTTCTAGCTTAACTTAGTTAAAAAAAGTTGCTCTGGTTTGAGTAGGCTTCTTTGCCAAGAACTGGAACCACGATCCCCTAAACGCACATTCAACTCATTCTTACCTTCTTTCATTCCCAGGGGTGGATAGCTTAGAGCAGCCCAGCTGGTTTGCCAGGCAAGGGCTTCTGGGTGGAGACATCCAAGGAAGCTTGAGACAGCTAGATAACAGGTCTCAGCCTCAGCCTTGGGGCAAAGGGAGTGGAGGAGGCAGCCATATTGGCCCAGTCTCTCCCAGATGGTTTTAGCTCACATATGGTTAATGATTAATGAGGCCAGTGTGGTGTGGCAGTATCCAACTGCCACTTCCTGCCTACTCTGCTGAGTAAACAGGGGCCTTGCCTTGCTGGGCTTGAAACCTGTTCCTCAGGGAAGGGCGCTGAGTCCCTGAATCACAGGGAGGGGAGGCCAGGGCAGGGTTGGCATCGCTTGCTCCTGAGATTGAAGCTTCTTTCCCCCAATCCTGCCCACCCCCACATGCTGACGTCAGTGTGGGTCCTGGGGTGCCTATTAGCAAAGTTGAAATTTTCCCCAGGGCCCTGGCAAGAGGCTCCCACCAGCTAGCAGAGGGACCGAGGCCAGAAAGAAAGCACAAACGGGAGACGACCTGACTTTTAATGGCACAGCCCTAGCCCCCAGCAAAGCAGTGAGACAGTAAGCTATGCAAAGCTGTTTATGCAGTGACATAAACAACTCTAGGAGATGGCCCTGTTCCCTCCCATCCCCCAAGCTTATGACTGGGCTCCATGCCAAGGAACTTTGGGCCAGCTCAGCCCCACTCCCAAGCCCTCATAACAGAGGTGCCTGGGCCAAGCCTTGCTTCCAGAGTCGGTGAATGCAGAAGCAGCAGGAAGAATAGGTCTAGTCCAACCCAAATACAGAAACTTTTGAACTTAAAACTCCTACCTAGAAAAGAAGTGAAGACTCATATCCTTCAATAGCTTGTGGCTGGACAGACTGGTCCAGGATTCAGTCCTCATTTCCTCCCTATCCTGGGTACCCCTTAGGATCTTGCATTAAGGTCCCTGGGGTCATGTTTCCTGAGTCTGGCAAGGGATCCTTGGCAGGTCTCACCTTCAGCCATGGAAGGGAAAAGGGTCATGAGCAGCAAATAGGGCAGAAGCAGCAACAGCAGCAGCACAAAGAGGAAGGCAGCAGAAGCTCAAGTATTCACATCACAGAGGGAACAAGAAATCGTGCAAGGAGACTGTTTATTTCGAAAGGATTTTGCAATGAACATAGTGAGTGGGCTCCAGGCAGCTGGTCTATTCTTCTCCCTCATCCTCGTCCTCATAGGAGTCGATGCCAACTTCTTCATAATCCTTCTCCAGGGCAGCCATATCCTCCCGGGCCTCAGAGAACTCACCCTCCTCCATGCCCTCGCCCACATACCAGTGCACAAACGCCCTCTTGGCATACATCAGGTCGAACTTGTGGTCCAGACGGGCCCAGGCCTCGGCAATGGCGGTCGTGTTACTCAGCATGCACACGGCACGCTGCACCTTGGCCAGGTCACCTCCGGGCACCACAGTGGGTGGCTGGTAGTTGATGCCAACCTTGAAGCCCGTGGGGCACCAGTCCACGAATTGAATACTGCGCTTGGTCTTGATGGCAGCGATGGCAGCGTTGACATCCTTGGGCACCACATCTCCACGGTACAGCAGGCAGCAGGCCATGTACTTGCCATGACGGGGATCACACTTCACCATCTGGTTGGCAGGCTCAAAGCAGGAATTGGTGATCTCCGCCACCGACAGCTGCTCATGGTATGCCTTCTCTGCGGAGATGACTGGCGCATAGGTGGCCAGGGGGAAGTGGATGCGTGGGTAGGGCACCAGGTTGGTCTGGAACTCTGTCAGGTCCACGTTGAGGGCCCCGTCAAAGCGCAGGGAAGCTGTGATGGAGGACACGATCTGACTGATGAGGCGGTTGAGGTTGGTGTAGGTGGGGCGTTCGATGTCCAGGTTGCGGCGGCAGATGTCATAGATGGCTTCGTTGTCCACCATGAAGGCGCAGTCTGAGTGCTCCAGGGTGGTGTGGGTGGTTAGGATGGAGTTGTAGGGCTCGACCACAGCTGTGGACACCTGGGGGGCTGGGTAGATGGAGAACTCCAGCTTGGATTTCTTGCCATAATCAACAGAGAGCCTCTCCATCAAGAGTGAGGTGAAGCCGGAGCCGGTGCCCCCTCCAAAGCTGTGAAAGACCAGGAAGCCCTGAAGTCCTGTGCACTGGTCAGACTGAAAGACAAGAAAGAAAAAGAACAATGTAGGTGGGAGACGGTCCTGAGGAACTCTATATTCTTGCTCCACAAAAGCCTAAATATCTCAGGAGTCACAACAAAGACTAATGAGTATTCCATAGCAGCAACATGCTCTGGAACATGTACAATTAGAGATGACTCCCTCAAAAAGGCCCGGAAAAAAATGTTCCTGACCCTTAGCATCATCAAAAGCTACCTCCCTTCCCTGCCAGACTCTCACCAGCTTGCGGATCCGGTCCAGTACTGGGTCAATGATCTCCTTGCCAATGGTATAGTGACCACGGGCATAGTTGTTCGCAGCATCCTCTTTCCCGGTGATGAGCTGCTCTGGGTGGAAGAGCTGCCGGTATGGGCCATTTCGGATCTCATCTGCAAGGGCACAAACCACATTGTCAGGGCCCAAGCCACAAGGCTGTGCTCAGCCCGGACCTCCCTCCCTCAGTGTGGTAGCTGCAGTGAGATATGTGCAATAGCTCATCCTTCTGCCAGTCCAAGATACCAGTGTGAGAGAAACCCAGACCTGCTGTGCAAGACCAGCCTTCGATTAGATTCAAACTGAGTGAGGAAAGCCAGGTCTAGATACTCTCTCCAGAAAGAAGTGTTTGAGTCACTCTCCACTCCCCTCAATTCCACCCCCTTCTTTCTCTCACCAATTACGGTGGGCTCCAAATCCACAAAAACTGCCCGGGGTACGTGCTTTCCAGCTCCGGTTTCACAGAAGAAGGTGGTGAAGGAGTCATCTCCTCCACCAATGGTCTTGTCACTGGGCATCTGCCCATCAGGCTGAATTCCGTGTTCCAGACAGTAGAGCTCCCAGCAGGCATTGCCCATCTGGACACCTGCCTGCCCCACATGGACTGAGATACATTCACGCTGAGGAATAATAAGAGGGGACAGAGCATAAGCCCCACACCCATAAGTCCTCACTTATAAACCTCTCCCATCCTATCACCTTTTAGCTAGGATGACTCAGTTGGCAAAAGTGGAAATTTGGGGCTGGACAGAGGTAGAAAAGACTGGCAGCCTGCCCAGGCTCCCCAACTGGAGACACCCAGTAGGGCAGGCCAGCCCCTTAGCCTACTACTTCATGGGGACACCTTGTCAATTAAAAGCTGTGGTTCACCCCACTGGTGTGGCTCAGTGGTTGAGCATGGACCCAGGAACCAGGAGGTCACCAATTTGATTCCTAGTCAGGGCACATGACCAGGTTGGGGGCTTGATCCCTAGTGGGGGGTGTGCAGGAGGCAGCCAATTGATGATGTTTCTCATCAATGTTTCTATGTCTGTATCCTTCTCCCTTCCCCTCTCTCTAAAAATCAATAAAAACATTAAAAAAAAAAAGCAAGAGCTGTGGCTCCACATGACCCTGCCACACTCAGAGAATACTCAGGGAGGATGGAGAGGGCAAGTGCCTATGAGCCCAGCAGCCACTACAATAACTGAGACAAGGACAGGCAACTTTTTAGCTGTTCCCGATTCCTACCCTCACAAAAACAGCTTCTGAAGAGCCCGAGAAAAGACAGGTTTTCCAGATCTGTCAGTTTATAGCTAGAGGCCTCCACTCACTTAACTCTTTGCTTTGAGGATGCACAACTAAAATTTCATATAACCTTCTCCCCCTTTCTTTCCTGTGGGCTGCAGAGGTATCTCAGCCTTCCAGTCTGGCATCAACTGACCACACTGGCATCAGGATGCCCTCTCCCCCACCTTTAAATCCCTTCTGGCTCCCTCTCCACCTCCTCCCTAATCTCCCTCTCCCACACTGCACTCTGGGAGTCTTTACCACCTTCATCCGAGGCGACAGGCGTCAGGAAAATAGCAGCGATAATGCTGTGAGTGCAGAGGGCAGGTGAGGGCAATAGGGGTTGTGAGTACTAGGGCAGTCGCAGCCCTAGTAGCCCATGCCTGTCTGAAAGTAACCCCTGACGCGCCAAAGTGGCGCGGCGCCAGGCTGCGCGGCCTCCCTGTCCGACACGGAAATGGCGGGGTGAAGGTTTCCAAACACTCAGAAAAGGAAGCGGAACCCGCGGTGAGGCACTAGAGGTAACACGCCTTGCCCCGGGCAGAATGAACGCCATCCTGCACCCCGCCCTGTATTCGCCCCCCCTCTTTCCAATTACATCCCAGCGGAAAGCGAGGATTGGATTTCGGCCCCCGTTTCAGGGCTATAAATACCACCCCCCTACACGCACCTCTTCCCCTCCCCCCAACCTGGCCTCAGCCCGAGCTCCCGCTCAGCTACAGCTGTCTCTGCCCGTCCGCGCCACCGCGCTCCCGCTGGAGAGGGGCCGGCCCGCCTCACGAGACCGAACCCCATTCCTGGCTCAGAAGCGGGGTGCTGAGTCACGGTGGGGGGAGGCTGTGGGCAGGAGGGATGCACACACAGCCGAAGGAAAAGAGGATGCTGGATCCAGTAACCCGATCCCCTTCCATCTTCTGGCGCCAAGCACGTGTTCGGTCCGTTCCAGGGACTGGGTGGGGTGAGGCTGGCGGCCGAGGGCAGCCAAGCGGGTCTCCCTCGCCCGCGGAAACTGGGCGCCGGACCGCGTGACTCCCCTCAGGAGGATTAGGGCGCAAATGCTTGGTGGAGCAGGAAGGGATCTCCAGGACCGCTCCTCTCTCCTAGAGAAGAGTCTCACTCCACCCACCCCCTTCCCCAGCCTTTGAAAGTGGAAAACACGGCCCGGCCAAAGTCAGTAGTCGGACGGGGTGGGGGTAGGGGTGGGGGTGGGGGTGAAGCAAACACCCTTGCGCCTCCTTGAGACTCGGAACGCCAGATGGAGGGCTCCACGCATCTCCAGAGGGAGCGTGCCTGAGGGAGAGGGACAATTAGGGGGCGGGCAAGATCCTGGCGGGGCCGCACTCACCATGTTGAGTCCGGGTGGTGGGTCTCACGTAGAGTCCGGGCGACGGGTCTCAGTGAGAAGTGCGCTAGCTGCAGTGCGGCACCCGCCTTATATAGGGAGGCGGGCCCGTGCTCCGCTCGCCCACTAGGCGCTGAGGCCTAGAGGCCACGCCCCGCGAGGGGTAGGCGGCTCCAGGGGTGGGGCCAGAGCGGCGGCCTCCCGCAAGTCGTGCCCTGGTCCCTCACCTGTCGAATGTGTAGCAATCGGGACTTGAACTCCTCGCTCAGGGTTTTGGACCCACACGCCGGCACGGAGGGCGCGGAGCCAGAGCGCGTCTCGCCGGCACCTGCGTCATGGGGACGCCGGGCGCTCAGGTGTTCTGACTTAGGCCGGTGCCGGAGAGGCTGTTTGCTCCAGGTGGCTGCAGCAGGCCTTCGCAGGTGCCCTCCCGCCCTGCCTCTCTGGCGCCTCCCACAGGCTGCTTGGCTCCGGCCGGTCCTCGAGGAACCCCTTGCGGCTGCACGCCCGGGACAGCTGGCTTTGGTCAACGCCTGTGGGCGGCCGAGGACCGCGAGCTGCACCGCCTGAGCCCCAGGGTGCCGATCCCTTCGACGGCCCCGCGGAGCTGCGCCCCGCAGCCTGTCTGCGAGGGCAGACCCGGGGAAGCTGCCCCCGCTCGGCCGGTGCCCGCCGGATAGTGGCCTCGTCATCAGTGCCGTCACTATTAGCTATTAGCGAGCCCTTGCCACTACCGCCTGCGCGCTTTCCTGCTGCCGGAACCGCGGGAGCTCTGCCTGAAGTCCTTAGCACCTGGGCTCGCATCCTGACTGCCCGATGTGACCTTGGGCAGGTGACTTAATGTCACTGAACCCTTGGCTTCTTCATCGGAGAATAGGAGACGACGCCACCCTGAAAGCATTGTTGTGAGGTATCAGAATGCTTGTTGACTCGGAAGAGGCAAAAAGAAAATGAAGACTGATATGGTGGCCGATTTTGACTTTCACATCCTCTTCTGACCCTCAGCCCTGGGCAGGATCTACAACCTGCATCTTTAGAGCGTCAGCACTCAGGTGGAGGCCTCAGCAGAAGCCATCCCCTCTTTCTATGTTTCATTTCCACTTCTTGCAAGAATGAACGTCTCAATCCACTTCTGTTTTCCTTGACGTGCCTTACATTTCCTAGCTGTCTCCCTTCACTGGGGAAATTCATCAGGAAGTGCCCCATGTGCCCTTCCGCACACACTTAAGGAACCTGTCCCACCAGCTAGTCACTTGCAAAGGATTCACCTGCCTCTCCTACCATAGTGTTTCCTACGGCCAGGCTCTCTGACAACACAACACAGCAGGACAAAATAACTAGCATGGAAACTTTCAACAAAATAGCTAAACGACATCTTACTTAGGCAAGGCAGGGAAAGGAATACGGTGAAACACTTTCTTCCCAGTGGACTCACCATCTGGTTGGAAGAACAAGACTCATTCATAAAAAAAGAAAGCTGACAAGGGCATGGAGCAAGACTGCTTTGGGAAATGGGGTCATGGTCTCCACAGAGCAAGAACCTTGGTGATAACAGAACATCTGGCCTCGTGCAGACCATCCTGGCTCTTTTCCCTTGTGCAACCCCACACCAGCACAATGAATACCAAAAGAGATTTTAGCTTAGGCAAAACCCTAAATGTCTTTGACTTTCAGGTTTAGATTCTTCATTTGTAAAAGTGGGAAAACTTCAGATTGCGAGGACCAGATGAATTGAGGAATGTGTATAGATGTGGCAAAACACTGTAAGCAGCTATCTGGATTATTATTTTATTCATTTTATTTATTTATAGTGGTGCGTGTAGTGCATCATGCTGCATTTATTTGTGTACATTTCCATCTCACTACATAGCAAACTTGAAGGTAAGGACTGTATCTCATTCATCTTTGTATCCCTAGTTCCTACCATGGTGCTTAGCACATGGTAGGCGTGTGCTGAGTGTGTCGGATGAATTTTTCACTTCAGAGATGGGACTAAAATGAGGGTAAACATCTAAGAAGCCAGAATTTACAAATTGGCAGCCTGGAGGCCAAATTTGCTTTCAGAAATGTCTTGTTTGGCCCTCACAGTGTTAATAAACCCTGTAACATTTAGAATATGAAAAAAAATTCAGAAATTGTCTTTGTGTTGGGGCATTTCCAAGACCACCCCTATGTTAGGAGATTAGCTAGAAGAACTTAAAGGACTCAGCATAAAATTGTACTTACAACTAAGGTTTATTACAGCAACATAGGACAATACACAGCCTGAAAGGGGAAAAAACACAAGGGTGCGTGGAGTAATTTATGCCCTCTTCCACCCATAAGGGCTCACAAAGTGTGTTCTTCCTCCAGAATAAAAATGGAGCAATATTTCTCTGCAGTGTTTCTGCCCAAAGAAGACCAAGGTTTTTATTGGGTGTCAGTCACATAGGCACCTTTGCCTAGCACATACAACAGTTCCAGACTCCTAGAAGAAAAGCAGGTGTTCAGCATAAATTATATTTAGATTAAGAGTGGCACAACGAACCATCACTGTCAGTTAACTGCTGATTTGGAACACTTCAAAAGCCAAGTTCCCAGATGCCAGCCAATGGCCAATCTTGTAAGCAGGCCTTTCTAAGGATAGCAATCTCAGGCCTTTTATGTTAACTTTTTTTCTACACAGTCATATAAAAATGCAGATTTCTAGTTGAGCCAGTGTGGCTCAGTTGGTTGAGTGTCATCCCATACACCAGGAAGTTGCCGGGTTTGGGGTTTGATTCCCAGTCAGGGCACATGCCTGGGTTGCAGGCTTGATCCCCAGTAGGGGGCGTGCAGGAGGCAGCCCATTGATGTTTCTCTTTCTCTCCCTCTTCCTTCCTCTCTCTGAAATCAATTGGGGGGGGGGGGGGGGAGACAATAAAAAATGCAGATTTCTAGGTTTAATTGAAAAGAACTGGTGGGTCTGTCCATATTAGGCCTACATTCCCATTTAGCAACAGTGGTAGGCAGAATAACAGCCCTGCAAAAAGATCCATATCCTAATTCCCAAAACCTGTGACTACATTATCTTACATGGCAAAGGCTTTGCAGATGTGATTAAGGCAAACATCTTGAGATGTGGAGATAATTCTGGATTTTCTGGGTGGGATCAGCCCTTACAAGGGTTCTTGCAAATGGAAGAGGGGGGCAGGAGAGTCAGAGTCAGGGAAGGAGAGGTCAGAAGCAAAGGTCAGGTGTGATTGTTAGCTTTCAAGATGGAAGGGGGCGGTGAGTAAAGGATGTGGGCAGCTTCTAGAAGATGGAAAAAGCAAGGAACAGATTCTCCTCTAGAGTCCTTTGGAGGAGGCAACACTTCCAACACCTTGAGTTTGGCCCCATAAGACCAATTTTGGATAGCTGGTCTCCAGAACTGTAACATAGTAACTTTGTGTTGTTTCAAGCTACTAAGTTTGTAGCTATTTGTTACAGCAGCAACAGGAAACCAATACAGCAACAAATGGAGCTTTATGATAGGCAACAAGATGCTCCAATTCACTCAGTACACACCATTCTGTGTCTTCCTGACACAGAAGACAAGTATCTGTTGCCATTTAACATCATATGCTCAGCTTACATTACACTTTTAGGTTACCTGGCCCCTGTAGCAAGAAGTTTACAATCCCTGTGCAGGCCTTCTGGCAGGGAAAATGGAGAAGACAAAGGCGCAGGGAGAAATATCCAAGGCATGTTAGTGGAATGAAGATTCTACTTCTGATTTTGTGCATGCACACATGTGCACACACGCATGACTGTGAGTGTGTATAGCCTCAGGATATATACAGATGCTTCTGAATTAGGGCCATAGCTCTGCATGGATATGCAGGTAATGGTCCATATTACCAGACTGAAAACTTGTATTTTTTTAAACATATTTTATTGATTTTTTACAGAGAGGAAGGGAGAAGGATAGAGAGTTAGAAACATCGATGAGAGAGAAACATCGATCAGCTGCCTCCTGCACATCCCCTACTGGGGACATGCCGCAACCAAGGTACATGCCCTTGACCGGAATCAAACCTGGGACCTTTCAGTCCGCAGGCTGACGCTCTATCCACTGAGCCAAACCGGTTTCGGCAACTGAAAACTTTTAGACATTCACATACATGTACAGAATCTAGAAGATGATTCCAAGCACTTCACTCTTCCCATTGAATCACTGCTTAGTCCATCTACCATACATGGGTGTCCAGTAAAACACAATCTCTGGATTGCTATACTTTTTCCCTTTGCCCATTGTTATCTCTGTCTTTTCTAACCTTTTCCCAGAATCTTACACCTCCATCTTTATTTTTAAAATATATTTTTATTGATTTCAGAGAGGAAGGGAGAGAGAGAGAAAAAGAAACATCAATGATGAGAGAGAATCATTGATCGGCTGCCTCCTGCATGCCCCCCACCGGGGAATGGAGCCCGCAACCCAAACACGTGCCCCTGATCGGAACCGAACCCAAGACCCTTCAGTCCGCAGGCGTACATTCCATCCACCGAGCCAAACCAGCTAAGGCCTTACACCTCCATCTTGGAGCAGGGCAACAAGGTCCTCAAAGTTTCAAATGACTCCACTGACTCCCTCTGGGAGAGGTGGAGCTGAGCCTTAGTGCACATCCTCCTGTTTTTTTCAGACTGGAGCACCTACCAGCTGTCTTCCTCCGCACAGCCAACCTTTCTAAAGGGCTATCTCCGTATCTGCTCTCCTCCCCACTCTCTATGCAGGCTTGGTTCCCATGCTCTACTGAGATGATCTGCCAAGTTCTCTAGTGACTTCCATCTTGCCAATGTTTACATCTCTATCTTCATCTTTCTCAGCCTCTCAGCTGTGTTTGACATAGTTGATCCTCCCTTCCTCCTTGAAACATTGCTTTCTTGGCTTCAACGACACCCCCCTCCCTCCTGGTTTTTGTCCTGGCCACTTCTTCTTGGTAGTTTTTCATGGTTTATTTCTAAAGGGAGTCCCCCTGGCTCAGTCCTGGTCTCTCTTTTTCTTTGTTTTTGTCCCTGAAAAAGCAACTGTTGAAGGGGAGTGATGAGTATGAGGGTATGGGGTTTTATTATATTATTTCTCCTGCAAGTGTATTTTTAAATGTCCTTAATAAAAAGTTACAACATTTCTAGGGTTATCCAAAAGGAACAGAACTACAGTCTATAACCCTTCCCCAACCATAGTGAAAGAATGGGATGAAAAGAAATAACATCTATATGCTGCTGACTCTCAAATTTGTATCTCCATTTTGGACTTCTCTGAACTTCAGACTCATGTGACTTTTTGCATTGTTGACATCACCACTTGAAAGCCCATTAGACATCTCAAACATAACAGATTCTAATTAGAATTCTCAATACCCTCACCCCAGTACCTGCTAAACCTGCTCTGTCCTAGGCTTCTGAGCCAGAGTGAACAATATCACCTTCCACCCACATGCTTAAGTCAAAACCCTAGGATCATCCTGCATTCCTCTTTCCCTCTCTCCTTCTCCTCTTTTATTAGTTAGATTTCTTTTTTCTTTTTTTGGCTGCAAATAATGAAAAGCCTAACTAACAACGGCTTAAACAATGAGGGTATTTATTAGCCCACAAGAATTCTGAGTGTAGGGCGGTTCCAGGGTTGCTTCAGTGATGTCACTAACAACCCAGTATTTCCAGCTTTCTGCTCTGGCATCCTCAATGAGCTGGTGGCATCTTCCCTCATGATCACAAGATGCCTGCAGCAGCTCCAAGTATCATGTCTCCAACTGACACTGTCCTAAGGCAGGAAAAGGGGGGGTTCCTCCCACATCTCTTTTTATCAGGGAGAAAAACCTTTCCTTAAAGCATCCTTGCAGACTTCCCCTTCTAGCTCACTGGCCCCATTCCTAAACCAATCTCTGGAAGGAGGGACTAGAATTACCATGAATGGTTTAAACTGCTCTTTACTCACTCATAGGTCTGGGGGAAAGCCATCTTCCTTGAGTAAGTGGAAGGGGAGTAATTAAACAAATCAGGACCCTGCCAGCAAAGAAGTGGAGGCAGGGGGCAGGTAAGGCTGTTGGGTAGGTCTGCTGCACACATTAACATGTCCCATTACTTTGAATCCAGCCATTTCCCATCATCCCCACTCCAGTCCAAGCCCCATCCCCCATTTCTGGATGCCTACTGTAGCCTTCTAACCAGTTTTCTGCTTCTACTCTTGAACCCCTATAATGCAGTCTCCACACAGCAGCTGTAATAACCTCTCTAAAACACAAAGTAGGCAATGATACTTGCTTAAACCCTCCTATTGCACTTGTAATCAAAGCTATTCTCCTTCCAAGTCCCTTTAGCTCTGTGATCTCATCTTGTACAGATCTCTCCTTCCCTCACTCAGTTTCCTTGAACACATGGGGCTCACTCCTACCTATGGACCTTTGCACTCACTATTTTCTCTGCCTGGAGCGCTCTATCCAGATCCTGCCATGGCTAACACCCGGTCATTCCCTCTCAGCTCCAATGTCACCTTCTTAGAGAGCTGCTCCTTCTCAGCAGCAGCCCCCACCTCCCATCTCTTTCGGTGCCATTATACAGTTTTGTTTTCTCACGTGCTTGTGGCTCTCTGAGATTGTCTTCTTAATTTGTTATGTGTTTGCCCATGAAAATGTCAGCTCCTTAAGAGCACAGACTCTTTTTGTCCACCACTGTAACCCTGGCATCAGGTACTGTGCTTGGCACATAGTGGACACTCAATAAATATTTGTTGAAGGAATTAGAGTATTGACTGCCTCTTATTTTATAACTTAGGTACATTAATATGCTTTAAAAATCTGTCTCGTTATTCTGTTTTACATAAGGCTCCCTCCCCCACCTGCCTCTCTCTAGAGTTGGTGATATCTCGGTTGACTCTGAGCCCAACTGGGAGTCCAGTTGGGAGAAGTTAAAGAACCCGACTGGTGTGGCTCAGTGGTTGAGCATCAGCCCATGAGCCAGGAGGTCAGAGTTCAATTCCCAGTCAGGGCACATGCCGGGTTTTGGGCTTGATTGCCAGTAGGGGGCATGCAGGAGGCAGTGCATCGATGTTTCTCTCTTCCTTCCACTCTCTGAAATCAATTAAAACATATTTTTAAAAAGTTTAACAGCTCTAGCTGGTTTGGCTCAATGGATAGAGCCCGTGGACTGAAGGGTCCCAGGTTCGATTCTGGCCAAGGGCACATGCCTGGGTTGCAGGCTCAATCCCCAGTGGGGGGTGTGCAGGAGGCAGCCAACCAATGATTCTCTCTCATCATTGATGTTTCTGTCTCTCCCTCTCCCTTCCTCTCTAAAAATCAATATAAATAAATAAATAAATAAATAAATAAATAAATAAATAAAGTTTAACAAAGTGCTAGATAAGAGAGTTTGGGGCCCAGTGGGTAGGCCCCAAATTCCTCCATCTGAATAATAATTCCCAGGATGACAATTCCTGAGGTCTGTGGCTTCATGAATCAGCCCTGTTGGAGGCTGGGCTTCCTTACCTTTGAAGTGCTGGTGACTGTGTCTTCTCTCTGGGGATCTTGGCCTCTTAGGTCCAGGTGGAAGAGAGAAGACTTCAGTCTACAACCCAAATCAGAGTTAGCCACGTTGATATTCGGGGTCACTCCCTAGTAAACTGTGATGCGAAGGACTCTGAAAAAGCCCTTCCCTCAAAATAACCCCCGCTAATTGCCACAGTGACTGAAATTTCACAGTAGCAACTACTTCTTGGATAGAATTGGTAGATAAAATTCTTTCATTTGCTAAATCTGGCATTCCTATTCCAGGTCATGGTTGCTATTTGGGAAAATGACAGACGAGATGTGTGGTTTCCAGGCAACTTTAGGGTCCATTTGAGGTCATGAATTCAAAGTCAGATTCATCAGCTTGGTTCTGGTTTTTTCCCACTATTTCGCTGGGTCAGTACAGGCACAGACTTGGTGAAGAAATGGATTATTTAGGGTTGTGGTTTAGTCAAATGAGGCTGCTGAAGCTAGAGGGAGGCCAGGGAGTTGAGGGGTATGCAAGAGAATGATCACCACTGCAACTGAAAAAGGGAAGGAAGAAAGTAGAGACACAGGACAGGGATGAGGGACAGTGACAACTCTGCCATGTGGAAAGCGGAGAAGCACTGGGCTTGAGTCCCAGATTCTTAATTCTACCACTAATTAACCCCCATGTGACCTTGGGCAAGACATCATGGGAATGGAGGCCCCACCTTGCCTACCTCACAAAGTTGAGGGTCTCAAAGGAGATAAGGGGTGAAGCAGCCTTAAGAACTACAACACAGAATACAAACGTGAGAGATTAACATTTTTATTTCATAATTTTGCCTAAGGCCATAGGGCGAGTCCTTCTGTGGAGAAATCAGGGCAGGCGAGACCAGCAACAACTTGCACTGAAATAGAGACTCTGACAAATAGCCCTGAGCCCTGCTCATCAGCTTGTTTACCCCATGCCCCATGGAGAACAACAGCAATTCTGGACAGAGCCCTTAGGAAGTTTATGTTGTTTAATCCTCACAATACCACCTCTCCCCATTCTGCAGATGAGAAAATTGAGGCAAAAAAGTTAAATGCTAGAGATGAGGCTAAACCCAAGTTCTTATTCCCTATGTTCTATGATAGAGTTCCCACCCAAAGGCCCTGAGGTTCATCTCTTGCCCAAGGACTCCTTGTTCTAGTTCACCGCAGACTCCTCATAGCCCCACCTACACTCCACCTCACTTCCCTATTTGGGCCCAGGACCAGGACTTGCCGGCTGCCTGGTAACCAAGTCAACAGGCCTGCCCTCCTGGGGATGTTTCTAACAACATTTCCACCCTGAGAGCAGACCAGAGAGTCTAAGGAGGCTGGAGGCTGTGGGTCTCTCACGAACCCATCCCTGTTTTCCATTTAGCAGCAGACGATCCCAATCAGCACTCAACCGAACAGCATGGTGAGCGGAGATTGGGTGCTAAGCATGCAAGTGAGGGTCCCAGGGGGCCCAGGTGGGTGGTGTGAGGAATCTCTGGGAGTCCAGGTACTCATGGGGCTACAGTGTGTGGGCAGGTGGGGTGAGGAAGGGGGAAAGAGACTTCCAGATGTGTGTGCCCCTTCCCAAATGTGCTGATATGTGGGGGTATGTGCAGGGGTGAAGAAGGATGGTAACCAGGATGTATGAGTGTGTGTGTGTGTGTGTGTGTGTGTGTGTGTGTGTGTGTGTGTGTTTCCTGAGCCTGGACTCAGGAGCAGGGCTGCTAAAGGGCTCTGAATTTAGGGGTAGGGAGTGTGGGGTAAGCAGGACTGGAGCACAAAATGTAGGCATTGCCCTACAAACCCTGGGCCCCATGGCAGATTCACTGTGGTCCCATCTCCCAGCTGTGAGGATACACCCTCATAGCCTGCCCAACTGCAGTTACATATTAGTGGCGGGGGCGGGGGGGGGGGCGGAAGGGGAGAGGGAGAAGGGGAGGGTGCTTCCAGTTACTCAGAGTTGTCTGGGTGTGGGATCATTTGATATCTTTAACCTGTCTCCCCACATAGGCAGGATAGAAGAACAGTTAAGAACATAGTTGGAGCCCTGACTGGTTTGGCTCAGTGGATAGAGCATTAGTCCTGCAGACTGAAAGGTCCCAGGTTCGATCCCAGTCAAGGGCATGTACCTTTGTTGCGGGCACATCCCGAGTGGGCGGTGTGCAGGAGGCAGCTAATCGATGTTTCTCTCTCATCGATGTTTCTGACTCTCTATCCCTCTTCCGTCCTCTCTCTAAAAAAAAAAAAAAAAAAAAAAAGAACATAGTTGGAGCCAGGCTGTCCCTGCTTTGAATATTCTTCATTTTGCTCATGACCTTGAACTAGTTGCTTAACCTCTTTGAGAGTCAGTTTCCTCATCTGTAAAATGGGTTAATAAAAATACCTACTCAAGGGGGCTGTTGTGAAGCTCAAATGAGATAATGTATGTGAAACACTTAGCATAGTTTCTGGAACTGATTAATGCTTAATATATGGGATCTAATCAATATAATGACAAAGCCTGCTGGATACAGGTACGAGATTGTGCTCTTTTTAGTCAAGAAAAAGGGGCAAGGGCAGCTAGGGGAAGTAATTTGTTTGAGGTCATAGAAAGATGGGGCTTTGAGGCCAAGTCTGTGTGACACCAGGGGCGTTCTTTGCCCCAAACCTGCTGGCTCACCATAAGGGGCATTGATTTCAGCACCTCAGGCATACCTGAGAGATCAGAGACACTTTGCACGAGCCAGCAGTTGGGGCCAGGACAGTGTCTGACTTTGTAGACAGAGCCTGGCCAGGCTCGGAGGTGCAGCAGTTGTCCCTGGCCTGGCCAGGTAGTTGGTGAGCTGAGAAGCTGAGTCAGCTCTCTCTTCTGGACCTGTGGATTTCTGAACTCCTGTGTCCTTAAATCCCTCCCAGATTAATTTGTTAACTTCTCTTACTATGACTCAGTGATTGGGGGCTGAGGGGTTTAGTAGGGGGGACCCAACATATAGTGCACCCTAGAATGTGTCATGAAATGAGGCAGGCAACATGAATGCATTCCTTCACTTAATCCTCAAAGAAATTCTAGGACGGGGCTCTTATTATTGCCCCCTGTCATAGTGGAGGACATCAACAGAGAGGCTAAGACTTGCTTGAGGCAAGTACAGAAGTAATGGGGCTAGGATACAAATGATTTATGGATTAATCTCAGTCACCTAAAAATCATAAGTTAAGGCCCTTATATCATAGTAGAGGCCCAGTACACAAAATTCGTGCACTGCAGGAGGGTTGTCCCTCAACCAGCCTGCACCCTCTTGCAGTCCAGGATCCCTCCGGGGATTGGGCCTAAGCCAGCAGGCAGACATCCCTCTCCCAGCCCAGGGCAGTCTGGGACCCCTCGCTCCTTACCGCCCCACATGTAGCCTGGCTTCTGGCTGAGCGGTGCTCCCCCTGTGGTAGCGCACTGACCACCAGGGGGCAGCTCCTGTGTTGAGCGCCTGCCCCCTGGCGATCAGTGCACGTCATAGCAACCGGTTGTTCCACTGGTCAGTCGACTTGCATATTAGGGTTTTATTATATAGGATAAAAATGTCAAATTTATGGAGAAAGTATCCTCATTTAAAAAATTTACGAACTATTTTAGATATGTAAAACATATAACAGGCAATAGCAGCAACCTGTTACCCACTTCAAGAAATAGGATCTCAAAAAAAGAAAGAAAGAAAAAAAAAAGGGGGGGATCTCTTTCCAATTACATTCATCTCTACCAGAGAGAACCATTATTCAAAATTTGGCTAATATTTTCCTTTGCTTTCTTTTTTTTTCCTTTGCTTTCTTTATTTTTGCAATATATACACATTACAAGACTATATAGTAAATATATAAATTTATCTGTCAATGATGCATAGTATTGATTATATAAATGGTATCATATTATATGGTTCTTCTTAATTTGAGATACATCACTTTAGGCTTCTATTAGCAGTGCAAGAGTTCACATTTCTCCACATCCTCTGTATTGTTAAGCCTTAATTTGGGGAAATTTGATGAATGTGCTCACTTTATTTGAAAGGTCTGTGGAAATTATTTATCAAGCAGAGAATTACTCTGGTAGTACCCAGGGAAGTGGTCTGGGAGACGTCTCTGGTACCCCACTGACTACACTGCCACACATCTGTTAACTTATGAAACTCTCCCTTCTTTAGACAGTGAGCTTCTTGAGGGCAGGGACTGAGTGTTAGGTGTTATGTGTCCCCAGTGTCAGCACAGTGTGCAGTACATAGTAGAGGCTCAATAAATCTTTGATGAAGCAAGAGGGTCAAGCCTTCTTGATTCTCATGGGACTCCCCAGGAAGGACACTGACCTTTCTCTTTTCTTAGACCAACAATCCTGTTTCAGGGGCCAAGGGTTCTTTGACCAGCAGCCTTGAATCATGTAGGGAAGACCTTTCTTTCCAGTCCCACCTTACTCCAGAGCCATGCACACCCAAGAGGAAAGAGTAGCACGTGCATGTCGATTCCAGGCCCCCTTTTTCCTTTCTCACTGGCATTTCTGGCTGTCACATGAATCCAGAGTTCTTTCTGCTTCTGTAAACCTCTTCCTTATCCTTGACTCCTGAAACTTCTCTTGGATCTTGTTTCCCTCACCAGTGCCCCGAATTTCTTTCTGAACACGAATGGGTTGACTTTGGTTCTCTGCCCTCATTTGATCCCCTCAACATTCAAGATGCTTAGTTCCTGAGCAAGACTCTGTAATCTGAGAACTGCCCACATCTTCTGCTTCCCCTGAGGGATTTGGCCCAGCCCCCAGAACCAATGCCTGTTGGTCCTCAATGCCACCTGTAAATGCTTAGCCACAGGGGGTGGGGCAAGGAGAGCAGAGTCCAAGAAACTTTGCCCTCAGCCGGAGAACCACTCAAGGAAGGAAGGCAGGAATTGTGTCCAGGCATGATACGTTTCTCTCTGCTAAGGGTGTTTTCTGCCATTTGTCTGCTCAGCGTGAGTGTATCTCAGTCCACGTGGGCCAGGCCGGCGTGCAGATTGGCAATGCTTGCTGGGAGCTCTACTGCTTGGAACATGGAATCCAACCAGATGGGCAGATGCCCAGCGACAAGACCATCGGGGGAGGGGATGACTCCTTCAACACCTTCTTTAGTGAAACTGGGGCTGGAAAACATGTGCCCCGGGCTGTGTTTGTGGATCTGGAGCCCACTGTGATTGGTGAGTAATGATTCATCTCTTCTATGGCCTTGTCCCAGGTACCACAGCAAGTCCTTCTCTATAACTGAAGAGCACTGGAGTGTGTGGTTCCCAGTTACTGCAGCCAATTAGAACTCCAGATCTGCCGAGCCACTGTCACTCAGCTCTAGTGTGTCAATGTCACCCCACATGCCTTTCCTTTTCTTTTTTTTTTTTAAATATATTTTATTGATTTTTTACAGAGAGGAAGGGAGAAGGATAGAGAGCTAGAAACATCGATGAGAGAGAAACATCGATCAGCTGCCTCCTGCACACCTCCCACTGGGGATGTGCCCGCAACTAAGGTACATGCCCTTGACCGGAATCGAACCCGGGACCCTTTAGTCCGCAGGCCGACGCTCTATCCACTGAGCCAAACCGGTTTCGGCTGCCTTTCCTTTTCTTGATGAACACTTAAAGTCAAGGGCAATAGCAGCAACCTGAATGGGGCTCCTCCAGGGTAGGACTTGGAGCCTGGAGACCCCACTTCTACTGGGTACCCTGGGGCTCTGGGAGCCAGGCTACAAGAGGAGTGAGGCCTAAAACTCTGTTCATTGCAGATGAAGTTCGGACGGGCACGTACCGCCAACTTTTCCATCCAGAGCAGCTCATCACAGGCAAGGAAGATGCTGCCAATAACTATGCCCGAGGCCACTACACCATCGGAAAGGAGCTCATTGACCTGGTGCTGGACCGGATTCGGAAGCTGGTGAGAGAAGGGCTAAAGGCTGGGGATTCTTGTTGTAGTTTGGAGGCCAGATAGGGGAAGGGCAGCTTCAGCCCTTGGGAGAGCCTCCTGGAAAAGTCTTAAGCATACAGGATCAGGGCCCTGCATCCTGGTCAGGGGAGGCAGAGTATAGCTGCAGCCTGGAGCTGGATGTCTTCTTTATCTTCTACAGCAACAGGCCCAATCCTGGGCAGCATGGCCACCAGGGTAAACCTGTCCATGGGCTGCCTGGCCAAGTGATGGAGGTCCATAAGCATTCCTAGAATATCACCTTGTATTGTAGGGGTGAGGGCAGAAGGCCTTATGAAAAGCAGGGATCCAAATAATGCTGGCCCAGGGCTCGATGACTGACTTTGGGGATAAGTTCCTGGATTGTTGGAGAAACCCTCCAGAAATATCTGGAGTTAAATCAGGGAGACACGGGTATGGGTAGAGCTGGCAAAGTGTGATGACAAAAATGATTATGTTACAAGATTCAAGAGAGCTGTTTGATAGAGACCTCAGGAGGCTTTAGAGAGGAAGAGGGATGAGGAGGAGAGAGTGGGCCGACCTTATCAGGCCCTGTTTTGTGCTCTTGGAAAAAGTCTTCCAAGGATTTTATGACACATGGGGGGAATGTGAAACAGCACAAGCTGGTTCTTTCCCATTTGTCAGCTGTGCTTCACGCCCCACATTTCTCTTCACTTTCACTTTCTAGGCTGACCAGTGCACAGGACTACAAGGGTTCCTCATCTTCCACAGCTTTGGAGGGGGCACCGGCTCCGGCTTCACCTCACTCTTGATGGAGAGGCTCTCTGTTGATTATGGCAAGAAATCCAAGCTGGAGTTCTCCATCTACCCAGCCCCCCAGGTGTCCACAGCTGTGGTCGAGCCCTACAACTCCATCCTGACCACCCACACCACCCTGGAGCACTCAGACTGCGCCTTCATGGTGGACAACGAAGCCATCTATGACATCTGCCGCCGCAACCTGGACATTGAACGCCCCACCTACACCAACCTCAACCGCCTCATCAGTCAGATCGTGTCCTCCATCACAGCTTCCCTGCGCTTTGACGGGGCCCTCAACGTGGACCTGACAGAGTTCCAGACCAACCTGGTGCCCTACCCACGTATCCACTTCCCCCTGGCCACCTATGCGCCAGTCATCTCCGCAGAGAAGGCATACCATGAGCAGCTGTCGGTGGCGGAGATCACCAATTCCTGCTTTGAGCCTGCCAACCAGATGGTGAAGTGTGATCCCCGTCATGGCAAGTACATGGCCTGCTGCCTGCTGTACCGTGGAGATGTGGTGCCCAAGGATGTCAACTCTGCCATCGCTGCCATCAAGACCAAGCGCAGTATTCAATTTGTGGACTGGTGCCCCACAGGCTTCAAGGTTGGCATCAACTACCAGCCACCCACTGTGGTGCCCGGAGGTGACCTGGCCAAGGTGCAGCGTGCTGTGTGCATGCTGAGTAACACGACCGCCATTGCCGAGGCCTGGGCCCGTCTGGACCACAAGTTCGACCTGATGTATGCCAAGAGGGCGTTTGTGCACTGGTATGTGGGTGAGGGCATGGAGGAGGGTGAGTTCTCTGAGGCCCGGGAGGATATGGCTGCCCTGGAGAAGGATTACGAGGAGGTAGGCATGGATAGTGTGGAGGGGGAGGGAGACGAGGAGGAGGGGGATGAATACTAGGGGAATCCTTTGTATCTATCCTAAATAAAGTGCTGTGGCATTATTGTCTCACAAATGTCTTTTTCTCTTGGGGAAAACCATGGGGGGAGGGCCTCAATGAGAGACAGGAAGACTGGTATCTTAGCCTGGGCTCCCCAGAAAGCAGATCTGATTTCAGATTTCATTAATGGGTGCAATTCTAAGAAGAGGGCGTAAAGCAGGAAAGGAGGGAGAATTTAGAGCAGATGCAGCTGAATAAATGGCATCTCAGAAGCATTCCTTGGGTAGGAGTGGTGGTGAGGATGGGGGAATTTATGCACCGACTCCACTCTTCCATTGATTAAACCTTCAGTCCATTAAGCATGAACCCCCCTGAACTTCTGGATTGCACACACTTGGGCTGCATCATCAACAAAGAAACCCTGGGACAGGAGGTAAGGTGCTTTTAAACAGCATGTGTGTGAAGTTGGTCGGAGCCGCACAAGACTGCAACTGGAGCTGGTGAGGCCAGGAGGGTCTGAAGTGGTGCCTTAGAGTAGTCTGAAGTAGTTGACACAGTCTGACATAGCTGGTGTTCACCCTATAGAGGGGGTTTATCTTCTTCAAGCAGGCGGTTTGGGCTTAGAGAGACCAGAAGCTGGCATTAAGGTGGAACAGTGGCACTGTGGCAGTAACCACGGAAGAATGGCTGGGGAGGGGCTGGGCTTGCCCTACTGCGAGCTCCATCAACACTTGCCATTTTTTGATGAAGACAATTGACCCCTTTTTCAAATGCCGTGTGTTATACCAGCACAGCTTCCAGCCCTCACTTCCAACCATATGGCCGCCCCTAAAATCTTTGTATATGAACTTTCTGTAGCTCCCACTGGGCTGAAGGGTTGGTTTAGCCATTGGAGCTGTTGAAACTTGGGCAACCCCACCCTACCCCCAACCCTCTGGAGAGATTCAGTGCCCAGTGTTGCCCTCTGCAGTCCTTCCTGCAGCCTCCAGCTCTCAGGATGGGATGCTGGGAAGCCAACCCTAAAGTGAGTAACACCAGGAAGCTGCTATCACCCCTAGGGCTGGAGGCCAAGGGATGAGATGATAATGCCAGAGGCTCGGAACTGGGACACCAGGTGGGAGCTGAAGCCACAGCAGAGCTACCCAGAGTGACCAGAAGGGAACAAGGAGGGAGGGATATTTGGCAAGAGTCAGAGCCATGGAAGAGACACAATGACTATCTGAGGTGCCCCATGATTTGAGAGAGGGGGAGAAATACCCTGGCTTCTCCCTTCCTCCCACCCTCAATCTTCGATCAGTGTCTTCCATTTGCTGAACCTAGACAGAAGCTAGATGGCAAAGGGGCCAAGGAAAAAGAAAGTGCAGCCTTTGAGACACAGAGCAGGGCAGGGAAGATGGAGGAATGGATCTCAGAGAAAACAGGCTAATAAAACACATACCTGCACCTTGGGCTACACCGGAAATGGAGTGACTCCTGCCTTCCCAGAGACCCATTACCTGTCCCTGTCACCTTTGTTCCAATAATTACTTTGTAGTAAGTAGAGGATGGAGTGGAAGCAACAGAGTGGTGGGGGGTTTAGAAAGAAAATGGGTGTGCCTGGCATAGCAATTTCCTCCTTCTAGTTTGCAATAACTTGTCCAGAGAAAGCAAGTATTCTCAATTTGAGGATTTAAGCTCACATGGGAAGCTCTGTCCTGGGAGGAGAGAGGCCTGAAGTTGTGAATATATGTGTATAGAACTGGTGGTGGGGGCAATTTAATTCAAAGGGAGTATTTAGAAGTCCATTTTGGCTGAATAGCTCAGCTATATCCTCAAAGCTGGTTTTCACTAAGAGAACTGATTTTCAAATCTTTATTTGACTTATGTCTTTCTCTTTCTCGATTGGTCTCAAACTTGGGGAGGGAAGTGAGGTTTTTGGGGAGAGAGCCTCAATCAATCATGTCATTTATTGAGCATCTACTGGTCCATATTACCTGGTTTAATCCTGAGGTAAATACAGTTATACCTACTGGGCTGGAAGCTTCATGGGAACAGGGTCTATTCTACTCTCAGTACCAGAATGCTGCCCAACATATATTAGATACTCAGTATTTGTTGAATAGACTTGTCAAATGAATGCCTATTTTATAGATGTGCAGACTGAGGCTTGCCCAAGGTTACTCAGCCAGTAAAGGAAGGCATAAGGATTCAAACCCCAGGCCAGCCTGGACCAAGGCTTATGCTGTTGCCCTCCCCTTCTTCAGATGCCCACCCCTCCTGCCTATAGTAGTTATAGGCCCCCCTCCAGACACCAACTTTTCTGGGCCTGCCAAGTCCCCAATTCCCAGACAGTGACTCAGGTGCCTCAAAGGCAGGGAGGGGGTGACACTCCCCTTGACACTGCCCTGCCCAGGCATTTGTTGGGCGGGGGGGCAGGGGGGCGCGCACGGAGGTAACAAGGGTTCAGTTTCTGGGCTGAACAAGAACAGAGGTGTCTTTGGGCCCATGTTTTGGGGCTGTCAGTACCTTCTAAAAAGTCCTCTCCCTACCCCCCAACATCTCATAGGAGGTGAGGTGAGGGCTTGGGGAGGCCAGTAGGGAGGGCCTCACCTGCCAGGATGCTGGGCATCCAGAGAGGCAGTCAGGCTCCCCTCCTGTCCACGGTACCAGCCAGCCCAGCCTGGGCAGCTGTAAGGCCATCTCCTCTCAGACCCGAAAGGCCTTCCAGCTAGAAACTCTGCTGGCAGGTGCTGGCAGGCCTAGGTTGGACTGGGTGTGGGTGTGTAGAGGTGGCAACTCTGACCTCCATGGGGCAGCTGGGAGTGACCTAGCTGGGCTCCTGGGGACTCCCTCAATGAAGGGGAATGTTTTCATCCCTGAAGCTTCTAAAGCTAGACTACAATTATCTCCTGCAGGCAGACACAAGAGACAGATTCCCAGCCTTGGATCCCACCAACACCTTTATTTTCTCGCCTCTGATGTGTCAGGAACATGCCTGCCTCCAAAGCTGCATTCTCACCATTCCCTCCTTCTGGAATGCCACTCCCGGTGCTTGTCTCAGTGTTGTCATTCCTTCCAGCTTAGGTCATGGTCACCCAGAGCCCATCCAACCCTGGGAGCTCTGCCTCCTCTAGCTTCTCCCAGCCCCTACTGTGTCACTATCACTCATTTTGTACTTGGCATAGGCTGCTTAGCTTCTTACTAATAACCTATTTTCCCAACTAGATTTTTTAAAATTCTGTATGTATCTGTACAGTTATGTACACATGCTTCAGAATTCAAAAGTACTAAAGAGATTAACAAAAATAAGTTTATACAGTGAAAATGTTTCCTTCATTGGTTCCCCTCTTGGCAGCCACCACTGTTAACTTTTTTGTTAGTGTTTCCTTCCAGAGACATCTACTAGTATACATACTAATGTGTGTATACACATCTACATACACTTTGTTCTATACCTGTTTTTTTCCCCCCTACTTAACAATAAATCTAGAAGATGGTCTGTGTGAGAACATACCTCATTCTTTCTGGTGGCAATTTAGTATTCCATTCCATTCCATCACTTATTTAACCAGTGTACTGGTTAAATGGGTATTTAGGTTGTTTCCAATTCTTTGCTATTGAAAAGAATGCTGCAGCCCTTGTGTATACTTCTTTGCACGTATAATCAACCATAAGTTATTAGAATTGCAATCATGGTCAAAGGCTATGCAACTTTAATTTTAATATACCCAATATTGCTCTGCTTAGAAGTTATACCAAATTACCCTCCCTCTACCAGTGTATGAGAATGCCTGTGCCTACAGCCTTGCCCATATGATGTACTGAACTTTTTAATCTTGGTCAATCACTTGATAAGTGAAAGTATTTTGTCACAGATTTCCCTCATAATTCTCTTGTTATGAATGAGGTTGAGCATCTTTTCAATTGTTTAAAAGTCGGTACTTTCTCTTCTATGAACTGTCTTGTCTGTGCCCTTTGCCCATTTAAAAAAGTGGCATTGTTTGTCTTTTATTGATTTGTTGGAATTCTTTGTGAACAAAGGAGATGAATCCTGCTTGCTAGATGTGTTTTATATAATTTCTCCCAGCTGTCATTTGTCTATGTCCCAGCTATATTTTCATCTTCTTGAGTATAGGGACTGGAACTTAAGCCTCTTTGTATTCCTATTCTTTTTTTTTTAAATATATTTTATTGATTTTTTACAGAGAGGAAGGGAGAGGGAGAGAGAGTTAGAAACATCGATGAGAGACACATCGATCAGCTGCCTCCTGCACGCCCCCTACTGGGATGTGCCCGCAACCAAGGTACATGCTCTTGACTGGAATCGAACCCGGGACCCTTTAGTCCGCAGGCCGACACTCCATCCACTGAGCCACACCGGCTAGGGCTGTATTCCTATTCTTAATATAACCACATACATGGAAGGTGCTAGAAAAATGTCTGTGGGGATAAGAGAAGAAGAAAGAGATTTGGAAGATTTTAGAGTGATCTAACCTAACCTTATCCTCTTATACCAAGATCAGTCAGGACTCTTGTTGTAAACAGCAGAAACTAACCCCGGCAGATTAAAAAAGGAACACACACACACACAGAGAGAGAGAGAGAGAGAGAGAGAGAGAGAGAGAGAGAGAGAGAGAGAGACTTAGAGAGATATCAGGTAGCACACAGAATCAGTAAGAGGGCCACCAAACAAGCCTCTGCAAACAGGTAAGCACCAAGGGAACGTGGGCAGCCGGCACCATAGTCAAGGTCAGGGCACAGAACAGCCTGCCAGTCCCTCTGCCCACTGCAGTGAGGCCCCCTCCCACCCAGACACCGAGGCTGACATTTTCTCCTCCAGACACTAGAGGCCACTGCTGCCTCCACTGCCATCACAATGCAGAAATTATTTCTCAACTGCCCCAGCTTTTCTGTGACTTGATCCAGATTCAGAGTCCCAGTGGGAGCTTGCCACTGGCCGAGCTGTGTCTTTTGCCTGCACCCTTGGAGCCGAGAAGTCTAGGAGAGCAAGTGTCCGGGCTTTCTGGCAGGCGGTGGCTGGCCTGGCTGCCATCAAGACCTACGCAATGGGAATTCCCCAAATGTAGGCAGGAGGCTCAGACTGTGGGCAGCCAGGACAACTGGACAAAGTTTCTTATTTGAGGACGTAGCTGAGCTATTCAGCCAAAATGAGCTTCTAAATACTCCCTCTGAATACCACTTCTAAATGCCACTCTTTGCCCATATCTGGCTCAAGCCCATCTCCTTGGAGAAGTGTTTCTGGGTCATAAAGCCTAAACACTCTTCTGGATTCATAGCCATTACTGCTTGGGCCAATAATGATGCCAGAGAAGATTTTACTAAGACTGACTACGCAGCCCACCTCATCTGACTTTCAAACAGTCCTAGACATTCCCTGTATTTAGGGAAGAAAATGGAATCCTTAGAGGTTTCCCCAAAGCACATAGTAGTGCCAGGCTGCAAATCCAGATCTATTTTCAAAAGTTTGGGGTTTCTCTGTGGGCTGTATTAATGGGCTAGTATCTTACCGAGTTGGGACTCTGAGGAGGCAGGGATTGGGCCACAGTCTTCTTTTTATATCCTGGCCACATTTACTATGGAAATGTTCAATTAATGCTTGGTGGATATCAAGCAGGAGCCAATTCTGGAAGTTCTCTAAATCTCCCATGAAGCTTGAACCCAGGAGTCACTTTGAGGCAGAAGTCTACTTAATAGGATCACATTGGGAAGGACAATCTTAAAACCAGGGAATTTCCTTTCCTTTTTTTTATTGTTGTTTTGTTTTGTTTTCCTTTTACCCTTTAACCCTACTTCCCCAAACGTGTTAAAACTGTAAGAGGTTCGCAACTGTGCATTATTTAATCATCCTATGGTTGTTTTTGAACCCCACCACTGTGTTTGAGCCCTAATACTCTAGTACAAAAAAAAACACAAGCTCTGCCCTGTGGAATTTACATTTTAGTGGGCAAAGTACATGTCAATCAAATAAACAAATGTTAATTTGTAACTCTGACAAGTGTGATTAAGGATGCCACAAGATGCTATGAGAGGCAGGTCTGTCCTCTTTTGAGGACCTGGGGCTAGAGGTGGAATCTGAAAAAGGGGGGAGGATTTAGGCCCAAAAGGGAAATCTGTGAGTCCTTGAGGTGGCGATTTCTTCCGGGGTAACTATCGATCATCGAGCCTGTTTAGAGAGAAGCGACAGCGGGACCAGGGGCCAGGTGGCTTGTTGGTTGGCAAATGTGTCAAGCTTGGATGGAGCTCGCCACGGTCTCCCAGGTCCCATCTGGGGATGACGTCGTCCTGGTGCAAGCCCAAAATAGCCGGCTCCGCCCCCATCTCCCGGCAGCCCGTGCAGCAGCACCCCCCACCCCCACCCCTCCCTACACCCCGGTGACTGGGCAGGCCGGCCTCCTCTGACTCTCTAGTAGTTTCCGTGCAGCTGACGCATGCCTGCGCACACAGCTGGGCCGGGAGCGTCCTACGCAGCAGCCGCGAGCCTGGCAGCGGGTGCCAGACGGTTCCCCGCGGGGTGCAGGGGCGGGGCGCCGCAGGGGCCCGAGGACTCCAGGCGGAGGAGGTGCGGGCAGGGTGCCGGTTCAGACTGGGGGCTCTGGGCTGGGCTGCGGAGTTAGGGGGCTGCTGCGATAGGGCTCCCTGGGCCTGGGCACCGAGATAGCCAGTGGCACCGGCCTGCGGGGGCCGATGAGGCTGCTCGAACGAGCATAGTGACCCGCCGCGAGCAGAGCCCGATGGGCTCCGCTTCCTCTGGAAGCGCCGCCCGCCACCCTGGGGGGCTCCGGCCCCAAGGAAGCGCCCTTGGGTCTTTCTGCCTGACTCGTCCTTCTCTCCTGCAGCCCACGGAGGCCCGCCTGACTGCTGACAAGTTGCCATGGCATCCTACTATGAGATCCTAGACGTGCCGCCAAGTGCCTCCGCAGATGACATCAAGAAGGCGTAAGTGCCTCCCCGGCGCACCGCAAAGCCTCTCCCACCCCCACCTCCCACCACCAGCACCTTGGGGCCCTTCAGAGGCAGAACCAGGTCCTTGACATCTGTAGGGAGGAGGGAGACCCCGGATGAGTAGGAGAACGTCCATAGCTGTGAAGTTCTGCTGGGAGCTGGGTCCTTCTTTAGTAAACTTTCCCTTCTCCTCCCTTCCAGTCCTCCCCCAACCCCCAGCCCCTAGATGGGGGCTTTCTCAGGATGCTGGGCAAAGATGCCCAGGCACTGTGACCAGGAGGGACCACAGCCCCTCTACTCTCCTTGGCCACATTTACACTCCCCCCCCCCCATACACACCTTTGCAACCCCAGCCCCATGGAGCCCCAGGGAGAGTTAGGGCTGGGCCTTCTCACCCCCACATTATCATCTGTCACTACAAGTAGTCCTAGCACTGGCTGCAGAGGAGAGATAGGACTCCGTTAAAGCACCGCAGCAGAGGCCGCCCAGCAGCTGGGGTGGAACAGGCTCACGTATGAAAGGACATTGGCTGGCTAATGGGAAAGTGGGTCATTCTGTTCTCTGATGGGAAGTGCCTGCATTTGTCCCTCGACCCTCCCCTCTGAACCCACTTCCTGCAGGTATCGGCGGAAGGCTCTAAAGTGGCACCCAGACAAGAACCCGGATAATAAAGAGTTTGCTGAGAAGAAGTTCAAGGAAGTGGCGGAGGCATATGAAGTGCTGTCAGACCGTAAGGCCAGGGACAGAGCAGGGCAGCACCCATCTCCCCCACTTCATGCCCCATTGCATTCCTTCCTAAAGCCATGCCTTTTCCAAGCTGGCGTTTAAGTACCCGCCCCCCCCCCCCCGCCCCCCACCCACACACACACACTTCCCACAGGGACTCTGGGATCTTGTTCCTTCAAATGAGCATCTACTATGTGCAAACTACCTTTTTGTTCTTCCCCTAATCCTCTGAGCTCAGTGTCTGCTCCCCAATGTCTGGTAGTTGCAACATGGGTCCTGACAAGAAAAGGATGCAGGGCATGTATGCTGAGCCGCCTCTGTGCCAGGCATTGGTGGCTGTAATCTCCAAGAGTACTCACAGTCATCCTGCGAGGCAGAATTTATCACCCCCGTTTTACTGGCAAGGGAACTGAGGCTGGGAGAGGTGAAGTAACTTGCTCAAGATCACACAGCTGGAATATGAGTCCAAGTCTTTTTTCATTCATTCAAAAAATATTCATTGAATGTTTATGGTGCTGGGCCCTTGTTGGGTACTGGGGAACAATGGAGGACAAGAAGGCACTGTCCTCATCCTGATGGGTTTGTTTATCACTTTCTGGTCAGGGAAGATTGACATTAGCCAAATAAATAGATAGACAAGAGTATTCTAAAGGAAAATAGCAGGGGGTTGCGATGGTCCCAGAGACCTCTCTGAGAAAGTGACATGTAGGCTAAGCCCTGATCAAGAATAACACAGTAACAATGAGCTAACATTTACAGAACACTTACTTTGTATCAGGCACTGTGTTAAGCCGTTTACATGAATTGTCACATTTAATCCTGCAACAACGCTAGGAGGTAGGTGCTGTTATGTCCATTTTACAGATGAGCTGCAGCTAAAACCTATAGCCCCTGTCCCCTTTCCACATTGCTGCCCCCAAGTGTTAGTCTCTGGGCAGTCTTCTGAGGGTCTTAGGCCAAAAGGGGAGGCCGTCATCCCAGAGGCAGGGAGAAATGACCTGATCTCTTCTTCCAGAGCATAAGCGAGAGATCTATGACCGCTATGGCCGGGAAGGGCTGACTGGAGCAGGTAGGTGGAGTGGTGGGGCCCAGAAATGGAAGTGGGTCAGGGAGGAGAGGGGGAGGGCAGCTTCTTGCAATGGATGCTCAATCGGGGCTCCTGGCCATGCCTTAGGTGAGGTCCCCTGGCTCTGCCAGGATGTACACTCCAAGCCCCCTCCTCAATCTGCCTCTCCAGGAACTGGCCCATCTCGGGAAGAAGCTGGCAGTGGTGGGCCTGGCTTCACCTTCACCTTCCGCAGCCCTGAGGAGGTCTTCCGGGAGTTCTTTGGGACTGGAGACCCTTTTGCGGAGCTCTTTGGTGAGTGGACTCCGGAGGCCTCTGACTAGCTTGACTTCCCCCTGCAGGCCCGCCCTCCGTCAGCTGGGCGGTCCTGATGCGGGAGGCTGAGAGGGAAGCAGAATTCCACAGATGGAAGATGTTGTGGGGGTGGACCCAGTGAGAGTGGGGACAGAACCTTACACAGGCCTGAACTCACGTGACCCCGGAGTGGCACTTCAGAGACTTGTCTTATTAAACGATAACAATGATACATTGTTAGGCCTCCACAATGACAGCCATGAAGCAAGGCTCAAAGCCTCATGTGACAGTAATAATGCCATCACAAACAACAACAGATACCATTTTTTGAAATGCTTAATATGAACCCTGTGAGGCAGATAATTTTATCCCCATTTGCAGATGACAAAACTGAGGCACATTCAAATCACTTGCTTAGAGACTCAGCAGATGGCAGAGCGGGACTCGTCACTGTGTTTGCCTGACATCACACCATATTGCTCTTTTTATATCGAAGGAACTATCTGTCCTCCCTCACTTTTTCCCTCCCACCTCCTTCCTTTATTCTTTATTGTGGACAGAATTTACTACTGAACTTTTTCATATATAATATTAAAAAAGAATTTAATTTATAAATAAGTTCAAGCAGAAAAGAAAAAAATCAGACTTATTATTTATGATTAGCAGCTTATGTTTCTAGACTTTAAAGCAGGATTCACATATATATATATATTTTTTGAGGAAATCTCTTCACCAGATGATTGTTAATCTGCTTACTGTTGCAGAAGAACTGGGCCCCTTCTCAGAGCTTCAGAACCGGGCTTCCCGACCCGCAGGCCCCTTCTTTGCCTTCTCGTCCTCCTTCCCTGGACACGCTGGTAAGTGCTGTCCCTTCCCATTTTCACAATCTCCGCGTCCTGGAACCCTTTGCCTCAGCTCCTGGCTTTTCCAAGGCTCTCTGGTGCATCCAGAGCCCTGCCTGTGGGGAGAGCACACAGGTTCCTGGCCCATTGTGACTGCAGTCTGCTGTATACAACCCCGGTCTAACAACCTCTCCTCCTCCTCCTCCTCCTCTGTCCCAATGCCAGATTTCTCCTCCTCGTCTTTCTCCTTCAGTCCTGGGGCTGGTGCTTTTCGCTCTGTTTCTACATCCACCGCCTTTGTCCAAGGACACCGCATCACGACACGCAGGTGAGGGCTCCTTCTGGGACTATACGGGGTGGAGGGGGAGCTGCATACAACTAGAAAGTCAGCCCCTTGAGGGCAGAGCCCCATCAGTCCTGTTCACTGCAGCATTCCAGAGCCTGGACGAGCGCCTGTGGGACTCAGGCATGCCTGCTGAATGACCTGTGCTGTCTCCCACAGAATCATGGAGAACGGGCAGGAGCGGGTGGAAGTGGAGGAGGACGGGCAGCTGAAGTCAGTCTCAATCAATGGTGAGGAGCAGCTCTGCCACTCAGTCCCTGGCAGGAAGCCCCAGCCCCATGCCCCAAAGCTACCTCCTCAAACTGCTGCAGTCTCCACTACCTTGGAGCAGGGAGGGAATGGCAACCACAGGCCAGACTTGCAGGATCTCTGGATGGTGATCATGGGGATGGGGATCTGGACAGGGACTTGAGAAGCCTCCGAGGACACAGCTAACGACTGTTATCATTAGTGGGGTGCATTTGCAGAACTCTACTATTTTTTTTAATGTATTTTATTGATTTTTTTACAGAGAGGAGGGGAGAGGGGTAGAGAGTTAGAAACATCAATGAGAGAGAAACATCGATCAGCTGCCTCCTGCACACCCCCTACTGGGGATGTGCCTGCAACCAAGGTACATGCCCTTGACCAGAATTGAACCTGGGACCCTTCAGTCCACAGGCCAATGCTCTATCCACCGAGCCAAACCAGCTAGGGCAGAACTCTACTATTTTTAAGGCACTTGCATGCATACCATATCCTCTATATTCTTCAAACAGCCAGGGAAAAGCAGGGCAGTTGGTATTTGCCCTAGTTTTCACTGGAGGAGGCTGTGCCTCAGCACAGTTAAATGGCTATAAACCCAAGTACCCTCAGGTCCAAGGCTCTGTCCTACTTAGTAAGGAGGAAATCCAGGAATGAAACTCAGGACGCAGGATTCCTGGAGATGAACTCTTACCACAACTCCTCGTTGTACAGGGTGGTCGCCATGGCTACCCTTTCATGCCTGCCGACCTGCTGACCCAGGGAGCACTGTGCTGTCTCGTAATCATTGGAACAATTTGGCAGTGCAGGGTTTCTCATCATTCCCATTTTATAGATGAGGAAAGGGAGGCTCAGGGAGGTGAATAACTTGCCCAAGGAGGTAGCTCATGCTGGAACTGAATCCCTGCCCATGTTCATAACCACTATGCTAGGTGTTCACATGAATGGATGCCAGTTCCAAAAGAGGAGCTGGAAGTGGTCAGAGTCGTTGCTGCATGAGGCAGCCTGGCAGGATTCCCCTGGCCTGAGCCAGAGGGCCTTATGGTGGCTGTGACTCCTGCAGGTATCCCAGACGACCTGGCACTGGGCTTGGAGCTGAGCCGTCGGGAACAGCAACAGGCTGTCACCTCCAGATCTGGGGGCGCTCAGGTGCAGCGGACCCCTGCTTCACGCCCTTTTGACAGCAACCTCTTGGAGGAGGATGAGGACATGCAGCTTGCCATGGCCTACAGCCTGTCAGAGATGGAGGCAGCTGGGAAGAAACCGGCAGGTGGGCGGGACGCACAGCGAAGACGGCAGGGGCAGCCCAAGGCCCAGTACCAAGATCTGGGCATGGGGGGGACTCATGAGAGTGCAAGGGATGACACAGCCAAACCTGGCTCACCCCTCGAGGATAAGGCCTCTCGGTGCCTCATCCTCTGATCACCAGGCTCACCCCACCCCAATTCTGGGTGACCTGGGTCCTGCTCACTGTCAGAACAGAGGGGTGTGTGGCCCCTCCAACTCCATGCTCCCCCTACAGTTTCCCTCCAGGTCCCCTGCACTCCATTGTGGACTCAGGCTTTGCTCTGCTGGGCTGATAGGTCCCTGGTGAAGCCCAGGCTGGGGGCATCAGGGCTGTGGGAGGACCTGGGGAGCCAGGATGCACTTCTTATATGATGGGGGCTTTCTAAGGGGCATTAGTGGTTTGGGGCAGGCCTTTTGTGCCCAGATCTTCTGCAACCTGTGTTGCTGATGATGTCAAGGAAGGAGGACTTGGCCTGGGGTTCTCTGAGCCCGAGTCGCTAGCTCCACTGAGGAGTCTTCAGCTCTCCCTGTCCAGCTGCGGGCACCCTGCCCTGGTTTCTGTGCTGTGTTGAGCTCTGACTGTCTCTGTTGCTTCCCTTCTGGTGCTGCTGCTCTTCCTTACTCTGCAATTCCCCGTGGGCCGCATCGCTTGCTTTCTCTGCCGTCTGGCTAGGACTCCCTTCTTCCTTCCCCAAGAAGGCCTCTGTGTGTCGAGGAAGATGCTGTGGCCGGTAGGGCCATAAGGTCTTCCGGGGAGGCTAGCTGGGTGGGGTGGGAGCTTCTGGGTCATCCAGATTCGGAACCTGAGCCCACTCCTCCTCCCTTCCTCTTGCTGCCTCAGCCTGCCCTATGCCTTGGGACTAGGCAGAGGTGAGGCCAGCTAACCCTGGAACAGTGGGATAGGGCCTACGAGGGGACCGTGCCCCATCCTACTTCATCATGCATCAGGGCTCAGGGAGAGGCCACAGGGCTAGCCCAGGTCTGCATGCTCTGTGGCACCATCCTCCACGGCTTGCTGCTGACCCTCTCTCCTGTCACCCACCCCCACTCTCTCCCCAGATGTGTTCTGAGCTGGATGTCCGGGATCCAGAGTCGATGCACAGTTCCTACAGGACAGCGCTCTCCTCTGTGCGCTGGGAGGGGACCCTCCATTCCTCTCCCTCACCTGTGCTGAGCATAGAGCTGGGCTTGGGTGGTGGGTGGGGGCCGGGTGGGAGGCGTCAGTAGTCTTAGCCTGTAAACGCTTCACTGGGTGTTTGGTGCTGTCTCTTGGAGACTACTAGTCCCAGAATGCAACACACCCTGCCTCATTTCTGATAGATTGTGCTTGGGGGAAGTGGTGTGTGGTTATGGAGCTGTGCATCTTGGGACATGTAGTTCCACTCCAGGTCGGCCTGTCACTGGCTGTGAGATGGGGAGAACTTATCATTTGATATGCCCCTAGCAGGGATGGTGAAAATGTGGATGAAGGGGTAATGGTCTGAGCTTCCATTCCCCTGACACCTCTTGCTAGCAGCGGGATTAGCGTGTACAAATCAAAGCCCTGTGGCATCTGGGAGAAGCTCTTTTCCTGTGGACAGTACTGGGGTCTGAGGAATAGCTGGGACGGGATCCCTAAAAAGTTGATGGGTGTGGACCGGCAGAGAGCTTGAAGTGAAGGGCCCTCTGGGGTGTGTGTGTGTGTCTGGATCTGGGATTGGCATGCGATGGGTACTCCAGGCATGTTGCTGCTTGTATGGCTTCTATGGCCTCTGACCCTGCTGACCATTCTCTCCAACACCACAGCTGAGCTGCCACTCCTCCTCCCTGCCTGGGGAGCCCAGTGGCCAGGGAGGGGAGTGGTGGAGCCGGGGTATGCCAGACCCTGTGACATTGTGTCTCAAAGACCTATTAAAGCCAGCTGGGCTGAGCTCAGGCCAGAGGGAAACACTGGAAGTCAGTCAATAAAGCTGAGTTTCGAGAGCTCGGTGGTGCTGTGCTCCTGTGTCCTTCCTTTTCCAGGGAGGCCCGGGGACCTATGGGACCAGCGGGTGACACACCTTCCTTTATTGCCCAAACACCTAGAGGTTTTAAGCCTTCCCGACTGAGGGGAGACATCCCCTTTTGACGGATCTGCTCCCGCCCCCCTCCCCCCACCCTGAAGCAGCACGTGTGGAATCCTGAAAAGTGCTCACATTCTTCTGCACTCAACTCCTGGGGCCCCACAAATGGAGGGACCCACCACCCAATACTCTGTAGCACAGTTAGGACCAGACTAAGATATGACTTGAAAGCCAAAGGACAACAAAAAGCAGGGAACACATGGTGAGAACCTGTAAAAATGTACGTAGACTGAGCCCTTTCAGATTTCCTTAGCCCAGAGCCAGTGGCGAGTCTCAGGGGCCCGCCTCCCCCATGTGGAGTGGCACAGGTCTGTCCCACTCAGGGTCCAGGCCCCCAACTCATCAGGACCCAGGGAGGAGAAAGCCAGGTACCTCTCCTGTTCTCTAGATACTTGTAGAGATGCCCCTCCAGCCATGGGGCAAGCACCTTTTCATCACCAAGCAGGGCAGTGTGTGGCTCACCACCAACTCTCTCTCCCATTCCAGGATAAACGCTTGGCTTCATCGTCAATAGCCAAAGGTCCATAGTGTATTTTTCTGAAAGCAAGGAAGCAGCCTAACCTGAAAGAAGAATTTCAAGCTTCTATCTTGAGAGAGAGAGATCTTCTGGAATTTTGCCAAGTGGTTGTTTTGCCCACTTCTAGCCTTTGAGAGGTCAAACATACTGGAACGTATGAAGATTAAACAAGTGAATGCATGCGCCTCAGTCGAGCATGCTCCAGGGTGGCGGCGATGTCCACACTAGGAGGACCAGGGGTCTCATCGCTGGTCCCTTCGCTCCTTGCAAGGGGCAGATGGTACTTGCCCTGTTTTCCAGGTGAGGGGACTGAGCCTTGGCAAGGTGAAGTGGCCGTAACTCCCAAGTAGCTCCAGGCCCAAGGTTCATTTTGTCTCATTTCTGTGTCCACCACCTTTGTCCAAGGATGCTCATGATACACAAGGGAGCGCGCGTCTGGGACCAGACAGGAAGGACAGTTCTGGGAGCAAGGGGATAGGGAGGAGGTGCCCCTTGCCACCAGGAGACTGACTGTTGTGACATCTCACAGCCTTGGTCTACCTGAGTTTAGCTAATTTTGCCTAAGGTGTGGCAGGCAGTTTGTTTAATCTTAATCTCAATCCTGCACAATGTACATCATTCCTGAGGCCCAAGGGCACAAAGCAGCTACCTGAGAACTGGGAGGAGAGGCCTTAAAGAGGTTTGGCATGCCTGGGTTCGAATCCTAACTCCACCAATTCCAAGTATGTAGGCACCTAGGAGACTGCCCGACACCCAGGAGGCCTGGTTATTAGCTCCTGGTTATTATTCAAACCTTGGAGAGCCTGCGCCTCTCCCGAGGACCGCAGGCTGGCTCCAGACCGAGGCTGCGGCCCTGGTCTGAAGCAGAGCAGACAGGAGTGCGTGGGTCCAGGTTGCAGCTGCACACACAACACACTAACTTTATTCACAATGATACAAAAGTAGATTTTTCTAAAAATGTTCTGTGCCAGAGGGAGAAAGTTGAGCAGCACGTGACAAAAGCAGGGTGTTGGGAGAAGAGCTCTGAGGGTGAGGGCAGGAAGGGGAGGGGCCAGAATGTGGGTCAGGGCGCCAGGACAGCAGGCAGCAGGGGCTGGAGAAGCAGGGGAAGCTGGGTATGGTGACCCTTCCGCCCTGTTCTGTCCACACTAGAAGGTGGGAGATGGGGGTGTCCCTACGGACATGTTAGGAGCATCCAGGAGAGTGAGAGGTGGGCCAGGGAAATCAGGCAGGAGGAGGCTGTGGGTGCAGTGACTGCCCACAACTCTCCTCCTGGCTGGCTGCCAGCTCCCCCATGGGACACCTGGGGCTCCACGTGTGTGAGGCTGAGCAGGCCTGCCCCTTCCCCTTTCTCCTACCTTCCTGACACTCCTCTTGGAAGGGCCTTGCCCAGGAGGGACCAAGGTGCGAGTGGGGAATGAGGAGTGGGTACACAGATAGATGCTCACACAGGCATAGAAGGGACGGAGCCTGGCTACCCACTGGGGGCCCCGCAGGCTCACTGGGGCAGGGCCTTGAGAATGGCATTCACCTCTTCCGCCACAGCTGTCAGGGCAAATTCAAACTGGTCCTGGGAAGGGCAGTGGGAGGAGGGTCATGGGAAGGCCTGGTCTCTGCTCAGGCCTCAAGGGGCCTTTAGAAAGGGGAGCTGGGAGGTCACTTGGGAGCAGCGGGGGGTTGTGGGGGGGAGGTACACGGCAGGCAGGCGGGGAGGCAGGCAGGAGAGGCAGCTGCTGCTAGTTTTCCTGGGGAAAGGTGGTAGTGAGGGTTGGGGCAGGGAAGAACAGTCACCTTAGAGCGGACCAGGCCAGGTCGCTGGTCACGGACATGCTCCAGGGTGGCGGCGATGTCGATCTCCTTCACTCCTGGGGGCAGGGGGCACAGGGCAGCTCAGGGGTGTCCAGAGGAGACAGGACACAGAAAGTTGGGCCATCCTGGGGTGGGAGGCTTGAAGGATTGGACCAAGCCTGGGGCTGGGCTGCAGGCACTGTGGGGAAGGTCCTCACCTTTTGCCATGCGGTTCAGTACCATGTCAATGAGGACGTAGGTGCCAGTCCGCCCTGCACCATCACTGAAACAGGAGAGGGCCACAGCCTCAGCTCAGCTCAGGACCCAGCAGATAGGGGGAGGGGTGGAGGAGATATGAAGGCCTGGGGTGGGAGGACACTGGTGGAGCCATTAGAACTGGCTCGGAGAGGGTGTCAGTGAGCTAAGGTTGAGGGAACGGTTACAGCACCTGGGACCTGGGAACTGGGCCCTAAGTTGGAAGCCTGTGACCTCTGGGGTGTCACTTGGGCAGTGGGCCAATAAGAAAGAAGAGCCCTGGCTCAACCCTAGGGTGGAGGAGGCAGGAGGAAATGGGATGGGTTTCCAGACGGTTTTTGTGTAAATGGCCAGATGGTATATATTTCTACCTTTGTGGGTCACGTATAGTCTCTGTTGCTCATTTTTCTTTTTCCCCCATTAACCATTAAAAAATGTGAACACCATTCTTAGCTCATGGGCCATTAAAAAACATGGTATGAATATACCCCACGGGCTGTAGATGGCCAGCAGGCATCAAGGGGACAGGCAGGTAGTGTGCATGGAGATGTGCACAGGGTAGGCCCAGAGGGGCAAATTTCAGGAATGCTCCATCAGGGCCCTCTGTGCTATGTCGATTTGTCTTGTCCCCTTCCATCCCCATCCCGCAGCCCCTCTCCACGCACCTGCAGTGCACAATGATGGGGCAGGAGCGTCCCCGGTAGCACTTGTTCACCTTCCTGCAACAAGAAATGGGTGTGAGGGCCAGTGGGCATCAGCAGAGGGAAAGGAAAAGCGAAACACACATCTGTGGACCTCTCTCTCTTTTCTCCCCACAAGCCCAGAACAGAGGAGGGAAGAGGGCTGGAGAGAGGAGTCAGGGCTGAAGGCAAAGAACTGGAGGCGGTGTAGGTAGCACTGGGCTTGCCTTGTCACAAGCTCTGTGCCCAAACTACACACTTGCAACAACTGATTTTACCTCTTTGAGCCTCAGTGTTCTAACCTGTAAAATGGGGGTGATCATAATAGTAAACTTCTCCTTAAGGTTCTTATCATGTCTACATGAGATAATCCATGTAAATAACTAAGTGCCAGGTCTAGCACACAGCAGATGCTCAATAAATGGTAGTTACTATTAATGATAATACATAATATTAACAGCCACATCTCCCAGAAGTACAGAAAGGATGGGCTTTTTGGTGAGTTCAAAGGTGTCAATCTTGCCACATCACTACTCCACCCCTCTGCCCTCCTCAACAACTGCCCAGGCTGACCCCTTCACCACCAGGTTCCCTTCAGTGCTCATCAGCTGTGAGGTCCTATAGCTCTAGGCACAAAGCTCCTTGGTCCAGGGCAGGACAATCCCTCAACTCAAAGCAGTGTGCTGCTTGCTGCCCATCCCCCTGGATCAGCCTCACCTCAGCACAGACACTCCGTGGTTGGGTCACATTCAGACTTGGGGTCCACTTGGACCTCAGACTCTTCTCTGCTGCCCTCACCACAGCTCACCAAGCAGCAGAGGATTTCTCCTTCCTTTAGTGACCCAGTCTGACCTGCCCTTGCCCATTATAACTTTCTTGCTTTGAGAGTAACCTGCAGAATCCTGATACCCACAATAGGCCCGGACCAGGGAGGACTGTCTTAGGGGTTAATAAATTGTTTCAGGGGAAGATTCCCCCAGACTTGTAGGGGCAAGGTGACTTTGAGCGGTTTTAAAGGAGTCCACATAGTTTTCTAGCACATGGGTTCACACGTCAGAGGGCTGGGGTTGAACAGAAGTTGCAATAGTGGTTCCCAACCATCTAATAATGATAATGATAATAAACAGTATTGAGAATTGAGCCTTGCTATGTGCCAGGCACTTAAACTAGATTTTGCAGACTTTATCCTTTTGATTCTTGCCACAACCACTAAAGTATGGCTGGGTCATCATCTCATTTCACAGGTAAGGAAACAGAGGGAGGTCAATGAACTTGCTCGGGGTCACTTTCTGAGACTTCCCTCTGGTGGACCTTCAATAAATACTGTATTAAATAGCATTTAATTTGTTCTGGGTGCCTAATGCAAACTGGGTTTACATAATTCAGCCTAAAGCAAAGGAACATAACCTTTTAGCTTACCTGGGCAGCCTTAAAATGGGTCCATGTTCTAGAAAGGTTTTTAAAATGTGGAAAACAGGAAATAGCTCTGATGCCCCTGGCCTTGGTTTTGAGAAGCCAGTGCCTCACGCCCAATGGGTCTCAGTTAGAAACCATTGTTCTGTGGCTCAGAAACTCTCCCCAGGTCTTCACCCAACTCTGCTCCTCTGCTCTCTGCCCAGCACCTAGAGACCTCAGACTAGCCTGGCAAGGGGCAAAGAAGCAGGAGGAGGCCGCAGCGCAGGGGAGGCCCTGCCAATGTGACAGGCTTCAGCCACCTGTCTGGGGAGAGGAAAGCACAGGAAGCTGAAGCCTGCCTTGGTTATGGTTTTGGTGTCAGGACAGGGTGAGTCCCTCAGCTTCCTGTCCCAGCCCCCACCCCATTCCACTGAGTCCCCAAGAATCCAGAGATCCTCGGGCACTCCCTTTGATTTGTCCCTTTTCTGTGTCTCCCTAACCCCAGCTCTCCCAGCAGCCTTTGGGGTGGTCCCTGGACCCTGTGTTCTGTCTGTCTTGTCCATGCAGCGGCCACACCTGCCAATGATCACTTTTGTGACTATGCAACTGGAGTGAGAATACTAGCTGCAGATCACAAAAATGACACTGGCAGCTGTGTGTGTGTGTGTGTGTGTGAGTGAGTGTGTGAGTGTGTGAGAGAGCAAGGCAGAAGACAGAGGGAAGGACAGAGGAGGGGAGACAGACAAAGGGAGGAGGAGATGGAGACATATAGAGACAAAGAGGGGGAGGACAGACAAAAGAGGCAGATGGGAGGGAAATGAAGAAAAAGATGGTTGGGAACAAGAAAGGGTACAGTTAGAGAGAAATGGGCTAGAGGGTAAGAGTGAGACAGTGATACAGAGAGATTAAAAAAAGGAGAGGGAGAGTAGAGAGGAAAGGGAAGGGAGGGAAAGACAGAAAGACAGAGAAAAAGAGAAATAACAAATAGAGGCAAAGGGGCAGAGAGGGATAAAGAGGGGAGATGGGCAGGAGGAGTAAGAGACAGAGAGGGGACAGCAGACACAGAGATAGTGCCAGAGGGCAGGAAGAGCAGGACAGGAGGAAACTGGAGAGTCAGGAGGCAGGGGCCAAGTAGAGAGAGAGAAGGAGAGGGGAGGAGCCAGAAATAAGGTGAGCCTCTCTTGGGAGAAGTAGGTAAATAAGGAGCTAGACAGAGAGGCAGGGGAGAAAAAGGGCCTGAGAGAGAGATAGAGAAGAAATGGAGCTGGACCACAGGGGTGGAGGGATGGGCACAGAAAGAGAGCATCAGTCCTGGTTTGGGGCCTTTGGAAGGGGGAGCTGGAGATGAGGCCAGGCTCTGAGTCAAGGAGGGTCTGTCTCCCAAGGCCAGGAGGATCTGGTGGGCTAGGAGAACGTGGGGAACCCAGATCCCAGCCTCCTGATCCCCGGCTCTTTGGAGCCTCCCTCAGGACGCCCCATTGATTGCCGGGGCCAGCAACATCCAGTGAGCTCACCTGCGGAAGTCCAGCAGGGGCCGAGTGGAGGCCGGAGTGCCCTCTGCCGGCCAGCTGAGGAAGTGGAACTGCGTGAGGGTGCGCGTCTCTTGGGTCTGCACATTCTTCAGATAGAAGCTCCGCACCAGGAAGTCCTCGCACCAGATGTGCTCAGACACCAGGTTCACCTGCCCAGGAATGGGGTCCGGGTCTAAGCACCTCAGGCCCTTCCCATGTCTGCGTGCTCGCTCCTTGGCTTCTCCAAATCCTCCCAGCCTCATAGGCCCCTTCAAATTCTGAATCCTCAAGAAGCTTACCCAACCACCTGCCCCGGTTTCCCAGCTGTGCCCAAGAATCCTAGCTGCCTGTGTCACTTACCTACTGCTTAGGGCAACTGGTGGCTTTTCCACCCAGACATAACTAGTATGAGCTTCTTGAGGCCAGTTTCTCCTTCCTCTTCCTCACATAGTGTAGGAAAGTGTCTGTGCCACACACATATAAACTGAGATTCTGCAATATTTTCATTTGACACTTTTCCTTTAACTATGAGCAAGACCAATACAAAAACTTTTTTAGAAAGACTAGTGTTCATCTGGTGATGAGAAGCTTCTGTGGTGCCCTTGGTGTCTTGTGTCATACAGCGGGACCCTCCCATTGGTTGAGAATTGGTTCTCCCTTCCCCTGCTTTGCCTCAGTTCCCTACCGATCCTCTCTCCTAAAGGAAAAGCGCGTTCCTATTTTTCATAAGCCACATGTGACTAATGGTATTTCTTTCTTCATTTTGGCTTCCAGGGAACTCGGAGCTAAGGTGGGCTTAATTGAAGTAGGTCTTAAATCACAGGCTTTGGGCATACTTATCTTCCCTGTCTCTTGGCTCGTAACTTCTTGCCTCAGTTTCAGCAGCTTTATAGTTTTACTTCTGTAACTTTCATGATAAGTCCTTAAAAATGCTTCTGGGCCCTAGACTGTATGTGAATATATGTGTGTATGCATATGTATGTGTATATACCTCTATATTCATTCATGTATGAATGCTTATCATCCACGTTCCCCACTCCCATTGTCCCCTGTCCATGGGGTCCTGCTGACCTCATATATGTGGTAGAGGGAGGAGCCCTCATCTGGCCAGTAACGATCACACTGCTTGACACCATCCTCTACCAGGGGGGTCAGCATGACGATGACAGTGCAGCCACTCTCCCACACCATCTAGGGACAGAGACTCAGGTAAGCTCCATTCTGAACTCACTGGCACCTGGAGAAGCCCTCCCTCCAAGAGCCCACCTGCCAGAAGTCTGCGATTGTATGGGAGAGCGGGCCCTGTGTGGCTATGTAAGCTGGCATCCGAGGGTCGTGCTCAATCTGAGGGCAGGGAAGATACACCATGAGTCAGAATGGGAAATGCCTCTGTGGAAAGGGTTGGTCAAAGGGAGCAGGCCAGGGTCTGGGGAAGTCTGAGAACTCCCCATTTCCATGTTAGGATATCAGGCCCCACAATTCCAGGGCCTCAGGTGGGGTGGGTGGTGATCATACCAGAATGGAGTTTATGGAAAAAGAATAAAAATGGGGCAGAGGTGGGGGCAGGAGCCAGGACCACTCACAATAGGGCTGGCGTTGATGTAATCACTCCGAGAAGGGCTGCTCTCCACCTTCAGCTTGATGCGGGCGTGATCATCTGCACAGACCCCGCATCCCACCCCAGGTGCCCCTCCAGTTATTGGGGTCCTGGCATTTCCGCCACTTAGCTTGAACCAGGAGCCCAGCCTCTTCCCCCACACCCTCCAGAATGCCCAGCAGAGAGAGGTCAGCCAGCAGGACTCACTCACAGGGCAGGAAGTCTGGGTGACGATTCTTTTTGATGTTGCCCTCCCCCTGGGCGGTGGCACAGGTGTTGGGCTCTGCCTGGTAGGCACACAGAGCCTGCCACTCCTGGGCCAAGCGATCCCGGTTCCGAAGGTGGTCCTCCATGTATGCCTGCAGGGACACCACAGCCAGGCTCTGGGCCACTCTGTCAGCCCTGCTTCTCCCACCATCCTGCCCTTCACCCTTCTGGGCCCAGGCTGGTCCTGACCAGAATCATGTGTCCCGTGGAGATGTCCATGTTGGCCTGGGCGGGTTCCTCGCACCAGGACGGGGTGCTGCTGTGGGAGCTGGGGCTGGCCTGGGCCGCATCACTGAACTGGGAGGACACGCTGCTCACCCGTGAAGGCTCTGGTGGACCCTCTGCCCGGTTGAACAGGGACTTTGTGGCCATGTGCTGGCGGCACAGGTCCTGCAGAGGAAAAAGCCAGAGGGGTGCAAGTGTTTCCTGAAGCTTTCAACAGGGTCCTGGGTTCAATTCTGGGTCCCAGGCTCATCTTTGATTGATTTTGAATGACACCCATCTCCTCTGGGGTGGAGCTTCCTGTCCTGGCCCTTGTCCTTTTTGGGGCTGTTCGGCATGGGTGGTGCCTATGACAACCTCAGATATTACAGAGTGGGATCTCAGAACCCCAGAATTATAGAACTGGGAAGAATTTAGGGACCATCTGCTTCCTATTCCAACCCATTCAAACACTCCACAACACTCCCACTGGGGCTCCTCCGGCACCTCCCAAACAATCCAAGGGATGGCACTCACTCCTCATCCAACTCCCCACCCTCATCCCAGGTGAGACCCAGGCTCCCAAGCCCCTTCCATTCCCTCCTCTACAAGCTTCTGGGGCTGCACACCTGGTACTCAAATGTGGTGTCGCCATGGGCCCCCTCAGGTCCCAGGGCTGCCAGGCGCTCCTTGTCCCGCTTCCGAGCATGCTGCCGCACACACAAAGCCACGGCCAGTGCCACCAGCAGCCCGGCCACACCCACCAGGGCCACCAGAGTCAGCAGCACTGAGCGCATGGGGGAGGTACTGCGGGCCTGTCGGGGAAGGACTGCAGCTGCCTCCTCTCTCTGTGGGAACAAGGTAGAATCAAGGGGGGTAATGCTGGGGAGAGATTTAGGAGCTGCTTCTCACCCCTGTCCCATGCCACACTCCCTGCTGAGATAACTCCTGGGGCAAAGCTGGGAGAGCAGAGGCATAGTGGTACAGGCAGAAGGGCTCAGATGGACCCCAAATCCTCCTTCTCAATCCCCATGAGACCAACTCAGCCACACTACCCTGTTGGAAGCTTAGTGGGTGACCCCACCAGGAGTCCTTGCATTTAAAAATGGACTAGAGAAGTGAAGAGACAACCCAAGGAATCGAATAGACTGTGAGGCATCAGTGTTGGATGAAGAATCCAAATATAGTTTGAGTTTAATGTCTTTTCTGTGCAAGGTTGTCCCTTGGAATTTAGAGATTGCTCTGAAGGCTATGGGCTTTCCACTAGTTCTTGCCAAGCATGCTGCCTTCCTATGTATGGAAGGCTGGTCCTGCAGGGAGGAGCCCCTGAGGCCATCTGCTGGCCAGAAAAAAACCTGCATGGGGAAGGGCTGCTTTGGAGAAGTGGGTGAGCCAGCCAAGTATATGAGGGTTCAGCTCCCCGTTCTCTTGTCAAGTTTGCCTCCACCTCTTGTGGGAAACATCAGCCCTCTAAAGCTTTGACTGATTGTGCATTTAGCTCGTACCTGTCCCACTCCTGTCTGCAAGATCTGAAGTCCTGTCTGTGCTTCCAGTTCAGACTTCACCAGCCCTGCAGGGAGGACACAGGTCAGGCTCTCTCCAGCCCTATCTGTTCCCCACCTCATGTCATGCTATGCCAGTTGGCAGGCGGAGCCCATATGGACTTGGACTATTTCAAAGGGAGCATCAATCATAAGCCTGGGTATATCCTACTAGGGCTGGGGCTGGGGCCAGGCAGGATTTACCAGCTTGCTGGGTCACATCAGCCAGAGACAGGTTCTGTTCATTGTGCCGGATGCGGAAGGTGAGAGCTGGTCCCACCACACTGCCGAATAGAAGCTATGTTACTGCTTCACCCACCATAGACCACCCAAGACTCTGAAAGAGAGGCCAGCTCTGACCCTCTTCCAATTAGAGGATGGGGTTGGAGCCAATCAGAGATGCCCTACAAGGGTATTTGAAGCCAGGGAGACACTGGATGAGGCCAGCAGCAGGGCTAGGTGTGGCTGTACCTTCAATGCATCTGGAAGCATCTCTTACCCTACCTTGGACTCTTCCCCTCCTCCCTTGAGCTCCTCCAGCCACCTCCCCACTCAAGCCACCTGCCTTCTAGATCCCTGCCTCCCCAGCCAGATATCAGCCCCACCTGATGTTGATGAAACTGCCCGAGGACATGTGCACATGCTCAGCCAGGATCTCCAGCAGCTTCACTCCTACAGCCAGACTCAGGGGCCTGGAGGTGGGCAGCAGGCAGAGGAAGAGGTGGAGACCCTCTTGGCCACTTTCTTGAAACAGGCCACCTCCAAGGGTGCAGAGCAGCCCACCCCCCTGTCTACTTCACATGTGGATTTGTACTCTCTGCTTCCTGCCAGGCAAGCCAGCCCAACCCCCAGGGGACTGGAAGGCTTCCCCAGGCTGGAGCCCTTACTTCTGGTCAGTGACAATGTAACCATACTCCTCTGCTGATGGCCGAGCTGAAGGCTGCCCCGCCACCGTGGGCTGGTTCTGGCCCAATGGACTTTTCTTCTCCATCAGGATAGGCATGGCAGGGGGGCCAGCAGCTTTGGGGGGCTCAGAGCTCAGCACCTGCTGGGCTTTATCGGACATGGGGTGGGCAGTGGGGTATCCAGGCAGGGAGGGTGTAGGGGGTGCAGGCTCCGCTGCGTCTCCACCCTGCACCTGCTCCTCCATTGTCTGTTTAGAAGAGATGATAAAAGTATGGTCTCTGTATAGTGGAAGGGCTGGGGGTGGGTCTGGGCTGGGGGTCTACACCCTGGACCTTGAGCTTCCTACAGTGGTGCTTAGGACTTGTTTCTTTCTGTATCCTCAGGGCTCCGTACAGGTTTAGGTACAGAGAGGGCACCCAAAAAAGTAAGCCAAGTAGATGAATAAATGAAGGAGTGAAAGAGTGGAACATGATCTATGATAATCCACAGGATGGGGCTGGAGTGGGGGGAATCTTGTGAGCGTGGTTAGGGTAGGTAGAAGGTGAATAGGCAGTCAATAGTTTTTATACTCTGATTTAGCAACAAAATCTTAGACATGAAACAGATAGAGCTCCTCAAGTTCCAGGAGCATTAGGAACCTGCCTGCTCACAGCTTCCCACTTCCTTTATGGCTCCTCAGAGCATGATCTCAAATGATTGTATTGAAAAAAGCAGTGAATCAAGAAATGCTAGCTTCTAGTCTGAGCTCAGCCATCAACTTGAGGTGAAACTTAGGCAATGACTATGGGCCTCGGTTTCCCCAAAACAAGGGGTTGGAGAATACAAATTCTGGGTCCTGATTCTGAGGTTTAGATTTTAGCAAAGGGGTTTGCTGCCGTGGGGCACTTATGAATCAGAGAGGTAATGGGAACTCACTTTCTTGATGTCAGCTCCAATGTTTACAATCCCTCCTGTAGAGACAGGAAAAACAAGACTCTGGACAAAGGGCCAAGGCCAAGGTCCACACAACACAGATGGCAGGAAGGGCCAGAGGCCTGAGCCTGTTACACCTGCGGTGGCCTCTTTCCTCTCAGTCAGTGACCAAGACTCTACCATTGGTCTCATCCTTAGCATGGCCTCATGTCTCTGTGCTTTTTTTTTTTTAATTGATTTCAGAGAGGGAGAGATAGAAACATCAATAATGAGAGAGAATCATTGATCAGCTGCCTCCTGCTCAGCCCCTACTGGGGATCAAGCCCGCAACCTGGGAATGTGCCGTGGTTGGAATTGAACCTGGAGCCCTTCAGTCCTCAGGCTGATGCTCTATCTATCCACTGGGCCAAACTGGCTAGGGCTTTGTGCTGCTTTCTTGTTTTATTAACTTTTCCCTCTGTCACTGGCCACACCTCTCAAAACTATTTGTTCAGTCCTCCCTCTACCCATAAATATTGCCTTCTTTGAATTGGCCACGCCCCTCTTTGAATTGGCCTCTTTAGGTCTTCATTTTCATCCACCTACCTTTCCCAGTGTCTCCTGATTCCTGCTCACACCTCCTGTTGACTTCTTTTTCCATTATTTCCACCCACTAGTTCTTTCCTGGTCTAAACCCTCAGCTCATCACTGCACCCCCTTGCTCCCTGCCCTTTGCTGGCAATGACCCCATGTCTTAAAAGAACTCTGACCCTGACCCTGACCCTTCCCCTCTAGGCTGCTACATTTGATCTTGAGAAGTGGGGCATGAGACTATTGTTAGTCTCTCTGCCTGAACACTCACCCGGATTTCGTCCTGCACCCTTGGGCAGCAGATGCAGCAGGGTGGAGAGAGTGGAGAGCTGCTCAGGAGTCAGCTGACGCAGCTCCACCCTGTAGCCCGCCAGCACAGCTGCCAGTCTCTGCAGAGTCACATCTGCTGGGAGCAGACACAGAGCTAAGGGCTGGTAGCAAAATGGACTTGTAGGACTCAGATGCATGAGTTGGGGGTAGGAGGGAACTAGCACATTTAAGAGGTTTTTCTCAAATACCAAGGCACGAATGTCCTCCCCTTCCAGCCCTTGTCCACACTTTGGGGGAAAGACTTTCCTGGGGCCAAGACCAAACTTAGGCTGACCATGGACACCTAGACTCTCTATCTGAAAGAGTCATGTCAGCTCCACGCCCACTGTACCCACACTGTCTACCTAGTGCCTGGCATAGATGAGTTTATCAGTAAACACTAGTTCAATGTTTGAATGGCTTTAAGGACAAATTAACAAGTACAGGGATAGTCAGGATAGCCGCCCAAAGCCGCCTCCACAGGCAGATGCTGAGGACTATTACCTGGCTGCTCTGCTGGGGAAGGAGTCTTCTCTCTGAGACCCTCTAGTCCTTCCTCCTCATAGCCCTCTGAGGAGTCCTCTGCCTGGCTGCTGTCCCCTTGTGCTGGCAAGTTTGGTGCCCTGGCCCTGCTGGGCACTGGCAGCTCCTGGGCCAGGTAGAGCAGACCTGACTCCTGGAAAAGCTGAGCAGGTGAAGGCCCTGGAGGGTCCCCATAGGAGTGGCCAGGGAGAGCCCCAAACATGCCTTTGGGGGCAGTTCTGCTGAAGAGGGCAGGGGGTTCAGCCTCGGACAGGGGGCCAACACTGACCATCCCTGGGGAGCTCTCTGAGCCCCGGGAACCATCGCGGGAGCCAAACTGTGGAAAACCAGAGATCCATGTAAGAGCAGACATCAGGGCTGGGGGATTGGGGTGTGGGTGGGGCAGTGTCTAGGGCTCACCTGATGGAACAGGTAGGGCTGCAGCAGGGTAGCTTCATAACTCAGAGCAGGGTGAGGGGGCTGTGGGGACAGCAGCAGATTCTCCAAGAGGGGGGGCAGCAGCTCAGCCTGCAGAGGGGACAGGGAGGAGCCAGCCCCAGCCCCGTCCCCATCTGCTGGAGGTCGAAGCAGTCGGTGTGGGGCTGCAGGGGCGGGACCAGTGGGCATGCCCTGTAAAAGCAGTTCCTCAGCGGGACCAGGTCTCCTGGGCACCAAGCCAGATCTGGGGAGGAAAGCAAAGTGTGTGTGGGAGGGGAGGAGGTTGGTGTGTGGGGCAAGGGCATACGGAGCCTACCAGGCAGAGCCAGTGGGGCCCCGACAGGCTCAGGAGTTTAGAGTGAGGCTGACCTCTTAAAAAATGAGGCAGGCTCAGGGGAGGAGAGAGTAGCATGGGGAAGGCCAGAAAGCCAAGCCTGGGGAAGAAGTTATAGCCTCCCTGGTAAGCCTGGGTTCCTGAAACACAGGGGCAGAAACTAGGGAAACGTGCGGCTAGGGATGGAGAAGGGGAGAACAGCAGCAGAGGAAGGCAGCCTGGAGCCTCTCTAGATGAACTGTGGCTGCACGGCCCCATTGGCCCTGTGTGCATATCCCCTACTCTCCATGTAGGTTCAAATATTCAATACTCTGCACTCTACCTTCTTCAAACTGGTATCATCATCTGTGCCCCATGCCCTCATTTACTTTTCTCTGCTTTACAGGGTCTGAACAATGCCTTCAGAGGCCCTTACCACACAAAAATGACAGTATCGCCTACCATATACAATTTGACACAGTAATGAAACTGAACATTAAACAACTTCAGTCCAATAAAATTCTAATTTTCCCAGGAAGACTACTTTGATGCCTCTTTTAAAATAGCAAATATCCAAGTTTTCACAACATTTAAAAAATACCCGTTTTTCTGGATTCCTGGGGATGAACTCAGCTCCTACCGGGTATATGACCATTCCTGTACTTCTTGTACCCATACCTCAGCCTGCTGACCTTGGCACCCATCTCCCTCCCTCTGTCCACCAGCAAGACCACAGACCTACCAACCTTGTGGTGCTAGTGGTTGAGAAATAATGCCTACCTGTCCCTTGGGTGGGGCTCAGGGGGGCGAAGCCTGGGGATGCGTTCCATCTCCTGGGAGATTACATACTGGGTGAGGTCATCATGCCAGGACAATCCTGCCAGGGGACAGGATAGGGTAAGTTTGGCTCAGCACAGTCTGAGGGTCCAGTAACAGGGACCAGTAGAGATCACCACTGTACCCCTTCCCTGCAGTGTATTGCGTTTGACAGAGCAGAGAAGCAGTGGAGAGGTTCGGAGACCTGGTGGGTGATCTGAGCTGTCCTCCTCCCACCCTCAGGAACAGATTTTGGAGTCAGACTGCTTCCAGTAAGACTGGGTTTCAATCCTCTGCCACTCACTATTTGTGTGACCTTGGGCAATATGCTGAAATTTTCTGAGCCTCAGTTTTCTCATCTGTGATATGGGAGGTTTATACCTCCTAAGATAGTTGTGATAATTAAAATAACACAATATAAAGTGGTTAGAATAGTACCTGTCACATAGTGAACTTTCAATAAATGCTATTATTATCATAATTATTACTTATATTTTTCTTTTTGTTAATCCTGAAACTTAGTTTTCTTTTTTTCCAGTGGCTTCTTCTAGAAGCCTCCTCTGGACTCCTCTAGAGAGTCTAAGTGTGAAGAGCCTATCTCTAGGGTTCCACTCCACTCCTATCTTGCTTCCTTGTCCAGCAAGGGCTGAAAAGGTGTGGCTCTAAGAATGGGTGTGAAAGAAATGTTTCATGAGAGAAATACTTGAGTCAGGTGGCCCCTCACTTCCCCACCCTTATCTAATCAAATTCCAGTCTCTCTCCTCCAGTGCACACAGACCTCACCTTGGGACATGAGCTGTCGGAGCACACCTTGTAAGCGTTGAAGAACTGGGGACGTGACTTGCAAAAGGGGCCGAGCCTGACCCACTCCCACTTGGCACTGTCCAAATAAGCCATCTAAGAGCACAAAAGTTGTGTTAATACAGGATGTGAACAAAAAGCCTTTCAAAGTCCAGGTTACAAATGGGCAGGACTCTCCACATCTCCTCTCTTGGCCTCAGAGAGGTCTGCTCCTCCAGGGTAGTTGCCCTTCTGCCCAAACACAGTACCCCTTCTGCCCTCCATGCCTCCCCCCTGGTCTATTGTGTCCCCCCATCTTGTAAATCCTATACCCAGGCCTCACCCTGAATACAGACTTCGAGGTGAGAGCAGAGTCTACGGTCAAACAGACAGCCTGTGGAGAGACAGGTGAACAGAGGTTCAGACAACCACACATAGAATAGTCAGATGAATGTACAGGCTGGGAAAGGGAGAAGCAGATGGGTCTATTTTTCCATCCTAAGGAAGAGGAGGGAAGAGGCCTAGAATTCTTAAGAGAAGGAAACACAGTGTCTGGCTTTGGGTTTTAAGCATCTGTGAGTCTTGGATCCTTTCCATAAAGGTTCAGTTTGCTTAACCGAATGATGGGGAAAAGGAGCTTTCCATGTGCATGGGGGTAGGATCATACACTTCTATTCTCATAGAATTACCATGGGGGAGTTTGTGGCCAAATTCTGAGGAAAGGGGGATTTTCCTCCCCAAATCTCCAAAAGCATCCTAATTATGATAGCCCGGGACTCAGAAGCGGTAAAAACCCTAGCACATCTCCCTTCTGTGTGGGAAAGGGAAAAGGGTGGGGTGACTTTTGTGCTCCCCACACTGTCCCCACTCTCGGTGGCCCCGGGCCGTTGGCGCTGTCCGCGGTGCTGAAGCCTGGAGCCGCGGAGGGCTTGCCTGGAAGCAGTTATGGGAAGAGAGGGGTGACAGGGCGAGGAGTCTCCACGGGACCTGACCAATCCACCGCTCGCTCCAGCCTTCATCTACCATCCTACCAACACGGCGCCACAGGAAGTATCCTTCATTTGCCTCCAAGCCCGTGGTGAAGGAGGACGCCAGACGGCTAGGCTGCACCCCTTCTCCCAGGAGCCCCTAACCCCCACCCTCCCCCGGCCCATGAGTCAGCGCTGACTGTCTCTGTCCGTTAAGATGTGAGTCAGCACTGGGCCAGGCTGTGGGGAAGGGGATGGGAGAGGACCCTCCCCTCTTCACCCTCTTCTTCCCCTCCCCCAGCTGTCGCCCTCTTGTCGGAGATCAGAACACAGCAATCGGGCTCTCTAGGCACAAAGAGAAGCCCTGACTCTCCCCTCGGCCTGATTTTCTACAGGGAGCAGGGACTCCTAAGCTCGCGGCCCCGACGCCTATCTCCCGGAGATCAGGATGCCCCCGCCCTCCTCCTACCCGCCTCGCCACCCCTCAGCACCGGTCGCCACTTTGGCGCCTCGGCACGAGTTGCTTCTCCCGTGGACTTGGAGCCTGTCTCTAAGTCCTCTGTCCATATACCGCCATGCCTCCCCCCAAACCCGGGATCTTCCCCCGAGCCCACTTCTCTAAGGTCCCGCCCCATATTACCAGCCCAGCCTCCAGGCCTACGCCCCTTTCCTGTCTGACGCCCTCTTGTCCTCATCTCGCAATGCCTCCCCCTACCCGACTCCACACGTATTCTACCCGAGATCCCCACCTTGGAGACACTTCCCCCGCACCCCCCACTGAGTTTTGCTCCCGGCACCATACTCCTCTACCCCGGCTCCCCCCTTTCCTCCTGACCGTGAGCACTAATGGCGCTGCAGCCTCCCGGGCGGCAGCTCAGCAGCAGGAGGCAGAGGAGCACCCGGAGACCTCCGGATCCTCCGGGACCCCCAGGCCGCCGCGGGCGCCGCATCCTTCCCGGCTCCGCGGGCTTGCTGCCCAGCTAGAGCTGCAGCGATGCTGGCTGGAGCCTGCCGGAGGGTCCAAGGCGGGACCTGCCACTCCCCACCCACCTACGAGGCGGGGTCTACACGCCCCTCTCGCTGCAATTTGGCCAACCCCGGGCGGGCAGTGACGACACGTCCACCCCCGGCTCTTACGCTTCGCTTATTTGCGTCATACGTGGCGTAAGAGCACTGTTTTAGCAGGGGACCTACCCACCCCCTCCCTCCTCCACCAAATATGTGCCTCACTAGAATTCCCAGTTGGCTCTATCCCTGTGTCATATGCTTTTCCCTAAAGACCACCGCCTCTATGACCCAGCCACAGGGCTGGCGAAAAGGGTGGATGGGGACCAGGAAAGATACGCGTGTCGGGGAATATAAACCCTAAGATGAGGAGTATAAAAGTGACCACAAAGGTATCTAAATTAAGAGCAGGAATGGTTCTGTGTGTGTGCCTGGATTCCAGTTCTTGCAATGCCACCTACTGAGGGTATAACTTTGTGCAAGTGGCTTAACCTCTCTGCGCCCTTTCCTGATCTGTAAAATGGAAGTGCTAATAGCACCCTAGCTTATGTGGATCGCTTGAACAATGATTGCACTGTCATATACTAAACACTTGGCGCATACTTGCTTTCGTTATTAGCCTTGACTCTCCTTTCTTTCTCCCTCTTCCACCTTGAGTCTATTTAAAAAATGGTCTTCTGTAGGGAGCGGTTATAGGGTTAAGCCTGGACTGACCTGCTGGCAAAGCCGCAAACAAGTCTCAGCTTAGAGGGCACAGCACTCTTAGCATAATTAAGCTTGATCTTGTGACTGCTCCCTAGGTCTTTCCTGGGTAGCTAATGGGCTGTGGGAGGTGCAAGTGCTGCCAAAACGAGTGAAATTTATAAGAACATTGTAAATTACCTTGTTTACCTTACCTTGTTTACCTCTATGGAGCCCATTAACCTATATAGTGATAGTGCCTATGTGGTAAAGAATGTATGCGTATCCATGCTTAAGGCTATGCTCCAAGCAAGGGGCTGTTCTGTGAGATATGAACAGCTTTTCGATTTTTTGGATTTTGTGAGTAAAATCTGCCCATGGTTTTCTGAGGAAGAAAAGGTAAATATAGAGGCATGAGAGAAGGTAGGAAAACAACTTCGTGATCATTATATAGCTGAAGGTCCAGAGGAAATGCCTGCCTCTACTTTCAGTCTGTGGTCCGTGATTCGGGACTGCCTAGAGCCCACTCCAGAAGGGGAGTGGAGGAATGTGGCAGGGGAATCAAGACAGATGGGGGAAGGTTGCCCAAGGCTTCCGGCTCCACCATGGGCGCCTCCTCCGCCTCCTCCAGTCCCTGGGGCTACAGCTCCTGTGGGAGAGAGCCCTCTGGATGATGCGCTTTCTCCCAAATATGAGCAAGGATTGGAGGAAGCAAGGGAACAGCGCTTGTGGGTTTGGGATGATGGGGGTGGAGATATGCTCAAGTATTGCCTCAGGGCATGGCCAATAGTCCTACCTTATGTCAGGATTTTGTGGCTGCAGCCATACATCTTTTTTTAAAAAAATATATTTTATTGATATTTTACAGAAAGGAAGGGAGAGGGATAGAGAGCTAGAAACATTGATGAGAGAGAAACATAGATCAGCTGCCTCCTGCACACCTTCCACTGGGGATGTGTCCGCAACCAAGGTACATGCCATTGACCAGAATCGAACCCGGGACCCTTCAGTCCGCAGGCTGACGCTCTATCCACTGAGACAAACTGGTTTCGGCGCCATACATCTTATAAGGAAAAAATATCCCGAAGCTTATATTATTCATTATATGGATGACATTCTCTTAGCTCATAAAAATGAAATGCATCTAAATAATATCTATATAGATTTGCAGGATTCCCTGCATTATGCTGGATTATGCATAACACCCGAAAAAGTTCAAAGGACATTTCCTTTTTCTTATCTTGGCAGCATTATTGAGGGAAAAACAATAAAACCTCAGGAAATTCAAATTCAGACTGACACTTTACTTACATTAAATGACTTCCAAAAATTATTAGGAGATATTAACTGGGTTTGACCTGCTTTAAAATTAACCACTGCTGATTTAAGCCCTTTATTTCATATACTAAGGGGAGATTCATCTCCGTCATCCCCACGCTGCTACATCACACACACCCACTGGTGTCATTTGGCAAGCTCCTGGAGTTGTTGAATGGCTATATTTGGCTCATTCTCCAACTAAGGTATTAACTCCTTTCCATGATTTGGTTTCCCAGCTAATAGCTCGAGCCCGCCTTCGAACAGGCCGATTAGTGGGCCAAGACCCTGACCTTATTGTAGTGCCATTTACAGCTATACAGCAAGACTGGCTCTGGCAATGATCAACAAATTGGCAAGTTGCACTTGCTAATTTCTCCGGACAGGTTGGTAACCGTTATCCAGCAAATAAGGTTTTACAATTTCTCTCAGTTACTACCTTTACCTTCCCAAAGATAGTGAAGTCACAACCTATACCTCAGGCATTAACCATTTTTACAGATGGATCCAGTTCTGGAAAAGCTGGATACTACCGCAGCAGAGGTGCAAAGGTCCTTCAAACCCCTTGTATTTCAGCACAATGGGTAGAAATACAAGCTCTTATCTATGCCTTGACAGATTTTGCTACGGAGCCCATTAACCTATATAGTGATAGTGCCTATGTGGTAAGTATGGCCAAACTAATTGAAACGGCTACTATAGGGCACACTAATATGGAGAGATGTGGAGATACAGTATTTTGCAGGTGGACTCTTTCATTTATTTTTCAACCTTCAAAAAGTCATTAGAGAACGACAATTTCCCTGCTTTATTGGTCATATCCGATCTCATTCAGGTCTCCCTGGTCCATTAGCTATAGGCAATGATGCTATTGATCGCCTCCTTGCTGTAATGCAAGAGGCCACCCCATTTTCTCTTGCCCAGTCCTCCCATGCTTTGCATCATCAAAATGCTGCTGCCTTACGCAAACAATTCCGTATTTCTAGGGAGCAAGCTCGTCAAATTGTTAAGCAGTGCTCTCAGTGTGTAATTCATTGCCCTGTACAATCGTTGGGGGTTAATCCTAGGGGTCTTAAACCTAATCAAATTTGGCAAATGGATGTCACCCACATACCGGAATTTGGTAACCATAGATGGGTACATGTTAATGTAGATACCTGCTCCTGCTTTATCTTTGCGACTCCCCAAACGGGAGAGAGTGCCAAGCATGTAATTAATCATTGCCTAGCTGCCTTTGCAGTACTAGGTCCTCCCTTAGAGCTAAAGACAGACAATGGACCCGCATACACTAGTTCTGCTTTTCAACATTTTTGTCAGCAATATCAAATTTGTCATAAAACTGGTATCCCTTACAACCCTCAAGGTCAAGCAATAGTGGAAAGAGCAAATCGTGCTCTTAAAATGCAATTACTAAAACAGAAAGGGGGAGACGAATGTTATGTGTCACTTCAAAACAAACTCAGTCATGTTCTTTATACTTTAAATTTTTTGAATTGTGATGCAGGGGGTCATACAGCAGCCGAAAGGCATCAGGCCTCCTGTACAATAGCCTCCACGGGGTTAGCCCGATGGAAGGATGCACAAACTGGACAATGGTTTGGACCAGGTCCAGTAATGATGTGGGGAAGAGGTTGTGTTTGTATCTTTCCAGAAGGAGCAGCGCAGCCAGTTTGGGTGCCAGAGTGTTATGTACGTCACCACAATGGACCCAGAGAAGCTCCTTGTCCCATCGTTCAAAAGACTGAGAGTTGCCCCAATGACAGCAAAGCAGAAAAGGAAGATGACAAAGGCTATACAAAAGACCGAGGTGCCAACATGGGGTCAGCTGAAGAAGTTAACAACTGAGGCTAAGCAGATGGCAGAAAAGCAAGAAGTGGAAGCTACTCCCTCAATCATGTTTCTGGCCATGCTAGCATTGGTTAGCTGCCAGTCTTCTACAAACTCTTGCGCAGCCAAGTCCAAGGACTCTTGAGTAAATCAGCAAAAGAAACTTTCATTTAGTAGAAAAATGTTACTGTAGTTTGATTTCTCTATTATTGTAGTGTTGCATTGGCATTGTTTTATTAATAACCATGTCTGGGTTTTACATTGGCATTGTTTTGTTATTGGGTTTTGCATTGGCATTGTTTTGTTAATATTTTAATAGTCAGAACTTTGTTCTTGATGTTTAAGTTTTACTTGCATTATTAGTAGCTTAAAATTAAAAGAAGGGCGAGAGCCCTGACCAGTTTGGCTCAGTGGATAGAGCGTCGGCCTGCGGACTCAAGGGTCCCGGGTTCGATTCCAGTCAAGGGCATGTACCTTGGTTGCGGGCACATCCCCAGTGGGGGGTGTGCAGGAGACAGCTGGTCGATGTTTCTCTCTCATCGATGTTTCTAACTCTCTATCCCTCTCCCTTCCTCTCTGTAAAAAAATCAATAAAATATATTTTTTAAAAAAAGAAGGGCGAGATGTAGGGAGCGTTATAGGGTTAAGCCTCGGACTGACCTGCTGGCAAAGCCACAAGTCCCAGCTTAGAGGGCACAGCCCTCTTAGCATAATTAACTGCTCCCTAGATCTTTCCTGGGTAGCTAATGGGCTGTGGGAGGTGCAGCAAGTGCTGCCAAAACAAGTGAAACTTACAAGAACATTGTAAATTATCTTGTTTACCTCTGACTATAAAATAAAGCATCAGCTTGCAGTCTGGATCTGTTCTGTGGTCTCGGTCACCCACAGAAGATCAACCTAGACCCAGCTTATTCTCTTTTTCTGTCTTTTCTTCATCCTTTGCCGGCCCTCCCTCGGGCTCACCAAACCCTTGGTTGTGCTGGCGCGGCACAGTCTACCTGCAAAATATTGTATCTCCACATCTCTCCATATTCACCATCCTATCTAAACCACTGCTCTTTCCTCACGACTACTGCAGTAATCATCTAACTAGTGTTTGGCTTCCACTTTTGTCACCCAATGAGCTAGGGAGTGAGCTTTCTAAAGTTCAAATTTGATCTCTTTACTCTCTTGCTTTTCAGTAAAAAATTTCCAAAATACAAAAAATGATAGTAGTGCATCGTAAACACTCATGCACTCACCATCTAGACTTAACAGTTATTGATATTTTGTCATATTTGCTTCTTTTTAGTACTTAAAAGTAAATAGTACACATTTTCCTTATAAATGTTTCAATATGCAACTCTAAGAAATATATTTTCTCACATAATTAAAATGCTATTATGACATCCAATAAAATTTTCAATAATGTCCACTATTATTTGATGCTCAGTTCATATTCAAATTTCTCAAATTGTGTTTTAAAATGCCCCTTTCAGCTGTTTTGTTCAAAATAGGAGTCATAGACCACCATTACGTTTGGTTTATTTTCTTAATTCTGTTTAAATTAGCATAGACAGAGTTCCTCCCCTTCCCCATCTCCAATTTTTAATATTTTCTTGTTGAGGATATGAAGTCAGTTTTTCTTCTGGATTTGTCTGGTTATTTCCTCATGATATATTTCCCTTTTATTTCCTATAAACTGGAAGTTATGGCTAAATTCTTGATTGAATCAAGTCTAAAAAACTTTAAAGCAAAACGCTTTATAGGTGATTCTGTATGCTTCCAATTGAATAATTTGCAGAGGAGAGTTGACATAGTCCTATTTCTTTTTTACTTTAAAAAATGTGACTACTGCCGAAACCGGTTTGGCTCAGTGGATAGAGCGTCGGCCTGCGGACTGAAAGGTCCCGGGTTCGATTCCGGTCAAGGGCATGTACCTTGGTTGCAGGCACATCCCCAGTAGGGGGTGTGCAGGAGGCAGCTGATCAATGTTTCTCTCTCATCGATGTTTCTAACTCTCTATCCCTCTCCCTTCCTCTCTGTAAAAAATCAATAAAATATATTTTAAAAAATGTGACTACTAGAAATTTTAAACTTACCTATGTAATGATATATTTCTACTGGACAACCACTGACTTTAAAAATTCGTTCTTTTCCATTCTCATCAGAACAGACAGCTGGAAGAAGTTTGTATTCACATAGCAGCAAATACAGTGTAAGGAAGAGTTTATAGATAACCTTTTTTTAAAATCCTCACCCAAGGGTATTTTTCCCATTGATTTCTAGAGGGAGTGAAAGGGATGGAGGAGAAGGAGAAAGAAATGGAAGGGAGGGAGGAGGGAAAGACAGAAACATCAACATGAGAGAGACACATTGATTGGTTGCCTCTCCCACACGTCCCTACCAAGGCTGGGGAACCTGCAACTCCGGTATGTGCCCTTGACCAGGAATCCAATCTGTGACCCTTTGGTCCCTAGGCTGATGCTCTAACCACTGAGAAAAACCAGCCAGGGCAATAGTTTTAATGTATTAAATGTACCACATTTTACTTTACTTTTAGCACTTTTGCTTCCTTTTTAAGAAATATTTTCCAGCCATTAGGACATGAACCATTAGGACTTTATCATCTTATACTATCTTCTAAACAGTTCATTGCAAAGTTTTGCAAAGTAGTTCAGAAAAGTGAAATAAAACCATCAAATGGCTTAAAGCTTTGGAATAAACTTAATTGCTTAATTCTTTACATTGGCCTATAATCTCCCTGGATTCTATTTGTGTGTATGTTTTAAATTATGAATAAAAGTAAATTTTTCTTCTACAAGAGTATCCAATGGTTCCTGAATTTTCTATTGAAAAGACTATCCTCTCTGCCATCTTTATTATAAATAAAACGTCCACATTGCATGTCTATCTCTGGGCCCTTTGTCTCATAGATCTACCTGTCTATCCTTTCATCAATACCAAACTTTTAAAATTACTACAGCTTTATACTAAGTCTTGGTATCAGAGCAAATGACCCCATCTTCTTTTCAAAATCATTTTTATCATATTTACTTTTTACATTGTTGAGAGGTTCACAGGTTATTATTAATGATAACTTATATCCAGTAAAGTATACAAACTTACGTTTCTAGCTATACAGTGATTATTAGTATATGTATACAACTCCATTACTCCTTAGAGACACCAAATCTTGATACCTACCCAGTTGCTTATACCTGTGACTATCCAATGAGTAAGAGTACTTTGAGAAGTATAAAGTTCTGCAAATAGGATATTCCAGTGTTTGGTTGGGCTGAGCATGGGTGGTCAGATTCACCCACGCCCTTTTAATATTTTTCAGCTCCTAGGAGCAAACTGGCAAGAGCCGTCAAAATAGTTAATGTGTGTACACTTTGTAGCATTTCTGTGTTGATTCCTGGGAGCAGGATTAGTGAGAGAGCCCTGGCAGAAACTGTAATGCTGGAGGTGAAGACCCTCATAAAACAGCAGGGTGCAGGCCGGTCTGACATGGTAAGGTGGGCAACTAGACCACACAATGTAGCTGGGTGTGGGCTGGGAAGGCTGGCATTTCAGCTGTAGTCCCACCCTCACTTTCCCCACTTTAGGAATGGTCATTGAGAGAAAACAAGACAGACCAGCCTCTATGAGAACTAAGGAGCTGTGCTCTCCTCACCCCCATCTCCTTTTCTGGTCCCACCTTTTTCATTGCAGAGGCCCTGGCCTGGTCCAACCCCCAACCATCCTGCCTCAAGACAAATCACAGAAAGAGTTTGCATGAAAGTCCATTTTAATGATCCAGATTTGGCTCATCCTAGAATCACCCTCTTTGCCCCCTTTGGAGGATAATGGGGAGGGCAATGGGGTAGAGTAGTTTCACACAAAGTCTTAATCAGCGACAAGGTTGTGGCCTACTGTGGGGAGCGTGAGCTCAAAGAAGCCCTAAAACAAGAAGAAACAAAGGATTAGAATTAGTATGTGGTGAGGTCACCCTTCCCTCATCCACTCTCCTTCCCCCAAAGCTTCAATAACACCTGGTTTGAGTAAGCCCAGTGACTCAGCCCACCAATTGCTTGTCTCCTTGGCTCCCACACATAGTTCACTCTCTGCTCCTGTGATTTTCCCTTGGGCTCAGGGTTGGAGAAGAATGACAGCACCTTGTTTGCATTTGCAGAAGCACCATGGTAACCAGTCCCTCACAAGTGGGTCTGTCACTCAGCTCTGAGTGCATTGACCCAGCAACCAATCCAGGCTTAGGAAGCCCAATTGCTACCTCACAGGAGTGGGAACCCGTTTCCTAGGAGAGCATTCGGGACTGGAAGCCCCCTGAGATGCAGGCTGCATCTGGATGGAGTGGCCAGCTGGAGGTGCTAATTCCACTGCCACTACCAGAGTCCAGGCCTCCTCAGTCTCCCCTGGACCAGGGTGATGGGCTCCTTACAGGCCTGTTTTACTCTTCTCTTCACAACCCATTCCCCAGCAGCACTAGAGTGGCCTTTTGAAGTCAAATATCTATGAGGCCCAGTATGGTCAGTCCTGGGCCTACTTCTCCCACATAATCTTCTCCCCCTGACTTTTCCGTCTGTTCCTCTAACAAGCCATGGTATCCCTGTCTCAGAACACTTGTCATTGCAATGCTCTCTGTCTGGGAGGACTTCCTTTATATTTTTCTCTGGTTGCCACCTTATTACTAGTATACTAGGTGTACCAGTTAATAATGTGGATTTTTTTCAATAGATGGAGTTACACATATGTTGATATATATGTGGTTTGATATGTATGCTATTTTGTTGTATTGACAGCTAGCTTCAAAACTTCATATGTCAAATTTGCTGAAGGTGTTAACATCATAGATATTTTTATGCTTAAAAATGTTGAATTTCATGCCAAAAAAAAAAAGAGCATTTGCGGGAAGTTTTAATTCATTACTTTATTTTGAAGAAAAGTGCTGCTGAAAGTTATCGTATACTTTGGGAAGCTTATGGTGAACATGCTCCATCTCAAGATACTTGTGAACGCTGGTTTAAATGCTTTAAAAGTGATTATTTTGATGTGAAAGACAAAGAACGTCCAGGTCAACCAAAAAAGTTTGAAGACCAACAATTACAAGCATTATTTGATGAAGATGTGTGTCAAACTCAAAAACAACTTGCAGAAAGATTAAACGTTGCTCAGCAAACAATTTCTGACTGTTTACAAGCAATGGGAAAGATTTTAAAGGAAGGAAAATGGGTGCCACATCAACTGAATGAAAGACAAATGAAAAACTGAGAAGTCATCAGTTGCTTCAACAGCACAAAAGAAAGTCTTTTTTTGCATTGAATTGTGACTGGCGATGAAAAGTGGATTTATTTTGAGAATCCTAAAAGCACAAAATCATGGGTTGATCCAGGTCAACCATCAACATCGACTGAAAAGCCAAATCGCTTCGGAATGAAGACAATGCTCTGCGTTTGGTGGTATCAGGAAGGTGTGGTGTACTATGAGCTTCTTAAACCAGGTGAAACCGTTAATACTGATTGCTACCGACAAGTAATCAATTTGAACAACACTTTGATCATAAAACGACCAGAATGGGCTAGAAGACATGGCAAAGTAATTTTGCTTCATGATAACGCACCATCACACACTTCAAAACCAGTTAAAGACACGTTAAAAGATCTTGCCTGGGAAGTCTTAACCCACCTCCTGTATTCACCAGACCTTGCTCCTTCAGATTACCACTTGTTCCGATCGATGGCACATGCACTTTCTGAGCAGCACTTTAAAACGCACGAAGAAGTGGAAAATTGGGTCTCTGAACGGTTTGCCTCAAAACAAGAAAAGTTCTATTGGGATGGTATCCACAAATTACCTGAAAGATGAGGGAAATGTGTAGCTAGTGATGGACATTACTTTGAATAAAGCACTTTTGATATTTCTCTTGAAATTACTGTGTATTCTTTGATTACAAAATCTGCATTATTAACCAGTACACCTAGTAATTTAGGTCATAGTCCCCTAAAAAAGACTTGTCAATGTGGGAGAGTCTGATGTTTGGAACAGCCCAACACACACTGTGGTCCCAGAGAGGAAAGGCAGGGGCTGGTGGAGAAAGGGCTGGGTCCAGGCTGGCTCTGCCATGAACCTGCTATGCATCTTTGAGTAAGTCCCTTGATCAGCCTGGGCCCCAATGTCCCATCTAGAAAGATAGATGGGAGTGCTAGATGGGTGTGTCCAATCTGGATTCTGAAGAGTTCAAGCATCTCAAGGAATTGACTCTGAACTTTACCAAGAGACTAGCCCAGGCCAAAGAGTAGAGGAAGGTGGTGTGTGTGTGTGTTCTGAACGTGAAGGCCTCTGGGCTACTGCTCCCATTTATCCAAAGGAACTTTGCTATTACTTGCTATAAACAGGGAGTGTATGAAGAAAAGGAGGACCTTTTACTTAATTTTGAAAACTGCAGCTTTCAATGCCTACACATGATCCTATAGGTCATTTTGTCCTTAGAGGCTCCCAGCACCTGCCCTTCCAACCTCTCATATGGATACTCACAGGTGGTCTGTGAGAGAGAAAAGGAAAGTGGGGGTATGCTTCATTGGGGAAGAAAAGACCTTTTCTTCTGTTTATCCATTCATGCCTCAGTACCCATATCCTTCATACCTGTCTCCCTCATTTAAACAAGTCCTTGGGGTTCCAGCCTCCCTAGAAAAAATGAGCCCCTCACCTTGACAGGGTTGGTCACCTGTTGTTTCAGAGCCTTCAAAACCACTTTGGCGGTAAAGCACCAATCCTTGTTCTCCTTGACCATTGGGCTCTGTGAGGAGGGAAGACAGGAGTCAAGAAAGAAGCTGGCCCTGGCTGGGTAGCTCAGTTGCTTAGAGCATTGTTCCAATCCACCAAGGTTGCAGGTTTCATCTCAGGTCAGGGCACATATAAAAATCAACCAATGAATGCATAAATAAATGAACAATACATCAATTATTTATCTCTCTCTCTAAAAATCAATCAATAAATTTAATTTTAAAAAAAAAAGGAGGTAGAAAAGGGTGGGTTTCCTGGTCTCTGTCCCTCTTGCCAGATCCCTTCCCCCTATTAAGTGTTCCTTCTTTTCATTTTCCCTCCCCCCATCACCACCTGTCCTGTTTTTCAGCCCTTGCACCTCATTCACCTTTGGTACCGACTTCCAGGTAAGAACCAAGCTTCCAGGCAGAGAGTAGCTTGTGGAGGTTAAGGTAAGCAGAGACTCAGGCAGCTACACACATGGAATACAAAACCAGGTGAACAGGTGGGGCCTGGGAAGCATCTTGGGAAAGAATATGAAGCCTGAAGGGTATTAGAGAGGAGGCCTGGATATTTTATAGGAGAAAGTATAGGGTTTGAGTGTCTGGACCCTTGTCCTGAAGGCCGGTTAGCCCAACTGTGCCTAGGCAAATGACAGAAGGTGGGGAGGATAGTCCCTAATGCTGTCCTCAGATGTGGTAGGGGTGGCAGAGTCCTTTTTTTTCCTGTAGTGGAATTATCATGACTCATTAGGTACAAGCCTTAAGAAAAGGGAATTCTCCTCCCCAGTCAAACTGATCCTAATATCAATTTCCTGGCTTTAGGGAGCAGAGCAGAAACTCCAGGACCCTACTGAGAAAGAAAAAGAGTTTCTGGAAGAGAAGATCATTCTCTGAGGCAGCGCTTTCGGGATTAATAGGAAAAGAGGTGACTTGGGCACCCTGGGTCAGAACCACAGGACACCAGGTGCTGTCCGTGGTGCTGAGAGGTGTCGGAACATGGAGGCGGCTCAGGGCGGTAAAGAGTACGGGGTATTCCCACAAGGCTCGACGGTCCTCCACAGCCCCGCTTCCCCCCTCTTCCCCCCCCCCCCCCCCACTAGGCTTCCTCCCACAATTCTTCCTCAGTCCTCTGCATTGGCCTCTATACCCAAGAATCCGGAGGGGAGAGTTGACGTCAGACTAGGAATTCGGCCCTCTTCCCCGCTCCCCAGGCGTGGAATCCTCGAGGCTGCGCAGTTGGTCTCTGGCCGCTCAGAGTTGAGTCTGTGCTGGTCTCCGGCTGGCGCGGAGCCGAGCGGAGGGAAAGGCTGGACCCTTTCCGCTTGCATCGCTTTTACCCTAGCGTAGCCTCCCCTTCTTAACAGAGCCGGATAGCAGACAGCGGGCTCTGCGGGCTTATGAACAAGCCCTGGCTCATCTCTCGGCCCAGATTCTCTCCGGAACCAGGACCCCAATCCGCAATCCCTGCTCCTGTACCCAGAAATCCTGGTCCCCTGTCCTCCCCACAGCCCCGGGCAGCTCTTCCCTGGCCATGCGGCGCATCTTGCTTCTTGTGGTCGCACAGATTCCTTGGCCCATTTTCCCGCCCTCCTCACGAGTTTCCAGTTTTCCCGAGTCCACTTCTCTTGGGTCTAGATCCCAAATGCGGAGCCCCCACCCCCCAAGCCTGCGCCTCTTTTTACATTTATCTCTTTTCAAGTCTCTAAACATTTTCTTTTCCTCCTAAGTCCTAACCTCGAGGCCCCCTGCCCCACTTTTTTTAGGATCGCTCTCTGGCCCTGCAGCCCCCTGGGCGGCTGTTCAGCAGCAAGAAGCAGAGGAGCAAACGGAGCTCCAGGCTCGGCGCGCTCGCTCCCCACCTAAGTCTCAGAAAAGGAGGAGACCGCAGCCGGAGCGGCTAAGCAGGGCTGCTGCTTTCCACCCGCTAGCGTGGCTGATCTGCATATCCCTCTCTTGGTAGCTCGGCCAATCGCAGGCCGGCCTTGCCCCTGGGAACGCCTACCCAATTCCTTCTTCTGTTTAAGGTTCCCACACCCAGGCTCCTGTTCCTTTTTTATATAAATCAGGTCCCAGGACTACCGCCTCTATTCCTTTCCCATGGCTGAAGAACTGTATTGCACGTAAGATGCGGTTGTGAATTGTACTAACCTCATACATTTGTTGTGGGGATTAAATATGAACAAGGACTGGACAGTAGACGCTCTGTATTTAGTTTATTTTTATTATCCCTGATGCTCACTGTACCTTCATCTTCCTAAAGATCTTCAGCACACATGGATTTGAAATGCAAAATACTAGTATATTGCACATCAATTCACTTCTCTCCACATCACTTCCACCACCCTGGTTCAAATCACTGTACCATTTTTAATAGAGTTATCGCAATAACTAACCAGCTAACGAACTAACTATACTCTTGCTTCCACTCTTGTTTGGTTATAGGTTAGTGTGTGAGCTTTCTAAACCCTAGACTGGCATTTCAATATTTTGTTTATTAAGCTTAATTTTTATTATGAGAAATTTCAATGTTAAAAAAGAGAAGAATGCCGAAACCGGTTTGGCTCAGTGGATAGAGCGTCGGCCTGCGGACTGAGGGGTCCCGGGTTCGATTCCGGTCAAGGGCATGTACCTTGGTTGCGGGCACATCCCCAGTAGGAGGTGTGCAGGAGGCAGCTGATCGATGTTTCTCTCTCATCGATGTTTCTCTCTCATCGATGTTTCTAGCTCTCTATCCCTCTCCCTTCCTCTCTGTAAAATATCAATAAAATATATTTTAAAAAAAAAAGAGAAGAATCTAATGAATGCCCACATACCTACTACCCAGACTAAAAAAATTTTTTTTCAGACCAACAATTAAGATTTGGTCACAATTGCTTCTTTCTCTTGGTAAAGTACTTAAAAGTAATTTACAGACATCATGGCATTTCACTCCTAAATAATTCAATATGCATCTCTTAGAATTGATGCTACCACTGGGAATTTTTAAGGTTTTTGGTATTTATTTATATTTTATTTTATTTATTTTTTTTACTCTTTTTTTATTGTTTAAAGTATTACAAATAGTAGTACATATGTCTCCTTTTTTTCCCCCCATTGACCTCCCCCCCGGCCTCCCCTACCCCCCAGTACATGCCTTTACCTGCTCCCCCCCCCCCGTGTCTTGTATCCATTGGTTATGCTTATATGCATGCTTTGTATAACTTCAATTGTCTTGACTTTGTTTCATAGCTCAGCGTATACTCTATCTTGGTGAATGTTCCATGTACATGTGAAAATAATATTTTTTTTCAGATACAATTTTAAATTTAGTTTTACTTGAATTTCACAAAAGAAAAAGAAAGCGAAGTTGATGGAATTGCTGAGTTCATATAAATATTTTTTCTAGACAAGAGATACTTCCCCTAAAATATTCTTTCAAGATAAAAAAAGAAAGAAAGAAAGAAAAGAAACTGTGAGAACATTAAAGGTTGAAGTCATTATGATTTTTTTCCAAGGACATATTTTCATTTTTGTTTGTATCCAGCCTTGGGCAAACTACGGCCCGCGGGCCGGACCCGGCTGTTCTATCCGGTTCTCTTGCTCTCCCCTCCGCTCCTTTACTTTGAATTTATATTAGTTCACACAAACACTCCATCCATGCTTTTGTTCCGGCCCTCCGGTCCAGTTTAAGAACCCATTGTGGCCCTCGAGTCAAAAAGTTTGCCCACCCCTGGTATAGACTGACCTCTTGTGAAAGATGAGTTTGTTGGCCCAGCCACACTGGCATGAACACACAGTTCTGAAAATATTGAAGCCCTTCTGTACCACTTAGTAAATATCAGCCTCTGGACTCTCCCCAGGGCTCTCCCTCTTTCCGGGCTGCCCCATCCTACCACCAGGACCAACCCGAACCCTCATCTCCCTGGGACCCAGAACTACAGGGGAAAGGGGACTCTGGTACTGTGTCCCAGGTGGGTACCTTAACACCACTTCTCCCCAATCAGCTTAGTTTCCATCTGTTTTATATAATGGCCATCAGGTAAGGCATTGTTTGCAGAAAGTGTTCAGTGTGAAAACCATTTGAAAATCCCTGCTCAAGGTCAGCCCTCAGGCCTTTCTCCTAATCAGGGGTGGGCAAACTTTTTAACTCGAGGGCCACAATGGGTTCTTAAACTGGACCGGAGGGCCGGAACAAAAGCATGGATGGAGTGTTTGTGTGAACTAATATAAATTCAAAGTAAAGGAGTGGAGGGGAGAGCAAGAGAACCAGATAGAACACACGGGCTGTACTTTGCCCAAGGCTGCACTAGCTCCTTATGAAGTCAAGTGCATGTCTGCATCCTGGTGTAGTTACCTTGCATCCAAATGGGCAACAGACACAGGCCTGCGGGTATGGAGACAACCCCTGAGCTGGCTCCAATCGGATGAGGCAGAAGGTGCTGGAGCCCAGGCTCAAGTGGAGGTGGCAGGAAGGGAGTGGGCTTTGCTCTGTGCCTAGTCCTGTGCCAGGTGCTCACGGTCCAGATCCTCTCCAATCCTATGAGAGGTGTTTCTTCGCTCCTATCTTTCCCTCCTTCTGGATTTACTGACCACCTGTCTGTGCCAGGGGCTGGAGTACAAAGGCAAAGCTAGCATCGCCAAGACCTCACCGCCCCGTGAGAGCATCATCCAGAAAACAGCTGTGACTCGGGTGGGTGCAGGATGCTGGGGGAGCCCCAAGTGACTCAGGGAAGGTTCTCCAGTGGAGTTAAAGCTGAGCTGGGATTTGAAGGATGAGGAAGGGCATTCCTGGTGGAGGGAACTGCATGTGCGAAGGCAGGGAGGCAGAAAAAGCCCACGTGGTCTGGGAACTGTGGGAGGGTGCTGGAGCCCAGGCCCAGGAAATCTGCTGGGTGAGGTTGGGGTCCCAGAACCCACTACCTGTACCCTCTGCCTCCTTGACTTCCTTTGCCCTCAGCTGCCTGGCCAGGAAGAGGCCCCGCCTACCTGCTCAAAAGGAGGCTTTGAAGCTGGAGAGAGGGAGTGAGTATGGAGGGGCCACCTGGTGTGTATTTTTGGATTGCTTCTCAGAAATCTCCTCCTCCTCTGACACCATGGTAACCAGGCGGCAGCTGGGGGAGCCACCTGTGAGCTGGGCTGAGTTGAGGGGGAGGTGGGCTGGGGGGGGGGTAGGGACCTCTGCTCCCCCTCTCTGAGCCTCAGTTTTGGCATCTAGAATATGGGCACGACAACCCAGTTGTTGGCTCCTGTCAACCCAGGTGCTCCAGGAGCAGAGGCCCAGGCTGGAGTCATAAGGGGGAAGGCCTGGCAGGTAAGGGCCAGGCTGGGGAGTACCCTGCATCGATCGTCCTGCAGCTGGGGGCTTGGCAAGGTGGTGAGGAGTTTCTGAGCCACATAGCCTGCACTTCCCACCAAGCAGCCTGACCTGGTGTGCCCACTGTATTGTCACTGCTGAGGAGCCCCCGGGGGAGCGGGAGACAGGGCAGAGGCACAGACACAGGGATGAATCTCCCTGTGAGCCCCTGCAGTGAGAGGTCTAGGGGGTCTCCCCTGGGGCACAGGGCTCAGCTGTTCCCAGAACCCAGTCAAAGACCCAAAAGGAGGGCCAAGGAGGGGTCTATTTCCTGAGGCTGCTGCTCCGATGACTACAGATGGCCCAAACAAACAGGAACATGTGCTCTCCCCGTTCTGGGGCCAGAATCTGAAATCAGGGTGTCTGAGGCTGTGCTCCCTGGAAGGACTTCAGGGGAGGGTCCTTTCTGCCTCTTCAGCTTCGGGGAGCTCCTGGCCACACCCCTTCAATCTTCACATGGCCTCTTCTCCATCCTCACTCCACGTGGGCCTGCCCCATTGTTCATGTGCCCACTCTCGCTTGATCACGTGGCCTGCCCTTTGTTCACGTGACCACTTCTGCCTGATCACGTGACCCCACTCCCTTGAGACCTTGGTTGGTCTCTGTTTCCAGGGTGCTACCTCCCTGGTTGGCTCTCTGCCCCTGCTCTCACACCTGTCAAGTCCCTTTGCCGAAGTCCTTCTAGAAAATTGTTTGTGCGTGCCATCTCTTTCCTGCTGGGGCTGTGACAACAGGGATTGAAAGGAGACAGGAGAGCAGTGGCCCATCCAGAGTCCATGCAAGAGGTCCAGAGGGGCCTGTGCAGTTCTTAGAAGGCTGGGGGAGGGAAGGATGGTGAGGCGGTGAGGCAGGGCTGCTGATTAGGGAGTGGAAAGCCCTCAGGACAAGTGGGGCACACACACAATCACCCCATACTCCTGTGATGAGCAGGTGTGGCCCATTGTACAGGTGAGGCTGCTGCAGCACAGAGAGGGTGAGCGACTTCCTCGAGGGCACACAGCAGTAAAAGGGCAAAGCTAAAAATGGAACCCTGGGCTGCCCACAGCCTGTGCCTCCTTTACCTGTGACCTCTGGGTAAGCAGCCCCTCATGCTGTGGCCATTTGCTCTGATGGGCTTCCCCCTCCCCCCCACCCCTCTTCTTCCACCCCCAGCAGACAGGGGTCCTGTCATTAAACCAGTGCCTCTGGGCAGCTGCTCTCTTTGTCCTGCGGTCCCTCCCAGCTGGTAACCTTGGCAAAGTCCTGCTGCATTGGGAGGAGGGCCTTGTGTGGAGAATGCCCCGCCTCCCCTCGCTGTCTGTGGCTTATATTACAAAGCACCATTATTTTTCCTGTGTCTGGCTTCCGCCACCTGCCTCCTCTGGCATATTTTGTTTTACCTCAAAAAGAAATTGATTTGGGGTCTGCAAACTGGCTGACTTCCTGCATTCGATCTGTGAGACATGGCTCTGTCCTGCTGCCACCTGGTCCAAGTCTCTGATGCCACCCACCTCCGTGGCAGCATCTCTCATCCCCTGGAGTCCTCATTCAGCCCCAGCCTGTCAATAGTTCCCCAGATCCTGCCTGCAGCCCCAGGGTCCTCAAACCAGTCTGGGGGGGACAGGTGAGTTGACCCTGAAAGGAGTTTTTTGGGTAAAATAGGAATTTTGGGGGGTGAAATAGGCAGGTTTAGGAAATTTTAAAAAGTAAGGGGTCCATGGAAAAAACACAGGGCTACAGAATTGCACAAGGGTACATTTCCGTAAGACAAGGGAGCAGGGAGCAGAAGTTATGTTTCCATATGACAAGGAAGCTGGGAGTAGCAAAAGGTACATTTACAGAATAAAGGGAAGGAGGAAGAAAGCCCTTAGGGAATAGAACAATGAGGGAGGAGAGACTCACGTGTCCCTGTGAGGTTTGACCTTTGCATTCAGAAGTTGCTATAGTGACCAAATCAGAAGGGCATGGTGACCAATCAGAGGAGATATCAAGGCACACATATCTGCAGCCTTTATAAACTGTAGGGAAGAGGGACTCAGTGGGACTCTTTCCCCCTCCCCGCATGGGAGTCTGTACTTGTTCTTCAATAAATTTCCACCTTTACTATACCATCTTCTGTCCGTGATTTCATTCTTCAACTCCGACGGACAAAGAGCCCAGGAAAAGCCATCCTGCCCGGGAGAACACCGCGCGTTCCCGTCCAAAATTCCCGTATCAATCCCTTAGACAGAGGGGTGCAGACACCAGGTGGGCACTCGGCCTCCCAGAAAAGCCATGACCTCTGCTGAGGTCCACCTCCTGGAGGGCTCGGCCTGGGCAGTGTGGCCACCAGAGGGGACCCATGTGCAGAGTGGTGGGCGGAACAGGCCTCCCAGCGCAGCTGGGTGGCCACCTGGACCCAAAACCATAGTTCAGCCTCCCACCTACCCCTGCTGAAGGGTAACCCAGCTGCCTGCTTTGGGTTTCTCAGGAGGTGGCAGATGCTGTCTCCCTCTGCTGGCCCGTACTTATTACTGCAGAAGGTAGAGTCATCCCTGCCGCCCAGCCAGTGCTGGCGGCAGCCAGCCCAGCACATCATTCCCATTTCACAGGTAAGAACCAGGCCTCTGTGCTTCTCAGCCAGGATGGAGCAGAGCTGGATTGGGAATCAGGACAGTCTCTGCAGCTGATGTGTGTGGTCCCCATTTTCATGAACCCAGGAGGCTCTAGGGCCCTCTGTGCATTTGTAACTGTGGACACGTTGCTGTATTACCAGAGATCCCTTCAGGGTACAAACTGGGAGGGGTGGCCAGAATTTGTATGCAGCCTCTAGGATCAGAGACCTCTGCTCTTTCCTCCACATGCTGCAGGGACATCCTGCCAGGTGCTCTGCTCAAAAACAAGAGGTTACCTTGCATCCAAATGGGCAACAGACATGGCCTGCGGGTATGGAGATGACCCCTGAGCCGGCTCCAATTCAGATGAGGCAGAAGGTGCTGGAGCCCAGGCTCAAGTCAGAATATCTATTCTGCAATTGTTGGTTTTAGTGTTCTATAAATATCAAGTAAGTCATGTTGATTAATGCTCAGTGTTTTCATATCTGTATTGATTTCTTTGTGCTTGAACTATCTATTATAACCTAATATATTTGTGGAATTGTCTATATTTCCTTTAGGTTCAATCAGTTTTGCTTTGTTTTTTTTGAAACTGTCATTTGATGCATCCACATTAGGACTGTTATGCCCTCTTGAAAAATTGACCCTTCATCATTCTGAAATATCCCTCTGTATCTCCAGTAATACTGCTTATCTTAAGCCTACTTCTTCTGATGGCCACAACAGCTTTCTCTTGGTTAGCATTTTCATGGTATATCTTTTTTTCACGGGGGTGTGTGTCCCTCAGACCAGCTTGCACCCTCTCCAATCTGGGACCCCTCTCACAATCCAGGACTGCTGGCTCCCAACTGCTCACCTGCCTGCCTACCAGCCTGATCACCCCCTAACCACGCCCCTGCCAGCCTGATTGATGCCTAACTGCTCCCCTGCCAGCCCGATTGCCCCTAACTGCCCTCCCCTGCCAGCCTGGTCACCCTTAATTGCCCTCCCCTGCCAGCCTGGTCACCCCCAACTGCCTTCCCTTGCAGGCTTGGTCCCCCCCAACTGCCCTTCCCTGCAGGCCCGGTCACCCCCAACTTCCCTCCCCTGCAGGCCTGGTCACCCCCAACCTCCCTCTCCTGTAGGCCTGGTCCCCCCAACTGCCCTTCCCTGCAGGCCCAGTCGCCCCCAACTTCCCTCCTCTGCCGGCCTGGTCACCCCTAACTGCTCTCCCCTGCAGGCTTGATCGCCCCCAACTTCCCTCCCTTGCAGGCCTGGTCCCTCCCAACTGCCCTCCCCTGCAGGCCTGTTCGCCCACAACTGCCCTCCCTTGCAGGCCTGGTCCCTCGCAACTGCACTCCCCTGCTGGACATCTTGTGGTGGCCATCTTGTGTCCACATGGGGCAGCCATCTTTGACCAAATGGGGGCAGCCATCTTGTGTGTTGGAGTAACGGTCAATTTGCATATTACTCTTTTATTCGATAGAATATCTTTCTTGTCCAGCTTGCATGGCTCAGTGGTTGAGCGTTGACCTATGAACCAGGAGGTCATGGTTCAATTCCTGGTTGGGGCACATGATCGGGTTTTGGGCTCGATCCCCAGTAGGGGGCGTGCAGGAGGCAGCCAAACGATGATTCTCTCATCATTGATGTTTCTATCTCTCCCTCTCTCTTCCTCTCTGAAATCAATAAAAATATATTAAAAAAAAATAAAGTATAACTCTTGTCAACAAGATATAGTTTAAGTCCATTTTTTAAAGATAATTTTTTTATTGATTTCAGAGAGGACGGGAGAGGGAGAGAGAGATAGAAACATCAATGATGAGAGAGATTCATTGATCAGTTGCCTCCTTCATGCCCTCTACTGGGGATCAAGCCCGCAACCGGAGCATGTGCCCCGACCAGGAATCAAACCTGAGACCCTTCAATCCACAGGCTGACGCTCTATCCACTGAGCCAAACTGGTTAGGGCCAAGTCCATTTTTGTTTTTTTAATCCAGATCAGGAATCTCTGCGTTTTAATTGGGTTTCTTAGTTATTTATATTTAATGTAACTATTGTTATGTTTGAGGTTATTTATGCCATCTTATTTGTTTTCTATTTGTCTTATTTGTTTTCCTTTGGCATAACCAGTAATCTTTAGTATTCAATTTTATTTTATTGACTTATTTATATCCCTTTATATTATTATTTTTAAAATGCTTTTATTGATTTTTAGAGAGAGAGGAAGGGAGAGGCTTAGATAGAAACATCCATGAGAGACTCTGCTATTAAACTCATTGAATGAATTTTTTATTTCAGATGTTATTTTTTCATTTACAGAATTTGAGGTTTATTCTTTTTTTAGGTTTCATTTCTCTGCTGAGGTTTCCCATTGTTTATGTTTTCTTATAAATTATTTAACATAATTATAATAGCTGTTTTTAATTCCATTTCTGCTAACATCTGACTCATCCCCAGGTTTGCTTCTATTAAGATTTCCTCTTGATTATAGTTTACATTTTCCTGCTTTGCTAACTAATTTTTTCTTTTTTCTTTTTTTTTTAATATATATTTATTGATTTTTTACAGAGAGGAAGGGAGAGGGATAGAGAGTTAGAAACATCGATGAGAGAGAAACATCGATCAGCTGCCTCCTGCACACCTCCTACTGGGGATGTGCCCGCAACCAAGGTACATGCCCTTGACCGGAATCGAACCTGGGACCCTTGAGTCCGCAGGCCGACGCTCTAGCCACTGAGCCAAACCGGTTAGGGCTTAACTAATTTTTTCTTACACACTGGATGTATTTGGTTAAGACATGGTAGCAACTTTGAATTATCTTCCTTTAAAGGGTGTTGACTTCGTTCCAGCAGACAATTCAATTTTGGCCAAAAAACTTGAAGCCTGGTTAGGACAAGAGTATTTCAGTCCTGTCTTATTCCTAGGGACTTAATCCTTAGTCCTGGGACTTTGGATTTACAGTACACCTACGGTGTGGTCCTTGTAGGAGTTCAATAAAAATCCCAAGGTGTTTACCAAGTCCCTCTAATATTATAGGTCCTGAACCCCAAACGGTCTCTCTAACACTGTGGAAGCTTCCAAAATTTCTATTTAGACATTTTACTTTTTCACTATGTTCCTTGCAATCTCTCTCTGCAAATGTGTCCATTTAGAAGGTAGCTAAGACTTTGAGCGAACTTTGCACATGAATTTGGTTTCCCCTCTCTGTAGCTCACTCATTTCCCAGATTTCTCCTTCAATTTCCGGTTGCTCTGGTGTTTTGCTGCCTCTGCTTCTTCAGTCAGTCACACTGCCACTCTCTGCATGAGCCACATTTCTCCCTGTGCTGCAGGGAATGGTAGGTGAAGTGTCCTCAGGGGGAAAGCTTGTTCAATGTGGAATGCGTAAAATCCTTTTTTCAAGGATTATATTCCACCTAGTTTTTCTTGCTTTTGGCTGGTCTCCATGCTTCCATACAGTTATTTTTATATTTTGTCTTGCTAGTGGGAGGGTCTGACACAAGTGATTTTGTCACACCAGGAACTGGAGGTTTGTCTGGTTATCATTGATTTGTGTTATACATAATATTTTTAAATTATTGCATAAATAATATGAGGCCTAGGAGCAAATGAGTGTGAACATTCTTTGAGAAGTATAATACTATAGGACACAGGGACATATGCTCTTTGGGTAGGTTGAGCATAGGTGGGAGTGCTTCTCTCTCCACTTAAAATGTCAAACTACCAGGGAAATAGCTATGAAAATGATAAATTATGTGTGCATTGATATTGTGCTTCTTTTTGGTATTTATTGGAGGGGCCCTAATTCTGAGAGCAAGACTCTCAGAAGACCAAGCAGATCCTCAGGCCTTTTGAACTTGAGGTTCAAAGGAAATTCCTTTCCCACGGGGAAAAATGACCATCATAAAGTATGGTGGGTGAAAGGGTGGGAGTGGCTGAGGAAAGATTGCAATTCATTTGTGGTCCTATTCTGCTTTGCATTCACATTATGAATGATGTCTGGAAGGAGAAAGGGTTCAGAAACCAGGTCTCCATCCTCCACCAAGGATCTATTCTACATCCCACCCTCTGTTCTGGTCCTATGTAGTTTACTTCAGAGGTTCTGGCTGGAACCCACCTGCCCTGACATCAATTAAGACCCCAAAAAGCGTTTCAACAAAAACCACTTTAAAAATTCAGAGGTACTGGCAATGCAGGGGGTGGGGGATGGAGATGCCTCAAAGTTTTGCTCAGTGAAGGAAACAGTTCAAGGCAGCTCTAAAATGGGGGGAAACGTGGGATTTGTAATCTGTGCTTCTGTGCTGGAGGACTCCCCCTCTACAACATAAACCTCCCCTCCCCCAATAAATGACATGCTCTAATAGCAGTCCTGATTTGGGCACATCCTGAGGCAGAGTGACTCAGCAACTGCCTGACAGCTGGCCTCCCCTTGGCTCCACGTCTGATCTCCTTTCCTTTAGGTTTAGTCAAGGACTTTGACCTGGAGAAGAATAGGGTTCCATACTTTAGCACCATGGTAACCAGTTCTTTCTGAGTAGATCAGTCACTTAGTGATGATGATGTCACCCCAGCGACCAATCCAGACAGATGAAGCACAGTTGCCATGGTGACAGGAGTCAGAAGCTGTTTCCTTGGAGAGCATGAGAGTCTGAATTCCCCCTGAAGTTCAGGCTGCCTCTAGGTAGAGTGCATGGCCAGCTGGAGATGCTCAGCTCTACCGAGAAAGCCCAATCCAAGCCACCTAGTGTCCCTGGACCAAAACAATGCTTCCTAACAGGTCGAACTGTTCACTCTTGCCCTCTACCAATACATTCTCCAACAGTGCTAGCCAAAGAGCATATGTCCCTGTGTCCTGTAGTATTATACTTCTCAAAGATTGTTCACACTCATTTGCTCCTAGGCCTCATATTATTTAGGCAATAATTTAAAAATATTGCCCTAACCGGTTTGGCTCAGTGGATAGCGCGTCAGCCTGCGGACTCAAGGGTCCCAGGTTCGATTCTGGTCAAGGGCACATCCTCAGTAGGGGGTGTGCAGGAGGCAGCCGATTGATATTTCTCTCTCATCGATGTTTCTAACCCTCCCTTCCTCTCTGTAAAAAATCAATAAAATATATTTTAAGATAAATAAATAAATAATAAAAATATTATGTATAACACAAATCAGTGATAACCAGATAAACCTCCAGTTCCTGGTGTGACAAAATCACTTGTGTCAGACCCTCCCACTAGCAAGACAAAATATAAAAATAACTGTATGGAAGCATGGAGACCAGCCAAAAGCAAGAAAAATTAGGTGGAATATAATCCTTGAAAAAAGGATTTTACGCGTTCCACATTGAACAAGCTTTCCCCCTGAGGACACTTCACCTACCATTCCCTGCAGCACAGGGGGAAATGTGGCTCATGCAGAGAGTGGCAGTGTGACTGACCGAAGAAGCAGAGGCAGCAAAACACCAGAGCAACCGGAAATTGAAGGAGAAATCTGGGAAATGAGTGAGCTACAGAGAGGGGAAACCAAATCCATGTGCAAAGTTCGCTCAAAGTCTTAGCTACCTTCTAAATGGACACATTTGCAGAGAGAGATTGCAAGGAACATAGTGAAAAAGTAAAATATCTGAACAGAAATTTTGGAAGCTTCCACAGTGTTAGAGAGACCATTTGGGGTTCAGGACCTATAATATTAGAGGGACTTGGTAAACACCTTGGGATTTTTATTGAAGTCCTACAAGGACCACACCATAGGTATACTGTAAATCCAAAGTCCCAGGACTAAGGATTAAGTCCCTAGGAATAAGACAGGACTGAAATACTCTTGTCCTAACCAGGCTTCAAGTTTTTTGCCCAAAATTGAATTGTCTGCTAGAACAAAGTCAACACCCTTTAAAGGAAGATAATTCAAAGTCGCTACCATGTCTTAACCAAATACATCCAGTGTGTAAGAAAAAATTAGTTGGTAAAGAACCAGGAAAATGTAAACTATAATTAAGCCCAAAATCAAGGCACTGGTATCTGGTGAAGGCCTACTTCCTGGTTCATAGAAGGTGCCTTCTTGCTGTAACCTCACATGATTTTGGGCGTCCCAGCCTCTAGCACTGTGAGAAATAAATTTCTGTTTATAAGCTACCCAGCTGATGGCCTGAATAGAACCAAAAGGTGGAGGAAGGGTCAATTGGCTCTCTCTGCTTGAGCCAGACATCATGTTGCTGGTTCTCAGGCCTTTAACTTGGATTGGGACATCTGGAGTTTGTATGAGCTGAGCAACGATGGCTCGATGGCTGGTCTCCCCTTTCCCAAGGGCAAACTGACCACAGGCATCAAAAAATTAAATGTGCATAACCTTTGGTTGCAGAATTCTTTTTTAAAAAAAATACATTTTATTGATTTTTTACAGAGAGGAAGGGAGAGGGATAGAGAGTTAGAAACATTGATGAGAGAGAAACATCAATCAGCTGCCTCCTGCACACCTCCTACTGGGGATGTGCCCGCAACCAAGGTACATGCCCTTGACTGGAATCGAACCTGGGACCTTTCAGTCCACAGGCTGATGCTCTATCCACTGAGCCAAACCAGTTAGGGCTGGTTGCAGGATTCTTTGTGTGGTTTCTTGGGGTCAGGGCTGACATGACTGCTCTGTAGGGGACCCCAGTGCTCAGGTGACACAGTGAACATCAAAAAGCAGAGTAAGGTCCCAGGCCTGCCTGACCTGGGTTTCTGGAGGGATTTCCTTCTAGAAATGGAAGAAAAACCAAGACACATTTGAAAGCTGTGGGTGGGGATGGCTGTCATTCCAGTTGTGAGTTCACCTTGCCTTTCACCTGCTTTAGAAATGATCTGTGGGAGGAAGGGATCTGAAACCAGGGGCTGTGCTCTCCGAACACCACACCCCAACCTTCCTGTCCCACCTGACTCTGGTCATGTCCAAACCCCATCCATCTTATCTCCAGAAAAGTCTAGAAAAAGCTTACTTGAGAATTGGCTTTAATAATCCAGATTTGGGTCAGCCTGAAATTGCCCTTCTTGAGAAGATGAGGGAAAGTGTAGGATTTTCAATGAATGCACTGAGGCAGGGATTGCCACTCTCTTCCCCACCCCTCCCCCACAAAATTAAAAAAAAATGTTTCAATAGCAGTCTTGATCTAAATAAGCCTTGAGACCAGTGATTCAGGCACTTGTAAAAGTCTGAAGTAGATTTCTGTAGGCGCTTCCCTGATCCCCACCTCTAATCCTGTCTCCTTCCTGGGATTTTCCATTAGACAGGCCCCGTTGGTCCCCTGAGCCTGAAGAAGAATGGCAGTTCCTTGTTTGCGTATTTGATAGAATCATGGCAACCAGTTCCCGTCCTGAGGTCAGTCACAGGACCAACATGTGATCTGGCAACCAATCCAAGCTAAGGAGGCCCAGCTACCATGGTGACAGGGGTGGAGACTAATTTCTTTGAAAAGGGTGAGGGCCTAAAGCACCTTTCAGACGCAGGCTGCCTTTGGATGGAGCCCGGCTAGGAGCTTCCCAGTGATGCTGCCATGATCTTAGTCCAAGGTATCACCAGACCCCAGCTGGACAATTCAGTAGCTCCAAACAGGCCTACCTCCTTCTCCCTCTCCCTTCCTCTCTGAAATCAATAAAAATATTTAAGAGAGAGAGAGAGAGAGAGAGAGAGAGAGGGAGAGAGAGAGCCCAAATAAAGGATTTCAAAATTTCTGAAAGAATCTCATCTTAGGGGACAGTAAAGTTTCTTTTCATGCTTGCCCCTAGAAGACAAAGATGGGAGACAGCAAATAGCAGACATACTTCCTAATACCTTCCTTTGCAGATATCACTCATGGAGCATGAGATTGTTTCTGGCTAAAATCAGACAGGTGCTCTCTTCATTCAATTCACTGGACTTCCCATAGCTCCTACCTGTACCCCTAACATTCATGCTCTTCCCAGTTGCTCTGTCTTCCAGACCACAGGCCTCACACACCTCAGCCCAGTGGTTTTGGTGGTGAAGGCTGCTTGCCCATCCCTCATGCAGGTCTCTGGGGCATAGAACCTGGGTATCTTCTGGTCTTCACATGTTGAGTGATATCATCCTTCTAGAACAGTCCTGCAGGGTAAAAGGATGGAGAGTTGACACTTGGGAGAGTCTGATTGGCCCACCCCAAAAACCAGAAGTTGCTTTCCCCTAAGTCCACAGGGACCACAAGGCATTGGAGGGATCAGAGACTGGCTAGGGTACAGAAGTTTGCATCCTGCCCACCTCAGCATTTGAATCCCTGCTTTTATTAGCTCTGTGACCATGGGAAACGTAATTAAATTTGCCAAGCTTCAGTTTTCTCATCCATGAAATGACTAACCTCAGAGGATTGGTAAGAGAATTAAAGGAGATAATGCATGTAACTTTCTTAGCACAGTGCTTGGCATATAGTAAGTGATCAAATGGGAATTTAATAATAATGCTGTTGTTTCTTCAGTGAGGTTGAGGATGGAAAGAGTGCTTTAAAACACTAAGGTATTACTTGCACATTAGATACTATTAGTAATAGTAGTAGCAATTTGAGCTCAAAACTTCTGAACCCTGCAACTATGAAACTGATTTTAGAAAGGGTCAGACACATTTTTCTGAGGAACCCACCTCCCACTCTCCACCCCCATCTTTCATGTCATCCATTGCCATACACTGAGCTGCCCACTGCCCAATTCGGAGTCTGGCATATGTGGGGATGAGGAGGGGTTCTGACTGGGGACCCCATTATTCCTGGCTCTGGAGCACTCACATAGCACCAGTGGGTTGGACCAGTCCCAAAGAAAATGGATGCTGTCTCTTCCAGGTACTGTGCTTCTCTAGAGACCCAATGTGAACAGCTTCCCTGTGACACTGGGAGGCCACCACCCCTGTTTCGCCCAGGGTCTGGGGAGGTAAGGTTCCAGAGGTGGGTGTGATGAGAAAGCTCAGGCAGAAAAGTTTGGGGAAGGAGCTTTTAATGTCGAGGTGGGGATTCCCTCTCTACCCCTATATCTGACAGGCCCAGCCTCTCTCCTCCAGCAATTCGGGGCTGATCTTGAGGCACAGTTGCTGGAGCAACCTTGCCAGGATTGGAAGACTGGGTCGATGACCTCTTGGAGCGGTCTGGCCAGCTGCCCTCCCACTTGGCTCTGTCCCTCTAAGGCAGTGGTTCTCAACCTTTCTAATGCCGCGACCCTTTAATACAGCTCCTCATGTTGTGACCCCCAACCATAAAATTATTTTCGTTTCTACTTCATAACTGTAATTTTGCTACTGTTATGAATCATAATGTAAATATCTGTGTTTTCTGATGGTCTTAGGCGACCCTGCTAGCGGTTCTCAACCTGCGGGTCGTGACCCACAGGTTGAGAACCGCTGCTGTAGAGCCAAAAGAAATGAAAACATGTCCACACCAAACTTCTATACAGATGTTCACAGCAGCATTATTCATTACAGCCGAAAAAGTAGAAACAAACCAAATGTTCATCAACTGATGAATGAATAAATGTGATATATCTATACAATAGAATACTGAAAGGTAAAGAATTTTGTTTACTTTATCTTATCTGGGCAAATCCTGAACTTCTTAACTCCAGAGATTAAAAAGCAACAATAGAAAATGGAGCTTCAGGAAAAAAGCAAACCCTAACTGAAAGAGTAAAGTTTTTTTTTTACAGCTGTCCGTTTTATCTTAAATCTCCAAGGTCTTCCCCCTTCGCCAGTGATGGGAACAAGACCCTTAAACCTGTCCCAGGAATCAGCCCTGAGCTAAGAGCAGACAGAGCAAATAGTGCTCTGACAGATAAGAAAAGCAGGACATGAGATTACCGGATGGGACTGTTGACTGAAAACTTAGGCCCTGTCATTAAACATGTTATTAACGAGCCCTGTTGGAATTTCCTGGCGACTTTGTCCTCTCTTCCCCCCTCACATGTGTAACCCCCCGATGTATGGTTTTTGCCTATATATACTTGTAAGACTTTCTGCTCGGGGTTCGACTCCTCTGCTCCCGTGTGAGTTACGAGTTGAGCCCCAGCGCGCTGGAATAAAGCCTCTTGCTGTTTGCATCAAGTGACGCCTCCTGCAGATGATTGGGGTTGCCGTCGATCCGGGGGATAGAGTAAGGGTCTCCCTCTGGGGGTCTTACAATACTATCTATATAATAAAAACCCAGTGGTCATAACTCCATAATGACCAAAGACCGGTCACCAGGAGGTGCCTTGACGCTGCATCCCATGATGTGCTGGGTCTGAGTCTCGAGCGATTTCTCGTGCTGGGCCCCTAGTTCATCAATAAAAAGAAATGAAGTACTGATACATGCTCCAACATGGATGAACCTTGAAAACATTAAACTAAGCGAGAAGCTAGTCACAAAAGATATACACCGAGTGGCCAGATTATTATTATCTCTGAACACATAATAATCTGGCCACTCAGTGTATGTCCTATATAATAAAAGGCTAATATGCAAATTGTCCCCTCGACCAGGAGTTCGACCAGGCAGGCTGGCCAACCGCCCATGTCCCCTCCCCCTGGCCAGGCTGGCCGGAACCCACCCATGCATGAATTCATGCACCGGGCCTCTAATATATATACAATATACATACACTGAGTGGCCAGATTATTATGTGTTCAGAGATCATAATAATCTGGCCACTCAGTGTATATGTATTGTATGATTTCATTTATATGAAATGTCCAGGATAGGCAGGGTGTGATGCTGAAGGGTGTGGGTTTCTTTGGGGTATGATAAAATCGATTGTAGCGATGGTTGCCCAACTCCATAAATATGCTAAAAACCATTAAATGGGCAATTATATCTCAATATAGTTATTTAAAAATCACAAATAAATTTAGTTTAACAAAATGGAAGCATTATAGCTTAACACAGCTTTCCCCAAACCAGTTATTTAGGAACCACAAATATGGTTTTTGGCTTATCTTTGTATCATTGCACTATGGTTGGCTTACTTTTGAAAGTTGATTCATGTTTTTTTTAAGAAATATTATTTTAAAAGGAAGCTTTTCCACTATAAATGGAAAAATCATTATCTCTATAACTATTATAGATAACGGTAATTATAAAAAACAAAGAAGAAAATTTAAAAGTGAGAGAGCCCTGACCGGTTTGGCTCAGTGGATAGAGCGTCGGCCTGCGGACTGAAGGGTCCCAGGTTCGATTCTGGTCAAGGGCATGTACCTTGGTTGTGGGCACATCCCCAGTGGGAGGTGTGCAAGAGGCAGCTGATCCATGTTTCTCTCCGATTGATGTTTCTAACTCTCTATCCCTCTCTCTTCCTCTCTGTAAAAAATCAATAAAATATATTAAAAAAAAAAAATAAATAAATAAAAGTGAGAAAGCCCCTCAGCACCCTACCGTGGGAGAAGGGGCTTTGGCAGGGGGAGCTGGGCTTTGAGGCAGCGATCCCTTTTACCTGTCAGGTAAAAGGAGGGACCTTGACAGTTAAAAGACAGGTACCACATGCAGTTTGTACATGCAGGTATATGTGTGGGGTAGTGTGTGCATGTGTATGTATATATGTGTGTGTTTGTGTGTATATATAAATTTGTGGTATATATGAATACCTGTATCTATATGAATATGTATGCATGAGCATGTACATGTGTATGTGTGTGTGTGCATAAATGTGTGTTGGCACATACATGCAAGCTTAGAAATGTCACCTGCTATGTGCTATGGAGGAATCCAGAATGTGTAGATTCATGGTTCGCTCTGCATTTGGATCTCCTTTTTTTCTTTTTTTTTGTTGCATTTGGCTCTCCTTTGTCAAGGCTTCCTTATTGGTTAATTTTTGTTTTAATATTTCAGTCTTCCTTGAGCTGTGCACTAAGCAAAGTCCCTGGAAGCTGAGTTCAGTGGAGAGCAGCGCCCTCTGGGGGAAACAGAGAGATGAGCCAGGGGAAGGGGATTTTCTTGGAGAGCCCAATTGAAACTCGCATCTCTAGTCTCCATCCAGGGTCAATCTGGGAGCTTCTGGGTTTATTAGGCAAGAAGGGGGCATTTCTTTACTTCTAACAATCCAATCATTTTAGAAGCAACCCCTCTTTCAATTTAGAATGCTTCACTTTTGTGTTTGGAAGCCTTTATGCTTTTTTCTTTTTCCCTTAAAAAAAGTATTTTTACTTTATGATTGTGAAAAGTAATGCAGATAAACAAGTGGATAAAATATAAAGGTTCAGCTCAACGGATTATTAGTGTGAACAACCATGTGATACTCTGCAGGCAACAGAGCACTGCCAGTACCCCAAACACCCCCTTGTCCCTTCCAGATTACAACCCTCCCTCTCTTCTTCCTCCCAAAGTTAATCACTCTCCTCACTTTGTGGGCATAACGTCCTTCTTTATCTTTGTTGTTGTACAACATAAGTACACATTTGTAAAGACTAGTGTTTAGAAATGTAATTATATAGTGTGCTAGCTTCCTAGGGCTGCCACAACAAACTACCACAAACTTGATGGCTTAAAACAACAGAAACTTATTCTCAGTTCTGGGGGCCAGAAGTCTGAAATCAAGGTGTTGGCAGAGCCATGCTCCTGCCAAAGGTTCTCTGGAGGGTCCTTCTTTGTCTCTTCCAGCTCCTGGGGATACTGGCATTCCTTGACCTGTGGCAGCATCACTCCAATTACTGCCTCCATCTTCACATGGCCTTCTTCCCTGTGTCTCTAAATCTCCCTTTCCTTTCACTTATAAAGATAATAATCATTGGATTTAGGCCCATCCTAAATCCAGCATGATTTAATCTCAAGATACTTAACTAATTACGTCTGACTCTATCTTCTCAATTAGGACATTCTAAAGTCCTAGGTAGACATGAATTTTTGGGAGACACTATTCCATTCACTCAGTAGAATATGTATTATTTTGTGTTTGACTTCTTTTGTTCAATATTACATTTTAAAGATTCACCGGTATTGCTGAATGTAGTTATATCCTACTCATCTTCATTGCTGTATAGTTTCCTATTGTGTAATAACATTACATTACCGTTCAGAGTAGGATGTACTTTGAAGCTAACAAATCTTTAGGTTCAAGGGTCCTCATCTTCAGACTTCTTCCAAGGCTCTGGTAGAAGCCCTAGCAATGTGTTCACACGATCAAATATTTTGTGTGTGGTTTGCAGAAGTAATTTGTTATATCTTCTCATTTTAGTAGTACCTTTTTCTCATCTAATTGCCCTGGATAGAAACTCCAGTATAATGTTAACTAAAAGTGGCAAGAGCAGCCCTAGCCGCTTTGGCTCAGTAGAGCGAGCGTCGGCCTGCAGACTGAATGAAAGGTCCTGGGTTCGATTCCGGTCCAAGGCACATGCCCGGGTTGTGGGCTTGATCCCCTGTAGGGGGTGTGCAGGAGGCAGTGGATCAATGATTTTCTCTCATCATTGATGTTTCTATCTTCCTCTCTCCCTCTCTGAAATCAATAAAAATACGTATTTTAAAAAATAAATAAAAAAATAAAAGTGGTGAGAGCAGACATCCTTGTCTCATTTTTTATCTCAGGGGGAATGCTTTCAGTGTTTTCCCCTTTTTTAAGTGGGGGGCTGGCTAATGGCTAAGGGCTGAGACCTAAGGCCTAAGCTGGGCTTCAAGACTATTCTGGGAATGGAAGTAGGGAAGAGCACTGAGGGAGGACTGAGGATGGGAGAAATGACCTTTCCACTGTGGGCCCACCCACCTTTCACACACTTCAGGCATGGGCTTCACGAAGAAAAGAGATTGGAAATCAGCTCCCAGGAGTTGTGGTCTCCTCTACCTGCACCCCAACCTCCCCTGTTCTGGTTCCAGAGGTTTAAGCCAGGGCAAACTCCACCCCTCCAATCACCAAATAAACACAACAGCATGAGTTTAAGTGAAAAATCCACTTTAATATCCTAGCTTCAACTCAGCTGAGAACTTCCCTCCTCCAAGTACAAGAGAAGTCTTTCCAAGAGGCCTCAATCCACTAAGAGGTTACGGCTCAGAGAAGGGTACAGCTCAAAAAAGCCCTAAAATGAGAGGCAACATGGGATTTGCAATCAGTAGAGACCAGATGGGGGTGCCCCACCACTCACCTCCCACCAACGTGGGCCCCAGCAAGAGAAGCATAGTTGTTTCACCCACTTACAAGTGCTGCAGTCTTGTCCTTGATCCCTTCTCTGTCCCCTCATTATCCCCTGGGGGCTGATCAAGGCCCAAGTCTTGAGAATAATAGGGACCCTTCTTTTTCTACACGGTAGTACCAAGACAACCAGCCCCATCACCTAGGCCAGCCACTTAGTGATGGTGATGTTGCCCCAGCAACCAATCCAGGCACTAGAGGGGGAAGGAGCCCAGCCCGATGGTGATGGGTGGGGTGGGAGTCACCTTGAAGAGGGTGATGGTCTGGAGCACTCCTGTGGTGCAGGCTGTCTCCCGGATGGAGTGCATGGCCAGTTGAGGGCTGCCTAAATCCAGTACACGCAGCCCCAGCCGAGAAGCCAAGATAGGTCCAATGGTGGTCCCACAGGGAGAGTCATTCCGGACCATGAGATCCTGGGGAGAGGTGAAGAGGTTTTTGAGTAACATGTAGTCTGTGCTCATTAAGGCCAATGAGGAAGTCACCTTACAGCTTCAGGGCTGAAAGGGGCCTGGCAGATGGTTTACCTCTACCCCCTAGGAGAATGGATGTGACCAGCTAAAATCACAAAACCAACATTAGATGGCAGGCAGGGGAATTAAAGAAAAAAAGTATCCTTTATGCCACTCTCTTGCTTAACACATACTCACCCCCATATAACACACAAAGAAAAACCACTCTGTAGTTTTGCTATTGAAATTTTTAAACTATTTTCTTTATATTTTAGTGAAAAACTATATAAGAAAATCATGTTAGATAACAATACTTCAGTATAAGGGAAAAACAGAATTATAAAGTCAAATTAAGTAATAACTACTCTTATTTTTTAAGAATTACAGTATTAACTCATGATTTTCAAAATACATATATTATGAATTTTGACACTTCTAGCTATGCCCTCCCAATAACAATGAACACTCTTGGTGCCAGACCATGGTCTCTGATATCATTATCTATTAAAAGCTACCAAGTCTGGGGAGAGAAATGAACAAGATGAGCCTGTAGTTTCTTGTAGTGCCAAAAAGCAAGAAAACTTTAGCCATGTCAAAATACACAGGCATTACACTGGAAGGATATCAGGTAGTATGATTCCTCCAACTTCGTTCTTTCTCAAGACTGCTGTGGCTCTTCAGGGTCTTTCGTGGTTCCAATTCTGTGAAATATGCCATTGGTAACTCCAGGAAACATAAATCTGATTATGAATTCGAAGACAGACAATACAAACAGCAGTTGGGTGGAGCCGACCTGCAACAATCTTTTTTTTCCTTTGAGGTTACAGAAAATCGGCACATAGACAAGGCAATTAATTCTCAAAATAAAAATACCTGTCTCCATCAGGTTCCACATCACATTCTATTTCACAGGTGCGTTTTCTTTTCTCTCTACAGGGTTATGATCAATTCTTTCTGGAAATAGTAGTTTCTCACAAACTCCTCCCTGATCGGTAAGTACTGTGACATTTCACTAGGTTCCATGAAGAGGAAAGGTGAAACATGCATTAAATTAGCAATTTTGCTCTCTTGCAACGTATGTACTTATTACATGTTTTGTTAGCCTTGTGGTAGTCTCATGTCATTCATTCTGATAAGCACTGCATCAATTATCAAGAAAAATTACAATAGCAAAAAAAAGCTGCAAGGCATTACTCTAATTTTCATACTTATGCTTGAAATTCCATAATCATGAAGCTCATCCTCAAACAGAACTTCTTCAAACCAATCTATTTTCTGGCTTTCCATTTCTCTGTATCTATAAGATCGGTTGTAGGTGCAACCTTTAACTTGAGTGACTCTCCAAGAAATGTTCCTTATAATCTGTTGTACAGGTCCAATTGTATGGTTTAATAACCTCTGTGGAGTGTTCACCCTCCGTCCTGCTTCCCTGCCACTCTTCCACACAGGCTACTTTAGGCATTTGTAGCACTGAACTCAATCCCAAAGCCATGCTGGATTCTTAAAACATTGTCTCCAAACATCATTTTGGGGAGAGGTGGTATATGCAATTCGTCAGCTAACTTCTCCATGGCCACTGACTTCATGATGTGGATCTTGGTTGCCATCAGCTTCCAGGGCCTGGAAAAATCCTCCTAGTGGCTGTTCTGGAAGGTGGGGAACATCATGGCCGAGGTGGGGCCCACATGGACCTCCTGGAACAGGCTGGAGTGGCGGCAGTGGACAACGGTTCCTCCGCCTGAACCTTCAAATTATTACTGCTTATTGACAATGCACCTGGTCACCCAACAGCTCTAATGGAGACATACAAAGAGATTCATGTTTTCACGCTTGCTAACACAGCATCCATTCTGGAGCCCACAGATCGAGGAATAATTTTGACTTTCAAGTATTATTCTTTAAGAAATGCATTTTATAAGGCTATAGTTGCCTTACAAAATGATTCCTCTCATGGATCTGGCAAAGCAATTGAAAACTAATAGGGTTCACGATTATAGAACATTCACAATTCATGGGGAAATGGTCATAATATCGACATTAACAGTTTGGGAGAAGTTGATTCCAGCCCTCACAGATGACTTTAAGGAGCTCAACTTCAGTGAAGAAAGTAACTACAGATGTGGTGGAAATAACAAGAGAACTAGAATTAGCAGTGGAGCCTGCACATGTGACTGAATTGCTGCAATCTTGTAAGATTTTTTTTTTTTTTTAAATATATTTTATTGATATTTTACAGAGAGGAAGGGAAAGGGATAGAGAGCTAGAAACATCGATCAGCTGCCTCCTGCACACCTCCCACCAGGGATGTGCCCGCAACCAAGGTACATGCCCTTGACCGGAATCGAACCCGGGACCCCTCAGTCCGCAAGCCGACGCTCTATCCACTGAGCCAAACCGGTTTCGGCGTAAGATTTTTTTAAAAAAAATATATTTTATTGATTTTTTACAGAGAGGAAGGGAGAGGGAGAGAGAGTTAGAAACATCGATGAGAGAGAAACATCGATTCAGCTGCCTCTTGCACACCCCCTACTGGGGATGTGCCCGCAACCAAGGTACATGCCCTTGACCGGAATTGAACCTGGGACCCCTCAGTCCGCAGGCCGACGCTCTATCCACTGAGCCAAACTGGTTAGGGCAATCTTGTAAGATTTTAATGCAACTCTAAGGGCAGGACTAACTCACCATGTGCCATAAGCACACTGTACCTTTAATCCTCAGAGAAATCCAGCAGAATAGGCATCGTCATCAGCCCCATTTTACAGGTGTAGAAACTGAGACTCCGAGAAATTAGAAGACTAGTCCAAGGTCACAGGGCTAGTACCATGGCAGAATTAGCATGGATCCCAGCTCTGCCTATATCCAAAACCCCTGTTCTCCTCACTCTACTGGGACCCTCTCCACTAAAGGTTGTCTACCATGCTCCCCACTCATTGAGGGCCCACCTGCTTGTGCCCCTCTGCTCCCTTCTAAGGCAGTGCCTGCTCTCACCTGCAGGGGCACCCCGACATTGTTGGCCACCCTGCGGATCAGGGCCTCTGAAACTGCATTCGAAGCATAGCGCTGCTTGTTGTTCACCTTGATGACAGGGCCCTGGGGAGAGGGAAACCAGGAATCAACAGTGAGGCCGCCAGGAGGCCCAGAACCAGCCAAGCTGACAAGTTCTGAGAAAGAACCAGGGCACCTCACCTTGTGGAATAAGGGCCGGTGGTTCTCCTCATGCTTGTCCCTGTAAGAGGCAGTTTAAGAGCAAGAGATGGCAAACAGGAGCCAGGCCTGTAAACACCCACCTCTTCCACAGCAGACATCACTAACGGATCACAGCATGCTTTCCCACCAGCCCAGCAGCACCTGAGTCATGGCAAACAGTGTTCTAGGCAGCCTCTAGCAATAGATGGAAATAAGTTCGCAGATAGAGCTCAGGCATTATGTGACTTTGACCAAGCTCAGCCTGGGAGCAGTCAGAGCAAGTTCCCACTGAACCTCCCAGTTGATTGAGTAAGGGGAAAGGGGAAGAAGCCATGGCTCAGGGTTACGCCCAGCTGTCCAGCTGTGTGAAGACTGCATGCCTGGCATGGTACACTCACAGGTAGTTGGGGTGCACAGCATGGGCCATGTCTGCGCTGATCATGTAGGACTTGGGTATGGCTTCCTCGAAGGCCGTCAGGTGCTGGGGTGAGGCCGAGATCCGCCGCAGCACCAGCTCCGTCAGCAGTGACTGTGCCCCCTGGGCACTTTCAGACCCCACCTGCCAACAGTAGAGACCTGGCTCTGGGGGTCTGGGCTGAGGGACCAGAGTTGGAGGCCAGGGAGAGGGGCCTAAAGCACACACTGGCCCAGGACCCCACTGAGTCACTGGGTGAGGAATGTGGGATGTTATCAGCAACTTCCCCAACCCTAGTGTCACCAAAAACCTGATGGTGAGCTGGGGTCAAACTAATCCTCAGTCATCTCTGGGGCAGAAACAGCACTTTCTAGTGCAGCGGTCGCCAACCTTTTGGACCTCACAGACCACCAGTGGCCACCGCTGTTCTAGTGGGCTCCCTGCACGGCCCCCTTCCTTCTCCCAACCCTGGTAACCAGGGCTCGGCACAGGTGCCCCACCGCAAGGATGAACCTTCTTTTACGCGTGTAACAGAGACTCTGTCTATGGCATCTCCTACAACAGAACATCCACGCTATCGCTAAGCACATGACATGCCAAGGTGAGGTGACATTCCTACTTTCCTGTGAAGCTACACATGGCCGTGCTCAGTTCTGTGGAATGTAGGCAGTGATAAATGGCGTCTTTGGGTCATGCCCTTTAAAGGATGGGCAGGCACTACCCCTATGCCCTTTTCTCCCTTCCTACTAACTCAGTATAGACGTGATGGCATGAGTTGGAACAGCCACCCTGGGTCCTGAGCTGGGAGCCCTGTGTTCAGGATGGCAGAGACCTGTCCCGAACTGCTAACTCTGACCTGTGCGGTTACATGAGAGAACCACCCAGCTGTTCAAGTTCTGTTACAGCGTTTAAGACAGCAGCCCAGCTGTCTTAAATGAGGACCCCCCATGTGCTGCCCTGGGGCTTTGAGGATGAAAGGGCACAGAGAAATTGGGAGGTATGGTCACACTAGAGGCAGATAAAGGCTGAGCCAGAGGGGACCGAGTGCTAAGGGAGCACAGGCAGCGTCTCCCCTGCTGGCTCAGTGGGCGCCTGGCATGGGCTGGCCATGAAAGACTCCCCAGAGGGTCCCCCAGCCCAGCCCCCCGCATACCTCTTCATTGTCATAGAGGGCAATCATGCGCACATGGGGATCAGCAGCCAGGGAGGCAGGGGCCGCGCAGGAATCGATCAAGGCCTGGTTTGGGGGGAGGTGGGGACCAAAAGCATCATCCTCACCCCTCCTGCTTCTGTAACTCGGCCCACCAACACCTCGGAGGTGTCTATCCCCACCCGCCTGAGGGCACTGCCTGGGAGAGGGTGGTGGGGGACCCTGAGATGGGAGAAGCCACCCTATGGGGTTCTTCTCCCACACCTTCCCATGCAAAAGACAGGCAGATGTGTAGGATAGATGGGAAGGGCTGAGAATCTCATAAACTCAAAAGAACCACACAGATCATGCAAACTAATTGGCCTCAGCAAAAAGATTGAGGTCCAAGGGAGTGACTGTGGTTCCATCAGGGTGACATGACTGGCTGGCTGGTGGCAGAAGTGAATATGTGTCCCAGGTCTAGCTCTGGTCTCAATTACAGCCCAAAATCTGTCTCTAAGAACAGGATGGGAGGGAAGAAGAGGTGTAAAAAGGGCAGAGGGAGGGGCAAGGGTAAGAGGAGAAATGGTGGGAATACCAGGGTGGCTAGGAGGAAGAGATCCCCAGGCACAGAGAGAAGGCTGGGTGGGCGTAAGCCTGGGGTAGGGGGATAGAGAGGAGCAGAGAGAGATGGGTGATACTGCCTGATGGGCTAAGGCCTTTCCCTGGAAGCAGAGTTAACTTAAAAAAGAGGCAGCAGGAGCAGGGTTAGGACAAGACACCATGGTGCCCCAAACAACCTCTCAGCCCTCCCCCACTGCACCCCAGCCTCCAGATCAGTGCAAGGATGGAGCCAAGAGGCTGCAGCATTTAGACCCCTCCCCATGGTCCACCAGCACAGCAGACTGGGAGGGGTGGGGGGCTACAGCTATCTCACAACTGTTGGGGCTTCAGACTGCCTCCCACCCCATTATTCCACCTCTCCTGGGGCTGTGTGCCCCGTGGGGGTGCCCCAGCTCACCTGCAGGGCACAGAAGCAGCTGTGCAGATTGTCTAGTCGAGGGGCAAAGATGAACTCCTCATAAGCACCACCCAGCACCTAGGAAGACAGGACAGTCAGCCTGACCTTTAAACCCTCATCCCAACTCACCTGCTCTCAAGGGCCGCAACCTCTCCCTGACCTCTGGCTTAGGACTATGATACTGCTGTGCAGGGCTGAGTGCAGAATGGGGTTGGGCTGGAGCAGAGGGAGGGGAGGTTGCAGGCCTATAGTTCCTGACAAGTTCCTATGGGACAGGAAAAGGGAGAATCTGAATGGTCACAAGAAAAGCTAAGGAAATAAATAAAGGAAGAGAACAGCTAACACACAGAAACTTAGTGCACGTTCCAACAGGATCGAACATCCAAAGCCTTAGCAATGTCCTATGGTCGGCAACTGGGAGGGACGTGAGGGCAGACTCCAGAAAAGGAGTGGGTACATCGAGGCCTCTTGCCCTCAGAGGTTCAGAACCAGTGTGGGTCACAGAGGACAGGGCCACCTGTGGTAGAAACTCCTAAGAATCTTGGAAAAACGGATTCCCAAACCCCACACCAGAAAGTCCGGGAAGCAGGTCTAGTGTGGGAAACTACCATTTTTTTGACACAGAGGTAGGTGGTGTGTCTTCTGGGATGAACAGAAATGAGAGTAACTGGGGGACTGGCAGAGTTGGTGAGTGCTTCGGGGGCACACTGGGACAGGCTGGGATTCCTGAGGTTTCCCCCCATGAGATCTGCAGCCATTCCTCACCGCAGGCTGGGTGTCTGCAAGGCAGAGCTCCATCTCCAATATGTCCTCAGGGCTCAGCCCCAAATGGCCACAGAGAAGGGACATGAGGACCGAGTGATGCCGGTCATCCTGCAGGGCAGAAGGATGCTAGGAGGAGGGTCTGCTCTTCCCTCCTCTCCCATTCTCAGGGGATCAGTCCCTTCCACACTGCTCACCCCTCCCGGTGAGCAGGGGACTGTCTTACTGCAGCATTGAGAGGCCCTGGCTCAGCAGTCCCCTTCTCCAGCTCCTCCTGGACTGCTGTGGCAAGGATGGGGACTCTGTGGGGAGACACATGAGGAGGGGCTGTAGGGAAGGCTAGAGGGCAGAGCAGGGCGGCATACCTCAGCTCAGGCATCTCTTGATGGGGTGCCCTTGCCCTTCAATTTCTAGTCTACCCCCCATCAATGGCAGAGTAGTGAGGGCCCTTGGACATCACCTGGGCCCCAAGAGTAGAACCTGAGGGCGGCTACCATTAGGTAGTATTCTCCCAGGTCCCACTGGGGCTCCTTCCATCACCGGGTGCCACAACCCATCCCTCCCGGTCACCACAGCCCTTGCCCAGTCTCACAAGTGTGTCTCTGTGTTGGGCCCAAAGTTCTCATTGACATTTCGCTGCAGATGGATGGCCAGGTGTGGGATGCGAAGAATGGGCCGGTCCACATGCACAAGCCGCTGCTCCAGCCGGTCTGAGGTAGGGCACTGTGGCCAATCAGGCCTGGTCAGCCCAGACTGCCTCCCAACCACAGCTGGTTAAAGCCCCCACTTCACACAAACTAACCAAGGTGGTCCTCTGACCTGGACCATCCCAACCCCCTTCCCCAGGGGAGCTCTCCACAGGTTCCCTGAAGGAAGGTGACAATCTTCAGGCAGTTGAAGCTGAGAACCTCCCAAGTTCCATCCGTTACTACCTTGATAATGATGCGTCCAGCCAAGGTCAGGTCACGGTCAAACCAGGTGCTCCAGATGCCACCACCATAGGTCTCCACACCAACCTGATGGAAGCCCACTTGGCTGCGGCGAGATCGCCGTTTCACCTGAGGGTGAAGATGGGGAATGTGATGTCAGGGAAAGCTGCTTGGCATGGTTTGGAGATGAGAAAGACTGTTCACAGGCTAAGTAACAGAATGAATACTCAGGGTAGAGAAGGGCCCAAAGTGTGGAAGAGGCCCTGCTCCAGGGAATAGTGCCCCGAATATGTACCTCTTGGCTCTCTTCTGTCCTGTTCCCTGCCCCTCCCATCTCAGCACAGCCCCAGTTTCTTACCCGAAGGCAGGGGCTGTCCGTGTGGGCACCAATGAGGCTGAAACCATTGCCAGGAACATACTGGCCTCCCACAGCAAAGGCGATGATGGTGGAGGAGTTCCTGGTCAGGAAGTACTGGGGGCGGGGGAGGGGAGGTTTTGAATTGGATTAGCCAGCCTGCTGGCATATAGGACTTTGAGCCCCAGCCTAAGGACCTGCCTTTTGCCCCTGCCCCATCCCTGGTACCTTGCTCTCGGGCTTGAGATCCCAGCTCTCCGTCTCCTTGAGTTCATGGAAGCCAGCCTGGAGGAGACGGCTGCGACACTCGGCCACAACTGTGAGGAAAGACCTTGCTCACAGCGATGGAAGCCGGTAGGGGCACACCAACTCCCACTCTCCTCCGCTGCTCTGGGCACTTACCGTGGAAAGGAGAGGGACTCAGGTTCACGAACTTGATGAGTTCCCGGGCCGCAGCCTGCACCGCCTCTTTGCTGGCCCAGCCGTTCATGGCCACCTAGGGGAGGGGGCGCTCAGAGGCTCCAGGGACTTCCACCCCAACCACGAAAGGGACCGCTCCAAGGCTCAGAATGCTGCCTCTCCTAGTTCCTCGGAGAGACGCAAGCCTGACCGAACCTCAATCTGCAGAAAGCTCCGGCGCTCGAGCCAAAGTATCACAACCCCAGCAGCGATCCCCGCCCAGCTCGTCCAAGACGCCGCGCCCCGAATCCTTAGCCCGGCCCCCAAGTCCCGCCCCACGTGCCCGCCCAGCTGAGAAATCCCGGTCGGGTCTCTAACTCCAAGCCTGCCAGCACCACGTGCGTGATCCCTTTCCGAAATTAAAGCCCTATTCTCCAGGGAATACCCCAACTCCCCTCCACCCTTTCCTCCCGCCCCCCAGTCTCTCGCAGGCCACCCTTTTACAACCTCAGGACGGTCAGGTCACGCGGGGCTGGGCTTTCGGTTTCGCTCAGGGATGGGCGCGGCCCCAACCCTGCGTGCTAGGGAGCTGGGGCCCGAGCCCGCCGGGCTGGGTCTGAGACCGAATTTCGAGCGGGGCGGGCGGTGGCCACCTACCTGCATTGGCCCCACTCGTGGGCTAGACTTTACTCGCTAGGCCCTTGCACTTGGCCAGCCCCCGCTCTCGCCGCGCCAGGCCCGGCCTCGCTGTCCGCCAGTCCCCGCCAGCCCTGCCCTGCCCGCCTCCTCCGCGGCGATGGCGGGTGCCCTCTGCCGCACCGGAGGTTGTAGGACAGCCGCCAAACACCGTCCCCACCCCTCCTGGAGGTCAGAAAGTCAGAAAAAACTTGCCCCGCCCGCCAGCTCATCTGGTCTGACGGATACTGTACAAAGTGCCCTCTCTTTCATAGGCACCCTGTGATGGTAAAAGCAACACGACTAATGGTCATGGAGCCTCACCATGAGCTTTGGCTTTATGATAAAGCTTGAGGTGTCATCTCATTTAATCTTCACAACTGCCCTATCGACTTTGTACTTCTACTGTCATCATTTATACATGAACAAACCTACACACAGAGACCAGTAACCTGTCCAAGGTAGTAAATGGCAGAGGTGGAGTTTGGACTTAATTAATTAATTACAGGGCCCTGGAACAACCCACTCTCAGATCTTTTCTGGGCCTTTCTTTTTCTTGGTAAGTGTTATGTTACTTGGGAGGCCCCTGAGGGACAGAAAAGTTAATGACTTGCCCAAGATCACACAGCTGTTTGGAGACATCTGGGATTCGACTCTAATATATGTACTCTTTCCACAGCTTAAGACAGAAAAAACAAACAAACAAACAAAAAAACTAGATCCATATGTTCTTGGAGGTATTTCTCATATTCCCGTGTCAAGAGTGGTGAGTAGCAATTTAATAAAACCATTCACCTGCCTAACCATAGGCTCTGATCAGGACTCTTGGAGGCCTCTAAGTCCTGCTACCAGGGGTGTTGTGAGCATCCCAGGTTTGACTGGTGGATGGAGCAATCTTCATGTATGTACTGGGGTGGGAATGTCCAAGGTTGGAAAGGTCCTGCAGTCCTCACTTCAAAGGAGTAGATATTGCAGGGGAATGTTCAGGAATATACATACTTGCCCAGCTGGTGTGGCTCAGTGGTTGAGTGACAACCTATAAATCAGGAGGTCACAGTTCAATTCCCGGTCAGGGCACATGTCTGGGATGGGGGTTCAAGGCTCTATCTCCAGTGTGGGGTGTACAGGAGGCAGCCAATCAATGACTCTTTCTCATCATTGATGTTTCTATCTCTCTCACTCTTTCCCTGTGAAATAAAAAAATTTTTTTAAAGAATATTCACACTAGATGATAAGTTAAATTCATGGCATTCCCTAACCATTTATGGAAATGCCATCTATATATATAAAAGGCTAATATGCAAAGTTTCCTCTCAGGAGTTCCACCAACCAGGAGTTCGGTTGCTCACTATGACATGTGCTGACCACCAGGGGGCAGTGCGGAACAAAGGAAGGCCCTGGCCAGCAACTGGCAGCTGGCAGCTGCTAGGGATCCTACCTGTGCATGAATTTCGTGCACTGGGCCTCTAGTTATGTATAAAGGTTCAGTGTTGACGCGACATGAAGAAAATATTCTTGGGGAAGGGACACATTCGAAGACAGTGAAAAGAGCTGAAACGGGTACAATGTGTAAGGGAACGAGAATTAAAGAAAAATCTTTAATGTTCTTTAAAAAAGAGTACATGTAAATGTGAGAAATTCAAATATCACTAAAATGCATAGTTTAGAAAGTTAAAGATAAACTGAACATCCGTTCTTTCTTCTTCTTTTTTAAAAAAAATATATTTTATTGATTTTTTACAGAGAGGAAGGGAGAGGGATAGAGAGTTAGAAACATTGATCAGCTGCCTCCTGCACACCCCCTACTAGGGATGTGCCCGCAACCAAGGTACATGTCCTTGACCGGAATTGAACCTGGGGCCCTTCAGTCCTCAGGCTGACACTCTATCCACTGAGCCAAACTGGTTAGGGCTGTTCTTCCTTTAAAATATATTTTTATTTCAGAGAGGAAGAGAGAGATAGAGCATCAATGATGAGAGAGAATCATTGATCAGCACATCCTCTACTGGGGATCGAGCCCACAACCTGGGCATGTGCCCTGATGGGAAATCAAACTGTGACCTCCTGGTTCATAGGTCAACGCTCAACCACTGAGCCACACTGGCCAGGCTGAGCATCCATTCTTTATAAAAAACAAAACAAAACCCTCTTAAGAAACCACGAAGAGAAAGGATAAAGGCTATTTGCCAGAAATCCATAGCAGACATTAATGGGGAAGTACAGAACTGCTCCTATTCAAATCAGAAGACACAGGTGGACTGTTACCACTGGTAGCAAATGTGGACCTGCAGTCAGAGCCAGCACCACAGAACAAAATAAACAATTATACACGGGGTGCCGAAACTGGTTTGGCTCAGTGGATAGAGCGTCAGCCTGCGGACTGAAAGGTCCGAGGTTCGATTCCGGTCAAGGGCACGTACCTTGGTTGCGGGCACATCCCCAGTAGGAGGTGTGCAGGAGGCAGCTGATCGATGTTTCTCTCTCATCGATGTTTCTAACTCTTTGTCCCTCTCCCTTCCTCGCTGTAAAATATCAATAAAATATATTAAAAAAAAAACAAAACAAAAAACAATTATACACGGGAAAGTAAAATTTGTCATTATTTGTAGATTATTTGATTACTTAAAACCTCCAAGAAAATAAACTGACGAACTTTTAGAACTGGTGGAAGGGATGGCCTGATGTTAAAAATTATCGGCTTTCCTGTGCAAGAATCAGCTAGAATATGTAATAGTAAAAATGTCCTATTTACAAAAAAGTACTATTAAATTCCTAGGAATGAACATATGAGAGACCCAATCATACTGTAACTAAGGAAATGCAAGTTAAAAATGAGATACCATTTTTTGATTTGTCAGATTAGCAAAAATGAAAAAGATTGGTAATATCAAGTGTTGGAGAAGGCTTGGAAATACATGCCTTTATACCCAATTTCTGTGATACAACCACTCCCTGGGATGATTCCAAGTTGCCAATGTGAACTGAACATGGAATTGGGAAGAGATTTGCAAAAGCACAGCATTATATAGATTCCTCCCACCATCTATACTAATAAAAGCCTAGGTGGTCCTGGCGCCCTCACGCGACGCCCTCATGTCATCACAAGATGGCCGCCACAAGATGGCCAGCAGGGGAGGGCAGTTGTAGGTGAGCAGGCCTGCAGAGGAGGGCAGTTGGGGGAGATCGGGCTGGCAGGGGAGCAGTTAGGTGTCAATCAGGTCGGCAGGGGAATGGTTAGGGGGGGATCAGGCTGGCAGGCAGAAGTGGTTAGGGGCAATTAGGCAGGCAGGCAGGCGAGCGGTTAGGAGCCAGCAGTCCTGGATTGTGAGAGGGATGTCCGAGGGATCCCAGATTGGAGAGGGTGCAGGCTGGGCTGAGGGACCACCCCCCCACCCTTGTGCACAAATTTCATGCACCAGGCCTCTAATAGAGATATAATAGACATTAACCCCCAAAGCATAGATTTACAGTAAGGTAATTAGGAAAATGATGATTTCTGAGTATATATTATTTCTGTTTATAATATAATTTATGTAATTATAAGTTTATATAATTGAAATTTTAAGTGATTACTGTCTTTAACAATGGGATCACAAGTTCCTGGAAATTTGACAGTTTCTATGAGCTGGTCCCAGTTGGCTCTAGCACACAACTTCACCCATACTCTATCTATATCTTTGATCCTCTAAGTATGATTTTTTTGACATGGACACTTTTTAGAAATTTAAGACAAGATTTCTAGTGGATTTGAATGCATGTTAAAGTGTGAGACACAGTGTTTGAATACCGTGTGGTAGTAAAAAATAATGTGAGGCCAATCTTTATGTATTGTAGAAAAAAACTCCAAATATATTGTTGAGTGAGAAAAAGCAATTTGCAAAATAATGTTTACAGGGCATTTAGGTAAAACTCAAACAATTAGCTAATTTCTAGATTTTATAAAAATATACATGAAAATGTTTGGGAAAGTGGCCGTGTCTGGACTGGGGGATGATATTGGATATGAGGTGGGAGGACCAAGCGGGAACTTTAGCTGAAAAGAGTTTCTGAGAATCATGCTTGCCTCCAGCATCCTGAGAAAATCTTCCAGGATGCTGGAGGCATATTTATCTTTTTGGTTTAACAAATGCCTCTGAGTTAACATTGCACTCGGTTATACACACTTCAGTGTGAGTTGATTTGATATGCCTGTCTCTTCTGACCCATCAGTTTATGAGAGAACTTTCTAAGTGGTAGTTTGTCACATAATTATTAAGAGTGATTTGGGAGCCGAAACCGGTTTGGCTCAGTGGATAGAGCGTCGGCCTGTGGACTGAAGGGTCCCGGGTTCGATTCCGGTCAAGGGCATGTACCTTGGTTGCGGGCACATCCCCAGTGGGGGGTGTGCAGGAGGCAGCTGATCGATGTTACTCTCTCATCGATGTTTCTAGCTCTCTATCCCTCTCCCTTCCTCTCGTTAAAATATCAATAAAATATATTAAAAAAAAAAAGAAGAAGAAGAGTGATTTGGGATATAGGAGACCAAAGCAGTGCTGTAAGGAAGAGTGCTGTGGTGTGTGTGTGTGTGTGTGTGTGTGTGTGTGTGTGTGTGTGTGTGTGTGTGTGTGTGTCCTGCCTGTCCCTGTCTTCTAAAATGGGTGCAGAGTGGGGCTGAATCAGATGATCTTGATTTCCTGATGCCAAGACAGCCCTGGGTATCTCATTGCTGGTAGATATCTTGGTGGTTTAATGAATAAGTAATTTGCTTTTGGGTAAAAGGATAGGAACTTGCATAAACTGTACAATTTGTCCTCTGACAGTGTTGTTGGAAGGGCACTTTAGTTTCCAACATGTATCTTCTGCTCAAGTTATGTTTTCCAAGCAAGACTAAATTGATCAAAAACTACAACTCCCGCCCTGACCGGTTTGGCTTAGTGGATAGAGCGTCGGCCTGCGGACTGAAGGGTCCCAGGTTCGATCCCGGTCAAGGGCATGTACCTTGGTTGTGGGCACATCCCCAGTGGGGGGTGTGCAGGAGGCAGCTGATCGATGTTTCTCTCGCATCGATGTTTCTGGCTCTCTATCCCTCTCTCTTCCTCTCTGTAAAAAAATCAATAAAATATATATAAAAAAATAATAATAAAAAAAACTACAACTCCCAGGATGCCTTGAGGTGAGTAGCTCAGGCAAGATTATAATTTCCAACCAATTATGTTCTGGGAGGGAGGTTTAAAAAGCACTTTATATAGTAGTTACAAAGAATGAAGCACCTCTATAGATATAAATAAGGAACAAATTCCAAGATAGACTAAGTGAAAAGAACAAGATGCAGAATAGCAGTTATGATATGCTGCCATTTGTATGTGTGTGTGAACACACAGGCACACATATATATTCTTATATGTTTAAAATATGCCACAAGGAAATAGTAACTGGCTCTGGGAAGGAGAAATGGAAGGGCTCAAGGTCTAAGGTGAAAGGTACACTTCTTTTTTCCTATAAATCCTTTTGCACTTTTTGAATTTTTTTCTACATACATATATCACCTACTTTAAAAAACTAAATAAGTAAATTTTATTTATTTTTAAAAAATATATTTTTTATTGATTTCAGAGAGGGAGAGGGAGAGAGATATCAAAACATCAATAATGAGAGAGAATCACTGATCGGCTGCCTCCTGCATGCTCCACACTGGGGATGGAGCCCACAACCCAGACATATATGTGCCCTGACTGGGAATTAAATTGTGACCTCCTGGTTCATATGTGGATGCTCAACCACTGAGCCACACCGGCCAGGCAGTGTTCTATATTTTTATTTGCTAAATCTGGAAATCCTAAAAAAAAAAAAAAAAATGACATGGACCTACCAGTATACACACACCAATATCACTTGCCTGGTTGTGAGATTGTACTGTAGTTATGTAAAATGAAACCATTGAGGGAAACTGGGTGAAGGGTACACAGAATCTCTCTGTACTATTTTTGCAACCATCTGTGAATGTATAATTCTTTCAAAATAAAAAGGTTTTTGAAATGGCCCTCAAAAGAAAACCCACTGCTCCTGTTGGTGATAAAAACAAAGAGATACATGGAAGTGCTGATTATTAAACCTTGGAAGTTTTATGGAGCATTGTAAATTGGCATTTTGCAAAGGTCTGAGATGTATCCCTCTTGAATGTCAATGATCTTGTATAGTTATTGACAGTAAAACCAAGTGGTTATATGGTGGGCTCAGGATTAGACAGTGTGGGTTCAAATCTGACTCCTCCATTGATTAGCTGCAGGCCATATTTGCAGGGGTGCGCTGGAGTCAGCACATACTCCATACTTGGTGACATCAGGCAGAAGTTATACTACCAAGAATGGCAAACATGACAAACCAGGGCTAGTTATTTATTTATTTTATTCAAGAGAGCTAGTTGTTCAGCATTTACCACCACACTATAGACTTTGAGCTTCAGTTTCCTCATCCATAAAATGGGGGAAGATAACAGTAATAACCTCATAATTTTTTTTAAATTAAAATACATTTTTATTGATTTCAGAGAAGAAGGGAGAGGGAGAGAGATAGAAACATCAACGATGAGAGAGAATCACCATTCAGCTGCCTCCCGCACACTCCCGACTGGGGATCAGGCCTGCAACCCAGGCATGTGCCCTTGAGCAAAATCAAACCCAGGACTGTTCAGTCCTCAGGCTGACGCTCTATCCACTGAGCCAATTCAGCCAGGGCACCTTATAATGTTTTGAGGATTAAATGAGACCATGCCTGGAGGGTGCTATCATGAAGTCTGTCAAATAGTAAGTAAGCAATAAATGTTGGCTATTCTTATCTCTCACATCAGTATCTCTCATATTAAACTGTGAACTACTTGAGGCCAAGTTCATGCCTTACTCATCTCGATATCTTTAGTGACTGGCACAGGGCCTGAAACACAGCAAGGGCTAAATGAATGCTCTCTAAATTAATGAATAAATGACAATAGTGCCTTGAGGTCCTCAACCTCCAGGAAATTTGCATTTTATCAGAGACCTATTAGGGCACACTTGGATCTTTCATCATGAGATTTTCAGGCCCTGTGGCAGGCTGCCAGGGAGGTCTGGGCGGCACTCACACTCCCCCCAAGGTAATGCCCAATGCCTTGAAGGCCTGGCCCTGGCCTCCCTAAGTGGCACTCTTGGAGTGCACCCCTATCGCTGGGGACAGGACCTCACATCTCCGTCCTCAGGGAGCCAAGATGGGGCATATCTGGCTCTGAGCCTGGAGCCTGTCTGACTAGAGGTCATTTAATCCTCGCTGGATTTGTCCTGTTTGTTTTAGTGAACAGGGCTGTTTACTTTCATTTCTTACTTCTAGGGGCGCTTGCTCATTTTGCTTCCCTTTTATTTACTCTTTGCTAGCACTTGGGTTTGAGTAAATATATCTATAAAGTTCCAGAGACTAGGTTATTCTGTGTCTGGTATTTTAATGGCCTTTAAACAGTGTCTGCTCAGGTAAGCATTTTATAGACGGGTCGAAAAGATAAAGATTTCTGTACTCAGTGGCTGCTGATTCCTTCCAAGCTGTCAGCTGTCTACCAGCAGCCTGTGAATCATCAGTAATAAAAAGATGAAAAGCTCACACCCATCCCGGACAGAGAAACCGACCCACCTTGGTCAGCCAGAAATGGGATGTGGGTACTGTGGTAGGTGTTTCAACTCTAGGGCAGTGCTTGGGGTAAGAATGACCGAGAGTGATTTTTAAAATGAAGATTTGTGAGGCCCACACTTGAAAATTCTGATTTGGAAGGTTTGGGCTAAGGCCCAGGGATATGCATTTTTAACCCATGCTGCAAATAATTCTGCTATCCTTAGATTACTCATCTGTTATTTTGAAAACACTGATGCCAGGGGTGGTCTGCTGCATTGTAGGGCAACGTGGAGAGAAGCTCCAGGACCCAGAGCGGGGTGGTTGGAGTGGTTCCATGGGCATTTAGCATACTGCCCTTAGCCGATGATGAGTATTGCGCTGGCTCTAACTTGCTCAGGCTCTAATTTGACAGTTACTTGAGGGCAGGGACCATGTCTCATTCATCTTTTATTCCCTGTAATTCAATCCCTAAGAGAGTGCACGGCTCACAGGTTGGTGCTCTGCACTGGCGGGGACATTCACACCAAAGACAGACCTAGACACAGGCAAGGTCCCCTCAGGATAGCCTGGGAGCCAGTTGCTGGGAACAGATGTGGTGGAGAGGCTGAGCCTCATGGTCACCTGCTCACTTCTTCTTGAGCTGGGCTGGGTCTTTCAGAGGCTGAATGGGCAACGCCTGGACCTACCGCTTTTTTTTTTTTTTTTTTTTTTTAGGCCTCTCCCTCTGTCTTGGCCTCTCTGCCTTAACTTGCAGAACCCATTATGACATCATCGGTGTGATTTGATACAGTAATGTCCTCGCAGCACCCAGGCCTCAGGTTAGCCTATTGTGGCCCATGTGTAAATGATGACCCTGAGCTAGTTGTATTCCAAAAGGCTACAGATGTAGACTTTCTTTTTTTTTTAAATATATTTTAATATTTTATTGATTTTTTACAGAGAGAAAGGGAGAGGGATAGAGAGTTAGAAACATCGATGAGAGAGAAACATCGATCAGCTGCCTCCCGCACACCCCCTACTGGGGATGTACCCGCAACGAAGGTACATGCCCTTGACCGGAATCGAACCTGGGGCCTTTCAGTCCGCAGACCGATGCTCTATCCACTGAGCCAAACGGTCAGGGCTAGACTTTCTTTATTTGAAGACCTCCGAGCCAAACGGTCAGGGCTAGACTTTCTTTATTTGAAGACCTCCACCCTCATTTTCCAGCTCAGCCCCTTTGTACCTTCCCCAGTCAGTGTGCTAATTACTTTTTTTTTTTTTTTAATTACGGCTTTTATTTTTTTTAATTTAATAAATCTTTATTGTTCAGATTATTACAATTGTTCCCCTTTTTTTCCCCCCATATCTCCTCTCTACCCGGTTCCCACCCCACCCTCTGCCCTTACCTCCCCCACACTGTCCTCATCCATAGGTGTACGATTTATGTCCAATCTCTTCCCGCACCTCCCACACCCCTTTCCCCCAGAGAATTGTCAGTCCACTCCCTTTCTATGCCCCTGATTCTATTATATTCACCAGTTTATTCTGTTCATCAGATTTTTTATTCACTTGATTTTTAGATTCACTTGTTGATAGACATGTATTTGTTGTTCATAATTTTTATCTTTACCTTTTTCTTCTTCTTCCTCTTCTTAAAGAATACCTTTCAGTATTTCATATAATACTGGTTTGGCGTTGATGAACTCCTTTAGCTTTTTCTTATCTGTGAAGCTCTTTATCTGACCTTCTATTCTAAATGATAGCTTTGCTGGGTAGAGTAATCTTGGTTGTAGGTTCTTGCTATTCATCACTTTGAATATTTCTTGCCACTCCCGTCTGGCCTGCATAGTTTCTGTTGAGAAATCAGCTGACAATCATATGGGTGCTCCCTTGTAGGTAATTAACTGTTTTCCTCTTGCTGCTTTTAATATTCTCTCTTTGTCTTTTGCTCTTGGCATTTTAATTATGATGTGTCTTGGTGTGGTCCTCTTTGGATTCCTTTTGTGTGGGGTTCTGTGCACTTCCTGGACTTGTAAGTCTATTTCTTTCACCAGGTGGGGGAAGTTTTCTGTCATTATTTCTTGAAATAGGTTTTCAGTATCTTGCTCTCTCTCTTCTTCTGGCACCCCCATAATTCGGATGTTGGTACGCTTGAGGTTGTCCCAGAGGCTCCTTACACTATCTTCAAATTTTTGGATTCTTTTTTCTTTTTGCTTTTCCGGTTGAGTGTTTTTTGCTTCTTTGTATTTCAACTCTTTGTCTTGATTCTTATGGTCCTCTAGTCTGCTGTTAGGTCTCTGTATAATATTTTTTATTTCAGTCAGTGTATGTTTAATTTCTAGTTGGTCTTTTTTCATATCCTCGAGGGTCTCACTAAATTTATCGGCCTTTTCTAGGAAATTCTTGAAAAACCTTATAACCGTGGTTTTGAACTCTATATCCAGTCATTTGTTTTCCTCCATTTCTTTCATTTGTGATCTGTTTCTTTGTCCCCGCATTTTTGCTGCTTCCCTGAGTTGGTAGAGTAGCTTTGTGTGGTAGGTGTCCTCTAGGGCACAGTGGCTCAGCCTCCCCAGTTACCTGAGGTGGACACTCTTGGTGCACCCCTTTGTGGACTGTGTGCTCAGCCTTGTAGTTAAGTCTTGATTGTTGTTGGTATCACTGGGAGGAATTGACCTCCAGGCCAATTGGCTGTGAGGATCAGCTGTGTCTACGCTGGGAGAACTTCTGTGCTGGAGACAGCCTTAAGAGACAAGACTTGCAAAATTGCAAAAGCCTCTGTGCTCAGCTTGGATGGGGAGGAGTTTCAGGGCAGAGCAGACAGCCTTGGTTTCCCATCAGCCCTGCCCTATAAGGCCCCTGGGTCTCAGTGTCCCTCGGTAATCACTGCAAGCACCTCTGAGAGAAAGCCGCCCTCGAGTTTTGCCCACTGCCAGACAGTCCAGTTTCTCCCCAAATGAGTCGGGGTTCCCAGAAACTTGCCTGGAACTGGAGTTCAGCGCAGTCGGGAGCTTCCGTCTCCCTCCCGCTTTAGAAAGCTAGCTGCGCATTCAGCCTCCCGTGCATTCAGCAGTCAGTCCTCTCTGCGTGCGCGTGCCTCCAGACCTCTGCCTTCCACAGCTCCCAAGTCTCAGTGTGCTTTCTCTTTTCCTGACAGTCCAGATTCCCTCCGAATGAGTCTGGTTTCCCAGCGTCTCGCCCGGGACTGGAGTTCAGTGCAGTCAGGAGCTTCCTTCTCCCTCCCGCTTTAGAAAGCCAGCCGCACACTCAGCTGCCCGTGCACACAGTCACCCGTCCTCTCCGCGTGCGAGTCTCCGTACCTCAGCCTTTTGCAGCTCCTCTGAGTCTCAATGTGCTTTCCTCTTTCCTTCTAGTTGTAGAATTTCCACTCAGCCAGCTTTCCTGTGGTTCTGGATGGTGTCCGTTTTGTCTTTCAGTTGTAGTTTTGATATTGTTGTGCGAGGCAGCAGTTTAGGTGTTTACCTATGCTGCCATCTTGGTTTCTCCTCTAATTATCTTATTTGTGTGTTTTCTTGTGTATTGTCTGTTTCCCCCACCAGAGGATGAGCTCCAGGAGGGCACAGTCCACAGCTGCCTTGTTTGCCGCTGAATCCCCAAGGCCTAGCACAGTGCCTGGCACATAGTAAGTGCTCAGTAAAGATTTTGTGGTTGTACTAACACAAGAATGACAATCTTTGTGGGCTCCAGCCATCCATTCATTTATTCATTCAACAAGCATGTTTTGCACATCTGTTGTGGGTCAGGCTCTTGTCAACCTGAGTAACTCCTTTTCTGCCCCAGGAGCTCCCAGGCTGGTGGTGGAACGCTGGAGACACATCCTTTGTGTAATACACCCTGACAGAGCTATATATCCAAGGTTTAACAGAGATGGGGTTGCAGGGAGGAGCACAGGGTGGCAATGACAGGCTCTTAAGCCAGAGAAATGGTATGTGGTCTGGCAGGATTTCCATCCAGGGGGCCTCCTCTGCCTCAAGGCCTCTGTCTCTGCTGACAACCACGGCTGCTTGTTTCTGCTAATATTGCAGCAGGGTGCATCTTTAGAAGCAATCTATAAAACACCATTTACAGCCATAACTAAACCACAAAAATCAATCCCCAACGCTCACTCCCATCAACAAACATGTGTGGAGGGCCTCCCAAGAGTGGTGTACAGTGTTGTTTTTTTAGGTGTACAGTTTTAAGGGGCTGTGGGAGATGCAGGGATGAATGAAATGAGGACTCTGAGCCAGGGGGCTGCTAGGGAGACAGGACGTGGGGGGGATGAGACCATCAACCACACAGAGTGTGTATGCCAAGGAGTGAATGAAGGCCCTGGAACTGTGCTGTCCAGTCCAGTAGCCAGAAGCCACAAGTGGCAACTGAATATTGAGAGGTGCTGGACATGTAAAATAATGTACAAAAATATGTATAATATACCTCATGTGTAAAATATTGATTACATCTTTAAATGATAATATTTTGGATACAACGTGTTAAATATACATTATTAAAATTAGTCTGTCTCTTTTACCTTTTTGAAATGTGGCTAATAGGACATTTATAATGGCATAGGTGTACAATTCAATACTACATCATCTGTATATTGTATTGTGTTTCCATCACCGTTTATTCCCCCTTTATCCTAACAAATGTCACCAAAAAAACAAACAAAAAAGAAAACACCCCCAAAACACAGCAAAACAAAGAACTAGCTAAGATAGTGATACTTCTAACTTTCAGTTTGTCATTTTATTTAAAAATTATTTATATCTGAAACTAATATAAAACATTGACTGTCAACTGTAATTGGAAAATAAACTAAAATAAAAATAATTATTTATGAAAAGAAATAAAATGGCATATGTGGCTTCCATTGTATTTCTGTTGGACAGCATTGGTCTAGGACAGGGGTGGGCAAACTTTTTGACTCGAGGGCCACAATGGGTTCTTAAACTGGACCGGAGGGCTGGAACAAAAGCATGGATGGAGTGTTTGTGTGAACTAATATAAATTCAAAGTAAACATCATTACATAAAAGGGTACGGTCTTTTTTTTATTTATTTCAATAGTTTTATTCATTTCAAACATTTTAACAAGAAGAATGTAAACCCTAATTATGATAATTTGAAACTTCAAAAAATGGAGGAATCATAGCACAATAACATACCTTATATTGAAGATGGCAAAGGCAAAATAAAATTGCCTAACAAAGGAAAGGTACAAAAGCCTTTCAAATTAAACTTAAATATAATAAAATAATTTAAAACTAAAACAAATAGAAAAGAACAAAATGTGTAAATAGTAAATTAAACATTTTCTTTAGTGCAACTTCCAAATGATGCCCGGGACGTAGATGTAGATGGCAATGTAGACTGGGTTGAAAGGTTTTTGGTCTTTAAAACATCAACTTCAGTGGGAACAGTGTTGTTGGTCTCCTTTTTAGCTAATGCTCTGATACTGTGCTCTCCAGGGGCGTGTCTCCCTACATCACCACGATAACGTGTCTACGCATTCCCAGGGTGATGTCGCATTCCAGGGTGATGTCGGGGGACACGTCCGTGGGCATTACAAGGAGCCTCTGGAAGATTAAGAGGTTGTTCCTTCTACTGAATGGGCGGATATAAATCCGCCCACTCAGAAGAAGGAGCTGCGGCCTGTTTCCCAACGTTGCCATGTTAACACTGCTGCTGGTGAAGGAGCGGAGGGGAGAGCAAGAGAACCCTCCGCCCTTTTGGCTCCGCGGGCCGGATAGAACAGCCGAACGGCCGGATCCGGCCCGCGGGCCGTAGTTTGCCCATGGCTGAGTTGAGGGGACCCAGTGAGGGGGGCAGCAGGGGGTGCCAAGGAAGGGGTAGGAGACTTTTGAGAAGTTTGATGGTGAATGAAGGAGGGAGGATGGCAGCACAAAGAGGCAACAGAGCCCCAGGAACAATGGGCATTTGTAACAGACACTCACCCAGCTCTTCTTACTGCTCAGGCATCTTCCAAAAATGGAAGCACTTCCAGCCACTCTTCACCCAGTGACTCTAGCCTCCTTCTCAATCCTGACAACAGGGACTTGGCCAGTGAGCTGAGGTTAGATGCTAAATATTGAGAAAGTTAACCCAGGCCATTCATTGCAAGGTGGGTTAAAAATACACCACCCCTCCCTGACTCCCAGCCCTGGACCCTGGGCGAAGGGCAGTGCTGGGAAAGGGAGGGGAGATCTGGGGCCCCAGTGCAGGTAGAGCTGGGAGTTTGGTCAATGTTTGAGACGGGGAACATTTCTCAGAGGAGCAGTGTGGCCCAGGAGGAGGAAGTCAGCCCCCAAACCTGGCCAGACAAAGCTTCCAGTATGGACACATTTCATCAGGGGCCTCAGGCAGCCTGGATCTGAGGTTCCTGCCTCTGCCCTCTCACTCAGACACACAGAGAAAGAAGCTGTAAACACTCAGATGCAAGGATTAACTCTGCATGTGGTGTCTGGGACATTGTGAACAACTCTTGGCAGCAGTATTTGTGTCTGTGTTAGATTGATCTTTTTAACCACCAGTACCTAGGACATGAGGCTTGGTACACAGCCAGCGTTCAATAAAATGGATGGAGGATGGAAAGAAGGAAGGAAGGAAGGAAGGAAGGAAGGAAGGAAGGAAGGAAGGAAGGAAGGAAGGAAAGGGAGGAAGGAAGGAAGGAAGGGAAGGAGGAAGGAAAGGGAGGGAAGGAGGAGGGAAGGTTGAACAAAAGTCCAGAAGCAGATTCATGAAGTGGGATATACTTGTTCTATGCTGGATATTTGGATGTGGGCAGCAAGAGGGGTCTCCCACCAGCCAGATCCCACAGTGTCAGGGTCAGATGAGAACTAATGCCCAGCACACAGCACTCCACCATCCTACCTCCCTGCCGCAGGGCCCTCGGCCCACAGCTTTGAGAGACAGTTTATGTCCAGGCTGTAGCCTTCCTGGGCTAAAGCTCTGCCCCTGGTGTCTTGTCCTATTAAGTACTTTAGAAAGCCCCTTAAGGCCTCTGTAAAAGGAAAGATAAAGTGAAGAATTCCAGTTGGGTGAGATAAGCCTGGCCTGGGGGTGGGGTAGCTGAGTTAGTTCCTGGACCAGCAAAAGGACTCACCAAGTGAATCAGGAAGCCTGCAGTTTCACAGTATGGCCACTGGAGGACACTTCGACCATGAAATACCAGATCTTCACCTCCCAACCCAGTCTTTGAGTCCAGACTCAACAAACATTTAAAAATCATCACAATATTGATAGCTCTCCTGTATTGAATATCCGATACACGCTAAACGCCTTAACATACACTATCTCATTTAATATTCACTACAATTGCTGTGAGTTATCTTGGCTGTTTAGGTAAAACTGAGGCTTAAAAAAGCTAAAGAACTTGCCTGAGATGGCTCAACTATGTATGCTTTGGGAGTAAGGACTTGAACCCAATACCTTGGGTACCAGCCTTCAACAATGAATGCACAGCCCAGTTGGTGTGGCTCAGTGGTTGAGCATCAACCCATGAACCAAGAGGTTGTTGGTTCGATTCCTGGTCAGGGCACATGCCCAGGTTGCAGGCTTGATCCTCAGTAGGGGGTGTGCAGGAGGCAGCTGATTGATGTTTCTATCTCTCTTCCTCAAATTCCTCTCTTTCTAAAAATCAATAAAACAAAACAAAACAATGAATGCACAGAAGCTGAAAAAGGACTCTCTGGGTAGAAGCAGAGACCTCGGAGAGATGAGAACAATTTACACACATGAAATTGGAAGATGGCTTACAGATACTTTGTACATTTTATATGGCAATGTTTCTCCCCTCCCCCCGAAATGATGTTATTAAATAAATGAAGTGTTTCACAATTCATGGTATCTTAACTTGGAGGAAATAAACTCATTGTAATACAAGACTGGGAAAGAGAATTTTTGTTTAACACTTAAAAAGCACTTAGTATATATCTGGAGCTATTCTAAGCACTTTACATAAAGTTAACTCAGTTAATCCTCACAGCCGTCTCTGAGGTATGCACTGATATGGTCCCCATTTACAGATGAGAAGCAGAGACAAGGAGAGGGAAGCAACCTGCCCAAGGTCACATGGCTGGTCAGAGGCAGAGCTGGGACTAGGAACCCAGGTAGTCTGGCTCCAGATTTTGTCTCCTGGAATTTGGGGAACCTCTCCTTGAGCAAAGGTGGACAAGCAGGAGGTGAGGAGTCAGGATCGGCTCAGGCCTGGGTTCCCTAGGCATGGGGGAAAGCGGAGGGGGTATAGCAGAAGGACCCAGGAAGGGGGCGGGGTGCTCCAGTCTAGGGAAGAGCTGAGGCCACCCTGGCCCTGCCCCTCTCCAGGGACTGGCAGTTTGGAAGTGCAGTGTGTGGCCAGGAAATGGCCGGATTGGATTACAGGGAAGATTAAAGGAGCTAAATTGGGCCTGGGGCTGAGAGAGATGTCCCAGAAGGGAACTGCAGAGGGCCAGCAGCTGGATGCCGGAGAGGCTGCCAGAGCTAAGGGTGGGGGCAGGGATCTCACAGGAGGCAGGAAGCCCTTGTGAGCTCTGCAAGGCTGGAATGTGGGGTCACCAAGCAAGGGCATCCTCTTAGAAAGAGCTGGGGGTGAGGGCAGAGACCCTGACCCCAGAGAAGGGGCGGGGTGGGGCATGCACCATAGGGGAGGTGGAGACAGATCTAAAGCTTGAGGTATTCATGGGGAAGGGGGGAAGAGGCCTGATCTGGAGAGGGAGGGAAGGGGCTGGGACCAGACTCGGGGAGGGGTGGAGGCCAGAGACTGAGAGGGGGAAGAAGTTGGGGCGGAGACTCAGCCTGAGCCCCGAGAGGGGGTCTGGAGCTCCAAGCTTGCCCTGGCTGTTGTTTGCAGGGTGTTGGTGGAGAGCTCTTTGCACTACACAGAGGAGCAGCTGGAAACAGCCTGGGTCCCTGGACTGCCCTCCCACAATCCCAGCCTCCCCGCTCCTCTCTTCCCAACCCCACTCCCAGCCTGAGTGGCAGCACCGGCTGTAGTCCCTCCCAGTCCCCAGGGCAGGTGGTCAGTGGTCTATTCTGGTGCGCAGGGTGGCCGGGACAGAAGAGGAAGAGAACCTTGCCCCTCCCTTTGAGGCTGGATGGGGAGGGGCACCAGGGGGCTCTGTGGGACAGGAGGGATGAAAAAGCTTCAGTGCTCCATTTTCAACAAACTATATCTCAGGGTCCTTAACATTGGGAAGGGAAATGTATCTGGGACTTTCTAGGTGGCTTTGGGGCCTGGGAGCTGGGCAGTGGAAATCCCCGGCAGCTGACAGTGGATTCCCCAGTGGCTTTTGAGCCCCGAGGCTGCAGGAGCAAGCCTAGCCCCCAGTGCCAGTCCTCCAGGCAGCCTCTCCAGGACGGGATTGTGCCTTCTGTTGCCCAGGCCCTCTCCCAGGCCAGTTGGGGGCAGTCTGGGGCCAGGGCGCACTCAGGGGAGCCTCTCCAGCTTACAGGGGAGCCCCAGTGCCTGGCTGGTCTGAGGGTGGCACAAGGCAAAGCAGCCCGCAGTGGCCTCTTTATTCCCCACACAGAAGATCGTCAGTGTTCCCCCGGGACTTGTGGGATAAAGGCCAGACTCCTCCGCTGATGGGACCTGACTCCCTAACAACCCGCCCTCTCCAAGCCGGGGCTCTTTTCTGGAGAGCAGTGGGATTGGGGAGAAGAGCAGGGCAGAATGTTGGGAGGGACTTGTCCTCTACTGGACAATGGGCTTTCCAGTGGAGATCCCCCAAGAAGGCCGTTAAAAGAAGTACCTAGAAAGGAAACTGCTTGAGCCTACCAAGTCAGTCTGTGGCGAGGCCTGAGAGACCATGCAGAGAAATGAGCCTGGCTTCCAAGAGCCATTATCTAAGATACAAATCCAGACTGTGTGTTTACTTGCTGTGCAACCTTAAAGAACTTACCTAACCTCTCTGAGCCTAGAATTTGTGATTGTAAAATGAGGATAATAGTTATTTCCCACTATTGTGAGGATTGGAGATACAGTGATTTTTACATGACAGGTGTCCAGTATACAGTAGGTACTTAATAAGTGGTATCACTGTTATTTTTAGAGGTAACATAGCCTCTGATAGAGAGCTTTGGAGTTAGGCAGTCTTGGCTATTAGTCTTGGTCTACACCTGCCGACCTGAAGCAAGGATTCAAGCCAATCCCTGGGTATCCGAGAACCAGCTCTTTATCAGTCAAAGTAGCAATAGTTGATACTCTTTGAGTACTTACTGTGTGCCAGGTGTGCTTGGCAGACAATTTCCCATTTAATCTTCACCGAAAACCTGTGCTGTTATTATCATTTTACAGATGAAGAAACTGAGGCTCCAAGAGGTAGTAACTTACCCAAGAGTGGTAGAGGAGTTAAGCCCAGGTAGTGATCCAGCAGCTGCTCCCCAAACCTCTCTCCTTGCTCACACCTCTGTGGAGTCAAATGGGATTTAGGCCATGGCTGGCTATCTGGCCAGGTATGAGAAGATAGAGGGATGAAGGACTGAGGCTATAAAAACACTGAGGGCCCAAGAAGGTCTTCTGGACCCAAGACTCACTTTCATTGCATACTTGGATGGTTTGGAGAATAAAGAACAGCTCAGGGTGCTGTGGTGGGCTGTGGTCTGGAGTGGCAGAGAAGGTCCTGGGGTCTGAGTGGACCCCAAGCTGACTGTGACTCAGCTGGTTGGAGGAAGAGGAGGATGATCCTTTAAGGCTATATATAGCAACTGTGCATAGTGGCCCTGTGAGGTCATTGCCAGCCTGCTCAGACCCTGTTTAAAGAACCCCACAGCCTCTAAGGGCGGTAGGAAACCTGGAAAGGGTCCAGGACAGCAGTGATCTGACCAAACTGGAGGGGCTGAAACCAAAAAAAGCCTATGAGGAAAGATGAAAGGAATGAATGAATCAGGCAGAAGAAAAGGCTGAATGACGGCACTAAGAACCTGACAGAGAATTCCAGGGGAGAAAGGAAACTGCTTTTCTCTATCTGGGTTAATGTCTAAAGAAAGAAGGGGCTTACAGTTCAGCAGAGGGGTTAGGGTTAGTGAGAGGCTGTCCAGGTGTGAGTCCCAGCATAGGTGAACGAGACTGTGAAGTCTCCTTGGAGTGGGGCTGAGTACCATCCTGCACATCTCACCTGTCTCCGACTCACCCTGATCCCCACACCTCAGTTCTCACACCCCTTACCCTCTTCCGCCTACTCTGTTCAAAGAGCATTTGCTCCTGTTCTGCTAGGGGGTTTCAGTGTGTGTGTGTGTGTGGGGGGGTGCATGTCTGTGTTGGGGCTCCTCTGCCTCCAGTTTCTGCTGTTTCAGGAAATGGTTCAGGACTGGGTGGATTTGGAGAAGTTCAAGGGTAGACTTCTGGGAATTGTGAGGAGGTGGCCAGATATGGTGAGGGGACAACTGAGAGGCTGAGAGCCCTAAGGGGGCTGCATTTGTTGTGTTGGGCAGGACCAGGTGCTCACACAGGGAAGATGAAAGCCTGGAGAGTGGGAGAGGAGGAGGAGGGTGAAGGAGGGAGGATCCTGGAAATGGGGAGAACATGTGTCTGAGGAAGCTGATTCCATTTCTGCTGGCAGGTGTAGCCACATCCATCACCGTGTGGTGCGATTCGGGCTATTCTGGGGACATGCCAGTGATCTCGGTCCCACTTGATGGTGGATTCTGAAGAAAGGGGCCTCTGTCACTCCTCTCCTTGGGGTCAGAATAGAGAGGGATATTTCACTTCAAGCAAGAGAAACTGAGACCAAGAGAGGGCACGCAGCCAGTCCAATGTCACACAGCCTATCCTGACTCCCAGCCACATGCTGCTCCCAACACATCAGGGTGCCTTCCAGGGGATCTTCCTTTAATGCTACCTAAGTCTCCTCCCCTTTCCTCGACTGGACCTCCGACCCCATTCTCACCCCCCCCCCCCCATCTCTGACTGATGCAAATAACACCTGGAATTTATGGGGCGCTCAGAGTCCACAAAGCGTTTTCACCTCCACCCTTCTCATTAGCTCCTCCCCCTTGAGGCTCAGCTTCACCCCCCGCCCTCCCTTCTTCCCTCCACCACCGCCTTTCCGCAGCCTGCCAGACGTCCTATTTGGTAGGATAGGTTGGGGGCTGGGAGGAGGTGAGATTAGCTTCAGACTTCTCCTACTTTGGCAGAAAACCCGCAGCGCTCCATGTCTGTAAAAGGAGCGCGGGGCAGGAGGGGGTTGGAGCCCGGAGAAGGAGCTAGGGTGTGGGGTGATGAGGAGGAGGCGGAGGAGGGGTTTGTGAGAACTGGGGTGGGTGTGCGGCGAAGGAAGGGGCTTAGGGAAGGGTCTGGGGTCAGGTGGAGAAAGCTGGCAGAGGAGGCTACCGCCTGAAGGTCTTAAACTAATGAGATGCGGAGGGTAACAGAAGAGAGGGGGTGGATCGCTGCCTGTGCCTGCGGAAGAGGGGCCAGCGCAGCAGGGAGAGATGAGTTTCAGCGAGAATCCTGCCTCCGCCACTGTCTGGCTGGGCCCCCCAACTCAACCTCCCCCCAGTGATATCAGGGAGAAACAATTGCCTCTGGACATTCCTTCCCTTTTACAGTCACTCGGGCTCCTTAGCAGCCTGTGGAGGTTAAGCAGCATCACAGCTGAGGGAAGGTGCATGGAGGGGGCAGCATGAGGGAGGCTGCTGGGGGAGGGGCTCTGGGAGCAATGAGGCAGGGAGGCTTCTGGGAGCAAGGGCTCGGCTGGGGACCGGTTCCACCCAGAGACTGGGCCCAGAGACTCAGGATGGGAGACACTAAGGGACTTTAGAGATGACCTTGCCTGGTCCCCTTTCACACCTGGGCCTGATTGGGGTGGGGAGGGGGAAGGCGGGTGGCAGGACTTACCCAGGTGGCACAAATGTTTAGTTGGTGAAACCCCAGGATGAGTGCTGTCTCTGTCTTAGCCTCTGGATCGTGGGCCATCCCCACAGCCCCAGGCTTGGGCCTCCCACCAAGTGCTAAAGCTGAGGCCAGAGCCAGGCTCCCCAAGTTCACACCTGCCACACTGTCCCCAATCCAGGCTAAGGATGGAAGCATGAGGTCCTCAGTTGGGAAACAAAAAGAAGAGGAGGAGGATAAGCCCTGGAGAAAGGCGCAAAGGACTCCCACCCCCACCCCTCGCCCCCAGGTGGGTGTGAATTGGTGGAGGGAGGTGTCAGCCCCCAGGGATTCTGGGGTGGACCTGGGGTAAGGTGAGGTGCTTTCAGACAGGGCAAAGTGGAAGAGTCACTTCTATTTCTCTCTTTTTGACCTCCTTCAGTTTTTCTCAATCTAAATGCTCTGTGCTGTCCTGGTCAGTGTCCCCATCACAGCCATCCACTCACATCAGCCACCTGCTCCCTATTCGTGCCATCCGCGGGATCTGGGAGGTCCTATGGGTAGGCAGGGCCCTTGTCTGCCAGGGAGCCCTCTGTGAGGTTCGGAGACCTGCCTAGGCATCCATATGCCCTCCAGACACTCAGCAGAGGGGAAGGTAGGGAACAGTAAATGCAAAGAAGCCTGGAGGCTGGAAAGAGACCCGCAATATGATTCAACAGAAAAGAGGGCAGTGTGCCTGAGTTGAGGTGAGCACAAAGGAGAGGTGAGTGAATTGAGAAGGCAAGGTGGGCAGGGCCAGTCCTGTGGGGACTTGGGGGCCATGATGAGCTTGGGTTTTGCTGGTGCAGTAGTTCAGGGAAGGGAGAGAAAGTGGTGATGGTGAAACAGGCTGTCTCCAAAAGGTATGAGCACTCCCCAGAAGTAACTGAGGAGCAGGTCTGTGAAAGGGGGTTCTTGGTGCTCTATTTGGCTCTGAGGTTACAATAAGCGGCATAGCAGAGACACATCACCTGGGTTCAAATACAAAGAAATATTTTCTAACAGCAGAACTGTCCTCTGTCCCGTGCCGGACATGTGTTAGGTACCCAATGACTCTGTATGGAATGGAATGGGCTGCCTGGGGACGCCAAGTTCCCAGGGAGCGGAGGGATTCGAGCTGGAGCAGGCTTGCTGGAGTCACAATGAAGAAGACGTAAGCCTTAACTGAGAAGTGGGGCCATGAGACTGGTCAACCTCGTGATTTATAAAGTTACCTTCAACCTGAAGTTTCCAAGACTCTCCAAGGTCCGAGTAACTTGGGAAGATCTCAAGCAAACTTCAGGACTGACTTTCTTTTTTATTTGATTCAACAAAATATATTGATAGCACCCACTGTACAAGGCACCATATCACATACACAAATTTGTGAATTTCCCGTCCCCCGCCCCTCTCTGTCTTCTCTGCACTGCGAGCAGCTCCCCTCATCCCCTGAAAATGTATGCCTGCATCAAGTTTGTCTCCACCCGCTCCTTGGTCAGGAGCACCTCTCAGCTGAGGCGATCACTGTCGGCAGTGGTGCTGAAACTATCAGAGACACTGACAGATGAGAGCCTCAGCAGCGTGGCGCCCCCACGTCCCCTGACCTCGCTTATTTCTAGCCATCTGGGCTTTGCCCTCTCAGAGGCCTTGGAGCTCTTCTGCCTGATGGTGGCCTTTCTCATCCTCTTCGCCATGTGAAGGATCTGTCTCCACCTCCCATAGTTCTTTTCCCCGTGTCTTGTCTTCCCTATATGTTCCTTTTCCTATACCTCCCCAGGCAGCCTGGGGAAAGTGGTTGGCTCAGGGTTCAACAGAAGGAAGACAAATAAATACTGTATTAATAAGAAAAAAATATTTGTGAATTTTCTTCTTCTGATAAGTGCTGAATGAACTGGTCTGTCTTGGTGGAGCTTCCCATTTCCAATATCAATCAGCTTAAGAGGTGTGACCATAAAATAATGTAACTGCTAAATTTATTTTTTTTTTTAAATATATTTTTTGGTGTGCTGCAGAATTTTTTTTTTAAATATATTTTATTGATTTCTTACAGAGAGGAAGAGAGAGGGATAGAGAGTTAGAAACATCGATGAGAGAGAAACATCGATCAGCCGCCTCCTGCACACTCCCCACTGGGGATATGCCCGCAACCAAGGTACATGCCCTTGACCGGAATCGAACCCGGGACCCTTCAGTCCCCAGGCCGACGCTCTATCCACTGAGCCAAACCGGCCTCGGCGTAACTGCTAAATTTATATATTTAAAGTGTGTCCCCCCCAAAAAAAGTGTCCCAAGGATGTTCATAGCTGCATTGTTTATAATAGCAAAATACTAAAAATAATATAAATGTCTATCAATAAAAAAAAAATTGGCCAAATAAACTATTGCAAATTTATTCAGTGAAATACAAACGAGGATAGTAAGAGGAATGACTGAAAACCTCCCATCAAAGAAAAAAGCTGGACCAGATTCATACTTCCTGATTTCAAAACTCACTGGAAACACACAGTAATCAAAACAGTATGGTACTGGCATAAGGACAGGTATATCGATAGACCAATGGAATAGAATAGAGAGCCCTGAAATAAATCCTCACATACATGGCTAAATGATTTTCAACAGGGGTGTCCAGACCATTCAATGGGGAAAGACTGTCTTTTCAACAAATGCTGGAAAAATTGGATATTCATTTGTGAAAGAATGAAGTTGGACCCTTACCTTAACACGGCATACAAAAATGAACTCAAAATGGGTCAAAGATATAAAACTGTAAAGCTCTTAGAAGAAAATACAGGGGGTAAACGTCATGACATTGGATTTAGCAATGATTTGAATATGAAACCAAAAGCACAGGTGATAAAAGAAAAAATAGATAAACTGAACTTCATAAAAATTAAAAACTTTCGTTCATCAAAGGACACTACCAACAGAATGAAAAGGCAACCCACAGAATGGGCCTCTTGCATTTTGAGATGAGTACATTAACCATCCAAATAAGTTTTTATTTTTTTTAGTGTGTTCACTTCTAAGTGGTCCCTGGGGAGGCTACCAGTAAACCCAACCCAGCGGTACTGCTGCTTAAACAGAGCCCTCCTTTTTCACCTGTCGTCCAAGCCTCGGAGTGTTGTTTTGCTGTCCTCCATGGTAGCAAATCCTCAGCGGTGAAACTTAACTTTGGAAACAGACCCAAGTGGTTCAGAGCCAAGTCTGGTAGAGATGTTGGTTTTTACTAGAGAATAGGTGGATTTTTATTTATTTACTTATTTGCTTTCTGCCTCATTTCACAAATACACTGAGCTATTGGACTAGTCAGAAGGGTAATTTCATGTGTGTGTGTAAACTTTTTCCTTTATTGTTTTACAAAGTGCCATGAACATCTCTTCCATGCATATGTGGGAAAATCCCCTACTGATATAGTATAGTAGGATAGTTGGATAAAAAGGCTGCTGGTAACAAGAATGACAGACACCTGAAGCAAACTATCAGATTAAGGTGAAAACACATCACCTGGCAAATGCCCACCAGAGAAAACAGGGTTGGAATATTCTTACCAGAGAAATCAGAATTAAAGTCCAAGGGCTTTAAAGATATGGGATATCATGTAAGTACTTTTGGCCCCTATCTCCACCCCGTTAGCCTCTAGGTAGGAATGGATCCTGTACATCTCTTTGCATCCGATGAAAACATGCATTTTCTTTTTTTCTCCCCTTAGCTCTTCCTGAGCCCTTGAGGTGTCTCCACATTTCCTCATCATCTCCTCACTGCCCAAATGCCTTTCCTGTAAGTCCTACTGATAGTCATTGGGGGAATCATCTGTCCCCCTGTCTGTTTTTTGTTTTATTTTTCTGGGGCACACAATCTTCAGCCGGGCGCTCTTCGGCAGCCCATGGCTGGCTCTCTGGCTTGGCCTGGGTTCTGACTTGCCCTCACCTTGTTCTTTTCCCTCACCTTCCGACTCCCTCTGCTTTTTTTGTATCCTCTCATCATCGGGCTGTCCCTCGTACTGGTGCTTTTCCTCATGCTTTGGCTTCCCCTCCATTTCTGCCTTTTCTTCTTCATAGACTTTCCTTCATCTTGTGTCTCTATATCATCTTCAGTCTTTCCCTCGCTTTCCAGCTTTCCGTCGTTTTCACTGTAGAGTTTTTCCTGCTGAGACAGCCCCTCCTTTTCCTGTCCTGCAGGGATTCTGGATAGGTTCTTTCTCCTTTTCTAGCCTTGCAGAGTGCTGGGGACAGACACGCAGACCTGTGGACTGGGCCAGGACTGCACCTCCTCGCACACATGAAGCTGGCTTGTCCCTCGCCTGCTGGGGCAGCTCAGGGGGTTGGTAGCACATGGGCAACAGGAGTGGACAGTGCGGGGTAGAAGGGCAATTTCCTTATGTGGACTGGAAACTGTTTTCAGAGAGGAGCCCCACAAATGTTTTGTCATCTCCAGCATTGTGGAAATAGGTGCGCAGTTTCCTACAGTAGATTAGTCAAGATTGTCTGACTACAAGTGACAGAAGCCAACACCAAGTTCCTTAACTGAAAAATAGGAAAAGTTTATTGGCCTCAAAGCAAGGAAGAACACTGAGAGAGCTCATAAAATTGAATAAGAGCTGCAGAACCAGGGCCTAGAATTTAGGATTGCCTGCCTGGCAATTTTCCTCCTCTCCAGGTGTCTTTGCCTCTCCTTACATGTTGACCTCTCTTTCCTCCAGAAAGACTTTCCCAGCAGGTAGGAAACATGGTTGCCACAGGCTCCAATTTAGTAATCCCAGTTCCATCTATAAATCCCAGGGAAGGTCTCTGATTGGCCCTGCTCAGATCCAGCACTACCCTTTGAGCCAATCACTACAGTAAGAGGGATGAAGTTCTAAGACTGGCTGGGAGCAGAGTCACTTATCCACTCCTGGTGTGTGTGTGTGTGTGTGTGTGTGTGTGTGTGTGTGTGTGTATGTGTGTGTGTGTGTGTGTGTGTGTGTGTGTGTGACATTTGTTACCAAAATAAGGAAATGAGAAAGGAAGCTCACAGGCTCCTTTGAACTACAACAAGGACAGTGCTGCTGGAATGTACTAAGAACCCACATGGTCTCCAAAATTCTCCAGGAGTCTAGAATCTAGTTTGGGAGACGAGACACAAAAATAACCAGAACGCAACAGCTTGCAGTGACTCCAAGAATGGATAAGAATAGCTGGAACTCCCCACCGACCTCATAAGCTTGTCTCTTGGGTAAAAATTAGACACATAATGTGAAAGGGCTTTGAAAAGACAGCAGTAACAAAGCTCTTTAAGATCACCTGGCACATTCACACCCACCCTGGGGACAAAGCATGGGCCCTGGAGTCAGACTGCTTCAGCAGAGTGGCATAGAGTAGATGCTTCATACATGTCAGGTATTATTATTATTTTTGCATATTGTTACCTGAGGCTCTTCAAACATGTATAGGGTAAACATGGCAAGGCTAGTATTCTCTCTTTACAATGAGGACACTGAGATTAAAGGACTTGTCTGCTAGTAATTAGTTCTGCTGGTGATGGCAGAGGTAGGGAAGGACCAGAACTCTATTTCCAGGATTTGCATTCCAAAAGGGTCAGGCCTAAGAGAGGCCTGTGGAGCACCAGGTGGAGGTGTGGAGAGACAGCAGTGTTGATGGAGAAGTGGGCATGTCCTGTGGGGTCAGCCAGTGCCTTGCAGATGGGTAAGACCTTTGCAGGGCTCCATTCCTGCTGGGGGCTTAGAACATTATGGGGGTGGGAAGTGAGTGGGGCTTAGCACCCCAAGCCTTCCTCCACCATCTGACACTCATGCCTCCTCCTCAGGTACCTGGCCCCCACCCCCAGAGTTTCTCTTCTGTGCTCTTGTTTACTGGACCCATGCATTCTCCTCTATAAATACCGGCTCTGGTATTTCGGGTTGGCAGCTGTTGCTGTCAGGGAGATGGCTGGGTTGACATGCGGCTCGTGACAAACCCCTGGTGTGTGTGGGCGTGGGTGATTTGGATATGGGGTTGAGTCAGAGAGGGTTGGAGTGGACACAAGGGGGCAGAAGCCAGGTGAAGTTGGTGGTGTGGGGGTGAGAGTGTACGTAGCCATTGGAAACTGAAAGTACACCAAGACCATTCTGGGAAAACACTCTGTTGCTTATAAACTTGAGGCCATGTCCTCATCAGTAGGTGGGGAGGAAAAGGCCTACACTAGTCTAAGGGGAAACTGAGGCTCAGAGCTAGAACCCAGGTGCCAATGGACAGCTCTGGCCATGATTGCTCTCAGACCCTAGGGCATGCTCACACTCTCAGGCTGCCTAGAGACCCTCCTCCTCTAGTTCTGGCTGGTGGACTCCTGGTCTTTGCCTGAGCCCTCCCAAACCTCTGCCACTTCCAGAGAATCTTTGGGAAAATGGTGACTTGGAGCCTTTCTTGAGAACAGGCCTTGTCCCTTCAGGAAATGACCCAAAGTCTCTTGGAGCAATGACCTTGGAGCAAAAAGGAGACCCTCAAACTAAATGGAAGCCTCTCCCGGGCTCTCTCCCCTGACTACCGCCAGTATGAGGCCAGCACCCAAAGGCTGAAGGGGCCTGCCTGGGGGTTCCGGCGTGCTTGCTGCCCTGCTGAAGCTGTTGGCAGCCGGCCATTCTTCTGCCCTCCTAGGTGGATCAGCCTCTCTCACACCCCTTACAAGCCCCCCACAGGCCTCTTGCGGGGGAGCTGGGCTCCCCGCCCCCTCGCCAGTGGCCGCCCTTTCCTGGCAGGACAGCCGGATCCTGCAGCTGTCAGGGGAGGGGCGGCGGGGGCTGATGTCAGGAGGGATACAAATAGTGCTGGCTGCTGGGGGCCCGGTGTCCCCTGCTGAATCCACTCTCTAGCCGGCCGCCTGCCCGCCGCCTCCTCTTCGCCTCCCAGCCTCGCCCGCGCCGCCACGATGAGCCAGGCCTACTCCTCCAGCCAGCGCGTGTCCTCCTACCGCCGCACCTTCGGCGGGTCCCCGGCCTTCTCGCTCGGCTCCCCGCTGAGCTCGCCCGTGTTCCCGCGCGCTGGCTTCGGCACCAAGGGCTCCTCGAGCTCGATGACATCCCGCGTGTACCAGATGTCGCGCACGGCGGGCGGGGCGGGGGGCCTGGGCGGGCTGCGGGCCAGCCGGCTGGGGACGGCCCGCGCGCCCTCCTCCTACCGCGGGGGCGAGCTGCTGGACTTCTCGCTGGCCGACGCCGTGAACCAGGAGTTCCTGACCACGCGCACCAACGAGAAGGTGGAGCTGCAGGAGCTCAACGACCGCTTTGCCAACTACATCGAGAAGGTGCGCTTCCTGGAGCAGCAGAACGCAGTGCTCGCCGCCGAGGTGAACCGGCTCAAGGGCCGCGAGCCCACGCGGGTCGCCGAGATCTATGAGGAGGAGCTGTGCGAGCTGCGGCGCCAGGTGGAGGTGCTCACCAACCAGCGCTCCCGCGTCGACCTGGAGCGCGACAACTTGCTGGACGACCTACAGCGTCTCAAGGCCAAGTGAGAACCCTGTGCTCCCAGAAACCCCTTCCCACGGGCTGGGCGCCTTGCAGGGAGGTCATCTGCCTGTGTCCCCTGAGCGAGAGGGACTCCAGGTCTCTCTCCTGCGCTCCACTCTGCAAAAGAGTTTTCTTGGAGACATCATGGGGCAGAAATGGAAAACCTTGGAAGGCCCTGTAGACAGCCCCCTTAAAAAGCATCTTAAGATGATGGGGTGATGGTGGTCAGGCAGGCAGATGGGTGGAGGGAGGAGGGGCCCAGGTTCAATCTGAGGGAAAGGGGGTTTGATAGGAGAGGAGGAAATCTGGGACCAGCTGGGAAGGGCAGGGGTCGGGGAATCCAAGCAGTAGCTCTCAGCTCATCTGTGATGAGACCCTGGGGAGGGGGGTAGAGTGGGGAGCTGGGCCCTGGGCCTAGCTGAGGCTGTGCCATTTCACAGGGGAACAGATAATCTGAGGAAAGGGGAGAGTCGGTGGGGGTCCTCAAGGAAGCTGGGAGGCCCGGATGGTGGGTTCCACTGGGCTCCAAGTAGGAAAGGGCAACAAGTATGAACCAGTGCTCATGGGTCCTGCTTCTGACAGCTCAAGTGAGCAGAGTCACCACCCTGCCACCCAGGTCATAAATATTAATCGCACCCCTACATGGGCCAACCTGGGGCCAGGAACCAGGGACATAGAGGTGGATAAAATAGACAGGCTTCCTAATCTCAGCGATCTGATGGGGACAATCTGATGGGGACATAGACTTCCAGGGTGTGGCTCTAGGGCAGAGATTGGGCCACTTCCTGTCCCCTCCCCCATTGGGTGGGGCCTCTCCTGTTTCTACCCAGCAGCCAGGCCTCCTTTCTCTGTTCTCAGCCCACTCTCTGGGCAGTTTTATCCCCACCAACTATCTATTTTTCTTTCTGTCTGTCTGTCCCCACCAGACTGCAAGAGGAAATTCAACTGAAAGAAGAAGCAGAGAACAACTTGGCGGCCTTCCGATCGGTGAGCCCTCATTGATCACCCGGGATCCTTACCTCTCTGTCCCCCCCCCCCGTGTGGCCCCTGGTTTCCCTCGGCCCTGCCTGGGTGATCAGTGACCCTGTCCCGCTTGCTTGACCTCTCCCAGGATGTGGATGCCGCCACTCTAGCTCGAATTGACCTGGAGCGCAGGATCGAATCTCTCAATGAGGAAATCGCATTCCTTAAGAAAGTGCACGAAGAGGTATGCTCTGGGCCCTCCTCCTCAGGGTCCTTAGACACTGGTGAAAGCAGGTGGAAAGGGGGGATCATGGTGCTGGGCTCTGGGAATGGGGGTGTGAGGGTGCCTGGTAGGGGACTGACGCCCAGATGCTCCCTGCAGGAGATCCGAGAGCTACAGGCCCAGCTTCAAGAACAGCAGGTCCATGTGGAGATGGACATGACCAAGCCGGACCTCACTGCTGCCCTCAGGGACATCCGGGCCCAGTATGAGACCATTGCAGCTAAGAACATCTCTGAAGCTGAGGAGTGGTACAAGTCGAAGGTAGGCAGCCTGACCCCTATGTCCCCCTCAAGTCCAGTTTGGCAGTGTTTCCTGTGGCTCCATCCATGGGGAGGAGGGTGAGTCAGGGCTTCTATGCTCCCTTGCCCACCCCCACCTGCATCCTGCATCCTCCTCATGTCAGGGCCCCTCTCTGCACTTAGGTATCCGACCTGACCCAGGCAGCCAACAAGAACAATGATGCATTGCGCCAGGCCAAGCAGGAGATGATGGAATACCGGCACCAGATCCAATCCTATACCTGCGAGATTGATGCTCTCAAAGGCACTGTGAGTCCCTGCCCACCTTGCCTGGCCCAGCCCTTCCTACCTATAGCTCCCACCTTCACTCTGTGACTTTAGGCCCAACACATGCCCTCTCTGGGCCTCTGTCCCCTCAAATCTACCACAGTGGTAAGAACAGGTGGATTGCCAGTTGGGCTCTCAGGAAATCATGAGGCTCCTGTGTGGGGTGCAGATGCTGAACATCAGTGCTGCCTTTTGTCAGTTCTATTGTCTGAGTTTCCACATAACACTTCATTTGAGTTCAGGGTTCCCTGGCTCAGAAGAGTTTGACAACTCCTGGGCTTGACTATCTGGAGTGTCTCCCAGCCCTGAGGCTGTCTTTCCCCGATCCTGGACCCAAGGGTCCCCCCACTTAAAACAACCTGCCCTTGACTTGGACATCCCTCCCCTGCAGAATGATTCCCTGATGAGGCAGATGCGGGAGCTAGAGGATCGCTTTGCTAGTGAGGCCAACGGCTACCAAGACAACATCGCTCGCTTAGAGGAAGAGATCCGTCACCTCAAGGATGAGATGGCCCGCCACCTCCGTGAATACCAAGACCTGCTCAATGTCAAGATGGCCCTGGATGTGGAGATCGCCACCTACCGGAAGCTGCTGGAGGGCGAGGAGAGCCGGTAAGGGGCAAGGCAGGGCTGGCAGTGGGGTCGTGGGGGGGTACTAGGGCCCCCATTCCTGCCATAGTGGGGGCTCAGGATCACCTCAACAAGACCTGGAAGACCTGGAAACAATTTTATACAAGAGGCCACCACTCCACTAATAGCAGAGAATTAACCAAGGCCACCTGAGTAAAAGTGATTTAATTAATAGCTTTTATAAAAAGAGAAATATAACTATTCCCTCTTCTACCTTCAGAATTAAGAACCAGCAGCATAAAACCATGTTCAGCAAACGGTAATAAAATATTACTGCCAGTCAAGGGAGAGATGAGAGCAAAGTGGGGAATGATGAGGTAGGAAAGGGAGGGGCAGATAAAGGAGAGACAAGCTAGAAGAGAGGGTGCAGACTTGTACACTGAGGGCGCACATGTGCACACACACACACACACATACATACATGTGCTCATAGGAAAAGATCAGAATGACAAGCTCAGACATGTCAATTCACCTTTAGACACAGAAGACAGCACACAATTGGAAGGGAACATGAGGTCACCTGCTGGGGTGGAGGAAATGTTCTATATCTTTATTTAGACTTGCAGTTAAACACTGATCAAAACTCACTGGATTGCACACTAAAGATCTGTGCATTTCACTGTATGTAAACTTAACTTCAATTTAAAAGAAGTCATTAACTCAAAAAAAAGATGTCCATTGATACTCATAAAAATAATAATATTGGAAGTTTTTAGAAATCAGCAGACATGTTTAGATGGAGACTTACACATTTCAGGTTTCATAGAGTAACACCTATATAAATGACTTTTTTAAAAAATAATTTTTAATTGATTTCAGAGAGGAAGAGAGAGATAGAAACATCAATGATGAGAGAGAATCATTGTTTGGCTGCCTCCTGCATGCCCCCCACTGGGGATCGAGCCAGCAACCTGGGCATATACCCTTGACTGGAATCAAACCTGGGACCCTTCAGTCCACAGGCCGACACTCTATCCACTGAGCCAAACCAGCTAGGGCTATATAATGACTTTTTAAAAAATATAATTGTTATTGGTTTCAGAGAGGAAGGGAGAGGGAGAGAGAGATAGAAACATCAATGATGAGAGAGAATCATTGATTGGCTGCCTCTTGCACGCCACTCACTAGGGATCGAGCCCGCAACCCGGGCATGTGCCCTTGACCAGAATTGAACCCGGGACCCATCAGTCTGCAGGCCAACGTCCTATCCACTATGCCAAACCGGCTAGGGCAGTGGTCGGCAAACCGCGGCTCGCGAGCCACATGCGGCTCGCGAGCCACCACTGTCATATTCTACCCTTTACCTCTTTGCACACAATATGCCACAATTGCCTAATCCTCACAGCTTCCAACTACACGGTAACATTTAGTGTAGTACAGTGGTCGGCAAACTCATTAGTCAAAAGAGCGGCAAACCGTGGCTCACGAGCCGTGGTTTGCCGACCACTGGGTAGGGCTATAATGACCTTTTAAGGTAGCTAAATGGCATTTCCTGGAACTTGGCCTCACATGTGCATAGGCCAGAGGTTCCCACCCTGGCTGAAGGGCGTACACAATGGATGTCCCCCAGAGCTGCTATCCATACTTCCTGCCGTGTCAGGAGCAAGAAGGGAATCCTGGTGAACTGGACAGTGCAGCAGGATTGGGGGTGTTGGTGTCATGCCAGCAGGTTAGAGATGGAATGGGTGATCCCTCCTAAAGGGACAGTTCCTGGAACAGCTGAAGTTGGCCTTTGACTCTATGCCCTGAGCAATATGGCAGTTGGAATGCTGGGGTCCCTGGGACTGGGACAGCTGAGGATGGTGTTTAGAGAGGATCAGGGCAAACTTGATAGGTGGTCACAGGGAGAGAGCGAGGGTCCTAACCCTTTGGGATTTGATCTCTCTCCTTTCAGGATCAACCTCCCTATCCAGACCTTCTCTGCCCTCAACTTTCGTGGTGAGTGTATGTTAGCAAGTGGAGACCTGGGTGGTGGAGGGCAGGAATCCAGCATGGGCAGTGCTCAAGGCCAGCCAGGAGGGGAGTATGGAACTGTGGCGACAGGACTGGGGTTTGGAGAAGAGAAAGGGAGCTGCTGCCAGGGAGTAGGGGGGTGGGGGGAAAAAGGGGGTTAGGTAGAGGATCTTCTGACAAAGAGATCATTCTATTTTATATCTCAGTAGAGGCCCAGTGCACAGGATTCATGCACTAGTGGGGGTGTGGCCTGCGGGAATCAGCCCACGGTGGGAGCACTGCTGCTCCTCCTGGTCAGTGGAGTGGCTGTGGACCTGCCCTCTGAGCAGCTGCTCCCTGGTGGTCAGTGCGCATCATAGTGACTGCTCGACCGGTCGTTTTAGTTATTCCACCATTTGGTGGCTGGGCTTTTATTATATAGGATGATATTGTATTGACCATGTCCCCTGAACCTTCTGGAAATATTGAGCATCAGCAAACAGCTTCTTTTTCCTGATATACCCAAACTCTGAAGGAACTGGGGGTGTCCTTAGGGGCCTGGCAGCAGAAGCATCTAGGACATTACTCCCTCCCTATAAGGCACCAACCACCCATTGTCTGGCAAATTGCCAAGTGCCACCTCTCCCACCCCTACCCTCTCCGCTGCTTGTTGCACACCTCCAGTTTGCTGGAACAAGATGTTGGATTAGGTTTATAACAATGAAGCCAAACCGTAGCAAAGCCAAACAATGAGAAGAAGTAGCTGCTAGGGCATTGTGCCATTCTGCCATTAGTAATATGCAGATCACATGGCTTTCCAACCCTGGAGAACAGAAAAACACACTATAATGATACATTAGGAACGGAAGTCAGAGTCCTTGGCAGCTTTGCCTTTCCTAGATCAAACCTTTTATATCTTCGATGTTCATTTCCATCAGGGAAAAATACATGCTGGCTCCACGGAGTTACAACGTTCATCACAGGCTGATTGCTTGCTAAGGAGATTCATGAACACCAAACTCTTAGTACCAGGGACCTAAACTTGACCCTCACTATAAAACTCAGAACCTCTCATTTTAGTTAGTCGTTTATACAGATACCGAGTGTGAGCCTTACATTTAAAACTGCTTCATGCTTTTTGAAATGAATAGTCCTGTGGCCATGATAGGGCAAGAATCATCGTTACCATTTCACAATGAGGAAACTGAGGCACAGAGAGCAAGTCACTGGCCACCAACACAATGAATCAGTGACCGACTCCTGTCTGTCTCTCTTTCATTAAGACATCAAGTTACTCATCCAGAGCCTTAAAGGGGGCTGGGTACCATGAGGTCCTCCAAGAATATATCTTGGGACTGGGTTTTGGGTTCTAACTGTCAGGTTACAAATTCATGCAGGGCTCTCCTGCGGCCCAAGGATGGAGAGGGAGCAAGATGTATGGGGATGGAATTGCTGGGTGGCCTGGGCCTCAGGGGTCCTGCCCTCCTGAACCAGTCCACATCTGGAGCACATCTGTTGGTTTCCGATCTCATCTCAACCATGGGACTAACCCTGGGGTCCACAGAGCCACTCACTGGGCTCAAGGACAAGTGATAAAAGTCCTGCTGAAAAAGTACCAGGTCCATATAGAAGGGGTGGAGTCTTCTCTCTGCCCCATGGGACCAGGGGTGGACTCCCAGCCCCTGGAGCAGCCTGGTCTGGACTCGGTCAGGCTGAGCATGTGGATGGTCTGTTACAGAAACAAGCCCTGAACAAAGGGGTTCCGAAGTCCATACCAAGAAGACAGTGATGATCAAGACCATTGAGACCCGGGACGGGGAGGTGAGCAGTCTGCCCGGTTCCTTTACTGGTGGGGGCCATGGGGTGTGTCTGGGAAGCTGTCAGCCAGGTGCTTTCTGCCAGCTGTGCTTGTTTGAGTCCCTATCTGAGGGAAGAGGGGGTCCTGCTGTTCTGGAATGGGGGCTGGGCGGCTGGCCGTGGCTCCATTCTCCTGCCAGCACTGGATTGGACTGTCTTTCTCTTCCTCCCCAGGTCGTCAGCGAGGCTACACAGCAGCAGCATGAGGTGCTCTAAAGCCAGAGACCCCTCTGCCACCAGAGACCGTCCTCGCCCCTGTCCTCACTGCCTCCTGAAGCCAGTTGCCTTCCATCGAAGGGCACCACACCCAGCCACAGTCTCCCCTCACAGCCTCTGACCCTCGCTCACCACCCCCTCATGGTCCCCACAGGGGACATGGCCCATCCCTGCCCGGCACAGGGAGCCCCCAGCAGTGTGAGTCCTGGATGTTGGAAGTGAGCGAGCCTGGCTCTTGGCCGCCCATGGATGTGCTGGGCAGGGCCTGAATGGAGCCAAGGCAGAGCAGTGACCTGCCCCCCCACCTCCGTGACCTCAGATTCTAGCCTCTGGCTTTGGAGAGGGCCCCTCACCCCAGCAGGGTGTTGGGACCCAGGACTAGTCCCTGTGGAGACTGGAGGGCACTAAATTAGCGCCATAGTCCCTTATGTTCCCAGGGCAGGCTTAGCAAGCAGGGGCTGCAAGAGGGAACCCCCGAAGGTGCCAGATGTGGGAGCAGGAGACTCAGAAGGAGTGAGGGTGGGCGAGATGCTGAGAGGAAAGGAGAGGACAGAGGCAGAGCGGTCTCAGGCAAGGTGGCAGGGCGCCCACCTCCCCGTGCCTGCCCCTCCCCCACTGCAGGGGCCGGACAGAAACAATAAAAAGAGAAGCACAAGCCTAGCACGTCCCCTGTTGTTTTGACTGCCAGGTCTCCTCTAGGAGCCCCGGACCCTGTTAAACTGCTTCTCCTGATGGACTGTGCTGCCTTCCTGCCCAGCCAGACTGTCCCCCAGGGCCTGTCACCTCTTCTGCTCCTAGAGCCTCCCTGCCTTGTTTGTGTGTAGCATATGGGGGCGGGAGCTGAACGGGGCATTTGTTGGGGAACCACAAATACCTCCTATTAGGGCCCAATTCTGGGCCTCCTACTCCCTTCAGATCATCAGGGCCCAGGGACACCACGGCTGCTCTTTTTGAAGGTCACCACAGTTCCCCACAGACTGGCTCTGAAGTAGGGCTCCTCCTCAGTTCCTTCCCCAAAGAAACTCATACCTTTCCATGATACCTGCCTGAGCACCTTTATGCACAAGAGCCAATTCAGGAAAAACAACCATGTTAAGGAAAATGAAAAACTTTTTCTTGTTCTTGGAGAAGAAGACCCAATACTCTAAAGCTGTCCATTCATCCTCCATTAACTTATCACTTTAATGCAGTGCTATCTCAAACACTAAAGCACTAAAGAGAAATTTGGGAAGATGGGAGAGGAACATAGGACATGTGAAAAGAAAATTAGGAAATTGTGGAATAAAACATTTACACTGATGGGTAGCCGCAAAGGACAGGATGAAGGCTGTCACTCTTTTCATTCCTTCCAAAAAATAAATTCCAGGTGGATCAATGATTTAGGAAGCTTGATGGATCCCTGTGGGTCTCGGCCTTCCTGACACTCCTCACAGATTGAGAGATTAACCTTTAGAGATGGGAAGAGGGTAGAGATCACAATAAATTCAGATGGTCTGTAGAGGAAATAAACCTAATGGGGCTTTCGTCTTAGGGTGCCTAGCCTGATGTTCCTAAGTGGTGTTTTTTTCCCCCCAGAAACTTCCAAAAGCCTTTCTGGTGTCTTTCTCCCCTCTTTGTTTTTTTTTTTTTTTTAAATATATTTTATTGATTTCAGAGAGGAAGAGAGAGATAGGAACATCAATGATGAGAGAGAATCATTGATTGGCTGCCTCCTGCCCGTCCCTTACTGGGAATCGAGCCCGCAACCCAGGCATGTGCCCTTGGCCGGAATTGAACCTGGGACCCCTCAGTCCGCAGGCCGACGCTCTATCCACTGAGCCAAACCAGCTAGGGCTTTCTCCCCTCTTTGGATGCACTCCTCCCTCACAAGTTGCTCCTTCCCCTCTAGGTTGTAGTCCCTCTCTCTATGAAAGTCCCCTTCCCCCCTTTTTAAATGTATTTTTATTGATTTCATAGAGGCAGGGAGAGGGAGAAAGAGACAGAAATATCAATGATGAGAGAGAATCATTGATCTCTGTCTCCTGCACACTCCCTCCTGGGGATCGAGCCTGCAACCCAGCCATGTGCCCTTTATGGGAATCCAACCCGGGAACCTTCAGTCTGCAGGTGGACACTCTATTTACTAAGCCAAACCGGCTAGGGCTTTCTTTTCTTTTTTTAATCTTCACCTGAGGACATGCTTAGAAAGAGGAAGGGAGAGAGAGGGAGAGAGATAAACATTGACGTGAGAGAGAAACATTGATTGTCTGCCTTTCATATTCTCCCCAACCAGGGGTGGAACTCAAAAGCTGGGTATGTGCCCTGTTTGGAATCGGAACCGGCTACCTTTCAGTGCACAAGGCTTCTTGGTGTTTCTTCACCTTTGCGCTAGGAACATCTGGGGCTGCACCCTGGTCACCACCCTCAGCCACTGTCCACTATTAACTCATGGTCACTGCTTTCCCGCAGTGCTCCAATGGGGTGAACCCTGCAGGCCCCAGAATTACCCCTATCAACCTGTAGCAGAGCTCCAGGTGAAATTAGAAATGGCATTTCTAGGGTCTTCACACTGGAATTGAGGAGGAGGTTTCTTATCCTTGAGCCTGCTGGGGACCCTGGAATCTAACCTAGTCTATGTGAGAGAAACACCTGGGGGAGACTGGGCCCCGGTGGATAAGCGGTGATGTATGTATCTGTGAGTACTTTCTGGAGCCTCTTGGTGCCTTCTTTCCCTTGAATGAGTTATGTGCGTTCATCTACCCCTCAAAGCACAAAGGGCCACATAGGTCAGGGAAGGTCTGGGAGTCAGCCTCATCCTCCAAAGAAAAGCTTAGATGTGGACTAGTCACTATGGTGGAGGGAGAGTAGGAATCCTAGACTCAGAGTCAGACCTCAAAGGCAATGATCCCCACTCTGATGAAATCCCTCCCCAGCCTTGCTCCAATGCCTTGATGAGCAATAATCGAGCTCTGCTTGGAAGTCTCTGTGTCAGAGAACTCCCTGCCTCCATGGTGGCCCCTTCCAGCTGGGACAGCTTTGCATACATCCTTTTCAGCTCACATCTGTGTCCTGTGATGACCACATACTTGTCCTCAGAGCAGAGAGGAGACCCAGACCCACCCTGTGTCCCTCAGTAGGGACACATTCTCTGAGCAGAGCCCTCCTGGGACTAGTAATTCTGGTTCAGAGCCCTTGGCTTTGTCTGCCTCCTTGGGAGCTGGACACTGACATAAGGAAGTTAAGGGTTGGGGAGACAGGTGCGGTGCACCTAGAGAATGGACAAAAATAAACCAAAGAAGATCTGGGTCTCGTGCTGGGGGCACTTAGCATCTTCTCCTTCAAGACTCTGAACACTGAGAAATAAGAGGGCTCACAGAAGACTGACAGCTTCCCACTAGAGCCATGGGACCAGTTCCAGACCAACTGGAGGAGTAGGAAGGACTGTGGAGGCAAATATATCCCTAAACCAGAAACTGAGGCCTCAGTGGGCCCTCTCTGACCCTGTCTGTCCACTCTGGCTACCCTCTCAGCCCCTTGAGACAATGCATCACACCCATTCACCGCTTTCTCATCTTCCTCTCACCACAAGCTTGCCCAGGACACATATGCAAATACATCAGTGACCTTTTGTTCAACACCTAAAATGTCAGCTACCCAAGAGCAAGGTTTTTATTCACTAACTATATCCTTGGTGCCCATAAGAGTGCTTGGTCCATAGAAGGTGCTCATTAAATATTTAAGTACTTGTTGAATGAATACCCACTGGGCACTTTTATTTGCTTTTCTCTAAATTAAATATTTATCAGAAAGGCCCATGGCCCCCACTTCATTCACTGATTCAACCAACATTTACTGAGCTTTGACCATGTTCCAGGTATGTGGTGTATCATTATGAGTAAGAGGAGCTCCCCACTGCCCAGAGAGGTGGGGTGAACTGCCCATATCCGTAGCAGAGGAGGACTGGGCCCCAGGTTCCTTGGCCTCCGGAGCCCAGATCTCTTTCCATGACACCATAGGCTTGTGATTGCTAGTCAGGGCAAACTGGCAGCACACACCCAGCCCGGCGCCAGGCCGCGGGGCACTGTGGGGCCCATTCTGAGGGACAGATGAGCACCTTGCAGACAGCTGCCCTGGGTGACAGGCCTGGCCAGTATGGTGGCTTCTTGCTGTCACAGCTAGTGCAGGCTCCTCCAGGAGAGGGCGCCAATGACTGGAACAGGCCCACACACCACAGGCCCACACACCTCTGCCTGCACATCAATGCATGCCCATATTGTGAATATTCGGACAGGAGACACACAAGCCATGTGCCATGCTCTGTGCCAGGCCCTTTTTAAATAGTTAATATTCATGTTAATATTTAATATAATAATTTAAAGCCATCACGACAACCTAAGTCAGATCATGTAATTCCTCAAATCAAAATTCTCTGAGCTGACTTTCTGGTTCACTAGGAATAAAAGTGCCATGGCCTACAAGATGCTAGGCTGTCTGACCTCATGTCTCTGTCCACCCCACTGGTCTCCTGGCTCCTCTTGGAGGCCACCTCTGCCTGGAACAGTCCTACCTGGACACCTGTGCCATTTTGAAGCTCTAACCACCCTACCACATTCCTATCTCCATACCCTGTTCCATTTTTTCCACAGCACTTACCTTCTTCTAAAAATCTTTATCCTATCTAATAAAGAGGGAATATGCTAATTGACCCTCACGACATAAAAAAGATGGCGGTGCCCACAGCCAATAAAAAGGGAATATGCTAATTGACTGCCCCGCCCTCAAAGATGGTGGCGCCCATAGCCATAAGATGGCGGCACCCAGTCCCCTCAGCCCTGCCGGGGCAGCAGGTGAGTGGCAAGGCTGGGCCCACCCCTAGGCAGGCCCGACCACTCCGTGCGCCTGCCTCCGGAGTCCCCCAGTCCCCTTAGGCCCCCAGCCACCCAGGGCCAGCCCGAGGTGCAGGCAAGCCTCAAATGTCAGCTTCCCAGCCACCCAGGGCCAGCCCGAGGCACAGGTAACCAGGGCTGGCTGAGGCTTGCACTGCCAGCAGTGGCAGCAACAGAGATGTGATGGGGTGTCGCCTTTCCCTGATTGCCAGGTTGCCTCCCACCCCTGAGGGCTCCCAGACTGTGAGAGGGGGCAGGCAGGGCTGAGGGACCCCCACTCCAGTACATGAATTTTCATGTACCAGGCCTCTAGTTGTCTATAATAATAAAAGCGTAATATTCTAATTAGACCGGACAATGCCAGGGCTGCGAGGGAAGCCCGGGTCCCAGATGCCAGAGGGAAGCTGGTGCCAGCAGCTGGGGGAAGGAAGGCCTACTCTTGTATGAATTTCACGCATCAGGCCTCTAGTTTCTTTATAAAGAAGAAATAAGCAACAAACATAAGCAACACAGGGGCAGGAATCCTTGTCTGCTTTGTTCACTGTTCTACTCCTAGTGCCTAGAACTGTGCCAGGCACATAGTAGGAACTCAAGAATTAGTTGAGTGAATGAATAAACCCTGAGTTGGATCACCCCCATTTTATAGATGAGGAAACTGGAGCTTAGAGATGTTAAGATCACACAGTTCATGATTCAACCAACTAATCAGCCAACCAACCAGCCAACATTTACAGACCATCTACTGCATTCCACACAAACCATTGAGGCACAGTGCTAGGTGGCTTTGGGTTATTGGTTTTTAAAGACAGTCTCTAGTCCTTTGTTTTTGATGTTCTATCTGCTTGCAATGTCTTGCCTCTACATTTTAACAATTCAATTTAGAGTTAAAAATTCAATTTATCATCAGTGGTTGCCAGGGGCTGGTGCAGAGGGCATGTTTGACTACAAAGGGGATGCTCAGGCAAATATTTAGGATGATCAGACTGTTTTGTAAGGTCCTGGGGTAGTGGATACACGTATTCTCTGCATTTTTCAAAACCTGAGAACTGCACAGTACAAAGAGTAAGCTTTAATGTATGCAAACAACAAAATTTTCATTCCTCAAGACTTTTAATCTCTATGGACAAAATTCACTATTTAAATTGTTTCTTCTTTTCCCTCTCCATGAACACACACACAAGCACACTTTGACTTTGGTCTCCCAGAATGAAGAAGTGGGATAAGGGGGCGACATTGAGAGTACTTTTCTCCATCTGCAAATGACTCAGCGCTCCTCCTGTCGCTCCTCTCTGCCTTCCCAGGCTTATCCCTCAGGGCTCAAGGTCAGACCTGGGCCTCTCACCTGGACTTTTAAAAAAATTTTATTTTGAGATCATTGTAAACTCACGAGTGGTTACAACACAGAAAAACAATACAGAGATAACCTGTATACCCTTCATCTGGTTTCCCCCAATAGTAACATCTTGCATAACTACCGTATAATACATTATCAGAACCAGGAAATTGCCATTGATATAGTTCACCTACCTTCTTCAGGTTTTATCAGGTTTATATATATGATTTGTGTGTATGTGTGTGTGTGAGTGTGCATGCACACAGGTGCATGCATTTAGTTCTATGCAATTTTATCATGTGTAGATCCATGTGACCACCACCACAGTCAAGATATAAAACTGTTCCAGCACAAAAGTCTCAGTTGGACTTTTAAAAGCAGTTATGTCCCTCCCTGGCCAGTGTGGCTTAGTTTGAAGGGCATCATCCAGTGCACCAAGAGGCTGCAGGTTCGATTCCTGGTCGGGGGGGGGGGGGGCATGTGGATTTTGGGCTGAATCCTAGGTAGGGGGTGTGTAGGAGTCAGCCGATCGACTTCTCTCTTTCTCTTTCCTTCTCCCTTCCTCTCTCTCTCTCTAAAAAGAAATAAAAAATATTTAAAAAAGAATTTGCCAGCAGGCATTTTAAAATAATAAATAAATAAATAAATAAATAAATAAATAAATAAATATGGTTATGTTCTAACTTGATGTTTCTCAAAGTGCAGCCCTTACATGCATCAGTCACCTGGGGCACTAGTTAAATGTGCAGACTCCGGGACCTTCCTAGCACCGCCTACTGAACCCACATCTCTGGGGGTAGAGCTTGATTCTCTGTACTTTTTACAGCTGCCTATTTTGAGAACCACTGCTCTAACTGGCCTCCAACTCTTCCACCTCCAATCCACCCTCCACACTGTGGCTGCCAGAGGGATTCTTCTACAACACAGCTCTGACCATGTTATCCTGCTGTTTAGCACCCTGCAGTGGCACCCAACTGTCATCAGGAGATTGACTTTAGCAAGCAAAGCTCCCTGGGTCAGGCCCCACTTCCCACCTCCACTCACCCTCCCGACTTCAGTTCAATCCTTCCAAACTCCTCTGATTCCTAGAACACATTATCTGCTTTCATCATGTTCTGATTTCGGCCATGCTGTTCCTTCCACCCAGAATGTCCTTCCCTCTCTTCTCTGCCTATTGCAAACCTATTCAACTACCCATTTTTACAGATGAGGACTTGGAGGTTGAGAGAGGCTTGATGTCACCCAGCAAGCACAGGCAGGACCCGCTGGGAGCCAGAATCCACCCCACTCCCTGCTCCTGGTCTTGCTGTTTACCACACTATCATGGAGGCTGCGGAGGCCTCTGGTCCCTCTTCTCTGGCTGTCTGCTCCCCTTCGCCGGGCCTTCCTTCCCATCTGCCTCTCAGACACTTCACCCAAGACCTCCTGTCTCTCTCCCAGCTGGGAATCAGGGGCCTGCGAGGAGGGAGGAAGGGAAATGGGATCGAGCCCAAGGGTAACCCGACTCCTCAGGAGTGGGCTTGCTCGCAGACACACCATGGGGGAAGGGGCTGGAACTCGGTTAAACTTGGTGGGGGTCTGGGGCCACCTGGAGGGAGAGAAGGAGCGGAGTGGAGCCCAAGTCCCCTCCTCTGCTGCCCCCTCCCTCCACAGCTCCCTCGAAACTGGAGCCGGGGGCCCTAAAAATAGCCCCCAGGAGCAATTGCCAGCAGGCCGCCCTGGTGACCTTCTGGGTAGCGCAGGCTGAAGGCGGGCGGGCAGCAGAAAGGCAGGGCGCCGGCCCCCCAGGACTCATCTTCCAGGCACCATCGCCCGGGCGCCCCCCGTGGCCGTCGGTTCCCGCACCCCCCAGCCCAGCTCGCAGAGGCCATGCAGAAATCGCGGGGCCTGCGAGGCGAGGAGGCGGGCACCAGGGCACCCCCCAGCCCCGGGGTGCCTCCGAAGAGGGCCAAGGTGGGGGCCGGCGGAGGGGCCGGGGCCGGCGGAGGGCCCGCGGCGGCCGGGGCGCCAGTCTTCCTTCGGCCCCTGAAGGACGCCGCAGTGTTTGTGGGCTGCGACGTGCGGCTGCGGGTGGTGGTGAGCGGAGCGCCCCAGCCCAGCCTCAGCTGGTTCCGAGATGGGCAGCTCCTGCCTCCGCCAGCCCCCGAGCCCAGCTGCCTGTGGCTGCGGAACTGCGGGGCGCAGGACGCCGGCAAGTACAGCTGCAGGGCCCAGAACGAGCGGGGCCAGGCCTGCTGCGAGGCCATGGTCACAGTGCTGGAGGTCGGAGGTAATGGGGAAGTAGGGGCTGGGTGGGTGATCAGAGGTAGAGGACTGCCAGGGCCATGTGGATTCATCCAGACTTCTTCCCAGGTGCTTTGGCGTCTCAGCTGCACTGACCCAGAAGTGCCCACCAGGAGGAAAGTGCAGGGAAAGGGGTGTCAAGGTAGAGAAGCTCCCCACAGGAAGGTCAGAGGATATGGGTCAGCAGTGGGTAAGCAAAGCCTGAGTGAGCCCCACTCAGGCCTCTCTGGGAATTCCATAGTGGACACCCTCTTAGTTTCCCGGTAGCGAGAGGCCACCTGCAGAAAATCATCTTTATCAGCTCCAGTAAGTTAGACTTGAGACTCCTGATCAACTCCTGACAGGTGTGTGCACCCCTGGTCCGACTGCAATGTTGAGGGGATGGGTCAGAGCTCCTCGCAGTCTGTTGCTGGGGAGGTTGGTATGCTCAGCTCCAGGCTGGTCGGAAGAGGCCATTGGGTGGATGAGTATGAATAAATGGGGTCCAGGGCAACAGGAGATAGGTCTGGGGGCTCCCAGGCATGTATGGAGGTGTGTGCCTGAGAACCCACATGGCAGCATGTGCTTGTGTGCATATGTGTGGGGGTTGTGGGCTGTAGAGGGGTCTGGTGGTACAAGCAGATGAGGGACAGAGGTTTGTGGAGTTGGTGTAGAAAGCCCATGTGCTGGACATATCTAGCGGAGGTTTGGAGAGCATGGAAAGGGAATGCTTAGGCGGGTGCCCAGGGCCCTGCCCATCTTGTGTAGAGTGCTAGTCTTGTGTGTGAAGGACCAATGATGGTTCCAGGCAGGAGAGTGTCTGAGGCTGGGCTTGGTGCTGAGGGTCCTGTGAGTGTATGTGCCTGACCAGGGCCCATTCTTCTTAGGTCCTTCTTGGGACTTCCTTTTTGACCTTCTCTAGGCCAAAGGCAGAGCCTTAGGCTAACTGAGCCTTAAGAAACAGAATTATGAAGAAATAAGCTGCAGTTAGGGGAGATGGCAACGAGCTTGGGGGGGGGGGGTCACTGAGTGTGTCTGGGCAGTTTCAAGAGGGAATTTTTACTCCATCTGGCTGGTGTCATGTAGGGGTACATCCTTGGGGGCTGAGGAGGAGGCGTAGGGATGAAGTGCCTTAGTAGCTGGAGGGGAAAGAAGGTGCTAAGGTGCAGCCATGGCAGGTGATGGAGCAGGGGCTCACCCTCCCTCTCTCAGCATCTTCTCTTTCCCTAGCTCCACCCTGCCCACCCTCCTTCAGTCTTCAGTGACTGGTTTCTTGGAGTTTCCTGTGGCCAAGCGTGAGGCAGAGGGCCAAGGCTGGCTTCTCTTGATTGGCCTTGTACTTGGCCAGGTACAGGCTTTCCCAGTCTGGAGTTAGAGAATGGGGCTCATCCTAGTGAATGAGCTGGGGAAGGAGCGGACTCCTTGGGGATCTTAGCTCTGGTCCCCTAAGGGGATTGGAAACAGAACATAAATCGAAGGGCATGGTAGATAGAGTGATGAGACTGCAGCTCAGGGAAAGGAAGTGCTGAGGAGCTTGGTGGTCACAAAGTTTGTTTAGAGCTGGAAAGAACCACAAGGAACTGAAGCTCCAGACGCCTCCTTTTACAGGTGAGGACACTGTGGTCCAGAGCGGAGGGAGATTTGCCCAAAGACGTACAGCTAATTATGGCCACCCTGAATTAAGAACCCAGGTTTTCTCTCTGGAAGCTTTTTACTGCTCTAGGAGTTCTAGAGGAGGGAGAGAGAAAGTGAGGGGAGCTGTCCATTGTATAGAAAGTAGCTCAGGCCTGGTCTTGAAGATGAGAGCCTCCTAGCGTGCCCTGGTCCCCCAAAGTAGACAGAGTGATAGGGTACCAGAGCCCCTTTCCTTGGGGCAGGGTTGTCTTCTCAACCCCTCTGTCATCTGGGTGGCATGGCCAGCAGAGTGAGCCCTGGCTGGCATATCTAGATGGAGGCCAGGGGGATGGTCTCCAGGCTGTTCTGTTGGAACAGCATGTGGGAGAGGAAAGGACGCTGGGGGCAGTGGCACTGGACTTGGGGCCTTTTGACAGTCGTGTTAAACAGGAAGAGTGTTGGGCTGCAGCAAGTCACATTTGAGAACTTTTCCCAACTGTGAAAACTTTAGCCCAAGAGCAGCTTTATAATTAGTATTAATGTGTAATAATTCTTAGTAGTAACTTATAATAGTATGAATAGCTACTATGCTACTGTGTGGCAGGCAATATGCTGTCATATCCTTTGACATATCACTTAAATCCTATGTAGCCCTGGGGAAACTGAGGCAAAGAGGGATTAAGTGGCATGTACTGCTGTACAGATAGCAGGTGGCAGAGCAGGGATGAAAGCCTTGGTTTGTTCCACTGAGAAGAAGAACCATGTGCTTAACTACTACACCACTCCCACATGATTTGGGGGAAGGAGGGGCTTTGCTTTGGTGATGTTGGGGACTGACTAGGTGAGTCTGGCTTCTTTCTCTTCCTATTGCCTGCCTCACCCCCACCAGTCCCTGCCCAATGGCAAGTTCTAGTCAGGGGTAGCTGGGCAAGCAGCTCAGCATTGTTCAGACTTACTCATGGAAAAGGTTCTTGGTTAGGATCAACAGTGGGAGGACTTCAGGAATCTCGAGGAAGCCCAGCCAGGACCTGGATGCAGACGGAAGGAGGCAGTTTCCTGGCTGGAACTGTTGTCTGGCTCAGCAAGATGGGGTTGATGCTGAGGTTCCTGGCACTCCTGAAGCCTGAGCTGTTAGCTCAAGAATGGAAGGACATTGCATGGCTTGGGGAGGCTGGGCCCTTGAGAAGACAAGTGGGCTGAAGGATGGAAAGTTTGAAAGATGAGAAACAGAAGGTTGGGATTTAGGGCATAGAAATGAGGAAAGAATAGGAACAGTGAAGATGGTAGAAATATAGAATCCTTATCATGTGTAAGGCACCTTATCTCATTTCATTTTTTAATTCCTTAGCCCAGGTTACTGTTGTTATTACACATATAAGAAAATGGATTTATAGAGGGAATTTACCCAAGCTCACATGGCTAGTAAGGTGGCAGAGCCAGATCTGAAAGCCAGGTCTCTGGCTCTAGGTCCACATTTCCTGTCCTCAGAAAGAGAAGCATGGGAAGACTAAAGCAAGGATCTGTCATCATAACCATCCTTCTGTCAATATCCCAAAGTCATCTCCTGGCCCATCTCCAAGATAGGCAGGCAGTCTTCTCCTTCAAAACGTCAGGTTCCCATCTGCATGTGCAAATCAAGTGACCAGAGTAAGTGCCACCCTCAAAGCTTGGGGCATGTGGCTGGAAGGGAAGGCCTTCACTAAAGGGCAGAGCGTAAGGAGGATCTGGTGATGCTCACTGTCCAGCTGGAAGTTTCATAGCCAAGAAACCAGTGTCAATCAGAAGGGCCAAAGGTCAACAGATGGTAGTGAACCATGCAGGAGGTGGGGGATTTGAAAGCATGGAAAGGAGAGGTGAGGGATGGGGAGAAAGGGCCAGTTTACTTATTTTTTAAATATATTTTTTAAAAATCGATTTCAGAGAGAGGAAGGGAGAGGGATAGAGAGCTAGAAACATCAATGATGAGAGATAATCATTGATTGGTTGCTTCCTGTACACCCCCCACTGCAGATCGAGCCCACAACCTGAGCATGTGACTTGACCAAGAATCGAAACATAACCTTCTGGTTCATAGGTCGGTGCTCAACCACTGAGCCACACCAGTCGGGTGAGAAAGGGCCAGTTTAGACAAGGGAAAGGTGGGGAATACACCAGAGCCTGCATTGAAGTATATTCTGCAGTTGTCATCTTTTTCACCTGGAATTTGGAATGTCTGGATAAAAAGCCAGGAGGGAACTAGTATGGAGTTGGGGATAGGTATGGAGAGTGTCTCCATCCATTCATGCCAGGTCCTAATCAGGAGAGGAGGAGGGACCGGAGAGGAGCTCCAGGAGAAGAAAGAGAAGAGCAGAGAGACCCGGAAACCAGCCTGAAGCAAGGCAGGTCCTCCCAAGCAGAACCTGAGTGGAATGTGAGATGGTAACTTCTCCAACCATTTCTTGCAAAAGGTCTGGGTCAGGACAGAGAAGGGAGGAAGGCTGGATGAATGAGCTGCTGCAGGAAGATTTACTATCCCCATCCCCACCACCTTTTGTCCTCTCCACCTCCAGCTCTGCCATCCGCTCCCATGTTTATCAGGTGGCTACTGTGTGTCAGTTCCTGTTCTCAGGATACATGAGTGTGGGGAGGGGGTAAAGCCCCAAACTCCTGTCCTCCTAGAGATTACACAGCATTCAATAAACATAACAAATAAGCAAAAATTATATAGTATGCTAGAAATACAGAGCTCATAAAGATTTCAAGTTCAGGGTAAGTGAAAGAAGGGAAAAGAGAAACTGAATCTAGGCATGAAAGAGGAGGCAAAGAGGAGGGGAGTGAAGAAGGGCATGATGACAGGGGTTTTCTCTGGTAGGGGAAATGCTGGCAGTGCCGAAATTAGAAGTTTGGGTTTGGAAAATGACGGGGGGCAGGAGCGGGGGACAAAGCAGTACAGCCATGGAGGAAAAGTGGGGCAATATTGGATCTACCCTGCAAGCATGCCCCAGGTCAACCTTGTGGGGGTGAGCAGAGCAGGCCCAGAGCAGGAACACAGAATCCCACAGGCCTCTCTGCTCAGCCCAGCTGTCCCGTCACTCACGCCCGTTGCCCATTGGTTATTTTTGCTATGGAATGTGCCAGCCCCTCGGATTCTCCTGGAGAACAGGGGCTCAAGTTACTCCCTCTCCTCACTTAGCTCCCCCATCTGTAAGTGGGTGTGTTTGGGGGTGGCAGGGAAAGCGCCTGTGGGCGGTCAGGGTCCTCTGGCTGGAAATGATATAGACACACATGTGTACCCTCTCAGCACTCGTCCCTGTGCATGTGTCTGCATGTGCAACATTTGCCCCTGCGCATCTGGGAAACTGGACCACTTGCATGTACCCAGAATGTACCAGACATGACTTTAAAGTAAAGGGGCCACAAATAACTTCAGGGGCCAAGTGGAAACTGATCATGAGCAAGGTCCTGTTGTCAGCAGCTGAACTTGAGCATGCTTGCCACCCCTAAAATATGTACTGTGCAGGCTGAACAAAACTCATCAGTTGGCTCTGTATTTATTTTGGATCCATGCTTTCAAGAAATAAAGTTAGGGAACCTACTGACCAATCATGTGTGAGTCTTTATGACATAGTGGTCACTAATTCCATCACAGTGTCTGGATTAGAATCCTGATTCTACCAATTATTGGCTGTGTGACTTTGGGCAGGTAACCTCCCTGTGCCTCAGTCTTCCCCTTGTTGTGAGGATTTCATAAATTTATTCATAGAAAGTGCTTAACATGCTAAGGTGCATACTAAGCATACAATAAGTGCTGATGATAATGACTCTGTAGTCACATCTCAGAAACCAGGACTGGCACTACTTGTGTATGCTGGGATGGAAATTTGGATCTGGGGGACACGTGGAGACGCACAACCTGTGTGGCTTTGGCTAAGTGACAGGACTTTTCTGAGCCTTAGTCTTGTAGGTTAAATGAAGCCAGTTAATGCTCATTAAGATTTCAAGCTCATAGGGTTGTCATGAATGAGGTAGTATTTATAAAGTGCCAGGCACTTAGTAGATGGTTAAGAAAGTTACAGTAATTGGGTGGAAAGTGGAGTTTCGTGTAGGCAAAGTGTGCATAATGCAATGGGAGAACAAAGAAAGTTTGGCTCACCTGTGAGTGCGAAGATGGGTCTTATTTGTGAATAATAGGAGAGCCTCTTGGCACCTTAGCTTGTGTGTGTGTGTGTGTGTGTGTGTGTGTGTGTGTGTGTTCAGGGATAGAGTACCTACCATCTAGAGAGCCCTCTCTGGGCTTTCCTGAGAAGCCTGGGGGTGTTTATAGTCTGGGGCCATGTCAGCACGTAGCCCCCAGCCACGAGGAGCCTTGTCCTGTGTACGACCGAGGCGCCCTCACCCAGCGCTGTGGCCTGCAGCATACTCAGCCACAAGCGAGTTGGGTACCGCCTGGCACAGGTCCGTGTGCGCATGTTTGTAGAGTGAGCAAGTCGAGATGCGCTGACCTTCCGGAGCCGTCCCGCGGGAAGCGGAAGGAGGTGGCGTGGAGGTTGCGTAGGGCTGCCAATGAGAGCGTGGCCCGATCTCTCGTGGGGGCCACTGCACCCCTTTCTGTGCCTCAGTTTCCCCATGTGTCCAGGGCCCAGGAGGCAGATTCGGGATGGGTGTGCAGGGACGCAGGTGATAGCCGACCCAGGGGACGCAGGGGTGCAGGCCAGGGAAGGGGCGCCAGGTGGGGTGCGGGCCGGCGGGGGAGGGGCGGGCTCTGGGCGCGGCCGCCGCCTTCCCCGCGCCTGGGCTCCCGCGCCCCCGAGGCTGCTTCCGCCACCGCCGCTGGCTCCAGTCGGCTCCCCGGCCGCCCCCGGCCCCGCCTCCGACTCCGACTCCGCCTCGCCCCCGCCCGTCCCCTCCTCGCCCGGCCGCCCGGCCGGCCCCCTCCCCCGCCATGAAGAAGCTGTGGGTGAAGAAGCGTTTCCAGGTGAGGGCTCCGGGGGCGGGTGGCGCCGGGAGGGGGTAGGAAGGGCTGGGCACCCGAAGGGAGGGCGGGTCACCGCGGCTGGGCCCGGGGAGGGGGCGCTGGACTCGCGCCTGTCCCACCCTGGCCGCTGAGGCCGCGAGGCCGGGTGCTCAGGGGGCTCCCGGACCTGCTGTATGAGCGCACAGCCCCCCGCCCCTCCCCGCGCGGAGGCCCCCCCCCCCATCCCCATCGACTGCATTCCCCTCGACCACCCGGGGAGATCTCTGCGCCGCCTTTGGTGTGGAGCGCCCACTAGCTTCTTGGCCACCTTGTTCTCTTCTAGCCTCTGGCCAACCTGGGCCCGGCCCTGCCCGGCTTCCCCCAGTCTCCCACTCTGGAGCCTTCTTCCATCTTCCCGAGCTCCTGGAAGCCGGGTACAGGGATCCGCGCTGAGCTCTATAGACTCCCCAAGCCCTGCCTTGTCCTCGCATACCCGGGCCTCCTTCCTGCATTCCTGAGGCCCCGGCCCTTTGGGGTACCTTGCCTTCTGGCCCCCATCACCCTCCCTGCCCTCTTGACAACTATCCTTGGGATCTGTCTTCCTCCCGGCAGGAATTTGTGTCCTTATCTCTCCATCTCCCAGTCATCCAAGCAACCACCGCCCTCCCCCCATCTCTTTCTTTATCTCATCTCCGAGTCATCAAAACAAACACTGCCCTCCTCCCCACCCAATCTCTTCACCTCAGCCAGCCCCCTATCCTGTCTCCTAGCCTCTGTCTCTGGGGGTATCGCTCAGGTCCCCAGAGATTATGAATTATGAGTCCCAGCATTTGACCCACAGCCTTGCTAGCCTCTCTTTCTTCCCTCCCCTGCTCCTCCCCAGAGCCAAGCTGACCTCCCGCTGGGAGGGCTGACAGGCAAGGAAGAGTGGAGACATTCTCTATGGGGGAAGTTGGCCACCTTGAGTCTCTGTCCACCTCCCCCCACCCCCTTGCCCACTGGCCCCTGGAATGTTTGGACAGGAGGTATAGGGATGTCAGAAGCTGAGCCTTCCCCTCAACAACTCATTCTGGCTTTTCTCTTTCAGAAAACCGGCCACTCCCGCCGGGCCTTTAGCCGCCTCACCCATGGTGTGTGGACTGTGGGCTTCCTGCTCTACCCCATGCCCACTCCTTCTCTTGGTCCATGTTCCTACATGAGGCACCCAAGTCCCGAAGACAGCTCATGAGATGTGGGACCCCCCCCCCCCACACACACACACACATGCACCCATACTCACCCACCCACCCAAGAAGGCCCCTGTTCCTGCTTCTGAGAGAGGACCTAGCAAAGGGGGGTGGGGGAGTCATACACATTCCACCATAGGTTCACTGTTCTTCATCCGTGGGACAAAGTGAGGATGAGCTCATTGCCATACTTTGCCTACCAGTACATGGCTCCTGCTTCTCATGGCCCTCATAGAGAAACTGAGGCTCAGAACTTGATAGAGTCTGGGAAAGTTAAACATGGGCCCAGAAACTTTGCTTCTAGCCTAACTGGGCATTTTTGAAGACCACTCAGCAGAAGAGAGGGATGGGGAAGAGGGTGCCCGTCATGTCATGATGCAGAACAGATGAGGGGGTGGCTCTCAAGGAGGGGTCAAAGCACAATACAGATATTGTAATAGCAGGTGAGCCTGACCCCTAATGCAGGGTGGCTGGGCTGAGCACAAGCAGGCATGTGTGTGTATGTACGTGCGTGTGTGACCAGTGCGTACACCAGTAAAAGTGCCAAAGGTGCAGCAATAACCAGCCAAAGCACGTGGGCTTCCCAGCTCTGGGCACACTGGGAGCTTGCAGGCAGTCAGGAACTAGAGATGCTTTGCCCGCCCCAGGTGTCTCCCTTCCCGGCCCCGGCCCCGGCCCCACAGGGCATCTCTGGGCACTGGGTACCCTTGTGCCCTCTCTGCTGCCTGCCCACCATGCCCTACCCCACAAACGCTCTGATAACAGTCTGTCCATGTCTCTCTTCTGCTGCTCCTATGGAAGCGAAGTTTTCCGCTCCTGCAGAAAGCAAAGTTACGGTAGGAAACTGGCTCCTGCCCTAGCCCTCCACTCCCCCTCTTCCCTGCCCAACCCGCCTCTCCTCACCCTGCCTCAGCTGCACCCTGATGTGTTCCGGCTGGCTTGGGGTAGAGGACAGGCTGGTCCTGCGATTGGTCGAGTGCCTTGACAATACGACTCTGAGGTGACTCCCCTTTATTCCTGGGGTACAGGAACTCAGCATTTAGAGCCTTGGAACCTAGGACCTTGTTATTTGGGGGGCTGCATGGGAACTTAAGCTACTACTGGCAGGGGAGGAGGGACAGGGGCTGAGGCCCTGGTAATTCATTAGGTAGTTGAGGGGACTACAAGGAAGCAAGGCTGAGTACCAGGGGCCCAGAGTTGGAGCCAGGGAATTGGCAGGGGAGGGGTTACCCTGAGTAGCCCAGGATGGGCAGGGGAATATGGGGAGTAAAAGAGAGGAGAAGATAGGTACCAGACACCCTACAGTGGTAAGATGGAGCCTGCTGTGGGGGAGGTAGGAGGTGACATGGGGAAGAGTTGGAGTGAGAGCGAAGAGGGCCCTGCCCACACAGGCCCCTGTTTCTTCAGACTTGGAGACAGGTGAGGATGACATCAGCGATGTGCAAGGGACCCAGCGCCTGGAGCTTCGGGGTGACAGGACCTTCAGCACCCCCACAGGTGAGCTGTCTGGGGTGCTCCAAAAGCAGGTGGGTGGGCCTCCCACGAGAGGCATTTGGGCTTCACCATGTGGCCTTCACCATGCTCCTTTCTCCAGGGGGCTCCGACACACTGGTGGGCACCTCCCTGGACACTCCCCCGACCTCCATGACAGGCACCTCAGAAGAGCAAGTGAGCTGGTGGGGCAGCGGGCAGACGGTCCTGGAGCAGGAAGTGGGCAGCAGGGGTGGCACCCGCCACCTCCCGGGCAGCCCAAGGCAAGCACAGGCGGCCGGGGCCGGGCCACGGCACCTGGGGGTGGAGCCGCTGGTACGGGCATCTCGAGCTAATCTGGTGGGCGCAAGCTGGGGGTCAGAGGATAGCCTTTCGGTGGCCAGTGACCTGTATGGCAGCGCATTCAGTCTGTACAGAGGACGGGCGCTCTCGATCCACGTGTAAGTAATGCTTCACAGGGGCCTGCACTGTCCCACATTACCATGCTGTCCTGCACTGCCCCTCCACCTCCATCTCCCGGGCACCATCCACCCCTCTGCGCACTTTTCCACCTTCCATTGCTTCCACTCCCGGCCTCAGCTATTCACTCATCTTCCCACACTGCTCCATCCGTCTCCTGTGCCATCACCACCCACATCCTCCCACACCTACTGTTCTGGCTCACCATGCCATCTCCATGGTCTCTGGACCCCTCTGTCCCTTCCTTGTCTCCTCCAAAATCTCCACTTTCCCTGGGGCCCTCTCTTGCCTCACCCATTCAGGCTCCAGTTGTCCCCAGGGTCCCCCCCCCCTTGGGGCCCCCTCCGTGCCTGCTGTCTCTGCAGCTGCTGCCTTTTCATTCTCTGCACATTCCTGTTCCCTGTGGGCCTTTCTCTGGGAGGAACGGAACCACGGCAGCTCCCGGGAGAGCAGGAGAGAACAAGGAAGCAAGAGCACACCAGGAGAGAGAAGAGAGCGAGGTGGTCAGGGGGCAGATGGGGTCAGGGGACTGGGAAAGCAGGAGTATGTGGAGGGTGGGGGAAGTAGGGACCAGGGCAGGGAGTGATGGAGACAGGAGGCTGGGGTAGAGGCAGAGGGGTTGGAATGCTGGAGGGGGTGCCTGTGGTGATCTTGTGGGAAACGCCTGAGGGTGGGGTTGAAGGTTGTCCTGGTAGGGGGTGTTGAGCACAGGTGTTGAAGTGAGACATTGGAGCCATTTTTGGAGATTTGGGGGTTGGCTGATACAGAAGAGAGTGCTATGGTAGAAGAGGGGAGTGGCTGGTGAAAGATGTATTGGGGGCATTTGGAGAGCTGACAGGGGGCCTGATTGGTGATGGGTGTGGGTGTGGAGGGGAGGGATCATCATGGAAGAGAAGGAAGGGGCCTGTTGTGGGTAAGAAGGTTTGAATGGCTAGTGGTGGGTAGGGGAGAGGTCTGGGCAGGGGCAGGGGCAGGGGCAGGAGAGGCTCCCTTGCTTTATCTGATTGGCATTAGCCAGGTGCTCCTGTGCCCTGGACTTGCCTTTTCCTTCCCTGCCTGTCTTTGCCAGGCTCCAGCCAGAGCCTGGAGTTGCTATGGCAACTTCGAGGAACCCATTTCCTTAGTGATGTCTGTGGTACAGAGGCTGGCCTGGAGCTAGAATCTGCCGGCAAGAGGCCTCCTCTGCTGTCCCAATTTCTCTCTTTGCCTCACCCAGTTCCCATGGGCCATTCCTCAGGGACTCTGCTGTCCCTCCCCTAGAGTAGATTCTGTCAGGTGGCTGGCTGAGGTTCCACACCCTCAGGGCGCTATGGGTTGCCATCCCCATGTTCCCCATGCCCCCCCCCCCCTCTGTCAGAGGTGAGGCAGTGGAGGTTGCTGACCCAGGTAGTCTAAAACATCTTTAGAATTTATGCTTGTGGCTGGTACCCTATTTCTCCCCCGTTCTGTGCCCCCAGAATCCCAGACATTTTGGAGGGAGCAAGGGCTCAGAAGTCAGACTTCGCTGGCTTTCAGTCCTAGCACCATTTCCTAGCAGTCTCACCCTGCTAAGGCACTTTTACCTTTATAAGCCTCAGTTTCTTCATCTGTAAATGGACCTAACAGTTCCCATCTGAAAGGATTGTTGTGAGGATTAAATGACTCAGTGCATTTAAAGCATTTAGTACATGCCTGGCACACAATAAGTACTCAGTGAGTCATTTCATACTTTTTTATTAAGCTCTCTAATGTGTCAGGTATGATACTAACATCTCAGATTCCTTTTCTTATTAATCTTTATGTTTAGCAAGGATCCAGATGGGGGAAACTGAGGCCCAGCTCTTGGACCTCAAAGCTCTGTAGGTGAGAGGTATACTCTGGGCTGACCAGCTCCTTTCCGTCTCCTCTTCTCCCGCACTCCCAGCTCAGGCCCACGCAGTAGTTATTTCTGAACTGAGTTATTTCTGAGCATACCCCTTTGGGGAGCCTCTGTGCTTCTCCGGGGAGTTCCAAGGACTCAGGTAACTTTCCCGGGGGCAGGACAAAGTCAAAGGCCTGCACTGGGGGCAGATTGATGAAACGGAATGGGAACCTGGGTATCCTCGTCTCCTACCCTAGGGACCCCAGCTACCACCTGCTGTGTCCTCTCAGTACTGGACTCAGGTCAAAGTTGGTGTTAGGTAACCCCAGGGATGGAGCGTTGCTCCTGGAAGGAAGGCTGAAAGGCTGGTGCCTGTACTTCTGGGGCTGCTGTGAAGGGGCCATGTCCTGCTGAGGATGGGCAAGACTGTAGGGGCCAGCTGGGGGCAGGAATGGGTGGGAGGCTGCATTCCTGAGAGGGCCCCTCCCAGTGCACCCCTTCTGCCTTCCCTCACTTCATCCTTTGGGTCCTAAACCTCATTCTTTTCTCTCCCACCGCTCTGTTTTGTTTCTGCTGTTCCCCAGCTTCCAGGGCTGGGGGGAGGGGCTGGTCCGAGCGCCTGGGGCTGAGTCCTACCTGGACCCAGTCACTAGCCCCATCTCCCGGTGCCAGAGCTGCCGCCTCTCCCCAGCACCGCACCTGCCCTGGCTGTGCCTTCCTCTTTGCGGGGAGGGGGTGGTGGTCTGGCCCATGTCACCCCAAGCCTTCCCAGCATGCCCCACCGCCAACCTCTGTCCCGAGCTGAGGGTCTAGGAGGGGAGGCCGCCTGAATCTTCTACCCTCTTGGTCTCGGTTCCGCAGCAGTGTCCCTCAGACCGGCCTGCACAGGGAGGAGCCCGACCTTCAGCCTCAGCCGGCCAGCGAAGCCCCTCGTCGCCCGGCCCTGCCGCCTCCCTCCAAATCCGCGCTGCTGCCCCCACCGTCCCCTCGGGTGGGTAAACGGCCCCCGCCGGGGCCCAGCGCCCAGTCCCCGGCCACCCCCACGGCGCCCCACCGGCGCACTCAGGATCCTGTGCTGCTCGAAGACACCACCGCCGAAGAGAAGCGAGGGAAGAAGGCCAAGTCGTCGGGGCCCTCGCTGGCGGGCACGGCCGAGTCCCGGCCTCAGACGCCCCTGAGCGAGGCCTCGGGCCGCCTGTCGGCGCTGGGCCGCTCGCCGCGGCTGGTGCGCGCCGGCTCCCGCATCCTGGACAAGTTGCAGTTCTTCGAGGAGCGACGGCGCAGCCTGGAGCGCAGTGACTCGCCGCCGGCACCCCTGCGGCCCTGGGTGCCCCTGCGCAAGGCCCGCTCGCTGGAGCACCCTAAGTCCCACGGCGATGCCTCGTGGGGCTCGCCCGGGGCCTCTCAGGAGGAACTGCGGTCGCCGGCGGGCAGCGTGGCCGAGCGGCGCCGCCTGTTCCAGCAGAAGGCCGCCTCGCTGGACGAGCGCACGCGGCAGCGCAGCCCGGCCTCCGACCTCGAGCTGCGCTTCGCCCTGGAGCTGGGCCGCATCCGCCGCTCCACGTCCCGGGAGGAGCTGGTGCGCTCGCATGAGTCCCTGCGCGCCACGCTGCAGCGCGCGCCGTCCCCCCGGGAGCCCGGCGAGCCCCCGCTCTTTTCGCAGCCCTCCACCCCCAAGACCTCGCGCGCCGTGAGCCCTGCCGCCGCCCAGCCTCCCCCTCCGAGCGTCGCGGGGAGGTCCGGGGATGAGCCCGGGAGGCCGCAGAGCCGCGGGCCGGCAGGCAGGACAGAGCTGGGGGAAGGCCCGCAGCAGGAGGTCAGGCGCCGGGACCAGTTCCCGCTGACCCGGGGCAGAACCATCCAGGAGAGCCGGAGCCCCGTGCCGCCCCCCGCCCCGGGTGATGCCCCCGAGGCCAGGACAAAAGCCCCTCCGGGTCGGAAGCGGGAGCCCCCGGCACAAGCCGTGCGCTTCCTGCCTTGGGCCACGCCGGGCCCTGAGGGCGCTGCTGTGCCCCAGACGCTGGAGAAGAGCAGGGCGGGGCCTGAGGCCGAGAAGAGGCCGCGCCGAGGGCCGGAGGAGGATGGTCCCTGGGGGGCCTGGGACCGCAGAGGGACTCGCAGCCAGGGCAGAGGTCGCAGGGCCCGGCCCACCTCGCCTGAGCTTGGTAAGTCCTCCGGAAGCACCGAGAAGGTGCTGGGACTTGGGTGGGAGGGCGTTTGGGGAGAGGGAGGCTGCTAGGGTATGGTTTCCTGGGGAAGGTATGGACTTAAGCACAAGTTTGAGTGAAAGTTGTGAAGGTTGATGTGCTAAAACCTGCCTGCTGGTGAGATAGAGTGTGTTTTTGTGTGTGTGTTGTGTTTTTCAGAGTGTGTGTGTTTTTATGGAGGCGAGGCTGAGGTGTGAGCAAAAACCCAGTGCCCAGATGCCTGCCATAGGCCCTCTGGGTCTAGGGCCTGCTAGTCTGTTGGGCTAAGGACCTAACTGATGGAAGGCACTGGTGGAAATCTAAGGAGCTCCTCCACACACCACCCTTCCGTGGGGGACGAGATGGACGTCTGTCTCAATATACCAGTATAATTTGTTAGGTCCCTGTTACAGGAAAGCTCTGTATCAGCCAACTCTCATCTCTGCCCTCCCCATCCTGGCACCATCCCCTGACCCATCTGTGGCCACTAAGGTCTAAGCCAGCCTCTCCTTCTAGCCTCTTTGCTCCCATTCTTGAGTCCCTGCATTGCTGAGCTGACTGTGGTCACCTGCCAGCCTGTGTGTGGTCTCCCAATCTTCCTGTGGGTGATGGCCAATAGCCAGACTGCCCTTGCCCCTAACTCTGCTCATCCTGAATACCAACTTGGGGCCCACTCCTGGGTTGAACCCATCCTTCACTCGCTCCCACCCGCTGCTGCTTCCCCAGGCCAGAGGCCCCTACACACCGCTCCCAGGAGACCCTGTATGTCTTGTTCATTGCACTTACCACCCTGTATTTTTCTTCAGCAGAATCACTTTATTTTTCATTTAGGTATTACCGCCCCAAAATTTCTAGAGATGATTAGGCCCCTGTCCATTGTTCTACTAGCCATCATGATTGCATATGCACAGCCTTGTCCCAGGCATTGCTAACTGGGTGCCTAGGGGGTGTTATTTTAGTTTAATCCGTATGCCAGCTTTGCAAGATATTGGGTATTATTTATCAGCTCCATCATACAGATAACAAAACTGAGGCACAGAGAGATTATCTAATTTGCCGGTTTATGTCGCTAGAAGACAGCATAATTGGGATTCTCACTGCTCTTTTGGCACTGTGCTTTATCTAGCTTATAGAATGTCGGAGTTAGAAAATACCCAGAGAGATCGCTTTACAAGCGTCCTGTAAGCAGGGACCACATCTTATTTCTTGTTATCTCCCTGGTGCCAAGCAGAGCTTAGTATGCAGTCACTGCAGTGTTACTGTTTGATGGATGGACAAAATCAAAGCTGATTTTCATGGGGCCTCTCAGACGGCTATACGGCGGCATCACTAATATGACAGTACATCCCATGTTGCCCTGTGACATCACTATTATTACTTACGTGTCAGGTTGCTGTTAGCTTGTCTTCTGTCTGTATGGAAACTTGCAGTATCTTGTGCCCCTCAGCGTGCCTTGCACAGGGATGATCTACCATCCCTGGCCACTGATTTATGTAAAGATGTGGCAGGGTTTCTGCCTTCCTCCAGAAACAACACTGTGGCTGAGGTTGAAGAGCAGACAAACTAATGTAGAGTCCTGGATGCCCTGTCCTGCTTGAGAACCCCCTTTCTGTCTTCCTTTCTTCCCTGTCTCAGGACATTCAGGAGAGAGACCTTTTGCTCCCCAACCCCCACCTTCTAGAAGCCCCTCTCTCTGGGTTTGGATTTCTAAGATGTGGGGCTGCCATCACACCCTCTACTCCCGAGTCATCTCCATAGGACCATATCCCTTTACCCTGTCACCCGTGTCTCTGGCAGAGTCTTCGGACGACTCTTATGTGTCTGCTGGAGAAGAGCCCCTGGAGGCCCCTGTGTTTGAGATCCCCCTGCAGGATGCGGTGGTGGCCCCAGGGGCGGATGTGCTGCTCAAGTGTATCATCACCGCCAACCCCTCTCCCCAAGGTGAGCTCCAGAGTTGGGGCCTGGCTAAGGTGAGACAGGGAGGGGTGGGTGAAGAGGGAAGCTCATCTGCTCCTCGGGCTGGGCTGCCCTGACTCCTGCATGTGTTAGAGCTTTCCCAGAATCCCCTGAGAGAGGGGAGGGCAGGCCTGGGCTTCTGTGAGTGAGGGGAGTCCTCTGAATTCCCTAGGGTGGGGAGAGGAGTGGCTTGGGCTCTGTGTGGGGTGTGGGGTTGGGGGAGATTTGTCCCAGTGAGCCCCTGTGGGCCATGGTGACTGGGCACCCTGCTGCTTCCCCCCAGTGTCCTGGCAGAAGGATGGCTCCACGCTGCGCAGTGATGGCCACTTTCTCATCCGGGCGGAGGGTGAGAGGCACACCCTGCTGCTTCGGGAGGCCCGGACGGCTGATGCTGGGAACTACACGGCCACCGCTTCCAATGAGCTGGGCCAGGCCAGCTGTGCTGCCACGCTGGCCGTGAGACCTGGTAGGGAGCCTGTGGGCCCCAGGGCCGGGTGGGGTGAGCAGTGACCCCTCCCTGTAGGCCCAGGTCCCCTTCCCCTCCCAGCCTAGAGCTCAACTTTCAACCAGTGTGCAGTTTGTTCTTGTGTCCATTGCTCTGATGGAAGCATTTTGAATGGCCTTGGCCTCAGGACAGAGGCCAAATTCCCAAGGCACACAGCAGGCTGGCCAATTCATGAAGTCACTGAAATTTGTCTTTAGACATCCTCTAAATGCCATCCTTTCATGGCATTTCCCTGAACAGGGTCCTATGGGGAAAGCAAATTATCCTTGAGTCTCAGAGAAAAAGAATCTCCCTGCTCAAAGGGCTTAAAAACCATCAGGAACCTTCTGAGGTAATTTCCTCTCCAGAACAGCACCCCCCCCCCCCCGTCCCCGCCAGCTCCCTTAAGAGAGATGCTTTTAAGTGCTTTCCTCGCTCCCTTGTTCCTTCTGTTGAACCCCAAGCTCTAAAGAGGGTCCAGCTGAGACCACTTCTTGGGAGGTGGCAGTGGCTGAGGCTGCCCTGTTTTCTATTTTTATGAAAGTCCTCACTTGGTGTCAGACTACTTCCTTTGGGTTTAAGCCCAGTTGCTTTCAGGTTCAGGGTAGGGCTGGACTGGTGTCCATGGCCATGGCCATGGCCTGTTCAACTCGTTCAGGTCACTGGGCCTGACAATGTGTTGACCCTGGGCAGTGGGGGTGGGAGGAATTGAGGCTGGGAAAGGGGCATTCCAGAAGCAAAAGATGCAGACTCAACCCTCAAGGAGATGACGCTGGGTGATGACCCTCCACCAGAGGACTTAGGTTGGAGGAAAGTGCAGGGCAGATCAACCCTGTCCCTAGGAGAGTCGAGCAGTTGGTCTGTGTTGTGGGATGCTGGATTGAAAGACATGAGGGCCCTGAAGGAGGCTGGGATTTAGACCAGCAGCAGGAGGGATGGGCATGCCAGGAGGGGGGAGAGAACACGCTGTTCTCTCCCTTCTTTCACTCAGCCCTGCTGGTGACAAGATTATAGAGCTTGTCTTGCTGTGGGTCAGGCCCTCACCACCTTCACGATCAGGGAGTTCTTGGTGGTATCTGACCTGAGTCCAAGTCCTGCTTTACATCCTTATGGTTGTACCTCTCTTGCTTTGCAGAAGGGCAGGTCTTAGCTTACAGACCACTCCCAGAAGCTCAGATTTAAGGCTCTCTCCTTCTTCTTGCCCCTCCCACCTCAAGGAATCACACTGTCCCTCCACTGTGTGCTTCCCTCCTTCCATCACCTCTGGGATCTGCTTCTGATTCAGCTCGCAGCTCCGCTTAGGGGGCCCAGGCATGGGTCCAGGACTCTGGTCAATACCTGGCTTGGACTATTTGGCAAGGAGTGGTGGTGGTGGGGGGTGTTCCCCAATACTGGCTCGGGGCCATTTGGGAGCCTTTTATGGTTGGAAAGGAGGCTTGGGGCAAGGCAGCTGTCTGCACTTGTCTTTGCCTGCTGAACCTCCCTGCAGTTTCAGTTTCCTCATTTGTAAACCAGAGATAATTATACTATTCGCAAGAAAGAAAGCAAATGTGTGAACGAGCTTTATGAACTGTAAAACTATAGACAAATGTTAGTTGTTAGCATTATTAAGTGGTGCTGTTGTGCACGGGGAGCTCAGGTTCCCTCGAAGCTTCGGGAAGCTGTCTTTCCCTTTTCTTTCCTTTCTTCATACTATTTATGCCTTGGAGTCTCCTCCCTGCCCTTGCCAAGCCCACAGCCCCCAAACCCCCATATTTCCCAGATGGCACAGCATCTCTGTGCCTCTCCACTCCGGGGAACTAGGGTGTGCACCCAGAGAATAGCTCCTGAAAGTCAGACTGACTCCAGACTCCAGGGCTTGAGGGGCAGGCACGTGGGTCCAAACTCAGCTCTTGTGGAGGAAGCAGACTTTCTTACCCTACAAGGCTCTGTTTGGTCCAGAGCAGCTGGATGGAGGCCAGTGGACCGGGAGAGCAGCAGGAATGGGCGGAACCAGTGGGTGGCACAGACATTTGGCAAAGGCCGGGGTCCCAGGCCTGGAGTTTGTAGGGAGTGGGAGGGGGGCTAGGGAAGGGTGTTCCACAGTGTGGCTGTGGGTGGGGTAGGAGTAGGGTGAGGGAGGAAGTGTCTAGTGTATTTTGGGAAGAGGCCTTGTGGAACCATCTTCTTTTCTTGCTCCTCACCAACCCCTTTGGTAACCAGGACTGGCTGCCCAGTGCCCTCTTGGGGTTCCCACCTCAACAGGACCTGCTTTTGGGGGCTCACAGATCTCAGTTACTAGTTGGGAACCACTGGAACAGGGAATCGGTAACTAGAGAATGTAGTTACCCTGGTGCTGTGGTGTGGGGGGCACAGTGTCCTCACCAGCTCTGGCAGCCCCACCCAGCCCTGGATCTCTCTCATCCTGCCCCACCTCACTGAATAACTGCTGAGGCCATAGTTGAGCTCCCAAAGGGTGTGTGTATCAGGACAGTGGGTTGGAGGGTGTGAGAAGTGCTTAACTGAAGCTAAGCATTTCACAGCTGCCTGCATCCATCACACAGGCATTTATTGAGTCCCAACTGGGTGCCAAGTGCTACATCTCTCTAAATAGTGTCATGTGTTTGGAGAGTGCCATATGCTTTTTTCCAAACCCTTTCACATCTCTTCCCTTACTTGAGCTACATCACTCATGTACAGTTGACCCTTGAACAATTCGGGGGCTAGGGGCACTTGCTGCCATTGTAGTAGAAAATCCTCATATAACTTTAGTTGGGCCTCCATGTGGGCAGATTCTCAGATAAATTAGAAACTATCGTGTATAAGGAACCATTGCAGTTCAAACCCCTGTTATTCAGGGTCAACTGTATATTTCTTGGAGGGACATGATGGGTGGTGACATTCCCAGTTTATAGATGGGAAGGTGAAAATGTGGAGAGTAAAGCGACACAGAGATAGCACGAGGCCAGCATCTCTACTTAGCATCTGTAATCTGCCTGGGGTGCTGTAAGCAAGAGGTGATTGAAATACTCACCTATGAAAAAATAAACATAGTGTGACGGCAGATAAAAATAACATGACTAGTTAGCACCTCCTGAGCACTTTGTATGGACCAGGCCCTGTGTTGATTGGGTTCTCACATTTAACCCACCCTATGAGGTAGGTTCTATTATTATGCCCATGTTACAGATGAGGAAACTGAGACTTGGAAAGCTTTAGCAAAGTGCTCTAGAGTAGTGCTGATCAATAGAACTTTCTGTGATAGAACTAGTATATATGTGCACAGTCCAATATGGTAGCCACTAGCCACATGTGGGTATTGAGCATTTGAAATGTGGTTAGTGTGACTGAAGGGCTGAATTTTTTATTTCATTTTCATTAATGTACATTTAAATCATCTCAGTGGCTAGCGGTTGCCCTATTTGCTCAGCTATAGGAGCATAGGGTCAGTGGGAAGCTGGGTGGTGATTTGAAGCCCTGCCCTTGGGTCTCCCAAGTGTGCACTCCTAACCACTGCACCACACTGTCCCCTTTCCTCTACCCAAGAGGTTCAGGGTTCAGGTAGAATTGTGCTCATGAGCTCATGGGATGGGGGTGGGAGCAGAGACTGCTGATGCCCTTGGGTTTTCTTTCCTTTCTTGACCTCCCGCCACCCCTGTGACTGTGATCCTGCTTTGTTTCCCTGCATGCCCAGTGTGCACACAGTTGGCTCACGCCACCAAGGGCTCTGGTCAGGAGGAAGGGGGACATGGGTGGCTTCATGTACCCAGGCCTCTATCCTGCTGCTGTCAGTCCTCCCCTCAAGCACAGGTCTCATATATTTGAGCCTAAGGCTCTAGCATTTTCCAGCAGAGACCTTGGCCTCTTCACTTCGCTTTAGCTGGCCACCATGTCCTCATCTGAACAGCAAGGATCATAACCCCTGGGTTGCTTTCTCAGTCAGATTTCTGAGTCTCTGCAGAGCTGAAGATTCAGCTAAGGGCCTTTGGGCCAGAGGAAATGGCTTATCAAAGCTCATTTGGTCCCATCTGTATGATGACCCTATCACAACAGAAAAGAGGTGGTTTGGGGAGGTCATGAACATAAAAGGAAAGGAAGGAAATTATGGCAATTCTGTCTGCCCCCTTCTTCTCCTGGCCTGGCCCGGGCCCCGGCAGATTCTTCCTTATGAAGTCAGTGGCTGCCTGTGGAGGGGACCTTAGAATGCCACATGGCCCCATGGTCCATCCTTGATGGGATCTGGACAGCATCGAAAGAAAGCAGTGTGGTCTCTTGACTAGACTCAGCCCTCCCTCCCCTTTTCTGTCTTCCAGAAGCAGGTCTGCCCCAACAGGTGTCCCCCCAGGACTACTACCTCAGAATGGGGGTCATCACACACAGCCTATCAGAGGAATGGGGACCTAATTTACTGTGGGTGCCAATGCTTATCTAACGGGGCAATCTTAAATAGCAATCCTAAATAACCATATGTTAGAACTGAACCACTTCCACGCCTAGGTCAGGCTGACCATGTGAAATGCTCTCTGCTTCCCTGTCTATTTTCAAACCAAAATTGAAACATTCTCAGCACAACTCCTCCTTTTTCCTCCCTTTCATGGTGGGATTAGCACAGCAGGCACTTAAATCGCCCCTGGAGAAACCCACTGGGACGGTGCTGGTGGACAGTCACCTGTGAGCAGCCAGGCCACGTACAAGGTTGTGAACCTCCAGCACATACTCCCTTCCGCAGACACCTCAAAGAGCTCCCTTAGCCCTCAGAGAGAAGGCACACTCCGGAAGCTGGCCTCCACCTTCCGCACCTGAAGATGATCTGAGGGTGGCTGGAGGCAGCTGAGACAGCGGGAGGGACCTGCTCTAACATGGTCATGTCCCATTTCTTTCTTCTTTACCTAGTTCTGTAGCCGGAGGGGTTGAGCTACAGTTCTCTGCACACACTTCCTGCCTCGGAACATTTGCTCCCGTGGTTTCCTCTTCCAGGATTGCTTTTTTTCTGCTTAAACTGAACTAACTCTTCATTCTAATACACCCCTTCCCTCAGTCCCCGCTTCTTCCCTGGGCCCAAAGTAATACCCTGCTCTCTTCACTCCTGCGGCCTTCTCTGCCCCGCTCTTGCCACCTTCCTTGTTCCTGTTTGCTCTTATAGTCCTGGGTGTATCTGGTTTGTCATCCCATCAGCCAGAAGGCTCCTCAGGTTATGGCTGTGCTTTGGCTACTCTTAGCCCTGGCAGCCATACCTGGTGGTCCTCCTGGACAGTCAAGGTCTGTGTGTGAGCTGACAGTGGCGGGTAGAGATCCCCAAGACTTTTCAAGTCCCCGGAACAACCTGGATAACACACAGAGGCTGGGTGAGACACACATCTGCAAACGGTAATGAGGACCTGCCTAAGCGTGGAGGTTGGGGGACAGAGGAGACCATAGAGCAGTGGTCCTCAAAGTGTCGTCTCCAGACCAGGAGTATCAGCATCACCTAGGGAATGTGTTAGAGATGCACATCATCGGCTCCAGCCCTGACCTGGTGAATCAGAGACTCAGGATGGGTCCCAGCAATCTGTGTCTTAAGGAGCTTTATGGGTAATTCTGGTGAATGGGGGATTTGAGAACCACTGCCCTAGAGTTGAGGACCTTGCGGAGGCCAGATGGTATAGTGGGAACACGTGGGCTATGGAGCCAGACCTCTGAGGTTCAGAGCCCTGCGCTGAAATTTGGTGGCTGAGCGAGATGGGACTGAGTAATACCACCTTTTAGGGTTATCGTCCTTCTCACATGGGGATTGTGTAGGTCCCTAAACTTTCATGTGCATAAGAATCAACTAGGTGCTTTTAAAAATGCAAATTTCCTGACCTCTGTTTCAAGAAATCTAAATTTTGGGTGTCAGAGTGAGGCCCAGGAATTTATAGTTTAAACAGGCTCCCAGGTGGTCCTGCTGTGGGTGGTTCAAGGACCATTCTGAGAAGCCCTGAGGTAGAGGGCCTTCCGCGATGCCTATCATGTAGGTGACCCTGACTTGTGGGCTCCCCAATGCCAGTACTTTGACTGACCTGGGAGCAGTGTTGACAGGCCAGACATATGCAGAGTCAGTGTGTTTTGCAGTGGTGGGGTGTGCAGGGGCAGCACCTACATGGTGGGCATTTGTGCATCTTGGGTTTGGGGGGTACCTGCTTCCCATTCCCTAGCTGGGGTAATTGTTTCCCACAGTGAGAGCTGGCCTTGTGGGTGGAGCACAGCTGGGATGTAGGGACTGGCTACAAAGATGGTTTTGGAGGAGGGGCCAATGAAAAGGGGTGGTACCAGAGCTGGGTGTGGAACCGTAGCGGCTCTGGGACCTGGAGACGGAGATCCCTGATCAGCCTCCTTGGCCACACAGTTTTGGGAGTACATAGGGTTGGGAGCCACGGCCTTGTTTCAGAGAGGCCCAGTTCTGGCCCCTCTGTAGCCTGAGCCTCCTGCCTAGGCTGCTCTGACAGCCCCCTCTCTGAGGGGCTTGAAGGACTCTCTGGTTAGCTTGGCCACTGAATGCCCCAACGTGCTGTTCCCCTAGCCACCACCAGAGGGCTCTGAGGATCCCTGCAAACTTTACCCATCTGCTTTAATCTCTCCTCTCCCTCCCTGGGCCAGTGGCCTCAGTGCTGTCCAACCTGGAGGTGACTCAAGAGGTCACCAGGATCCACAGAGGGGAGGGGTGTCTGCCTTCAGGGGCCATGCCTGTGATCTCAGCATCAGCTAATGGCAAGCCCCAAGCAGATACTCACCAAGTGACCATTCTGACTTCCTTCCCCACCCCCACCTCAAGACAGCCAGCCTGAATGGTGAGCCCCCTCTTCTGCCAGTCCCGCCCCCCCTTCTCTTCACTGGCAATGATGGGAAACACAGGTCATAGCTTGGGAATGTGGCCCTGGGCAGGGGTGATAGGAGGAGGGAGAAGGACATGTGACCTCTCAACAGCTCCCCTACACTCTTGCTCTGTCTCCAAGCCCCTTCCTCACCCCAAATACAGATGGGTGCTGGTAGTGAGGGGCTGTTGGGGGAAGCAGCCCCTGTCTCCTGACCGTTGGCCCTGGTCGGGCTGATGAGGTGAGGGACAACTGCCAACTGGTAGTGCCCGTAGGAAGAGTGCTGGGCACAGGCCCAGTGTCCTGTGGCGGCTGATGGGCCAAACCTGCCGTGGCAGGATGGGGAGACAGAGATGGGATTCTGGGCCCACTCAGATGGAGAGGGGCTTCTCTGGGAGCCGAGTTCTCTGATTCTCAGCACCAGAGAAAACAGGCTGTGGCCTGGCTCGTAGTATTTGAGGCTTGTTGGGAATCTCGTTGGTTTGGTCAGAGCAAGGGGCCTCATAGCGGCTGTTTGCCTTCAGTACCTCCTGTGGTGGAACTCGTTGAAATGAGTGGGTCAGGGCAAGCGTCTTGGATGCTGCATGCAGTGCCACCCCCATCTTCCCCTGGGGACCAAGGCCTTGGCGCTTTGAATCAAGGCGCCACTGAGGGGGCTTTGTGCTTGTCAGGGTCCAGAAGCTGTAAGGAGAGAAAAGGCAGATCCTGCTGCTTGGGAATGAGCAGGGTGGCTAAATACAGCCGGCTGCACTCTGCCCCTCCCCTCTCCTCCCCCTCCACTCCAGGCCCAGGCTGCCTGTGGTCTCAGCAGGCACCACCTCTCCAGCCAGCTGCCTGCCTGCCACCCAGCCTGTCCCCACCAGGCCAGCCCTCACCTCCCCCTTCCCCTCCCCCAGGACCTCGTGCAGAGCCTCAGCAGGGTCAGCGAGTGAGTGGGGCTGGGCAGGCTGGGCTCTTGCTCTCTGGGGAACCTGGCGGGGTGGGTAGTGGGCAGGCAGCGGAAAGGCCTGGTGCCAGGGCAGAGCCTTTGGGACAGGCTCAGGCTGGGGTCTGTGTGGCAGAGTCTCCAGGTGAGTTGGGGTGCAGCCCTGTGGGGGGCCGGGCCACAGGGACTTGGGGTGGGGGAACCAGGAGGAGGGGCCAGGGGGCTGTGGCAGATTCATGTCTGTATTTGGCAGTCGGCAAGGAGCCAGCTCAGTGAAGCTGGGCCCCTGGCCAGTAGCAGGGGAGGGCGTCAGGGCCCTGGAGACACCCCTCCCCCAAAGACACACTGGTGCCCCCTCCTCTTCCCCAGCTGCCTTTCTTTGTGGATGACTCAAACTCTGCTCTCCCATCTCCTGAGAGTTTTGGGGCCCATGCTTTAGGTCTGGGGCCAACAGGTGCTCCTGGGGTATCTGGGGCAGGAAGCTGAGAACGGAGAGGGGGAAGGGCGGGCTGGACAGTGCCACCTCATTGGCCCTGGCACTGAGGTCAGGATGGGGTTTGCCTGAGGTGTGTGTTCCTCTGCACTAGGCCCAGCTCACCCAAGATACGGGTGTCCTAGTTGTGCCACCCTGGGGTCCAGAGACGTGAACCACCTGCATTAGGAGCCTGCGATTCTGTGCCAGGAATGTGTGGGTTCCGGGCTCCAGTGGAATTCCACGTCTCCCACAAGGCCCAGGAGCGGCCCCTCTGCTGCCTGAATCCTTGGCCCCAGGCCATTCCCTATGGTTCCCCTGCTCAGGAGGATCAGCAGGGTCAGTATTAGGAGAGTCTATGGCAGGATTCAGGGACTCAGGGAAGGAAATAACTGGCAAGGTCATATAGCACGCAAGCCCCGGGAAGTGAGGTCAGGGCTGGGCCAGCCTGCAGGAGCCGTCTCACCTCCTGGGCTCCTATTCCAGACGTTATCGGGTCCTTGATCTCAGGCTGATCCATGTAGCTCTCTCAGTCTCTCTGCCCTCCTTCCTCTCCTGGCATCCCTCTGTGTGCCACCGTCTCTCCTCCGTCTCTCCTCCAGGTGGGTCTACATCCCCTTTCAGCAGCCCCATCACCTCTGACGAGGAGTACCTGAGCCCCCCAGAGGAGTTCCCGGAGCCTGGGGAGACCTGGCCCCAACCCCCCACCATGAAGCTCAGTCCAAGCCAGAACCGCCGCTCCTCAGATGCTGGCTCCAAGGCGCCCCCCACCTTCAAGGTCAGATCACGGAGCCCAGCCTCAGCCTCCTGAGTACCTCCATTCCTTTGCGTGGCCTCTTGTTCTTGGGGCCACACCAGGTTTGAGCACAGCCTGGAGCTCGACCCCATTAACTGAGCCAGCCTAGGTCAGACTGTGGTGGAAGAGGCCTCTGTCCCAGATCCCCCACCCCGCAGGAGCTGAAGCTGGGCCCTGACACTTTGGGGTTCCCTGCAGGTCTCCCTTATGGACCAGTCAGTAAGAGAAGGCCAAGATGTTACCATGAGCATCCGTGTGCAGGGGGAGCCCAAGCCAGTGGTCTCCTGGTGAGTAGCAGCTAACCACCACCTGCCAGCTCCCCCCTCCCAGGCCTGACCCTGCGAGACCTGGCTCTGGGCAGAGGGGGCTGGGCCTTTGGTAGACTTCCCCTTGATCTGTAGGGGGCCAATCCCAGGTACAGTGGTGCCATTCCCCAGCCTGCCCCTGCCTCTGTCCCTTCGGGCCTCAGGGCTCACTGGGGGCTTCCTCCTGGAGGAGGGGTTTGTTCACTTGGTCTGAACAGCCTGGAGCCATCTCATTCCCTGAGGAGGCTGCCCGCCCCTAGTCCGTTGAGCACAGGCTGATTTTTGAGGCCTTCTCTGCACCCAGCCCTGTGCTGAGCCCAGGTGGAACCATTTGTTTCTGAGCTGCCAGAGCCCAGAGTTAAATTCAGGCCTCATCTGTGGTGCTACATCCCAGGTGCCTGGAGCTTTGATTAGTTCGCTCAGGTTATTGTTTTTATTGGTTTGGGTTCTACTCTCATTTTTAATTGATTGTCTCGTCCCCGGTGTGATTTCTTAACATTGTAAGTTATTTCATATCCCTTTTGGGTAGTGGGAAAGCTACCTGTTCATTATAAAGAAATAAAAATAAGACATGAGGAAATTTTAGAGCTATTAAGAGCTGAATAGCATGGACCACTCTAAGTGCAGTTAAGTTCCTAGAGAGGAGAGATCCAGGTGGGCAGACGTGATCTGGAAGTTCCTGGTGGAGGTGGGATGCGGAGTCAGGGTGAAAACCTGTTTGTAACCCAGGGGGGCCCGTGGTCAGTGGGACAGATCTGGGGAGGGGACAAATGACGAAGAGGGAGGAGAGGCCAGCTTGGCTCCGTGCCCCCACTTCCTCGTGTGCAGGTGAGGACCCTGGGCCCTGGGACTGAGTTCTTGCCCCTCTGACAGGCTGAGAAACCGCCAGCCCGTGCGCCCAGACCAGCGACGCTTCGCGGAGGAGGCAGAGGGTGGGCTGTGCCGGCTGCGGATCCTGGCCGCTGAGCGGGGTGACGCTGGCTTCTACACTTGCAAAGCAGTTAATGAGTATGGTGCTCGGCAGTGCGAGGCCCGCCTGGAGGTCCGAGGTGAGTACATCCCACTCCCCATGAACCCCCTCCCTCCAACCTGGCCCCGGCCTCGTTCCTGCCCAATTGCCAATGCTCACCTAACCTTAGTTATGGGATGCCAGAACTGAAAGAGCCTCTGAGAGCCCCAAGTTTAGCTGCTCACATTGTGGCTGAGGAAACTGAGGTCCAAAGAGGGGAAGTGACTTGCCCAGGCCACATGGCAGCTTGCCCAGTGGTCAGCTTGCTGCCCAGTACTGCCTTCCCCATGCTCAGGCATACCTGCCCCTGATGCCAGTCAGAGACCTTGCTTCCTGCCACCAGCCATCCTCTCCTTACACTCTTCTACATCTTTGTCACCTTGCCCTTCCCAGCCCCCACCTCACACCCACTCCCCTCTCTCCTATTACCCATCTCATTGCTGTGCAGAATCTGTTGTGGCTGGGGGTGGCAGTGGGGAATGTCTGATAATTGGACCCGTTCGGAGGGGCCCTTGGGGTGACTTGGGCATGGAGCATCGCCGGGACCCAGGGTGAGCAGAGCTGTGAAATGTGGAGAGGGCTGGGTCTCAGAGTCGGGCCTAAGGGTAGGAGGCCTTTCAGGCATCGGGGAAGGCAGGCCCTAGCCAGGCTGCCTTGGGGGGCAGTGCTTTCTTCCCAGGGACTGGCCATTTGCCTCTCCTTTCACCTCCCCTTTCCCTGTGGACAGTTAAGGGCTGGGAACCCCTCCTCAGCTCTGCACTCAGCCATCGTCCCCCGTTTCTGGCAGAGGCCAGCTCTGAGAGCTTCCAGGATCTCCAGACCCTGCCGGAGCCCAGACCCTCACAGTCATGGTTGCCCCAATGGACCCTGCCTGCCTCAGTTACCAGATCCTGTGCCTCTTGTTCCTGGGGTCGCCTCCTCCTCAGTCTCTGAATTCTTCCATATTCACCCCCAACCCCCATCCCACAGCCTGGCCCCATTCCCTGGCCTGCGCCTGCCCCTTCAGGGTCTGGTCTGCCCTGCTTCTCTGTGCTAACCCATGTCTTAGTGCTTCTCTCTCTTTGGAATTCTCCCCAACATCTCTCAGGTTTTGGGGTGCTCCTGGTAACTGTGAATGCCTCTCCCCTGGTTGCCCAGGGCCTCTACCTGCCCAGAAAACCCAGGGCCCCGGCCTCTGGCTGGCTGCCTGCCCCCCACCCCAGGGCTGCGCTTGGGGGAGCTGACCATGGCAGTGCTGCCCTGGCAGTTGGAGAGGCAGCTGTCTGTGCTGGGGGCCTAGCCAGGCTGCGTGCGTGCTCGTGTGTGTGTGTGCGTGTACTGCACTAACCTGCCGCTTGCTGACTGAGGTTTTTGTCTGTACACAGGCGAGTGAGCTCAGGGGGCCGACTGCACTCCCCCCCGCTACCCTCCGAGCTGCGCCCTGTCTCAGGCACCTCTCGGACCTCGCTGTGTTTCACTGCCTCCTGCCCACAGACCCTGCCAGCCTGGACCCTGTTCCAGCCTCCCCTCCCCTCCCTTCCCCGTGCAGCATCCTGGGGTAGTCCTGGGCCCCTGTGGACCCCTCCCTCCCCAAGTGGACATATGACTGGGCTGGCTGGGAGCCCCCACATGGACTGAGTGCCAGGAAGGGGGTGGCCATGAGGACTATCAAGACCCCTTCCCAGTCTCTCCCTGCAGGGGAGCACCCAGTGAGTGCATGTGCTGCCACTGCTACAGGCCCTGTCTGTCTATCCGTTTGTCTGTCTGTGTGTCTGTGACAGTCAGGAAAGGATGCCTCCAAGCTGGCATGGGATAAAGCTGAGGGGGAGAGACAGGGCATAGCACCTGCAAGGTGGAGGGCCCAGAGGGGTCAGGGCTGTTGACAAGGAGCTCATGAAGTGGGGGCAGAGCACTAACCATTCCAGAAACGGGTTTTCAGTGGTACAACACTATTCACAAGAGGCCAAAAGCCAGAGGCCCCGGCCCTGCTCTGATGAGGAGGCCTGGCTGAGTCCTGGTTGTGGGCAGGTGTAGGGCCCACTTGGGGCTCCCCCTTTCACTGTCAGAGTCCAGGAGGCTCTGCTCGGGAGTGAGGGAGTTAGCCAGACTTGACACGGGAGTAGGGACCTCCTGTAGAGGGTGTGGAGATATTCAGAAGTACCTGTTTCTTAGTTCAAATAAAGTCCAGTTTGTACCCAGCTGGTGTGCTGTGTGGTATTTTTTTCCGCCGCCGTCTCTGCCCCTACATGGCCCTCAGTTTCACTGTCCTTGATTCCTGCCGCTTCCCGAGTTCACCCTCCCTGGCCCAGCTGGGGTCGCTGTCCTGAAGCCAGGCCTGAGACCTCCTCACGGTCCTGGCCAGCCAGGAGGGTGGGCTTTCCCTCTGTCTCCAAAGGAACAAAATGCATCTCTCTCTCTGTGTCTGTCTGTCTCTCTCTGTGTGCGTGTGTGTCTCCCTCACCCCGTGTCTCCGCTCCATGTGTGCCTACTCCCCGTGGCCGCTCCCCCAGCTCACCCTGAGAGCCGGTCCCTGGCCGTGCTGGCCCCACTGCAGGACGTGGACGTGGGGGCCGGGGAAATGGCGCTGTTTGAGTGCCTGGTGGCGGGTCCTGCGGACGTGGAGGTGGACTGGCTGTGCCGTGGCCGCCTGCTGCAGCCCGCGCTGCTCAAATGCAAGATGCATTTCGATGGTCGGAAATGCAAGCTGCTGCTCACCTCCGTGCATGAGGATGACAGTGGTGTCTACACCTGCAAGCTCAGCACGGCCAAAGGTAACTGCCCACTTGGGCCCCACGGCTGCCTTGGGCCCCCAAGAGCTGGAGGGAGGGGCCTGTAGGGGAAGGAGTTGGGTGCAGAATGAGATGGATTCTGTCTTCTGGGGGAAGAGTGGTGGGTGGGAGAGGGTGCAATACACCTGCCTCAGTAAACGCACTTGGAGTAGCACCTAAAGCAGCACCTGGCAGGAAGGGCCTCCCGTGTCAGTGTCAGCTGCTGTGCCTGTAGGAGCCCATCTGCTGAGGTGTGGCAGACAAACCTGGATGTGGGTTCCAGTTCCTGCCCTGTTGCATAGCAGTCACCTGACTTTGGACAAGTCACTTCATCTCTCTGAGCTCAGACTGTTCATCTGTAAAAAAAGGGATCATGATAATGCCTAGCTCGGGGATCGGTAGGATTAATGAGATAATGAATGTAAAGAACAAAGCACAGTGCCTGGCGAAGGGTGCCACCTAATAAATGTCAGCCATTAGTATTATGAATGACTTCTCTGACCTGGTCCCCGTCCTTGTTTGAGGAGTGGAGACAATGCCTCGCCAGGTTGTGGTAATGAGCACCTAAGGTGACACTGGAGGGACCTTGTAGGCAGGAAGGGACCAGGTCAGCATCAGGTGCTGTCGCTTCCCCCAGAAGATTGTCTGTGGGGCAGTGGAGTGGGGCCAAGGGGCATGTGCTTTATGTCTGGGGTGGTGGGAGGAAGTATGGGCACAACCCAGGTGCAGAGGAGAATTCCAAGGGGAGGGAAAGGGGGTGCAGGGGAGGAAACGGGCTTGCCTTCTAGGCCCCTCTTATTGCTGAGCTGAGCATCATCCTGGATGGGCAAGTTGAGCTGAGGATGGGAGAGCCGGGCTGGGGCCCTGGACACCTATCGTATCCCTAGCCACCATAGCAGCCTCTGCCACCCTTGCTGACCTCCACTTTCCTGAGAAGGCCCAGTGCCTCTTCCGGTGCCTAGGGACCTTGCTGGGTTCCAGTTCCTGGCCCAGGCAGGGGGCCTGTGGGTCGGGGTGCCTGGGGTTCCGTGGCCTTTGTTGCCCCAGTGCCTATCCCTCCTGCAGATGAGCTGACCTGCAGCGCCCGGCTGACGGTGCGGCCCTCAATGGCGCCCTTGTTCACGCGGCTGCTGGAGGATTTGGAGGTGCTGGAAGGCCGCACGGCCCGCTTCGACTGCAAGATCAGTGGCACCCCACCCCCCTCCGTGACCTGGACTCATTTTGGTATGGCCCTCCACCCTGCAGATGTTGGGGGACCCCCAAGGGCCAGAGAGCAGGACCCCTCTTTGAGTCTGCTGTGCATTCCACCTCCCTTCCCCCAGGCCGCGCCGTGGAAGAGAGTGAGAACTTGCGTCTGCGGCAGGATGGGGGGCTGCACTCGCTGCACATTGCCCATGTGGGCAGTGAGGACGAGGGGCTCTACGCAGTCAGTGCCACCAACACTCATGGCCAGGCCCACTGCTCAGCCCAGCTCTACGTGGAGGAGCCTCGGACAGCTGCCACTGGCCCCAGGTACTGCCTGGGGCCCGGAGCTGCCAGGGCTGCCTCTTTGGGGCCCCAGCCCCACCTGTGACAGGAGGCAAAGCTCTGGGACTCTGGGCAGCTTTGTGATTTTTGCAGCTCGAAGCTGGAGAAAATGCCATCCATCCCTGAGGAGCCGGAGCACGGCGAGCTGGAGCGGCTGTCCATGCCCGACTTCCTGCGGCCACTGCAGGACCTGGAAGTAGGACTGGCCAAGGAGGCCATGCTGGAGTGCCAGGTGACCGGCCTGCCCTACCCCACCATCAGCTGGTTCCACAATGGCCACCGTATCCAGAGCAGTGATGACCGGCGCATGATGCAGTGTACGTGCCCAGGGAAGGGACCCTAGGGAGTGTCCCCTCCAGCATCCTCTCTGCTTGCGGTGCCCTCCGCTGTGCTCACCCTCGGGCCTTCCTTTTCAAGCCTCGTCAGGGATGAGGCGTCTAGTGGAGGGGAGCCCAGAAAGGCTATGAGGTCGCCTCCTTCCTTGAGCCCACACAGCACCCATCTTGCTGAGTCACTACTCTGGGCCTCAGTAGCTCCTTAGGAACTTACTAGACAGCCTGCTACTGATCATGTGCAGGTTACAGAACCACTCTGTGCCTCAGTTTCCTCATCTGTAATCGGTTTGTTAGAGAATTAGATCAGCAAGTACATATAGAACACTTAGAGCAGGGCCTGGCAAATAGCAAGTGGTCAGTATGTGTCATATCTTATGATTATGCCTACTGTTTTTGCCACCATTGTCATTCTCATTGGCAAAGCAGAGAAATTTCAGTGCAAAGGCCTATGTGGCCAGTGTCTGGCACTGAGAGGATGCTTGGCCAAGGCTATTAATGAATAGCAAGTAAAGAAGGAACTGGAGGAAAATAGAAGGATGTATTTGGGACCGTGTCCTCTCAGCCTGGGGTGTTTCCCATGGGACTATCTCAGTTCCACCCTCGAAGGAATCAGAGTCTCCAGTGGGAAGGGTCACCTACTTCCATCCAATAGTGCCGCCCTGTGCCACACCATGGCCTCCTCTTAACAGCGGCAGAGTGACAAAACTCAGCGCCTCACGTGTGCCAGGCTCTGAGTGCTAAAGGCCTGGCATGGATGATCTCACCATGGGCCTGTGAGACAGGTACTATTATTCCTGTTTAAAGATGGGGAAACTGGGACTTATGGAGGGTCAAGGACTTGCTCAAAGGCAGGCAAGGACTATCTGACTCTGGCTCCCACCTCCTACCAGGATGCTCCCTGTTGGCCGTGCCCATTTCCAGTGCCACCACTGAGCTCCTTCCCCTCTGTCCCCCTGCCACAGCAGTTGTCTGCTCAGCCCACAGGGTTCTTATCTCTCCATCTGCTTGAGGCCCTGAGTGGGTGTTTGTCTCAGGATCTGAGCTGGCGTCTCTTCTGTTTGTATCTGGGGTCAGTGGCGGCCCTTGGTTTCTCTTCCTTTATAAATAGTCTCAGTAGAGATAAATGGGTGACTGTTCATGGGAGATAACCACTAAGAGGAGGGAGGGGTATTTGGGGATAGCCCTTATATGAATGAGGATAGTGTAGGCCTCTTCCTCTTCCTGTCCCTGCTGGAGACAGCTCCCTTATCATCATTCCGGGAACACGGTGTAGGGACAGAGCTTTGAATTCAGAGGGAACCAAGTTCAAGCCATTGCTCCATCATTTATTAGCTGTGTGACCTTGGACAAGTCCATTAATGTCTCTGACCTCATTGGCAAAATGAGGATAATTTTGCAGGGTTGTTGAAAGGATTATGGGGGTAGAAAATATATGTCAAATAGCTGGCATAGCAGAACACTCTTATTGGAGTTTATAATATAATACATATATTTGGCACTTACTGCATGCAAGGTAGCGGGTTCTGCTGGAGGTTCTGGGGAGGGGAGAAGGGATGGGGGTGCATAGTGGGGCCCCCAGTCATTGGCATAGGAGGTTTCTCAGGCTGGCACTCACTTGAACTATGTCTTGAAGGAGAAGGAGGCCTTAGTAAGAAAAGAATGTTCCAGAAGGGAGGAATTTTGTGAGCAAAGACCTGAAGATGGAGCCCCTATGGCTTGTTCAAGGACCTGCTGGCTTGTCAGGGTCAGATGGTGGAGGACTAGCAGGGGACGTGGCCAGGTGGGAGTTTAGTATGAGTGCTTTGGCTGCTGTCAGTAGGTGCCTGTGCAGTAGGTGCCTTTACGGTTTCCAAGTTGAGACGCACCATGCAGAGCTGTAGATGGAGTGTGGGCTGCACTAGTGGGGCACTCTCAGGGGCTATGTGCTGGCCCTGGGACCACCAGTGGCCATGGGAAGGGCCCTAGGAACAAAGCCTTGATAGAACTTTGACACAGAGGTGTGACACCCTCCCCAGAGGTGCGAAGAAGAGGGCAGTCAATAGTTGGATGGTGTGGGAGGAAGGTGAGAAGCTGCGGGGCCTAAAGTGTGGAGGGACAGACAAGAAGGGCCAGGGCTGCAGGTGTAGACTTGGCAGTCTGGACCTAGGGTTTGCCACACAATGGACACACTTCTTGCTTGTCTGCCTATTCTTTCTCTCTCCTCTCCTCCCTGATTGAGTGGGGGTGAAAGGCCAGGTCTAGGGTGGCATGGGCACACCCCACAAAGTGTTCTCCTAGCTCTGGCCCAGTGTCACTGTCCCTCCCTGCCCCCCCAGACAGGGATGTCCATCGATTGGTGTTCCCCGCTGTGGGACCTCAGCATGCTGGTGTCTACAAGAGTGTCATCGCCAACAAGCTGGGCAAAGCTGCCTGCTATGCCCACCTCTATGTCACAGGTGAGACAGGCACCCTCCCGGTCAGCTACATGCACAGCCTAGCCTCTGGCCTACCCAGGGGGCTGGTGAAGGGGGGCTTTTGCACCTGCTCTCTTCCTTCAATCCCCTGGGGAGCCGTCTGGCCTTGCCCCTGCCCCCAGCCCACTCCCCTGAGGCCTGGTGATCCTGTGGAGACACTGGGACCTAAAGGCCACAGTGGATGCTTGACCTTTGGCTTTCAGATGTGGTTCCAGGCCCTCCAGATGGTGCCCCACAGGTGGTGGCTGTGACTGGGAGGATGATCACCCTCACATGGAACCCTCCCAGGAGTCTGGACATGGCCATCGGTGGGTCAGAGCCACACAGGGCTGAGATGTGGACATGGGGGCATTGCAGGGCAGGCTCGGGCAAGGGTGCCAAGAGAGCCAGGAGGGGAGGGCAAGGCCCAGGGAAGCATACGGGGTGGGGAGTGGACGGAGTGCTGGGAGCACGGTTAGGAGCAATCTTGACCGCCTCCTCTGCATGGTGGATGGAGCTCCGGGTCAGGAGGGGACAAAGGGAGCCACCATATTCCCGTCTCTTTCTCAGAGGGATTGGGTGCGTGGGTCGTGCTCCCGGGAATATGCTCTTCTTCCCTGTCTGTGACCTCTTCCTACTCTCTGCCTCAGTTTCCCCACCTCAGATAGTAACAAGGAATTGGGATACAAGGCAAGCTCCCTCCATGCCTGTAACTGGACCCCATGCCTGGCACTTTGTTGGCTCTTAGCCTGGATAGGCCAGTGGTTGGGCAAGAGCAGATGGAGAGCAGTTAGAAGCAACAAGAGACACTGAGGCAGGTCCTCAGAGCAGACTAATGATGAGTTCCTGGGTCCTGAAGAACTGAGTGGGGGTGGAGTGGGGGATGCCCCAGCCATGCCCGTCTCTAACAGCTGCCTCCCCATCAGACCCGAACGCCCTGACCTACACCGTGCAGCACCAGGTGCTGGGCTCAGACCAGTGGACAGCGCTGGCCACGGGCCTGCGGGAGCCTGGATGGTCAGCCACAGGGCTGCGTAAGGGGGTTCAGCACATTTTCCGGGTCCTCAGTGCCACCATCAAGAGCAGCAGCAAACCATCACCCCCTTCTGAGCCTGTGCAGCTGCTGGAGCGAGGTGAGCCTGAGTGTGCTTATGGAGCGGGGGTGGGTACTGTTGGGCTGGGGAACTGGATCCCCACAGTGGGAGCTCAAGGGCTGGTCTGGACATTAGAGCTTTGACAGGAACAGTGTGGCTGGGTGCGACCTTGACCGTCAAAGTGCTTCCTTCTCACTCCTGAAAGCAGCACTCACAGTGGGCGAGGCTGAGGCTCTGGAGTCAGACAAGCTGAGAGTGCAGTCCCAGTTCTGCAGCTCCTAGACAAAGTGCTAACCCTCTCTGAGCCTCAGCTTCCTCATCTGTAAAAATGGAGCTCACAAGGCTATGGGAAGGGTTAGAGGAGCAGTGGGTCCTAAGGATCTCCTCCTCCCAGGCCCGCCCCTGGAGGAGGCGCCCGCTGTGCTGGACAAGCCAGACATCGTGTATGTGGTGGAGGGACAGCCTGCCAGTGTCACCGTCACCTTCAACCACGTGGAGGCCCAGGTCGTCTGGAGGAGGTGGGGCCCTGCTTTGCATGCCCCATTCCCACAAGTGGCAGTCCAGTTCCGGCCATCCTAGCCTGACCTCCTGTGGCTGGATCCTGGGTGATCTCCCTCTCATGTGTCACTCAGCTGCCGAGGGGCCCTCCTAGAGGCGCGGGCAGGTGTGTACGAGTTGAGTCAGCCAGATGATGACCAGTACTGTCTTCGGATCTGCCGGGTTAGCCGCCGGGACATGGGGCCCATCACCTGCACTGCCCGCAACCGTCACGGCACACAGGCCTGTTCGGTCACACTGGAACTGGCAGGTAGGTGATAGCAGACCCCCTTCCCTCTCCTCCCTCTGAGGCCCATAGCCCTCTCCTCCAACCCCCAGGTGCACACACCCATTGGCCAGTCCTAGGTCTTCCCTCTCAGCCTGCCCATCTAATGACCATACTAATACCAGTACTACTACCACTAATAGTAATAGTACTAATAAGATATTTATTGAGCACCTGGTATGTGTCAGGCTTAGTGCTAAGTATCTCACATGTAACTCCTCATTTAATATTTACATCAACCCTGTGAGATGGGGGGTTGGTTATTATCCCTATTTTACAGATGGGGAAACTGAGGCTCAGAGAGTGTGTTAAATAACAGGTTCAAAGTCACACAACCTAATAAGACCAGGAACTAGGATTCAAGTTCTGATACCCAATTCCAAAGCCAGAGGGTGCTCCTAGTTCCTGTGTTAAACACAACAGGAAATAATACCTCAAGTGTAACAAGCATAGGGAGACAAAATCAATTTAAAAAAGAAAAAACCCAAGGGAGTGCATCTTATCATGAGACTCTCAGCTCCCGGATCCTGGCTGCCCTTTGCTCGACTTGTCGGACAGAGCCTCCCAATCTTTGCTGTGAGGACTTCTTCTTTTTTTTTTTTTTTTTGTAATTTCTCCATCAAAGACATTGTCTCTCAACCCCCAGCATGCATTAAGTAGTAATTGCCTTGTGTTCCAGTTTGTTAATTAACTCTAGACATATGTAACTGCCACTCAGGATTTCGGACCAGCGCCAGCTAAATAGTGTTACCTGCTGAGTAGATACAATTCCAACCAAATGCAAAGAAAGTGACATTTTAGTTAGCACAGGCAAGCTTATCGTGGGTAAATGAGCATTTTCTGGTGTTTTTAAAAAATTGTTCAAGTTCATTTGATGCACCTAGTGCTTTGACCTTCATAGAGCCTATCCTCTCACCCCCACATCCTCCCCTCCCACTAGAAGCCAGATTCCTAGAGGGGAGGGAGAGCATCTTTAAAGTGGAAGAGAAGTGGCAGGAGCGTGTGTGAGAAGATGGGGAAGCCCCACTGCCCCCTGTGGACGGTGGATGGGGTGAGGCCACAGATAATCTGGGCTCCAGATCTCTCTTTTACGTGTCTTTTCCTTGCCCGGTTTCCCCCACCCCATCCCCTGTCAATTTCTCCTCAATCACCGCTTTGCTCCTTGATAGTACCATTTTCTTTCCAGATATAGGGAGAGGCCCTGGCCACCCAGTCCTCAGCCTGGCCTGGCTGGAACAGTGACACGGAGACTATGTTCCAGCCAACCAGGGCTAGAACAGGCCTGGGGCTTGGATCTACACTCTCTCCCACTGTGCCCCACTCCCCACCCTAGGCAGGGCAAGTGGAATGGCCCCTGTCCTCCCCTTTCCTCCACATCCGCCTCACTCTAGATCTTTCCCACTCCCAGGATGCCCTTCCCTTTTATCTATATAAAACCAAGCAGTGTGCTGTGATGGTGGGGGTCCCTGCGCAGTGCCCCTGCTCTTCCCCAGGGCCTGACCACTCCACTCTCCTTACAGCGTAGCTCCTCAGCCATGCTCAGGAAGAGGGCACCAGGAAGTTACAGGCTCCTCTGCAAAGCACACTGGAATATGTATTTAATTCCATCACGAGAATTAGAAGCCACTTCATAAGGAAATAACACGATCGCATGCTATGTGTAGAGAATAAAACCACAGTCACATGTGAGAGAGCTAAGCTGAGATTCGGCTCCAGTTTGTTCTTACCATCTCCAAGATGGCAGGGGGCCCCTTAAGCACTTAAACAAGATTCAGAGAGAACGCTCCAAGGCAGAGGCAATGCCATGGTGAACTTGTGTCAGGGTCACAGGCTCAGCGGACTTCGGAGCTCAGAACAATAAAGTCTGAGAAGCCCTCAATGGGACTGTGCACAGGGCGATCGCCCACAGGGGGCAGCGTTGAGCCACTCCACGCCAGCCCATTAATGCAGTGAAGGAAGAGGCTCAGGATGGCCAGCCCTGATTTGTCAAGAGAGACAGGAAATCCAGATTTCTTTTGTGTGTGAAAATCTCATTTCAAAGCTGACAGATGAACACTGAGAATCAAACAAAGCAAGCCTTCCCCCTCTGGCTTAGGTTTTCTGAGATTTGGGGGACATCACGTATGGATTTACAGGGAGAGCGGTTGGTCCAGGCTAGGAGTTTGAGAGCCCCAGTGGGTGAGGTGCTGGGGTCTGGGGAAGTGTGTGTGTGTGTGGGGGGGGGGGGGGGGGGAGGGGTGGAGCTCTGGGTGGCCAGGGCCTCTTCCTCAGTTGCTGAGGAAGGGCTTGGAGAGGAGCTGAGGAGGCAGGCCCATGTGACCCCAACATTCTTTCCCCCTCCCTTTTCCACTCCCACCTCCTGTGTTTCAGAGGCCCCTCGGTTTGAGTCCATCATGGAGGACGTGGAGGTGGGGGCTGGGGAAACCGCTCGCTTCGCTGTGGTGGTTGAGGGGAAACCACTGCCGGACGTCATGTGGTACAAGGTCAGAGGGTGACGCGGTGGCCTCAGGGGAGGCCTAGCCTGGGGCTGGCCAGGAGCCTGGGAGGAAGAAGGAGGGGTTTCCTGGGAGTGTGGGAGGGGTCCAGGCAGCCTTAGGAGGAGGGGTACGTTTTAGAAGGAAGTGGGACCCAGAGGTGCTGAGTGATGCTGGTGGGCCTGTGAGGAACTGGGATACGAATTGGGGTAGAAGGAGTTCCTGGCCCTGAGATAGGGGTGAGACTGGGTCTCTGGCATGGAGGTAAAGCTGGGTCCCAGGTGGAGGTGAAGCCAGGCCCAGGCTGGAGGTGACGGCCAACTCTGCAGGATGAGGTGCTGCTGACTGAGAGCAGCCACGTGAGCTTCGTGTACGAGGAGAACGAGTGCTCGCTGGTGGTGCTCAGCACAGGCGCCCAGGACGGAGGCGTCTACACCTGCACTGCCCGGAACCTGGCTGGAGAAGTCTTCTGCAAAGCAGAGTTGGCTGTGCGTTCAGGTGGGCTGGAGCTCAGGGCAAAGTGCTCACCCCCAGGGATCCATATGAGCCCTTGTCCGGGAGTCACTCATCCGGCCTTGCACTCTTTGGCTCCCACATCTTCCAGCCCCGGCACCCCACTTGGGCTTCCAACATTCTTGCTCCTCTTCTGTCTTCTCCATCTACCCTGCCTGTCTCAGTCTCTGCCCTCATTCCTCTCTTGCCCTTCCCATCTAACACCAGGCATCTCTTCCCCAGCTCAGACAGCTATGGAGGTAGACGGGGCCCGGGAAGATGAGGAACAGCGAGGAAAGAGACTCAGCGACTTTTATGACATCCACCAGGAGATTGGCAGGTGTGGGCGAGGTGTGGGGTGTGGTGTCTGGGGGCCAAGAAAGGCTGGGTCTGTGGCCAGGAGGTGTGGAGAGTCAGTGTTGCAGCAATGCCTGAATCCCGTCCTCTCCGTCTGTCATCACCCAGGGGTGCCTTCTCCTACCTGCGGCGTGTGGTGGAGCGTAGCTCTGGCCTGGAGTTTGCAGCCAAGTTCATCCCCAGCCAGGCCAAGCCAAAGGCATCAGCATGGCGGGAGGCTCGGCTACTAGCCCGGCTCCAGCACGACGGTGTCCTCTACTTCCATGAGGCCTTCGAGAGGCGTCGGGGGCTGGTCATTGTCACCGAGCTGTATCCTGGGACAGGCTGGGTGTCTAGGGGATACCTGGCCTGAATGACCGGTCCTTGTAACAACCAATTAGTAACATGTTTCACACTTAACAAAGTGGCCTTATTGACAGTTGGGAGCGGCTGCCTACCTTCACAAAATGTGCCCATTGACAATTGGGAGTTCTGAAGGCATCTTATAATACTTCATAGAGTGGAAGTATTTAAAAAACAACATTTTCTGTCCCCTTCCCCTTTTAGCTTAAACATACATAGGACTTAATGTGTGCCTCACAGTGGTCTAAGAGTTTTATTTATTTAATCTTCATGTATACCTACTTATCTCGTGGGATTTTATTATCCCCATTTTACAGATGATGGAACTGAGGTACAGAGAGGTTAACTCACTAGAAGTCACACAGCTAGGAAAAGGCATGTGATTTTTATCACAAAATGCAGTACAGTACATCTGAACATTTGAAGGGACCCCATTTCAGATGAGCATCAATACTTGGCTTTGTTAGGAGGCTATTACCATAAAGAATGGATTTTAGCTTTGTAAGAGAGTTTGTTAAACAAAGGCACACTATGGTAAGGATGCTGGGTGGTTGGCTTATCGCTCTCACAAGCAGGGTGACCATGTCCTTCACACCAGACTCCCAGTCTGCACTGTTAGAACCCAAACCTCGGCAAAATGGCCGATTATTATGTGTCATGGACCTTCTAGGTCATTCTCTAATAGTCAAGAAGTCCCATCTACAGTCAACAAGATTCTGCTTCAACTTGATCCCTACAAATACCTCACAGGGTGGGCAGGAGGCGGTGTTATCCTCATTTTACTCCTGAGGGAGTGTAGGCTCAGAGAGGTTAGGTGCCTTGCCTGAGATCCCACAGCAAGTGAGAGTACAAGCAGGGTTGTCCCATCTGTGCACCCAGGTGACAGGCAGAAGAGTGAAGACACAGTTGCTAACTGGTACCAGATGTGCTTTAAGGGAAAGGAGAAGCCTGTGCTGAGCTGGGATCTGACTTGAGCTCTGGGAGTGGGGGCACTGCCCAGGGAGGGCTGGGCAGTTGGCATTGGTCACTGTTCTCCTTGACCCAGGACACAGCTGCACAGAGGAGCTGCTGGAGCGAATGGCTAGGAAGCCCACCGTGTGTGAGTCTGAGGTGAGGGCAGTGGGTGGCAGGGGAGCACTGAACTCTGAGAGCTGAGGGGTGGGTCCTGGACATGCCATCTGTGCCCATGAATAGGCCAGGGGTGGTCCTGGACAGCACTGGTAGGCGGGCAGCAGAGCTCTTTTCCTGCATCAGACCAGACCCCCACCCAGGGTCTTGCAAATCTCAGCAGACCCACCCTGTCCCTACTGTGTTTCCCAGTCTTCCTCCCATCAGCATTCCTCAGACACTCTTCCCAGCACGAGCTCCACCTGGACTCCATGCAGCCTCACTCTGTCCTGGCATGGGGGGCGTGCAAGTTGTGCACTGCACAATTCTATTTATTATCATGTAAACGACTTCCTTCTGTAATTGTGGTGTGCCTGACTGTGTAGCTGTACATGGAGGCCCTGGGTCTCAGCAACCCAATCTGTGTTCTAGTCCCCTCCACCAGCCATCTGAAGGCCACCTACCAGGCACGCCTGATCTCTTGCCACAGCCCTGGTGGTGATCAAACATGATGCCCCACCCTTTCCCCACGGACTCTGGGTCACCTGTTTCCACAGATCCGGGCCTACATGCTACAGGTGCTCGAGGGAATATGCTATCTGCACCAGAACCATGTGCTGCACCTGGATGTCAAGGTGAGGTGCAGGTGGGGGTGGGGAGCAGGCAGCCCCATGGGAGCCAGGCAGTGGGGTGTCCTCCCCTTTTCACTCAGCTCCCACACCTTGCCCCGTGTCCTGCAGCCTGAGAACCTGCTGGTGTGGGATGGTGCAGAGGGTGAAGAGCAGGTGAGGATCTGTGACTTTGGGAACGCCCAGGAGGTGACTCCGGGAGAGCCCCAGTACTGCCAATACGGCACTCCTGAGTTCGTGGCGCCCGAGATTGTCAACCAGACCCCTGTATCTGGAGTCACTGACATCTGGTAACATTGGCATCCTGAGCGGCTGGGGTGGGCCAGGGCAGCTGCCCTCAGTTCTGGGGAGGTGCTCACTGGCAGAGAGGAGCTTTACTAAGCTCAGGTTCCTTCTCTGAGAGTCGATGGGTGGCATTGCTCACGGGTCCCTTGCCCACATAGCTACTTACCCCTCATCAATCAGGGATGACCCAGGCACTCAAGGCCTCAGGCCTGTCTGTCCTTGGTTCCTTATCTCCCCGGGGTGGTAGCCACCCCATCTGCAGCCACCTTGCCTCCCCCCCTCCCCCCGTCCAGTGAGGCAGGCACCATCCCTTGGTTCCCAGACTTCTCATGGCTTCCTGGGCTGGCCCTGCCATGACCTTTTACTCCTCCAGGGATGTCTGGACCCTTGAGTGCAGAGTCTTCCCTGAAGGAGGCATCCTTGCATTATCCATTTGTCCAAACAGTGTTCACAGGGAGGACGCTTCTGGCTAGATTCTTGGTAGCCGAGAATGGCTCGCTTCTGTTGGGAGGTGGGCTGTCCTCTCACCGACCCTCTCTCCTTCCCCCACAGGCCCGTGGGCGTCGTTGCCTTCCTCTGGTAAGGACCTCTCTGCACTCAGAACCCCAGTCTCCAATGGTCTCTTAGCACCCGCCCCCCCAACATGTATAGGGTCTGGGGCTAGCAAGCAGTTGGGGGTGTGCAGCCCACCCCTTCTCTTCCACATCCCCTGCTGCTTCCTGCACAGCAAGGGGCCGCATAGGCAGGAATGTGGACTTCCCAGCGTGTGTGTCTGTCTTCCACCGCCATGCTCCTCCATAAGGGGTGGGCACACAAGCTGGATGGAGAGGCCAGAGCAGGCTCGGTGCCATTTCGGCAGGGGCTGCAAGGTGCTGACTGTCCAGCAGGGACTGGAAGGAGTAGGCTCAGGCTCAGGGAGGCATATCCCCCTGAGCACAGACTCCTTACCTCAAGGACAGGTCATGGCTGGACGAGGCACAGAACAGGTCCTCTAAGCACAGGCCCAAGGCAGGGACCTGGTGGCCGCCTGTCTGGGGTAGTGGTGGGAGCAGGACAGGCAAGAGTCCGAAAGACTCTGTCCAAATTCACCCAGCCTCTGTCTGCCCCACAGCCCTGAGGCCTCCACCTCTCCCTGGCCCTATGTCCCCAATGGCATCCTGTCATCTCTTGCTTAGCCCTAGGGCCCTGCCTACCTCTCACTCAGCTCTCTCCACCCCTGCAGTCTGACGGGAATCTCCCCGTTTGTTGGGGAAAATGATCGGACAACATTAATGAACATCCGAAACTACAACGTGGCCTTTGAGGAGAACACGTTCCTGAGCCTGAGCAGGGAGGCCCGGGGCTTCCTCATCAAAGTGCTGGTGCAGGACCGGCTGTGAGTACGAGGCTCCGAGGAGCCCTGACCTGCAGAGTCCCCTCATGCCACCCCGACTGCTGCCCAAGCCTCTGCCCTTAGACATCCAATCCTCCAAGTCCTTAGAGGCCCCATTTTCCCAAACATTTATTGACTGACTGAATTAATGAATGATGAATCCTTTCTTAATCCTCATTCCTTACAGGAGGCCTACTGCAGAGGAGACCCTAGAACATCCTTGGTTCAAAGTGAGTCTAGTACTGCAAAGTCATGGTAGAAGAGGTGGAGAGAGAGAGAGAGAGCATGTGAATAGCTTCATTTATTAGTTACTGTGTGCAGTTACCATGATAGGTGTTTTATATACTTATGATCTATCCGCCTCAAATAGCTCTGTAAAGGAAGGGATAACTCCCATTTTGTACATAAGGAAACAGAGTTGGGGGTCTCATGGATTCCAAGGCACAGATCTGGACTTCCCATCCTGGGGGTCCTCATCAGGGTTTTTCCTGGCTCTTGAAATCAGCCATGTGTCCACCTCTGTCCTGCACTGGTCCCACACTGTGGTTGGTATGTGGCCTGGTCTCCTGGCTCTGAGCTCTGTGTGGGCAGAGTTCTCATTCATCTTCAAACCTCAGCACTGAGGGCACGGCGCCAAGTGGGGGGTGCGATTCAGCAAATGACCCAGAAAGAGCAACTAAATAAACCATCCATTGAGAATTGTGCTGGGTCAACTGAAGGCTGAGGTAATTCTGGTATCTGTCCTTGGAGAACTAGCCTTGTCTCCCAGATCAGAAATGAGCCCCAAAGAGGGCAGCCTGGGTGGGTCGCTGAGGGAGGCCTCTGTCATGGCCTGGCCCACCAAGGCTCCAGATATCTGGGCCTGCTAGCTCCACATGGATATGGGTGGTGAGCTGGGCAGTAGGGCCAAGCCCAGGGGCCTACGCACAGGCCTCCCAGGCAGCCACTGTACTAGGACAGGGCCTTGAGCCCTGATGTAAGCTCTGAAGCCCACCCCAGAAGCCACCAATTTTTGGCCTCTCCCCTTAGGGTCAGGAAATGTGTCTATGTGTGGGCACCTTGGCTGTTAGAGTTGTGACAGATCCAAGGGGAAGGGGACCCCCAGGACCCGGACTCAATGCTGTTTGGTCCATTGTCCCCTCCTGTGGACTTTGTCTCTCCACTGCCAAACCTTGAGGGTCTGAAAACTTTCTCTAAATCCCTCTTTCCCGGGTTTGCAGACACAGGCAAAGGGCGCAGAGGTGAGCACGGATCACCTAAAGCTATTCCTCTCCCGGCGGAGGTGGCAGGTGAGTTTGGCTGGGTCCTGCTTCTGTGCCTTCCACCTTCTCATTCTGCAGCCTTCTCTCTCTAACCTTGCTTTTTCTTTATCATGTGCCCTCACCTCCTGCTCATCTGTCTTCATCTGCTTTTTTATTCTCTCAACTCTCAGTTTCCCTCATGCCCCCTGCCCCTCTTTCTGTCTGCCTTGGGCCTTCTCCGGGGGCTGAGGTGAGCCTGAGCGGTTCAAACTAGCCCCCGGGGAACCGTAGGTCTGACTCTAGCACTCTGTCTTCAGCGCTCCCAGATCAGCTACAAGTGCCACCTGGTATTGCGCCCCATCCCTGAGCTGCTGCGGGCACCCCCCGAGCGGGTGTGGGTAGCCGTGCCCAGAAGACCACCACCCAGTGGGGGGCTCTCGTCCTCCTCTGACTCCGAAGAGGAGGAGCTGGAGGAGCTACCCTCAGTGCCCCGACCACTGCAGCCTGAGTTCTCGGGCTCTCGAGTGTCCCTCACCGACATTCCCACTGAGGATGAGGCCCTGGGGACCCCGGAGGCTGGGGCTGCCACCCCTATGGAGTGGCAGGAGCAGGGAAGGGCCACCTCTCAGGACCAGCAGGCCCCGAGCCCTCCTGCCCTCCCCTCCCCAGGCCAGGAGCCCCCAGCTGGGCCCAGCCCCAGGCGGGGAGAGCTCCGCAGGGGCAGCTCAGCTGAGAGTGCCCTGCCCCGGGCCGGGCCGCGGGAGCCGGGCCGGGACCTGCAAAAGGCAGCGTCTGTAGAGCTGCCACAGCGCCGGAGCCCCAGCCCGGGCACCGCCCGCCTGACCCGGGGAGGCCTGGGCGAGGGTGAGTATGCCCAGAGGCTTCAGGCCCTGCGCCAGCGGCTGCTGCGGGGAGGCCCTGAGGATGCCAAGGTCAGTGGCCTCAGGGGTCCCTTGCTAGAGAGCCTGGGGGGGCGTGCCCGGGACCCCCGGCTGGCACGGGCTGCCTCCAGTGAAGCAGCACCCCACCACCAGCCTCCACCAGAGACTCGGGGCCTGCAGAAGAGCAGTAGCTTCTCGCAGGGTGAAGCAGAACCCCGGGGCCGGCACCGCCGAGCCGGGGCGCCCCTTGAGATCCCTGTGGCCCGACTTGGGGCCCGCAAACTACAGGAGTCTCCCTCCTTGTCTGCCCTCAGCGAGACCCAGCCACCCAGCCCTATACGGCCCAGTGCCCCGAAAGCCAGTGCCCGCAAACCCAGTGCCCCCAAGTCTTCAGAACCTCCTGCCACCAAACCCAGTGATGCTTCTCAGCCCTTGGCATCCCAGCCTGCCCAAGAGAAGGCTCCGAAGTTCAAGGCAGAACCAGTCCCAGCCCCCAAACCTACACAGCCTCCCGTGGCCCTGCAAACCCCAGCGCCTCCGCTCACACCCTATGCCCAGATCATTCAGTCGTTGCAGCTGGCGGGCCACACGCAAGGCCCTCCCCAGGGCCCTGCCACACCTCCGACGGAGCCCAAGCCCCATGCCGCGGTGTTCGCCAGGGTGGCCTCCCCACCCCCGGGAGCCTCTACCAAGCTCGTGCCTGCAGCCTCGGCTCCCCCAGCACCGGCCGAGAAAGCCCGGGTCCCCACGGTGCCCCGCAGGCCGGGCAGCAGTCTCAGCAGCAGCATCGAGAACCTGGAGTCCGAGGCTGTGTTCGAGGCCAAGTTCAAGCGCAGCCGTGAGTCGCCCCTGGCACGGGGGCTGCGAATGCTTAGCCGCTCGCGCTCAGAGGAGCGCGGCCCCTTCCGCGGGGCCGAGGAGGACGGCATGTACCGGCCCAGCCCGGCGGGCACACCGCTGGAGATGGTGCGACGGCCCGAGCGCTCGCGCTCCGTGCAGGACCTCAGGGCGGCCGGGGAGCCGGGTCTGGTCCGCCGCCTCTCGCTGTCGCTGTCCCAGCGGCTGCGGCGCACCCCGCCCGCGCAGCGCCACGCGGCCTCGGAGGCGCGCGGCGGGGATGGGGAGAGCTCGGAGGGCGGCAGCTCCGCGCGGGGCTCCCCGGTGCTCGCGGTGCGCAGGCGGCTCAGCTCCACGCTGGAGCGGCTGTCCAGTCGGTTGCAGCGCAGCGGCAGCAGCGAGGACTCCGGGGGCGCGTCCGGCAGGAGCACGCCTCTGTTCGGACGGCTACGCAGGGCCACTTCCGAGGGCGAGAGTCTGCGGCGCCTCGGTCTCCCACACAACCAGCTGGCCGCCCAGGCTGGCGCCACCACACCTTCCGAGGAGTCCCTGGGCTCCGAGGCCAGCGGCACATCGGGCAGCTCAGGTGAGGAGGGGCAGGGTGCAGGGAAAATGTGTGGACAAGTATGGGTGGGTTGGGGGTGTGGTGGGGCTGGGATGACAGGTGCAGAGTTCAGAAGAGGGTGGAGCTCGCTGAAGAGAGGCTCTGGGAGGAGGAGAGGGCGGGGACACCCACCAGAAAGAGGTTGAGGACGGGCTGGACACCCCCCCCCCCCCCATTGAATTGGCATGGCTGGAGCGCAGAAGGTGAGGGACAGAGGCTGGTGAGGGAGAAGGCCAGGCGGGGCTGGGTGATCTCTACTTCTCTGGGCTGAGGGCTGCAGCGGGTGGGAGCTGCCTGGCCCTGGCTGGGCAGGTACCAAGGCGCCTGGGTCTTCACAGCCCCTGGGGAAAGCCGGAGCCGGCTGCGCTGGGGCCTCTCTCGGCTGAGGAAAGACAAGGGCTCGTCACAGCCAAACCTCTCTGCCAGCATTCAGGAGGATTTGGGTCACCAGTATGTGCCCAGTGAATCAGGTAGGAGGTGCCTGCTGGGTAAGTAGCTGGGTGGGAGATGGGCCACTTTGAGGAGCCCCGGCAATGATGCAAGGAAAACAATAACAACAACAATAATAGCAGCAGTTGTCATTAATTAGCAATGCCCAGTGTCCTATCAAGCACTTTCCAAGGGCTGCCTCACTCAACCCTCCCACACTGTTGAACTATTATTTGTGTCATGTCCACATGGCACAGGTGAGGAAACAGGCTCAGCCATGCTAAGTGGCTGGTGGAAGGCACAGAGTTGGTAGTAAGTGCAGCAGCCAGAATTGGAATGTCTGCCCCTGTGCACCAGACCCCAGAAGTGGCTTCAGGACACCATACTAATGCTTTTCTTTGGCTAGCCTGCTCCCTCATGGGAGAGCCTAAGGTCCCCATAACTCCGTGTAGTTCTGAAGGTCAGGGTAAGGCTCCCTTGCCCCTACAGCCCCCATACCGATGTGTGTATGCAAAGACACTACACTGAGTGGCCAGCTTATTATGATCTCTGAACGCATAATAATCTGGCCACTCTGTACTTCTCTTGAGTTCCTCATTTATTTGATATCAGAGATACTATAAATCGTGCACCTGATCAGTTTTCCCCTTTGCACTGGCTGATAGAAAGCTCAGGGCAAATAGGTGGTTCATCTCCAGCAAAAGTCTAGAATACTTTTGGTACCCATTTGAGATACAAATACACTGAGGGCCAGATTATTATGCTTTCAGAGATCATAATAATCTGGCCACTCAGTGTATTTCTCTACCAGTCTAGAGGCCCACAATCTGGACTGTGCCCCCAATTCTCCATTTCTCTACAGTCTGAACACCAACTGCCCCTCCCTGCCCCCTGTCCTGCCCCTGCAGGGTCTCCAGCACTTTCAGCACCTTCAGGGCTCTTTGCTGGAGGGAGAGGAACATAGGATTTGCTCTGGTCTGTTTCTCTGCCTAGTGTCCTGGGCTGCAATGAGGCAGATATTTCCCACCTGGGGTCACCCCATCCCTCACCTAAAAAAGGGGCATTACTCAAGGACTATACACAAAAGCTCAGGAGGCCAGGTTTCCCTGGCTGGCATGCAGAAAGGAGCAGGCCCACCAGGGCAGGCTGAGTGCAGGATCTTCAGCAGTCACCAGTCTGTTCTTCCCCAGTTTCCCGATAAAACTCCTCCGATCTGGTCCAGATGTGCCTCCACTAGGCTTGAGGTGACTATGTGTGGCCTTGGCCAGGGGAGCTGGGGCACCTTCTCCTCGAGGCAGTGGGCATTGGGGGGGATGTAGTGAAGGAAGAGGGAGGGAGGCAGTTGGTGGGGGCAGGGGTGGAGAAGGAGAGGGACTGAGACAGAGAGAGAGAAGCCAACACAGAGGCCTGGGGACAGCTGATCCCTTCCCACCAGGGGCCTCCCTCCCAGGTCCATTTTGCTTGTGCAGCTGATTTCCTGCTGAGGCAGTGTCCCCTTACCTCATCCTCCCCCTCCCTGCAGAATAAGGCTGCCCCATGTCCACTTGACCAGCTAGGGCTAGCCTCTAGGGGGTGGAGGTAGAACTGGCAGAGTTGGGCCAGGATCACCTTTCACCTTGCCTCCTGGCCTCCCTCTCTCGCCCCTATCCAGCATCCTCACTTGGTCTGACGAAATTATGTTCACTTTGTTATTGGAGCCTCAGTGGGGGACCCCTCCTTAGGGAAATGGGTACAGTGGGAAGGGCGGGCATGTTGCTATTCTGACCCTCCAGTCCTGCTGAACATTCCTCTCCTGCCCAGCTCACCCCACTCCCACTCCCTCCTGGTTCTTTAGACAGGCAGCAGCTGGGGCTCCTTGGGGCATCTATCCCTCAGCCTTCTCTGCCCACGTGAGAAAAATCCACTCACCCACCCCCACCCCCGGTGGCCAGGACCAGATTGGGATATTTCTAAAGACACATGCCGGGGAGCAAGAATACAAGTGCTCATGGCACTAAGGTGCCACGGGCGACTGCACTGAGCAGAGAACTTGGCCCATCTGCACCCAGGCCATGACCGGTTCATCAGCCAGCTGTGAAGCCAGCTTTGCCGCAACAGCCTCTTTCTCTGAGGGTCTGTGCCTGGCTCGCTACTGAGCATATTCATGAGCTAATAATCATAACAATAATAAGAGCTAAGGCTTATGAGCACTTATGGTTATATCTTAGACACGCGCGAAGCACTGTATAGGCTCCTTGTAATCCTCACAACAACCCCATGAGCTTGGTGTTTTTTCTTTTCCTCCGTTTACACAAGACATGGTCCAAGGTCATGCAGATTCTGTCTCTTGCCCCTTCAAAGGCTCTCACCACCCAGCTGACCTGAAGGAGTATTAGAAGTCTAGAACTGAACCCTTGGGCCCCAGGGGCAATGAGGGGTGGGGAGGCTGACACTTTCTGGCTCTGCCCCCCATTTTGCCTTGACTTCAGAGCTTTTGAGACTGCATTTTTTGATTGAACATTGTGTTCAACCCCAGGATTCTCACCTCAGGTCACCAGCTCCTCTCACTTCCCTGTGGTACCCCAGAGGGAGTGAGTATTGCCAGCGTAACCATTGTGGTCTTTCAATATTTACTTGTTTTTATTTTATTTAACAAATGTGTATAGAGCACTTGACATAGTGCCAGGCGCTGCTCTGAGTGATTTGCAAACATGAATGAGGTCACTACCATGCATCTTCAATAGTCAGCGAAAGGACAAGATCGCTCTACACACAGCGAGTGCCTGGAGAGAGTGATGCTCACCCCAAAGAAAATTCTCGAAAGTGTGGCCTGGGGTGGCACTTTCCACATCTGACTGGGAAGAGAGAAGCTCTTACTCTGCTCTCCACCTCTCACGTGTATCCTCCCCTCCCTCAGCAGTGTGAGCTGAGGTCCTTGCAACCCATGGCCATCTGCTCTCCCTGCAGACTTCCCCCCAGTCTTCCACATCAAACTCAAGGACCAGGTGCTGCTGGAGGGAGAGGCAGCTACCCTGCTCTGCCTGCCGGCAGCCTGCCCTGCACCCCGCATCTCCTGGATGAAAGGTGAGATCACTTCTCCCCAGAGAGGGGCATGGCAGGTGATCCCAATGCCTGGCAATGCTTGGGGGAGTGGCGGCCGAGGGGTCCTGGAGGAACATACGTGCTGCCCCACTCAGCAGCCTCTCCTGCTCCTCTTTGTCCCCAGACAAGCAGTCCCTGCGATCAGAGCCCTCAGTGGTCATCGTGTCCTGCAAAGATGGACGGCAGTTACTGAGCATTCCCCGGGCGGGCAAGCGGCATGCGGGGCTCTATGAGTGCTCAGCCACCAATGTCCTGGGCAGTGTCACCAGCTCCTGTACCGTGGCTGTGGCCCGTGAGCCTGGGGCAGGGACCGGGGCGGGGGGGGGGGCAGTGATGGAGGGTGTTGGGGCAGGGCTAGATGGGCTCTAAGCTGGAGCATAGGGGCTCACTGAGGCTCCCTTTCTCTGCCAGGTATCCCAGGGAAGCTAGCCCCTCCCGAGGTACCCCAGACCTACCAAGACACAGCGCTGGTGCTCTGGAAGCCGGGAGACAGCCGGGCACCCTGCACGTACACGCTGGAGCGGCGGGTGGACGGTGAGGGACTGCACAGGCTGGCTGGGGGAAGGGGTGGCAGGTGGAAGGCGCAGAAGCCAGGGAGGCAAGTGTCCTCCCCGGGCAGAGTTCCGCTCCCTAGACTCCTTACCGATAGCACTGGGAGCTTGGGCCACCCCTCTGTGACCTCAGCCCTTCCCCGATGGTGCCCGCAGGGGAGTCTTCCTGGCACCCAGTGAGCTCAGGCATCCTCGACTGTTACTACAATGTGACCCACCTACCAATCGGCGTGACTGTGAGGTTCCGTGTGGCCTGTGCCAACCGTGCGGGGCAAGGGCCTTTCAGCAACCCTTCTGAGAAGGTCCTCGTCAGGGGCACGCAAGGTCAGTGCAATGGGGTGAGGGTGGCCAGAAAAAGAAGGGGACCCTAAGCCCAGGATCCACCCCCTTCTCAGAGCACCACGGTTTTGCTGCTTGGGGCACCTTGGTGATGATTTTCCTTGTCTTTCCTCAGATTCCTCAGCTCTGCTACCTGCTGCTCACCGAGACACCCTTGTTACCTCAGGGCCAGCCAGGGCCCCACCTCCGGACTCTCCTACCTCACTGGCCCCATCCCCGACCACTGCTGCAGCTCCTGGTCCCCCAGGCCCCCAGTCAGCTGCTCTCAGCCCTTCATCTCCCCCAACACCCCCCAGCCAGGCCTTGTCCTCACTCAAGGCTGTGGGTCCACCACCCCAAACCCCCCCACGAAAGCACAGAGGCCTGCAGGCTGCCCGGCAAGCAGAGCCCTCCCCACCCAGTGCCCAGGTCACCCCAAGTGAGCCCAAGTCTTCCGTCCCTAACACTGGGACCCCGACCCCAGCCTCCACTCCTCAAGGGGTTAAACCAGCGTCTTCCTCTACTCCCCTGTATATGGTGACGTCCTTTGTGTCTGCACCACCAGCCCCCGAGCCCCCAGCCCCCGAGCCCCCTCCTGAGTCCACCAAAGTAACTGTTCAGACCCTCAGTTCAGCCAAGGAGATGACCAGCTCCCCTGGTGGCGGTCCCCGCAGCTCTCCGGGGCCGGAGGGCACTGCTCTTCGACAGGGCCCCCCTCAGAAACCCTACACCTTCCTGGAGGAGAAGGCCAGGCAAGCAGAGCGGGGAAGGGATGGAGGACAGCGAGGGGAGTGGGTGGAGCGTAGGGGACACAGGAATTCAGAGAAAAAACTGGACTGCCCACCCAGCATGGGGAAAGTGCTGAGTTCTGGGTCATCAGCACTATTGAGCTCAGATTTTCTCTGGGCCACACACTGTGCTAAGCTCTGTGGCCATATGATCACAATTAATCTTCATCACTTGGAGAGGAAGCCACTGCATTATTATCATCACCCATTTCACAGATGGGAAAACTGAGGTTAGAGAGGTTATGGGATTTGCCTAAGGTACAGAGTCACTGAAGGGCAGAACTGGGACTCGAACCCAGATTTCTAAGATTAAACCCCAGAGCCCACACTTGGTTCCCTGCTCTCCAAACCCCAGCCCCCTTAGCTTTCACAATGGTGGTGTCCCCCTCTTTCCTCTAAGCCTGTGGTGTCCCCTTAACACATAGGGGGCGCTTTGGTGTAGTGCGTGCATGCCGGGAGAATGCCACTGGGCGGACGTTTGTGGCCAAGATCGTGCCCTATGCAGCTGAGGGCAAGCGGCGAGTCCTGCAGGAGTATGAAGTGTTGCGAACGCTGCACCACGAGCGGCTCATGTCCCTGCATGAGGCCTACATCACCCCACGTTACCTCGTGCTCATCGCTGAGAGCTGTGGCAACCGGGAGCTCCTCTGTGGGCTCAGTGACAGGTAGCTGGGCATTCTGGGGGAGCAGGGAACAAGAGTAGGGGGAGCTGGGTGGGATATCACCTGCCTTCCTTGGACCCTCCAGGTTCCGATATTCAGAGGATGATGTGGCCACCTACGTGGTGCAGCTGCTACAAGGCCTGGACTACCTCCACGGCCGGCACGTGCTGCACCTGGACATCAAGCCAGACAACCTGCTGCTGGCCTCTGACAACGCCCTCAAGATCGTGGACTTCGGCAGTGCCCAGCCCTACAACCCCCAGGCCCTGCGGCCCCTTGGCCACCGCACGGGCACACTGGAGTTCATGGGTGAGGACACCACGCCAGCCAGGGTAGGGGGATGGGGTACTGCCATTGGGGCAGCAGCCATAGCTTCCCAACTTCACCCAAATATATGCCATTTATTGAGTGCTTACTGTATCCAAGAAATGAACAAAGTCCTTTTTATGTTTGTTTGTTTTTTCCAGTTTATCTTCACAATAGTCCTGGAGATTGGCATAACATTACTTCCATTTTACAGATGAGGAAACAGAAGCATAGTGAGGTTATTTGTCCCATATAAGAGAGTTTTAAAAGGTTGAGCCAGGATTTGATAAAGCTGAAAAGATAGGAGAACCAATATTAAGTTATATAAATAAGGAAAACCAGCTACCATTTAGCTACCTGCTAAATATGTTATGTTCATTATCTGTATCCTTTAGATTTATTCTGAAAGCTACACTTTACAAATGAGGAAATTGGAGTGCCAGACAGGTTTAGTACATTGCCCAGGGTCCTATAGCTAGAAGGGGCAGGCTGGGATTGTAGCCGGCCAGGCCAATTTCAAAGGCTCTTTTGTGCTGGCCACATTCATTGTGAATGGGCTCTCCACCTTGGAGCTGACCTGAGGGAGCCAGTGACCCTGGTTCTCAGCAACTCTGCGGTTCTGGGCTGATTCCTCAGGTGCCCACAGCGCCCCTGGAGGCCACCCCCACTTCCACCCTGCCTGCTGCTCGGGTCAGACCCACGGTGGTGACCTCAGGGGCCTCCCCAGCCTTTTCCTACTTCCCTGCCACCAGGAAACTGGTTCAACTTGGCCTCTGTCTCCTGTCAGCTCCTGAGATGGTGAAGGGAGACCCCATCGGCTCCGCCACAGACATCTGGGGTGCGGGTGTGCTCACTTACATCATGTGAGTGCCCCGGACCCACCTTCTGCCCACGCTTTTCCCCCTCCCCAGCACGTGTGTACCTAGGTGCCAGTAGCTCTGTCCCTGAGTGCTGTGCCCCTTAGGACCCCCATACTAATGTCTCCCTGGACCTGTGAGTTGACCCTCTATTCATATGTCTCAACTGAACTGTCTCCACCACAGGCTCAGTGGACACTCTCCGTTCTATGAGCCAGACCCCCAGGAAACAGAGGCTCGTATTGTGGGGGGCCGCTTTGATGCCTTCCAGTTGTACCCCAACACCTCCCAAAGCGCCACCCTCTTCTTGCGAAAGGTCCTCTCAGTACACCCCTGGTGAGTGGGCCCTACACCTGCCAACCCCCCAGTATTACCTTCTTGGCCTCGGACTGCCCTAGTCTAGCCCATGCCTAGGATCCCCCGACTCCTCCCCTGTCCTCAATAATACACTGTTGCTACTACTACTACTAAGTGGTTGTCCACCCACCATTTAAGACCTATGACACAAGCAGAATCACTATCCCCATTCCAGAGGCAGGGAAACAGAGTCACTCACTAGGGGTGAATCTAGGTGCGGGACTCAGATATATGGGAGGACAGAGCCCAGCCCTGCTCTAGGCCATTCCTCCAGGCTCACCATTCCTGTCTGGGCCTGGCAGGAGCCGGCCCTCCCTGCAGGACTGCCTGGCCCACCCGTGGCTGCAGGACGCTTACCTGATGAAGCTGCGCCGCCAGACGCTCACCTTCACCACCAACCGGCTCAAGGAGTTCCTGGGTGAGCAGCGGCGTCGCAGGGCCGAGGCCGCCACCCGTCACAAGGTGCTGCTCCGCTCCTACCCAGGCAGCTCCTAGTGGCTCGGACCACAGCCTGGCCCCGGGATTCCACTCGGGGCTCCCGCTGATGCTGCGGGACATTCCAGGGCCCACGCTGAACTGGGTGGACTCAGGGCTTCGGACACCACCAGCAGAAAAATCCAGCCGGGCTGTTACCTCATGGACCTGCGGGGACACAGGCCCCAGTTTCGGGGGCTTCGGCCAATGCCACCAGGCCAGAGCCAGAGCTGGAGACTCATTGGCCAGGCTGGGTGGAGTTGGAAGCAGGAAGAGGGGCAAGAACAGAATGGGAAAGTGAGAGGAAGGGGTGGGAGACTCTAGGAAGGTTCTGGGAATGGGGGACAGTGCATCCAGGGGAAAGTAACCCAGGAAGTGTGAGTGGCTGGGAATGTGGAAAAAGAAGGAGCCCAGGGTGTCAAGGCCATGGGCTGGGAGTGTCAGTGAAGCAAGGACAGGACATGGGACAGTGGCAGGGTGCCAGAGGCAGCATGTGAGAGAGGGCAGCAAGATAGGGGAGGGAGAGGAGAGAGGACTTAGGTAGGGATCGGATGGGCCAGCCGCCAGCATCCCATAGAAAAATTATGGAGGGCTGGAGGCAGGAGGCAGTGGCCACTCAACCCAGTGCTCTCCTGTTGCTTCAGTGGGTGCAGCTCTGGGCTCTGTGCTGGCCCAAGGATGTCCCCACTGGCCCTCCGTGGTCTTCGCCCTTCTTCCCATTCATATTTATTTATTTATTGACTTTTATGAAGTTTTCCTTCCACCCAATCCTAATTGCTCATGTTTTCCTGACCATCCCCCTCCACCCAAGCCATCCAGCTGTCTGTGCAGCTGTCTGTCTGTCTGTCACAAGGGAAATAAAAATAGCAAGCAGCAGGACCTATGTGTGATCTATGGGGAGAGATGGCTGGGGAGCAAGGTGCTGCGATAGGAGTATTCCAGCCTTCTCTGGGCCAGTGAAAGCCCAGGTATACCAGCCAGCACCTTCAGCTGTCCTACTCCCTCCCTGACCCCCCTGGCCCCTTACCTCTCCCTTATTCCTAGAGGGAAGAGAGACTTCAGTCTGCTTTTCCCTCTGAAGTTTCTGGAATCCTCACCACAATGCTCTAACCACACTCTGGTGGTCCCCACCTTTTCTCATATGTTCCATCGTCACACCTTGGCAGATGCCAGGCTCTGAAATGGACCGGCCCACACCCCAATCCTGGCTCAGCCTTCTTTCTCCAATGCTTCCCAGCTCTGGTCCTGGTGCCCCAAGCAGAGGGGGTTTTATCATGATGAGAGCAGGTGGTGTGAAGAGCTGCACAGGAGCCCAGGACAGGCCCACCCCCCTTGCGCTCAGTGTCAGAGCACCAACCAGGCACCAGCTGTCTGGGGCAGCTGTGAGTTCTCTGGGTAGTGTGTCTGCTGTGATGATGCCACAGACGAGCATTTTCCTAGACCCCCAGGGACACCCAGCCTGGACCTTCTGATCCCCATGGCAAGCTGCTGTGAAGTGTGCTGGGGGTGAAGGCACCTTGACTCTGGCTGCAGTGCCACAGAATGGTTCATGGGTTCTAGAACTGAGGTGGGGAGAGAAGGGAGCCAGTTCTCCTTGGGTCCAAAGGGACTGTCCTCCCCTCTTCGCCCCTTGAAAACCCTGTTCTTGACAAAGTGACAAGAATAAAGTTGCCACCACGAGCAGAGAGAGCTGGTGCTGGTGTGTTGCTGATCTAGGTTGAGGGCTCCTTGGCTGGAGCCCAAACAATGCCATCCCAGCCCAGCCTCTGGCTTCTCGGGACCTGAGGGAAAAGGCAATACCTATCATCATAAAACAGCAGTTAAAGCAGCTGGAAGGGACCAGAGAGACATCTTTTAGCTCAACTGTCATTTTAGTGATGAAGATATACAGTTTGCCTGTGAGAATCTGTAATCCCCTACTCACTGCAAGTGTTTTCATATAAAAATGAGGTGCCTGAACTCATATCTTGATAAATGGTAAAATTCCTCTCCCGTCCTCCTTCTGATCTTGAACTCCCTTCCCATCTCCATTGGAAATGGCATATGAACTGCTTGTTCCAAACCCGGAGGAGCAAAGGTAATTTATATCAGCAGAGCTGTGTCAAAATTGTTCTGATCAAAAGGTGACAGTGCTCCATATCCGGGTGGGCAGTTGCAGTAAATGGAAGCAATGCTCTGCCTGGCAGACTGGACACCAGGCATGTCCCATCACCTCTGATGACCCTATACATCAGCTTTGCCCCATAATGGGCCTGGGCCGACTCAAAGTTGCTGAGTCAGTATTAGTGCCAATCTCCAAGGACAGTGCAGCCCATACCATATCACATGGAGGAAAGTGAGTGTAAATGGGGGTAGCAGGAAGGGATGCTGTTCTTAAAAATCTTTACCGTCCTCTCTAGGTTTATCTCAGTTTACCGCCAGGGGGCACAGTGCGGAAATGACAACCCTAGACTCTGGGGTGGGGGCGGGGGTAAGGCGCTTTCGGATTGGTCCCGACAGCCACGTGGCCTTCTCATAATTGGTTGGATGGACAGTTAAGTCCGCCACTTCTCTGGCTTCATTCAAGGAAACCCTCCCCACGCCCACCCCCACCCCCAAACACTTGCACTCCCGGAAGGGCACATTGTCCCATTGTCCAGGGACCCACTGAGTGTAAAGTTGCCCCCGAAAGGAGTTGAATCTCCTGTCGGCGTGGGGCCCGTCTGGTCCTCCCCGGAGTGGGATGGTACCCCTTGCCTTGGGAGGAGATGGGGCCTTGTCCAGCTGTCCAGCTGTCCAGGCGCTGACGCCCGGTGCACCCCAGAGCCGCTCGAGTTTCCCCCCCACCCCACCCTCTAGGCCTATTCTAGCGACTGAGCCAGCATCCCAGGCATCCTCGAGCTAAATAAGGAGCCTGCTTGGGTCAAGGGGCGGGAGCTGGGGTCCCGGGGGCCTTGGGGCAACCACGCCAAACAAGGCAAGGAGGGGAGCGATGTATAAAACCAGGGCCCAGGGCTGAGCACCTGCCCGCGCCCCTACTGTGCCATCGGAAGGGCTTCGCACCGCCTGCTACCCACCTAGTTCACTCAAGTCCGAAGTCGACGCCCCCCACCCCCACGGTGAGTCCGATCCTCAGATCAGCTCTAGACACTTCCATCCCGGGGATGTTTTGAATCCGAAGGGCAAAGGCTGAAGGTCTCTGTGTCAGCCTAGACCCCCGCGTTTGTTTTCCGCTGCCCAGATGTCCAAAGCAGCTCCCGCCAAAAAGCCGGCAGCTACGGCCCCGCCTCCGGGATGTACCCTGGATATCAACGACCCCCAGGTCCAGAAAGCGGCCATTCGTATCCAGGCCTCTTACCGGGGCCACAGGTGAGGGGGGAGCCCTAGAGCCTCTGAAGGAAGGGAACTGGAACTGCAGAATCCGCATTCCCGCATTGAGGAAGGGGGCTGCTGAGCACAGGGCCAGGGACTGCTAAGGTCACTGGATTTAGGGGAGAGCAGTTGCTGAGGTGTGGCAGGAGGCCGACAAGAGCAGATCATTTTATCAGGGTAATGATTCAGGAACGGCCCCTCCTCGGCACCTCCCCGACTTTAAGGGTCTAGTCGCCCGAGGGGGCGGGCAGGGGGCTGGGTGCGGGCGGACAGGGCTGCGGGAGGGTGCGAACGGTGTCTCGGAGCTCTGGGCCCTGACCCTGCTCGCGAGCAGGTCCCGGAAGGAGATGCGGGAGACCGGGCCGCCGCGCGTGCTGGAACCGCTGAAGGACGTGGTGCTGATCGAGGGCAGCGCGGCCAAGCTGACTTGCCGCATTTCGGCTTTCCCGGACCCATTCATCCGTTGGAGCAAGGATGGCAAGGAGCTGCGCGACGGGCCCAAGTATCGCTACATCTTCGAGGACCCTGACGTAGTCGCGTTGGTGGTGCGCGATGGCGAGCTGGCGGACCTAGGCCAGTACAGCATCAACGTAACCAATCCCTTCGGCCAGTGCTCCGACTCGGCGCGCATCCTCGTGGAAGGTACGCGCGCCCCGCGTGCAATGCCGCCGAGCAGAGCAGCATTGCCCCCGCGGCGTCTGCAGCCGATTCAGCCGCGCGTTTATCCCTGGGCCTAGCTGAGTCCGGATGGGCATGTGGCCAGCCCAGCACCTGGCACAGCCTGAGGCACAGAGTAGGGCGCGGAGCCGCACGGCCTGTGTAGTCCTTTCTACCTCGGGATCCCATCCCATGCTAAGAAGTCCAGTATGGGTTTCAACCACGACTTCAGAGCGCCAAGGTCACAGCGATCCAGAGGCAGAGCTAGGGTTAGAGAGAGCCCTGATCTTCTGGCTCCCAACCCAGGGCAATTTCCACTATCCAGAGCTGTCTCCAAGGCACCCCGAGAGGTGTGAGCATTCCTGGGCTTTCACCCATAGTATCTTTTCTCATCCTCCATTCAACCCTAGGAAGTAGGAGGGGCAGGGATTAGTCTCGTTCAACAGCTGAGTTGCTGAAGCCCCAGAGAGGCCAAAGACTTGCCCAAGGTCACGCCGAGAGTTCAAATCCATACCGTAGTTAAGGTCGGGTAATAGTTGGGAGGGTGATGTCCCGCCTCACCTTTAGGTCCCTCACTGGGTCGCATTCCCTTTCCCTTTCTTTAGTCCCCGCGAAAATTCAAAAGGGACCGGATAACACTAAGGCGCGCAAAGGCGCCACGGTGACGCTGACTGCGGAGATCATGGGCGAGCCTGCTCCCGACGTGGGCTGGACCAAGGACGGGAAGGACATCGAGGAGGATGACAGGCGAGGGCGGGGACCTGCTGCAAGGGCAGGGCCTGGCGCTGGAGCCTGGGCCGGATGGGCCCAGAAAACCCGCGGGAATGGGACGAGGGAGGGGAACTGGGAGGCAAAGAACAGAGCTGGCTAAGTCGCCCGACCGGGAAGCCCGTAAACTGACACGCGGCTCCGCCCCCTTCCCCTGCAGGGTTTACTTCGAGATCGGCAGCACCAGCACAACGCTGACCATCCGCCGGGCCACGCCTCAGGACAGCGGCAAGTACGAGGTGTTCGTGGAGAACAGCCTGGGCATGGACCAGACCTTCGCTCGCGTGGACGTGGCCTGAAAGGGACCCTCGGAACTTTTGATCTGTTTCCAAGCCTTGGGGTGGGTGGGACTAACAACCCCCTTCTTTTTGCTTAATAAAGCCGCTCTCTCTGACCCTCCGCTTCTGTTCTCTTCTTATGAGTCGCCATTTTCACTCCCCGGTACCCACACACCAAAGTCACAGTGTTGGGGGCAGAGGGAAGTTTGGAGAGTGCCTAGTCCAGTGCCTTTATTTACAGACAGTAAATCTGAGTGAGACAGGCTTCTCTCACGGTCGGAAGCTGCTTCACTGCCCAGCAGGAGGGCAGAGGCGTCTACGACTCCTTTTGTAACCCTCAAGCCTCCACCCTTTCGTGGGGCATTTGCGCGCTGCCCACGTCCGTTTCAAGGGTGACCACACCCCACTCTCGTCTCCAGGCTCGCTTCCCCCGTGACCTACTTTCTCTACTTTAACTACTACCTCCGGGCCCACTCCCAGACAGCTCGTGATCCTAATCCAGGTTCCGGCCTCTGCTTCTCAGGCTGAACCCTTCTTATTTCGACCTTCCCCTTCAATCCCTTGGCCACGCCTCCCTGTTCTCCCAAAAGTTCCACCTCTTTCTCAGTTGGAACAAGGGAGGAACTTAAGAACTACAATTCCCGGCAGACTCTGCGAAGTTCTCGCGAGTTGCGAGAAGACACGTGCGCGGAAGGAGCTAGCAGTAGCGGGCGGCAGAGCTGGCATAAAGGGACTAGTGGTAAAAAAGATCTGATGGAGGGGTGGCGAAAGGGGTAGAGGGCAGGGCACGGCCCCTAGACGAAGGGCGGTTCGGAGGTCCCGGCTGGCTCTCCGCACGTCGGATGCAGTACTGGTCCCACAAACCCTGGATACAGGAGGTTAGGGTTTATTAGTCAGTTGTGAGGTTAGAGGGTCAGCAATCAGTCCTCTGAACCCAAAGATTCAGCACTTGTCAGTCTTAGGACTCAGGGAATTGGCATATTGTGTTTGGGATGCTAAGGGAACCTGTCTTTTTGATTCAGGGATCATCACCTAGTCCTAGAGGTTAATTTTAGGATTTAGGTTCAGCATAAAAAGGATTTTTGCCAGGGTTTGGAGTTGTCAAATGTAGATCAGTGTTACTTAAAGTGGACTCTTAGGACTGTAGTGAAATATTTGGGGCTCACTTGGGATTTGAGGTTCAATATCAGGATTCACTATTGGGATTCAGGGCTTAATATCTAGAGTGAGGATGGACCAATTTGGTAATCAGTGGTTTGGGGGTTTGGTTTTTGAAGGTTTGGGGTGTGAGAAGGAGGTCTATTGCTGAGTTTTGGAGTTTGCTGAGTTTTCAGCCAGAAGGAAGTCTGTTAGGGATCAAATTGCGGGGTGTGGATTTCAGAATTTGGGAGGAATCACTGTGAGGTTTGAAGGCCGACGGGATTTGGGTTGGGATTTGAGATGTGTGAGGTTTGTGAGATGGTGTGCCCAGGGAGGGACTAGATTGAATTTATATCCTGGGAGGGCTCAGTGTTGCTATTTTGGGTTTAGGGTTTGGTTGGGGTATGAGTGGGGTTCCAGGATTGGGGTGTGAGATCTGAGCCTAACTTTTCTTTGCTATTTGAGGTTTAGGTAGCAATTGCCGTCATGCTTAAAGCTGTGATCCTGATTGGAGGCCCTCAAAAGGGTGAGGAGCCCGGGGAATGTCAGCGGTTGGGCTGGAGTGGGGGTAGAGGGAAGCAGAAAAGAAAAATATGCTTCTCTCTCTTCTCTCAGGGACTCGCTTCAGGCCTTTGTCTTTTGAGGTGCCCAAACCCCTGTTTCCAGTGGCAGGGGTCCCTATGATTCAGCACCACATTGAGGCCTGTGCCCAGGTAATTCCATAGGCTCCCCTCTCCCACCTCCATTCATCTCCTTCATGCTATATTTCCCCCTTTACCAACCATGACCTCTTCCCACCAGGCATAACTCCAGGGACCACCATTTACAAATGACTATGAATCATCTCCCTCCACCATCACCACCAGTTGTGCAATGCAGTTGTCATGCGTCTTCTCCTAATCTAGCCTCTTATCTGGCTTCTTCTTGCTCATATTTCACTCCTATGGAATGTGAGATTAGGCAGGAATATTAGAGACAACTTAAAGCCGTAGCATGAGAAACCTTAATGATAACAAGCACAGAATCATGCTACTCTTGCTCACTACGGAGCTAATTCCTTTATTGCTTTTGGTATTGGGACTGGCAAGGTTGATTTGAGTCCAGTCTCTGCCTGCTAAAAGGAATTGAGCAAATTTCTCACCCTTTCTCAGCCTTAGTTTCCTTATTTGTAAAGTGGGGGTGATTAGACCTACTTTGTGGGGTTACGAAGCTTAGAGATGATGTTTATAAAGTAATTAGTACAATGTAGACACTTGATAAATGGTATCCTTAACCTTATAGTGATCTTAAGCTCAGATTGACAGATAATAAATATGGGGGAAATGAATGGATTATCCTGTAATGTAGCTTGATAGGCAAAATCTTTCCTAGGGTGAACTCCACTTCAGATTGGGGGCGGGGGGGAAATAACAGAATAATAAAAGATTAAAAGACTCTAACTTTGAGAGTCTTTTAATTAAGGGAAATAGACTCTAACTTCGTCATTGTCCAGAGGAGAAATCGGACAAGGTAAAATGAATGCCCAAGGCCACAGTTGAGACTAAATGTGTGGTTTCTGGATTTTGGGCCAGTACCCGGGATTTCTCCCTCCCATAATTCCCTCCTATCAGATGCTGTTTTTCTCTCAACCTCTTCCCTTGACCTCAGGTCCCTGGGATGCAGGAGATTCTGCTCATTGGCTTTTACCAACCTGATGAGCCACTTACCCGGTTCCTAGAAGCTGCACAGCAAGAGTTTAACCTTCCGGTCAGGTCAGGTGTTTGTGTGCATGTGCTGTGTAGGGGTGGGGGAGCAGTGCCCTAGGCATCTGAGTGCTCAGGAGTGGGTTGAGCCAGCATTGACAGAAGTCACCCTCACACACTAGGAGGTTTCTGAATTCCTGTATATATTGAGTTTCTCTGTGGGGCTTGGGCAGGCATATCCTGGGAACAGGAGGGGTCAGTGCCCAGATTCATGGTATCTGACTCCTAAGATCTCACTGAGCTGGCTCTGGGGTCTCTGGGGACAGGTACCTGCAGGAATTTGCCCCTCTGGGCACAGGAGGTGGTCTCTACCACTTCCGGGATCAGATCCTGGCTGGGGGCCCTGAGGCCTTCTTCGTGCTCAACGCTGATGTTTGCTCCGACTTCCCCTTGAGCGCTATGTTGGCTGCCCACAGACACCAGCCTCACCCTTTCTTGCTCCTGGGCACCACGGTGAGGGGGGCTGGAGGGTTTCGAGGGGGTGATCCAGAGAGGTTCCTGGGATGCAGGGCCAGAACAGGGAGTTGGAGTGGGAATGCACGTCAGGAGGGGTAGGTGCTAGAAACCCCTGCAGTAATGGAGGTGGCGGTGGAGAGAGACCTTGAGCCCTTTAGCTGTTCAGAAGTAGAGCGGGGAGGGCAGCTGTCAGTTCTCACCCCATCTGAAGGCTTGTCAGTGGCGGAGCTACGTGCCAGGTGCTATAGGAGAGGGAAAGCAAGAAAGAGAAAACAGACCTTGCTGCCCTGGAGCAGGCAGGTCACTGCCTCGGTGTGTCTGTCTTTCAGGCTAACAGGACGCAGTCCCTCAACTATGGCTGCATCGTAGAGAATCCACAGACACATGAGGTAAGAGCAGAGAAGAGGCTGGCTGTGTATCATCATTTTCCCACTCCTCAGCCTCTAGAGAATGCTGGAACGCTATGTGGTGGGCCCCAATCTTGTCAAACAGGTGTGGCACACCCTCAGTTGTTCCCTTCTATCCCTTTAAGAAAGATTAGGAAGAGGTAATAGATAAATGCCATGAGTGTGGTGCTCCAATAGATATATGCACAGGGTGCTATGACAACACAAAAAGGGCCCCTACCCAGCCTACCTGGGTGGAGGTGGGGAGGGCTCCCTGGAGGAGGTGAGGTCTGAACTGAGTTAAATTTGTCAGCATGAAGGAGACAGGAAGGCATTGCAGGTAAAGGGAACAATATATGCAAAGACATGGAGGCAAGAAACAGCATAGTGCCTCCAGAATTATGGAGGTGGGAGCATAATTAGCAAGGCGGGGGTGGGGCTGGGGAATCTCTGTTCCTATCTATCTCTGAAACTCCCTGCTCTGGAGCCTCACTGACTTTCATACACCCCTTTTGTCTGTTCAAGTTTTAGTATTAAAAATTCATATGTGACTACATTATATATATATACTAGAGGCCCAGTGCACAAAATTCATGCACTCAGTGGGGTGGGGGGGTCTCTTAGCCCGGCCTGCGCCCTCGCAGTCCGGGAGCCCTCAGGAGATGTCTGACTGATGGCTTAAGCAATTATCTCCAACCATGAGCCCGGCTTCTGGCTGAGTAGTGCTCCCCATGTGGGAGTGCACTGACCACCAGGGGGCAGCTCCTGCGTTAAGTGTCTGCTCCCTGGTGAGTGCGTGTCATAGCGACTGGTCCTTCTGCCATTCAGTTGATTTGCATATTAGCCTTTTATTATATAGGATATTCACACACACAGAGTTTTGTGTTAGGCACTAACTAGGTGTGAAAGAAACAGCCGGAAAGGCACAACCCTGCCTCTCAGGAGCCCTCAGTCTGGGGGAGAGACATCAAAAACCAACCATTGCAGATGACACAAGTGCCACTATGGGTGGGTGAGGTGTGGCCAGAGAACAGGAGTGCCCAGAGCTGAGAAGCTGACTTTGGGGCAGACAAGAGTGTACTTAGAGAGGGAGTGACGATGTCAACTGGGTTTTTTTTTTTTTTTTTTTTTTTAAATATATTTTATTGATATTTTACAGAGAGGAAAGGGAGAGGGATAGAGAGCTAGAAACATCGATGAGAGAGAAACATCGATCAGCTGCCTCCTGCACACCTCCCACTGGGGATGTGCCCGCAACCAAGGTACATGCCCTTGACCGGAATCGAACCCGGGACCCTTGAGTCCGCAGGCCGACGCTCTATCCACTGAGCCAAACCGGTTTCGGCTCAACTGGGTTTTTGAAAGCAAAGTTTTCCAGACGAAGAGTTGGTTAAGGGCATTCCAAAAGGCACCGGCATGCCGTGGCATGGAGTTATGTTCTGGAACTGCTGGGAGGTGGGGAGGATTGGGAGGAAGAAGGCGGACAGTTCAGACTTATCTTGAAGGTGAAGTTGAAGGACAGTGACAAGATACGCTCTGCATTTTAGGAAGACTCCCATGGCAACAGGAGGACCTGGAGATTTGGAGGGTCTTAGGGGATGGTGGCCATGGCCCCTCCTCTGCTGACCCCAGCCCGCTCTGTCCTCAGGTCCTGCACTATGTGGAGAAACCCAGCACGTTTGTTAGTGACATCATCAACTGCGGCATCTACCTCTTTTCCCCGGAAGCCCTGAAGCCCCTTCGGGATGTCTTCCAGCGTAATCAGCAGAATGGGCAACTGTGAGGCAGACCCCATGGCCCTGTAACTCCAAGTACCCTGAGTCACAGCCCCCCTGCCCCCATCTCTGCTGGCTCCATCTCAGCCAGCTCATCTTCCTCCTCCCTTCCCCCTTCTACTTGTCATCTCCAGCCAAGCCTCTCCAGTTCCTCCCCTTCTAACCTCATTCTGTCCCTCTTCCTTATCCATCCCAGTTCCTCCTCTGTCACCACCTGCCCACTCCCCTTCTGGTCCATTTCTCTCAAGCCCTGAGTGTCCCAGAGATGTCTTTCAGAACAGACGGTAACACACACACTTGGGTGCACATATGTTTGGGTGCAGGCATGCGTGTGTGCACGTGCGTGCGCACACACACTCTCAGGCTGAGGAGGCTCCCTTTGGAGTATAGTACCCTAAAGGGAGCTATGCTCACCACAAACCACAATCCCAGGGTGGTCCTCCTAAGCCTGGGAACGGTTCCCTTCTCTGGCTCCCCTGCCTTCATCACCTCTCATGCCTCATTCCCTCATAGCCATCTTTTCACTCCCACTCTTATCTCTGCTTCTCTCTCCATCTCTCCTGGCCTCTTTGTTTCTGCTGAACTGGCATCCCTACCATCTCTCTCTCCTTCTTTTTCTGTGACTGTTTCTGCCCTCACCAGCTGCCTTCCTCTGGGGTGAGTCTGTCTGTTTCATTCCATCCAGTGAGAGGGAGGGACCGGAGGTGGGGCTTAGAGGGGTGGATGGGAGGAGAATGGGATAATTGGGGGGAGCCATGTCTGGTTGAACTCCTTCTGGACATGGGGCAGGATGGGCAGCAGATCTATGCCTGGGGCTCCCCTGGGATAATCCCCAGCTGGGAGAGTGAGGGGCTGAGTGGTGGGTGAGCCTCCTGGGAGGTGAGCATCCTTGGGAGAGGATCTGACCAAGCCTTGCAAGGTAGTGGGGTTCCCTCCGATTCCCCTTCCTGAGAGACTGTGTCGGCCACCCAGTTGGGCTCATTGGGGAACTGATGTCAGCATCCTGTCCCCTCTACCAGGGAGGACTCTTCAGGCCAGTGGCGGGGGGCAGGCACCATCCGCCTGGAGCAGGACGTGTTCTCAGCCCTGGCTGGGCAGGGCCAGATCTACGTGCACCTTAATGACAGTATCTGGAGCCAGATCAAGTCTGCAGGGTACGGGAGAGACCTCTGGTAGGGTGTCTGGGGGTTGAGACTTCAGGACGGTAGGCACAGGCCCTGCTGGCCCCTGAGCCCCTGCTCCACTTTGTGGCCCCCAGCTCGGCCCTCTATGCCTCCCGCCTCTATCTGGGTCAGTACCAGCTCACTCACCCTGAACGCCTGGCCAAGCACAGCCCAGGGGGGCCGCGGATCCGAGGTACCCATCCTGCCACAATTCCTAAGCTCTGCCCTTCCCACCACCACCCCACCACCCCCGCAGTCTCCTCTGCCCTCAGAGCTTTGACTCCGGACCTCAGACCCAGAGGTGAAATCTGAATCCCTGCCCTCCCTGAACCAGATATGGTTTGGGGCATTTGTCTCCAGGTCCTCTCTTCTGCTTGTAGGAAACGTTTACATCCACCCAACGGCTAAGGTGGCCCCATCAGCTGTGGTAAGCAGTGGCCCAGCCCAGGGAGGAAGGTGGGTGGGGTGGGGCGGGTATCTCCAGAGCTTGGAGTACAGGTCTCTTATGGTTGTCATATGGCCTCAAGTAGGTTCCTTCCCCCTTTTGAGCGGGTTGGATTTGGGGTCCTCCAAGCCCCCCCAGCGCTTATGGTATATGTTCCTCTCCATAGCTGGGCCCCAACGTCTCCATTGGGGAGGGGGTGACTGTGGGCGAGGGTGTGCGACTCCGAGAGAGCATTGTCCTCCATGGAGCCACGCTGCAGGTAGGCACCCCAACATGTGCCCCAAGAAGCTGGGGAGAGGGGGGACCCCATGGGCTCTGCCCCCTCACTTCACACTGTCCTGTTTGGCAGGAGCATACGTGTGTGCTGCACAGCATTGTGGGCTGGGGGAGCACTGTGGGGCGCTGGGCCCGCGTGGAGGGTACCCCCAATGACCCCAATCCCAACGACCCCCGGGCCCACATGGACAGTGAGAGCCTCTTCAAGGATGGGAAGCTGCTGCCTGCCATCACCATCCTGGGTATGGCTTCCCAGGGGACTCAGGGCTGTGAGAAACCACCACAGGTCATAGATGGGCTCTATGGGGAGAATTTGTGCTTGTGTGAGGGTGTGTGTGTGTATTTTCCTTTAACAAACATTTGCCAAGTGCCTGCTGTGTGCCAGGCCCTGTGTGAGTCACTGGGGGCATGGGGCCAGGGCACAGATGGGCAGGGAGGGATCCCCCCTAATGGCAGTGGCCCCCCAGCTTCTTGCCCCTGGTTTCCTCTCCCCATGGCCTCCTCCTGGTGCCCTCGTCCACACTGCAGGCTGCCGCGTCCGGATCCCTGCTGAGGTGCTCATCCTGAACTCGATTGTTCTACCACACAAGGAGCTGAGCCGAAGCTTTACCAACCAGATCATCCTCTGAAGGGGGCCGCCAGAAGGCCCCCCAACTCCAACCCCTCCAGCCTCTGTCCAGATTGGACCTGGGGAAGCCAGGCAGGATCTTCACACACTGGGAGCAACGTGGGTGGGTGGAGGACTCGGCCTCCCTCTCCGTTGCTCCCTAATAAACCCCATGAACCTTGGAGCCAGTGAGGACTCAGCTTGTGCCTGGACTGGTGTGGGGGTGGAAGGGGGGCAGCTGAGTCAGGCCCCCCCCACATTAGCATTTAAATTGGAGTCATTGCTGCGGGCTCATGAATAATGAATCTGGAGCCCTGGTAAATCTCCCCCTCCCACTGTCTCAGCCTCAGCACTGCTGCTCAGAGAAAGGCCCTCAAGGCTCCCAGCCTGCCGGCCCCGCCTTCACCCCTACCCTGATCTGCCTGCCTGCCCGCCTTCCTGTTCCTCTTCACTGGGTTTGGCTCAGACCTGGGAGTGGAGGACTTTCCAAGGGAAGGGTAAAGGATTTCAGTTGGGCAGTCGGGTAGGGGCGGCGGACACAGGGACTGGGAGCCCCAAGTCGGAGATTGGATCACAGACATCCCCATCTTGTTTCTGCCTTGTCCCGGCCTGTTTTCTGCTTTGCCAGCTCCATCCACTCCTGGCCCAGCTTTTTTGGCAGAGTGGTGGTTTCCCCCTCGCCCACCAGAGCTTGGTGTCTGTCTTCTCCCCTGGCAGGCACGGTGGGCCTAGCTGGTACCTTTCCCTCCGTAATCACCGCAGGCAGCGCTGTTTGGGGGAGGAGGACACCTGCCACCTCCCACCATCCTGGCTTTGTCTCTGGGAGGTCCCAGCCCTCCACTCCACATTCCTGAAACCCCAGAGAAACCCAGCACCACTCATGTTTGCCCATGACCCCCGCGTGCCCCTCTTGGTGCCCCCCCTTTCCCCAGCTGTGGGTGCGGAGCTTAGTTGCCAGATGAGCTGGTAATGATCGTAATCTGCTAATTGAGAGGAATCTAATTACCCGAAGAGAATGGGGGGGCAGGGCGTGGGTGGGAGGGAGGAGGGGGTCCTGGCAGCAGGCTGCAGGGTGCTGAGCCTTGTTATCAGCAGCAGGGCCTGGGACAGAGCCCAGGATTTCATAGCCAGGCAGTTAGGAAGATGAGCCGTTCAGCAGCTGGGCTGAGGGTGACATGGGGATTGGGCTAGAAGTGACCTCCCAGGCCCTCAGGTCCTGCAGGCTGGGTGAGAGCGCCTGGGAAATGACCCAGGGTTCTAGCAAGCGTAGCTTCTAACCTGCCTTGACTCAGCCCCTTCCTGTTTCCTGCAGCCCAGACCTTCCATCACCTCTGCTGGGCTTGGGAGGAGGCTGCAGGTGCCTACTCTGGGCCTGGGGTCAACTCCCTGAGGAAAGGACTGGGTCCCTTCTCTTTCCTCCCCCCAGTCCTGACCCTTCTGTTCTGAATGGTTGGCAGAGGCCATGGCAGCTCCATCATAAATATGATAATTTAATTATTTTCTCAGCAAAACACCGTGAAATCCAATAAGTCTGTGTCAGGCCCTGGCCCCCAGGATCCCCCTCCTATGCCCAGTGGGGGTGGGGACTTGGTGGGGAGGCACTGGAAGGGGAAAGGGTCAGCGTTCAAAGTGGGAGGGGGCTAGTGAAGCTGTAACATGCCCCCCAGGCTGATGGAGTCACTGTTGTGTGTTTGTGCTCAGGTGGAGCGGGGACTAAGAAAGAGGGGGCCTAGAGCCCCATCCAGCTCTGAGGGCAGCCCTCAGGGCCCAGGATGTGGGAGCCTCCTGCCTCTGGAGGGGAGAGAGCAGGGAGCCCCCTTCTCAATCACCTCTGGGACCTCTCTGTAAGGGTGCTGGCCCCCTGGCGGGGTTGAGAAGGGAGAACTGAGGGAACTGGGGTGGGAAGTGGGGAATGAGGAGGGGAGGGATGCGGGGGAGGGGTGCGCTCCTGCCATTAGTGCTTTTCTCCGTTTCCATAAAAAGATTATTCTGTAAAATCAGCGAGGGGGAGCGAGCTGGGGGCCCGGGAGAGGGGTGGGTCCCTGGCACCAAGCTGGATGGGGCGACTGGAGAGGAGAGCTGGGACGGGGAGATTTGGATGGGCTTCCAGAACCAACCAGGGGAGAGGCCAAGCCAAGAACACAGCTTGCCAGGAGGCTGGCCAGGACAGGGTGGGCGGGGACCAGCCCTCATCCCTTCCTGCCCCTTTGGTGGGATTGCCCTGGGCCCCAGTCCCACCCCCATCTCCATCTCCTCCCCCAGCACTTAGCAGCCATTATCGGGGGAGCAGATTGCATCCCCCTCCTCCTCTCCGGGAAACAGACACAGCTGGGGCCTGCCACATCTGCCGCATCAGCACGGAGCACAGCTGGGTGTGCCCAGAGCCACCTTCCCCAAAACACAAAGGGGGGCGGAGGCCAAGGAGGGCCCAGACCCCTGAGACAGACACACTGACACCTCTGCCAACAGACATACTCCTAGTGGCAAAGCTCTACCCACCACCACACACGCTCCCTCGAGTGCAGACAGAACTGACAAACATGCAATTACTCTGCCCCACCCACCACCCCCACTCCCCTCCCCCTGCCCCCTCTACTCCTCCTCTTCCTTCCCTCCAGGCTCCCCTCCGTCACCTCCACCACTTCTGAACTGCTGCAGACACTCTCCTGGAAGGAGCAGGGGTCTCACCCTCCCCAAGTGCACGCCTCTGGGAGGCTTGGGGAACAGGAGGGCTGGAGGTGGTAAGGGGCTTCCAATCCAGGGCGCCAGCCTGGGGAAGCTACCTGCCCTCCCTCCATGCCCACACCGCTCCCCACAAAGAAACCCCCTTGAAATGTGGGTCCTTGCCACCCTGGGCATGATGAGGTCTCCATCCACGGACAGGCTGGCTGGGTACCCTAAGGACGTTCCCCATGAGCATGGGTTTCATTGGCCACCTCTAGGAGGCGCTGCGTGCCCTCACTCTTGCCAGGAGCTCAGCAGCTCCCAGGGCTGGCCTCTGCCACTTACTCCCACCCAACAATCTACCAGCACCCTACCCTCAGCAATGCCCCCTTCTGCTTAGCTCTGCTGCCTCTGACATGTGCAGGGTATGGGGCTCGCCAACGGTTGAAAAGACCACCCTCCGCAGGAGATGCACTGGGGTCCCTTCTATCCCCCCTCGTTCCTAGGTGATCACCTCTCAGTTCCTGATTAAATCCTGCCCTTTTGGCAGCCTTCGTTTCTCCTATCATCTCCTTGGTCCTGATGTCTTGCCCTCAACCCTCTCCTCCCTGCCTCGCCCCCGCCCCCGCCCCCACCCCTCAGCGCTTTAATCCCTCCTGCTGCTGTGCCGCCTTATCTGTTCCCAGCAGCTTTCACTACTGCAAAGCCCTCTCCCCCTCCTCTTCTGGATCTTCTCCCCGCTCCTTCCCTGGCTCTCTCTTCACTCTGACCTGCACTGCTCCCCCTCCCCCCCGCCTCTCAGGCCGGGAGATGGCTCCTAGCTGACACCAGATCTGCACCCCAATGCCCTCTCTCCAGCCTCAGCTCCGACATTGCCAGCTGCCCACCCACTGCTACACTGGCCTCCTCCCCCCACCTACCCCTACCCCAAAGGCCCCACAGACTTGGTCAGTTTCTGTCCAATCAAGATTTATCTTTCTTCTTTCCCAGCCCTCCCTTTCCTGGCCCCCTCCCCAGTTCCTCTAGCCGCCCTTCAATCCTGGACCTGGTCTCCTTCAGTCCCTAGTGACGCACTGTCTGTGTGGGCATCCCAAAGGGGGTTGGGGTGCCACAGGAGTGGGGTCTGGGCTGGCCCTAGGATGGGGTCTGGGGTGCAGAGTGCAGGGGGCAGTGGGGGAAGGGCCTGGTGGTGGGACACTAACCCTCCTAAGTCGCCTCAGATCACGTCCGGGCCTCCCCACCCCCCTTCTCTGGGACTCTCATTAACCGTTTCTCCTGCCTCGTCCGCAGCATAAATAACCCAGATAAATCAGCCGCGGTCCGCCCCCCGCCCCTCAGCCCCCGCACAGCCCGTTTGTCACCGCTGCTTGCTCACCAGCCAGGCCTGGCCCAGTCCCGGCCTCCACCCCCCAGCGTGGTCCCTGCCCACCCACACTGGCTCATCTCTTGGTCCGCACCAGAGCCAGGGCTGGAACAGGTGTCTGGGCTGTTGAGGATGGCAAGGGGGTGTCCTTTGGGACCAGGAGGGAGGCTGGGGACTCTCTCTAGGGGAATGCTTTCTAGGAGTTTGGGGGTCATGTCATTTAGAATGGGCACACCAAGACAAGAGTTGGGGCCACATGTGGTGGGAAAGGGCGAATGCAGCTCAGCATGGGGGTCCCTGTGCTGGGAGAAAAGACAGAGCCCCAGCAGCCCTGATGCAGAAAGACCTGGAGGGGTCCTTGGAGCCCCACAAGCTGCATTCTGGGAGGTTTTATTTTGTCTGAATAGCACCTCCTGCCCCCTCCCAGGTGCTCTGAGTCAGAACCCTTCTGCCCTCCCTGTCACCTCCGTCACTCTGCCCCCATTCCCATGCCCTGCCTCGGCAGGCTGTACAAATGCCACTCTAATCTCACCTAGCAGTCCATCCACCGTTCTCTTTCTTGGTCTGGAAGCCTAGTTCATCCCGTGGGGCGGGGGGGGGGAGAATTGAACTGGGAACAAATCTGGGGAATGGGGACAACAGGGGACAGAGGACACCTGGCTAAGGCTTCACAGCCAGACCCTGTAATCACCCCACCACCATGACCCCGCTCTGTACGGGGCACTCACACTCCCAGCTAGAATCCCTGACAGCCCTTCCCATTTTGATCACACCCAGTTCAGGTTCTGGCCAGCTACACTTGGCCCTGATGCTCACTGCAGGGGGCAGCCTGTCCCCTGGGAGCGGGTGGGGGGGCAGGGAGGGGATGGGAGAGCTTGGGCGCTGGGCTGGGGGTGGGGGTGGGGAAGAAGCTGGGCCGGGCCCCAGGGACCAGCTGGGCAATGAGCCGGGGAAGCAGCCAGGAGGCTAAATGAGGGAGATTATCACCCAACTGCAGCCGGGCAGAGAGGGAGGCAGGCAGGGAAGCAGGGAGAGGGAGGGGAGAAAGAACGGGGGCCAGAGGGAGAGCGGGTGTAGGGGGCCAGGGGAAACAGGAGACACTGGAGAAGCGGGGGGAAGACCAAAGGGTGGGCTGAAAGGATGGGGTGGGGGACTCCCACTACTCATAGCCTGATTCCTGGGAGTCTGTATGATGGGGACGTGGGGACAGTTGGAGACAGCTGTCTGTGGGGCAATGGTGGGGGCGCATGCCCTTCCACTTTCCAGTGCCCTGGCGCTCCCGCTCCTCCCCCCACACGAGTTACCACCCAACTTCATCCCCTCAAGAGGCTGAAGGCTTCCTGCCAGGCTCTCAGGAGGAAAGAGGATGTGCTTTTGGCTCCTGATGGAGGCCAGTGTGTTGTGGGGAGTATGACTATGATCTCAATGGATGGCAGGGCAACTTAGGGATGTGCACTGAGTCCAGGGCAGCAATGAGTACTGGGGAAAGCTTGGGGAGTAGCTCCCCACTTTCTTGGCTGAGCCCCAGACTGAAATAACCTTAAAAAAGCAATTAAATCACCTTAAAAAAAAAAAGCAAAGAAAAATCAATACTAGGAGAAAGGGGAAGAGAGTGGCTGGGGGAGGACAAGGAGAGAGGGAGGAAGGGTCTAGACTTAAAGTCCAGCAGGGAGGGGAAAGCTTGGGAGGGGCTGCGGGACACGGGACAGAGAGAGGGGGACTATCAGCAGCTGCTCCCAGTGCTAACCCCACTTTTCTTTTGGGGACCCTGCCAGATGTAGCCTCTGGCCCCAGGGGTCTTATCTTCCCAGCTGGGGGTGCTGGCTTGTGGGAAAGCTCAGCCATGGGGCCCCTGAGGATGCTATTTTGATGAGAGGTTGGGGACAATCCCAGCAAAGTGCTACACACGGCCAGGGTGTGTGGCGGGGGTTGAGATCCATGCTGGGGTGACCTGTGATGACTGAAGGGGCTGACCTGGTCTTGAGGCCAATGGTGGCTCCCTGCACACCCCACCCCCATGGGGCTATCTGGGCCCCTCCTCCAGGGCCAGGCAGGGGCTGTGCCCCGAGGGGCAGGCTTGACGCCTGACACGCGGGGAGGGGTGGCCACCGGGCAGCGGGTAGACCTCGGGCTCTAATCCCCAGCAGCTGCAGTTTCCCTCAGATCGATTCCCTTCTCACTTTTTTTTCAGCTGCTGGTTCCACGGCTCTCGGATCGATGGAGCCGCCTCCCCCGCCCCTCTGAGCTTCCTCTCCCTGCTGCTCATTAGCGCCCCGATTAATCAGCCCCCCCCATTTCCTCTAGGGGACCAGTGCTTCCTCCTCCTTGAGGACTCGCGCTTTCACAGGGCACCCCAGATCACAAGCTGCTCACTGTGCCCCCCCCCCCGCCACCCGCCCTGGGGAACCGAGACATCTCCCCCCAGCTGCCAACAGGGTCTGTCCCTACCTGTGATAATAGCCCACATGCCTGCCTCCCCCCGCCCCACCCGCTGCAGGACGGCAGCCCCCCTGGGCTCCCCTGCCCCACTCTGCCAGGGGACACCCCCGATCTGTTTTTTTTGGGTTGCACACCCTGCCATTCAAGCCCTGCACACATCTGCTGCCTCCAATACCCCCATTTGGCCTTTCTGCTCCCTGGCCTGTTCACTCAACAGCATCTTCCCACCCCCAGTTGGCTGTGGCTAGAAATTTGGGGAAGCAAAGTGGCCACAGATGTACAAGTCAGCCAGGGTGCCCTCTGTCCCAGACATAGGAGTGACTGAGTCGGGGTGGGGTGGAGGGAAGTGGGGGAGGGGTGGCCAGCGTCCCAGAGGGGGCAGGGTATGGTCAGTGTGTGGAAGTCTGGAGCAAAGCTCTAAGGAAGCCAAGAATCTTGGTGGCCTCATGTTGTCCCCTTGTCTGTCTATCCTGCCCTCCCCTGCCTCTGCCCGCCCCCACCCCCCATTCAAACAAGTGGCTCTCCCAAGGAGTTTCTAGAAGCCACCGTGAGCGGGGTAGGGGGGTCAGGTGGTGGCTGGATGCTGGAGTCAGGAGTCAGGGGGGCCAGGAGCCGGGAGATGGAGTTGGCTGACCCCTCCTGGGGTGTGGCCCAGGAAAGTGGCAGAATGAGCTGAGGACGCTGGGTGCAGCACTCTTCCTCGGGTGGCCTGGGAGTGGGGCCATCAGAGGACCCCGCGAGTGGCTAGGGTATAGCAAGAGTTTGTGGGGCAGCTCGAGGTCTCAGGCAGAGACCAGGAATCCCCGTCCTGGGCCAGGGGGCTGCCCCCTCCCCTGGCCTGGCTCCTGCCGCCCGTGCCGCCGGTGAAACGCTGTTGACATGTCCTGAATTATTAAGCACGGGGTGGGCTCCGGAGCACATGCTGAGCGGAGCGGCTGGGGCTGCGCGGCGTGGCGGAGCAGCTCACTCGCTTGCTCGCAGGGACACACGCAGGGGCTGACAGCTGTGCTGGTGCTGATAAGGGAAGCCACAAGGAGACGATCGAGGAGAGAGACAAGCGGCGGCAGAGGCAGCAGCGGCAGAGGCAGCACCAGGGCTGCGGAGCTGCTGGGAGTGGGAGTGACTCCCCCACCTCGGGCCCCCACCCTGTCCCCTTCCTCCTCCAGCTTGCCCTGAGTTTAGAAGAACAGCCGCTGCCACCACCGACACTCCGGAGGGCACCGGGGGCTGCTGGCCAGGGAGGGACAGGGGCAGGGAGGCTCTGGCCAGTTCCAGCAGCTGGGGACAGATGCCGATCGAGATTGTGTGCAAAATCAAATTTGCAGAGGAGGATGCGAAACCCAAGGAGAAGGAGGCAGGGGATGAGCAGAGCCTTTTGGGGGCTGCGCGGGGGGCAGCAGCACCCCGGGACCTGGCCACCTTTGCCAGCACAAGCACTCTGCATGGACTGGGCCGGGCCTGTGGCCCAGGCCCCCACGGACTTCGTAGAACCCTGTGGGCACTGGCTCTATTCACCTCGCTGACCGCCTTCCTGTACCAGGCGGCAGGCCTGGCCCGGGGCTACCTGAGCTGGCCTCACCTGGTGGCAATGGACCCCGCTGCCCCAGCCCCAGTGGCGGGCTTCCCGGCTGTCACCCTCTGCAACATCAACCGCTTCCGGCATTCGGCACTCAGCGACGCTGACATCTTCCACCTGGCCAATCTGACAGGGCTGCCCCCCAAAGACCGGGACGGGCACCGAGCCGCCGGCCTACGCTACCCGGAGCCTGACATGGTAGACATCCTCAACCGCACTGGCCACCAGCTTGCTGACATGCTCAAGAGCTGCAACTTCAGTGGGCATCACTGCTCCGCCAGCAACTTCTCCGTGGTGAGTCCTGCCAGCTGGCCCGCCTGGCCCGGGGTGGCTGGAGGGTGGTGTGGTGCGTGGGGGCATCCTCAACGGGGTTTTCCTTCCTTCCGCCACCAGAGGCTGGCCTGGAGTCTCCCCCAAGCCTGGTGTTTCCCTCTGGCTCCCCAGCCATGGAGCTGGGGACACCCAGGGGCTTACCCTGGCGCTGCTGCTGCTGCTCCTCCTCTTGGCTTTGCTGCCACCGCAGTGCCCAGGTCTGGGGCTGGGGGTCCTGGAGGGGCCCAAGGGCCCCAAAGCTGGTCAGCTTGCAGGGAAGGAATGCACCACGCCAAGGCTGGGCCAACTGACCCCACTTTTCTTCTGTGGCTTCTGGGTTCTTCTCCTCACCAAATGAGGGTGAAGGGGAGAGGTTGTGTGGGGGGTTCCAGCAAGGGAGGGCCTCCGACTGCCTCCTAGGGAGCTGGCCCGGCCGGCGGGCTGGATGGAGAGGATCTTCGTGTACACTGGGTGTCAGTGTCTCTTCTGTCTCTGTCTCTCACACACACCCCCTTTCACAGACTCCCTCACACATCCCTCTTTCATGCTGTCCCTCCGGCTTCTCCCGCGTTCCAGTCCCTCCCTCCGTTTCCTGGTTCCTGCTGCTCCCTTGCCCGGCTCTGGCTCTGACACTGAGAATCACTCATTCACTCTTGTGTGCATGGCTCACCCTCACTGCTGCCCAGCACACACACACACACACACACACACACACACACACACACACACACCTATGGCTCTGGGACACAGTTTCCTGCACACTCCCTGTCACACACACTCAGTGTCCCTGCCATTACACTCACGTGCACCCTGCACACCCACACAGCTAGAGAGCTACATATTTCTGTGCCCACATCCCAGCTCTTACTTAGCTGCCAAGGATCACAGGGTCATGCTGTGGATGCCATGCCCTCTTGTGATACCCCAGAGCTGAGACCCACACACTTGTACTATCCTCCTCTCCCCAGCCCTCTCTCCCACTGCTGTCACCATCTCTCAACATGTATGTGAGTGTGTGTGCGCGGGGTGTCTTGCATGCTGTCTGTCTGTCAGTGCTCCGTTCACCCAGTCAGGGGTTATCTATTATTCCTGGTGCCTGGGATGCCTGTCCCAGTCCAGTTTACTTCCAGCATTGTGTATGTGAGTGTTTGCATGCGTGTTACCACTGCCCAGATGCATATGCACATATGTGTTGTCGACATGGTACCCACTCCAGCCCAGCCTCCAGGGCCAGCCCAAGAGACGGGGGACTTTCCCTCCTTATGGCCAGGCCACCCCTACCCAGGTTCTCACTCACTCACTGCCTCAGTATCACCAGGAAACATGCTCCCACTAGGTGCCTGCCTCCCACCTGCAGCCTCGGGGTCCTCCTTCATTGGGTAGGAATGGGGGAAGGGGCAGAGGGAGAGGGGTGTGCTGGGACAGGAGTCAGGGCACTGACCTGTCATCCTGCTACAAACCCCCTCTTTTATGAAAAAGTCACTGCTCCAAAAGCCAGAGCTTGAGTGTCCCCCAAAAGAGGTGGGGAGTGCAGTGTGAATGTGGACTTTCGGATCCGTGGGGCTCTTCTATATGGCATCCTCACCCGTCTGAGGTGGGGGGACAGAGCTCAGTCTTAGCAGGTGCTGTTGGGGCAGAAATCAATGGGCGCTTTGTGTCCCTGCGCTGGAGTTTGTGTCCCTGGCCCTGGCCGGGGTGGAAAGGGAAGGGGAAGGGTGATGAAACCCTGGCGGGAGGGAAGGGGAGGCAGAGACAGAGGGATGGGGAAGCAAGGTGAGGGAGGCAGGGGGTTCCTGCCTGGCCTTCAGGAGAGGAGCAGGTGCCAGAGGATATGGGAAGAGGGAGTCCCCTGTACAAGGCTGGCGAGTCTGAATCCTGGGGATGCCCCAGCGAGATGAAGGTGGATCTCGCATAGGCCCTTGTGTGCGCTGGGGCTGGGGAGAGGAGGATAGTACAAGTGTGTGGGTCTCAGCTCTGGGGCTGCGGCAGGACGATGAGGGGCAGAGGGGCAAAACAAGCATGGAGGGGAAGGAATTTCTCTTTGGATCGTGCTCCCCCTGTCCCCGACCCAGCCTAGACCCCATACCCTCTGCCTGCACCCCTTCCCCCATCTGCTGAGTGTAACTCTCCGTTGGACCTGGCATTCTAGGGCTGAGGCTGCTGCAAATTCACAGGGTCTGGGATTATGGGTTGTGATGGGGGTCCATGAACTATGGCATTGAGGAAGATGGGGAGTATTGTTGTGGCAAGATGGGAGAAGTGGCATGGGGTCTCTGATGAGGGCATGAGGTCCGTTATGAACTGTGGTGAGAACATGGAGCCATGATAGAGATTTGGGATCGATGGTGGGAGATGGGTACAGGGACTGGTTGGTGGAGAAACGGCCAGGGTGTGAGTGGGGAGATGGCCAGTGACAGAGACACGCTTTGGGTAAGGAAGGGGCTGTTGTGTATTTTGTGTTGCTTTTCCTGTTTCCTTCTTTCCACTCCCCATTCTGCTGTGACCTTTCCTCCGGAATCCAAGTTAATAAATGTCACATTTTCCAGCCTATTTTTACTCTGGGTAATGCACCCTCCCCCAGTCCCCTAAGCTGCTGCTCTTGCTTCTGTTACCACTGCAATTGCTTCCCCCCCACCCCACCCCCACGCTTCCTGATATCCCCTCGCTGACTCCCAATCAGCTACTTACTCAGTTAATCAACATGGTGTTCTGAGCACCACCCTGAGCCAGGCTCCCTGCCAGGTGCTGCAGGGAGAACAAAGAAGGGAAGCCCTAGTGCCCAGTCCCTGTCCTCAAGCAACCTACCGTCTTGTGGTGGAATGGGGACAGGGCCACTCAAAAGCTTACCCAACCATGCAAGAGTTAACCAGCCATGCACACCAAGCAGTGTCATGAGGTGCCAGGATTAATTGCCAAACTAGGTACATGGATGGTAAGAGCCTGAGTTCAGAAAGGGAGGCTACTCTGGGCCGAAGAGAACTGGGAAGGTTTAAGGAATGAGCCATGCTGGGCTGGGCGAGGTTTGGAAAGGAGAAAGGGGAGGGGAGAGAGAGAAGATGGCTCCTGGATGGTGAGGATACTCTGGCCTCTTCGCCCATGATGCCCTCCACCTAGCCCACCTGGCTCTTCTCCTCTTTCCCTTCCCTCTCCTTAGTCTCATACCAAGCTGCTCCCACCTCCACCTCCTAATTTCACCACCACCTATATTCGCCCCTTCCTCCCTGATTCCTTCTGCCATCTGGTCCCCCACCCCAATGCTCCAAGCCCCATCTACACTTTCCCCACTGCAGCTTGCTCTCAGCCTGCCCACTTACTTAGAAGGCAGAAATCACTGTTTCTTCCTAGGCGTCATTTCTTTAGCTGTAAAATGCAAGGATGACGCTAAGATTCAGCATCTCCTCTCAGCTGGGGATTGCACGGTATGGCAGTCAAGTGTGTGGGTTCTGAAGCCAGACCATGTAGATTCGAACCTCAGCTCTACCCTTTAAGCTGTGTGCCCTTGGAGGAGTCCAAAAGCTTCCCTAAGCATCAGATTCCGTAGTCATTCAATAGAATATTCGAACCTAAAAAATGTGGGTGGCTGTGAGGATTAAAGAGGTGGCTTAGCCCACTGCCTGGCAGGCTCATAGTGTGCACTCTGGAAGTGTCAGCTGTTAAAATGCCACCACCCCAACTCCTGGCTTTCTTTAACCTGACTGTTCCCAGCACTGCCTGCCGTGTTCTGACCCAGACACTGGCATCTTCCCTGCTCCTTCACCTAACCTTCCCCCTTTCTCACCCTGAGGCCCGCACTCCCCTCTCCCCTATTATGGCATTCCCATGCTAGCCAACCCTCCCAAATATTCATGCACACGGGCACAGGTGCAGAAGCGTGAGCACACACTTGAGATCACCGCTCTCCCACAGGACATTGTGTGATGACAGAAATGTGCTGCCCCACATGGTAGTCACTTGCCACCCCGGCTATTGAGCATCTGAAATGTGATTAGTGTGACAGAGAAAATGAATGTTCAATTCAAATAGCCTCATGTGGCTTGTGGCTGCTGTATTGGACAGAGCAGCTCTGGTCCTGGGAACGAGGTTCAGACTGCCTGATTGGGTGGGGCTGGGAGCTCCAACTGGTATCAAAGAACGTAAGATGACAGCTGCGGGCTGTGCCTGGCATCCAATCTCTGGGCTGAGGTCCCAGGTTGAGCTGAGGATAGAGCCCGTGTGGGTACATCGAGGCGTTCGGAAACACCACATGAACAGTACACCTTTCTTCCCAGGTGCAGGATGTGACACCTTGGTCTTTTCCATTCTGTTGTCTGGGAAATTGAGGCACAGGGAAGACGGAGAATCCTTGAGGAGGCAAGGTTAGGACCCTGCCCCTCTCTGTGGGGTCCAGGCAGCCTCTAGAGCGGCAGGTGACCAGGGACCTGTGGGCGCTTCACTGTCTCCATTCCCTCTGGGCTCTGACTTCCCTCCCCCTTCCAACCCTCCTTCTGCACATGCTGGTGACTGCCGAGACTATTAATCACTCGCCCTGTTCTCTTCCTCTCTACTAATCAGGCACAATTAGACAAGGCCTCTTCCAGCTGGGCAGTCCCCCTCCCTGTCCTTCTCCCTCCTCTCCCAGCTCCACCCCAGCTGCCACCAGGACAGCTACGAGGCAAGGGGAGCAACATGCAAGCCCTCTATCATTCTCTGGCTTCCTGGCCCCCAATTCAAGGCCCCTTAGCAAACCCCTGCCTTTTGTCAAAGCTTCCTCCTGAGCCTGTTCCCTTCCCTGGTGTGGTGGGGCCCATATTGACCGTGTCTGCCCCCTATCCTTGGTGTGAGAGGGGCCACTTCACACATATCCCACTCCATACTTTGCCACTGGCTCCAAGGGCCTGAAAGCGGGGGGGGGGGGGGGGGGGGGGAGGTTGGTTCAGGACTCTTACTACCTCTAATCCCCACCCCCTAGCCCTCTGTCCTCTCTGGTCTATTTTCTCCTGAGGCATGAAACTTGAGAACATTTAATTCAACATCTAAGTTCAGGGCTGGTCCTGCCTTCAGGAGCCAGGCAGGTCAGATCGAGAAGGGCATGCAATTGGGAAGGGTAGGGTCTGAGGAGAACTGAAAATCTCTTACAATTTGTCCAGAGAAGCCCTGAGCCTTGATTATTTTAATAATTTTTTTCCTGATTAAAAAATAATAATACTCTGAGGGCTGCCTTGAACTCACAGATTGCAGAAACCCAGTGTACTAGCCCTCATCTTCCGCCCTGCTACTGGCTGCTGCCCTCAGGCCCTCCTGGAGGGGGCGCTCTCGGTCTGGCTGCTTCTCATTGGCCAGTGGAGATGGCAGAGAGGGATTTGAGTGGTGGTGGTGGAGCAGCCAAGGACAGGGGCTGTTACTGTTACAGAGGACTGGTCTGCAAGGGCAGCGGGAGGGTTATGAAGGACGTGCCCCACCCGGCCCCACTCAGCAGCCCTGTGGCCTCTTCATTAATCAGGAATCAGCCCCGAGCTGGGCTCATTATCAGCTCAGCGTCTCGCGGCACTGCCGGAAGATGCTGATTAGCATTTGAAGAAATGGCCCCCATGTCCCCCTCTTCTCCCCTACCCGTGCTTCTTTCTGGACTCCCACCCCTGCCCTTCTGCTTCCCGGAGGAATCTGCTCCCTCTCGTGGCTGGCGGCAGGGTTGCCTCTGCTAAGCCCAGGCTGGGGCAGGAAAGATCAGGAATGGGGGGCAGGGAGGTGGGAGCACCCGAGGGAGCATCAGAACCTCAGGGTTGCTCAGGTTGAGACCCCTGGGCAGAGGGGAGGGAGTGAATGCCGGGTGCAGACATGGATGGTCAGGAGAGTTTGGACAGCCACCCTGGAGGAGGAGGAGGAGAGGGCAGCCTCAGGCTGGTGAGTTATCAGTGTTTCCCTGCCCTGCCAGGCTCTTCCAGCAATGCCACATCCTTAAAGCAGCTGGGGAGGGGACAGCCAGAACCATGGACAAGAAGCCCGAAGGCGGTGTTTTGGGTTATTATTTTTTTGCAAATCATGGTGCAGGCTTGGGGTCTTGGAACCATCTCAGATGAATGAGGGTGGGAAGGCAAGAGAACAGAGGGGGGTGGGCGGGGAGAAAGGAGGGTTCAGAGGGCTCTGTTTTCCAGAGGGGTAGAGGGGGTCTACACTTCTTACCGTGGCTCCCAGGCCAGAGGCTGGCAGCGCTGAAAACCCCCCCACCCCTAAATGTTCACCATGCCCTTGGGACATCGGTTTGGGTTGGAGGGGGAGCCGTTCCAGAGAGACAGGCTTGGGCTGCAGCAGCCCAGGCAGCAGCGAGAGTTCAGAGAGGAGCCACCGGATGATTAAGGGGAAATGGAGGATTGATTTAGGAGGAAAGATTAAAGGAGCTAAATCCGTGGCGCTTGGCTCAGCGGTGACTAAGCGTGGACAGGATAATAGCTTACAAATGTGTGAAAGGTGTAAATAACAAGCGGGGGGAGGGGCGGCGGCTCGGCGGGCCAGGGGGGCAGGGACGGGGGCTTTGCGGCCCCGCGAGGGCTGGGGACCCTTGGGCGACTGCCCTGTACGGCTGACCCCTCTCCAGTGGGTATACATAGGGGGAGGGAAACGGAGTGTCGGGGAACCCCACGTTCCAAGCAAAGGTTTCGTTCCTGGGGCGCAGCTTTGCTGGCCAGGCGCTGCCCTCCAAGTCCCATTCCCGCCCGCTGGGGACCCGAGGTGGAGGGTTCAAATCCCTTCCGAGTCCCTCCGCACCCTTCCGCACCAGGCCTTTCCCGCCGCTCCCGCCCGCCAGCCGGACCCGACTCTGCAGCACCCTCTCCCCGGCCCCCTCCCCGCCTCGCCGTCCATGCTCGCGCCCCTCGCCGCTCCCTGGGCGGGCGGGGGGCGGCGGCGGCTCCCTCCGCAGTGGAAGCCTCTGGCGCCGCTGTGTGCGGAGGTCACTTTGCCGAGGAGCCGGGAGCCGAGGGAATGCAAATGAGGCAAACCCAGGGAGGAGAGCTGAGGAGCCCGAAGGAGACGGGAGGGAGGGCGCTCAGCGCGGTGATGGATGCCTGCCCCGCGGGAGAGAGGAGGGGCGGAGAGGAGCGCGCGGCGCTGGGTGCGGCCCGCTGGGTGCGGCTCTCTGGGCCGGATGGGCCGGGCGGGCCGGGTCTGGACCACAGGATGTCTGTGCGGGGTGGGATTAGGGGGCGGTGGGGACAGTGGGGCCCTGAGTGGCGCACACCCTCCCACCCACCGTAGTCGCCACTGCCACCTCTCAGTCTTGGCTCCTAAACTCCCGCCGGGCGGGAGTGTGTGTGTGTGTGGGGGGGGGGGGGGGCGGGGGCTGGGGGTGTGTGCTCCATGGTGTAAGCAAAACTCTTAACGCATAACTTTGCTTCGAGGGGCGGAAATGTCGAGGAAGGACCTTACTACAAATTAAAAATATTCCCGCCTGGAAAGTTGACTTTTTAGGGTTTAAGGCTTAGGCAACTGTTACCTGGGAATAGGTTTGGCTGTTTACCTGTGCCTGGCGGTCCTGAGCGCTCCTCTCCGGTGGAAACGCGCGCTGGCCTGGGGTCAGGGCTTTCTTCCGCCCGGCCCCAAGCTCTCTGGGGCTCCCAGCTCCAGCTCAGCCGCAGCCTGAAGTCACAGGGCTTAGACCCGGCTCCTACTTTCCTTCCACCACCGCTCCCACATTTAGATTTGAACAAACCCTGCGCCCATTTCCTGCTACCCACAGCACTTCTACCTCAGGGAGGAAGTCACCTTGAAAAGCACTTGGGTGGCGTTGGGGGTGAGGGCTGGGGGACTGTGTTGGCCGTGTGGTAAGGGAGGAGCCAGGCCTGCTTGGGGAGTGGGTATTCTCCCTCTGACTGGCATGGTCTGATGCCTTTCCTGGGTGGGCAAATGGGCTTGCTCTGAGGAGCTTTACTCTCCCACCCAGTTGAACCCTGATTCCACTGTCAGAGGTCTGGTACCAGCCCCCCATCATAGCACCAGTCACTGCTACTAATGGTCTGTCTATGCCTGTGTGCTTGGAGTTTTGTTGCCCACTGCTTTGCACCTGGCTCAGAGTGTAAGTGCTCAATAAACACCTGAATGAATGAATGTCTCTGCAGCTGGACAGCAAGCTCCTTCAGGGCAGAGGCTGTCTGTTTTGTTCTCTGAATCATCCCCAGTACCAAGCACAGCACCTGACATGCCGTACAGGCTCAAGTGTTGGGCTAATAAGTGTTGTTAGAATCCTCACCATTTCTTGAGCACCTACTGTTTGTTGGTGCAAGGCCAAGTGTATCTCATCGCACAGGGGCTGTGAGCACAGACTCAGCACCAGACTGCCTGGTCCCCAGCCCCGCCACATTGCATGACCTGGCAGGCTCCTTACCTTCTCTGGACCTCCTTTCTTGTCTGTAAAGTTCAGATGATTAGAGACCTCCAGTTTAGGGTTTTTGTGAGGATTAAGGAGTTAATAAAGCACTTAGGACTGTGCTTGGCACAGAGGGAGGCTAAATATATGTTAGCTGTGGCTCTTATTTATGTACATTGTTTCTTTCCTCGAAATACCGCTGAAGGGTGTCTCTTATTACTTCCATTCTACCAGAGAAAAATGGAGGATGCAAGAGGTTAAATGACTAGTCACATCCCACAGACAATAAGGGCAGGGCCCATGTGTGAACCACATTGGGCCTCTGGCCTGTGCCCTGGGTGTTGCTTCCCATCTGGTGGGGAAGCCGGAGCTCAGAGCCTAGGGGTCTCGCTCTGGCAGAGCTCTGTCCTCTATGAAAGCGCTGTCTCTCTCAAAATGCAGAGAAAGCCTTTGCCAAAGTGCATGAGGCCCTGTGAGAGGGGGTCTGGTGGGAATCCAAGATCAAAGTGGCTGCATCATTTTGGCAGGAAGTGCGGTTGCCCCAATGGGCTCCCCCTTTTCTTGAGCACTTACTATGTATTACTCTGAACTGAGCTCTAATCCTTGTGACTATTTTAGGAGGAGGAATTCCATTCCCTTTCTACAGATGAGAAATCCAAGGCTCAGAGAGGTGAAATCACAACCCTAGGCTGTTCATTCAAGGTTGGTGGCAGTCAGGATTTGAACCCTGCTTGTCAGGCTTCCAGATTTGTGCCCCTGCCCCTAGGTCATGAGCTTAGGTGGCTCCATTCCTGGTACCGTATCCAATGGTTGATCTCGGCCATAGCTTGGTTCTTATTGGTCTCTACAGCACTCTTATTATACTAATAGTGAGGCATCATGTATATGATTTCGCTTTGCAAATGGCTTTCATATATATCGTCTATTTGGAGACTTACAACCACCCTGTGAAATAAATCAAGCAGGAATTTCTGTCCTCACTTGACAGATGAGGAAACTGAGGTCCAAAGAAGTCAATAAATCACTTTACTAACCAAGCTTACACAGGCTGTCAGTGGTGGAGCTGGAGCTGGGACCAGGGTCTCCTGATTCCCCGGGGGTGATTGCCGTTACTGGAGAAAGCTGGGTTCTCATTCTGAACTTGCCCCCCTTTTTTCTGCGTGTCCTTAGATATGCACCTTGCATCTCTAGGCTTCTGTTTTGGCCTTTGTATAGTGAGGATTTGGACTGAGTGACTTCCAAGTTCCCCCTTGCAGACACCCCAGGTTTTTTTAGTTTCTGCCATCTTTCTTCCTCTGCCCCTGGTGAGAGTAGAGAAGGAGGCTTCGAACCTGGGCTGGGAGCTCTCGGACCTGGGGGTGCTAGTCACAATCCAGGGTATATGCAGGTGCATTCCCATCCCCAGGACACTGCAGGCTGAGGGGCAATGATCCCAGGGGCCTAAGTACTAGTAAGAGTCTGGACTGCAGCAGCAAGAGGGCTGATGGAATGAAGCTGCCATGGAAAAGTGGGGGGTGTTGTGCCAGGGCCTTGGCAGAGGCAGAGTGCCCAAAAGGCAGCAGAGATAAAGCCCAGGCTGCAGATTAGCTCCGGGATTAGCCCAGCCTCGGCTGCTCCTGGCTGCTTCTTATCTCCTGGAGGCTGGGCCCGCTCCCTCGCAGCTCTGAGCCCTGGACTTGCTAATTGCCTGTTAACCCCATGGTCCCTGTGACTGCAGCGAGGATGAGGGGATGGGGAGGGATGGGAGAAAACACAGCCAAGCCAGCCAGGGGAAATGGGAGCTGTGGATAGACGGAACTCAGGGGGCTGAGAAAAGCCGCCACTTAGATCTCTCCCAACCCCTGATCATGGACTGGGGCATACCTGGAGAGAGGGCAAGGTGAAGAAGAGGAGCATACCTAGGGAGGGGTTCCTGGCTTGAGGGGGAGCAGCCTCAGGCCCAGGTAAAAGTCTAAGAGGAACACAAGAGACAGTCACTGGACAGCTAGACGAAGCGATAGACAGAGAAGTAAGGAGGAAAGCAAATAAGGTAGAGATATAGACAGCAAAGGAACAGGGTGAGAGGTAGTGGGAGAGGGGTGGTGGTAGCCAGACCAATGGGAGGGAAAGACAGAGGCCAGGGGGATGGACAGGCCAACAAAAGGCCAGGGGCAGAAAAACAGAGACCAGATGGACTGGAGGCTGAGAACAGACAGGCCAGGAGGAGGGACTTGAGAGACAGACAGATCAGGGGACAGAGGCCAGGGAGACAGACCGACCCAGAGATGGTTCAGGCTAACACTAAAGGGGGGGTGACAGGTAGAGGCTAGCCAGAAGGAAGGTGATGGAGGGCCCAAGGGTCTGCATGCAGCACAGACAGAGTCTCATCAAGCAGCTGTCCAACCTAGGGCCAGAGGGCTCTGGGAGGCCACGTGCTCAGGCTAGGTCCAGGAGGGTGGACCTGGGCAACTAAGGCAGAGAGCAAGGAAGGGCAGAGAAGAGGAGGGCCTTTTGAAGGAGGAGGTGGGGTCTGAGATGGGGACAGGGTCCAGAGGCAGAGGGCTGGTGGTGGGCGATCTGGAGATAGCCCCTGACATGTTGGGTCACATCCTGGCCTGGAACCTGCTCCTTCCCATGGCTGAGCCCTAGCCTCTCAGCTCCTGTGCACATGCCCTCCTTTCAGGCCGGTCCAGGGGGAGAGAGCAGTGGACAGCAGTGGGACCATGTGCCTGAGTGGCCGTGCCGTCTCCATGGAAGAGGCGGTGGCTGTGCTGCCACAAATGTTCTGCCACTTAGGAGCTGGCGGCTCCACCTGCGCTGCCTGCCTGACCCAGGGGCCGTCTCCAGAGCAACGTTCTGCTCTGCGCAGCAGTCGGGCCTGACCCAGGCTGTGCAGGTGGCCTGGCCCTGCCTGTCTGGCCTGTCCATTTCCTGCAAAGTATACCCATCAGACTCAGATTCCTCCTACCCATCTCCCTTTGTCACACCCACTCTGCATAGCCAACTTGAGGCAGGGGTGCCAGATAACCACGCCCCTCCAAAGCCATCAGAGCCAAAGCCTCCCCTATGGGCTTGGCCCTGCACAGGGCTGAGCTCAGGGTCATGCGATGTGTGTCTGTGTGTACATGTTGGAGGTACCTGAGTCATTCATTCGCTGAACATACCAGGTGTTTTATAAGCATTCTGTTTTGGCATCGGGCTCAGTTCTGTTTGAATCTCTGCTGTCATTTACTTGCTGTATGTCCTTAGCCAGGTCACTGTCCCTCTCTAAGATTCCTCATCATTAAATGGAGGTAATAATATTTACCTCACGTGGTTGTCTTGGCAGCTTAAAGAAGAAAATAGATCAAAGGCACGTAGCACAGGAGCTGGTACTAAGTGGGGCTATTTGATAGTGTTCACTCTGCACTTCTTCCCTCCACCTCATGCCTCCTTCTGCAAATTGCACTGGGCTCTGGGGATGCCAATATGGTAAAGTGGGGCTCCTGGCCTCAGGCAGTCCATAGTCCCACGGATGAGGCTGAGATGTGGGAAGACCACGAGTAGCCATCCGTCAGGGCTCTGCCGAGGTGGTGCAGCATGCTGGGAGACACGAGTGAGCAGTTTACTACACTGGTCCCCATGCAGCTCATGCCTGTTTAGCCTCTCAACTGGAGCGTAGACTTAAAACTGGCTGCATCAGCAAAAGCTGATTCCAACATCTTGGCCCAGAATAGGAAGAGGGTGGGTGCTTTAAAATTTGGGACAAATGCTTATATATTCCCTTCTGCCTTTCCCACACCACTGGGGGCCCAGATAGCTTGCACCCAGCCCCCTTCAGGATGCCCCTCTCTCTGGGGAGAGTGCTAGTCTAGCAGGTGGTTAGAAATGCAGAACCTCAGTCCTGCCCCCTAACACATTCAACACAATCAGAATCTGCATTTACCAAGATCCCTGGATGTTCTGTGTGCACATTGACATTGAAATTTGAGAAGCCCTGATCTCGGAGACTTAGGCAGATCAGCTCCCCTCTCCAAGCCTCAGTTTCCTCACCTGTAGGACACAGGGTGGTTGTGAGGATGCAGTTGGAAAGCATATGCTACCCATTTGGCACGGTGCCTGGGCCAGAAAGAGGCTCTGGAACTGCCAGCGATATCCACTACTGCCCCACAGATGGACACATGGCAGGCGGTTGGCCAGGGGTGACACAGAGTCAAGAACTGGAACCCAGAAGACAGTGAGAGTGCAGAAGGAGGAGGGGAGGGACAGGCGAGGGAGTGAAGAATTGAGAGGCTGCAGATCTGGAGAAGAAAGAGCGAGGAGAGAGTGGAGAAAAGGGGATGGGTGTTGGGTGACATGTCAGCGGAATGGGGCAGAAACAAGGGATGAGAGTAGACTTGGTGGGGGGTCGGGCACCCACATCTAGATGAATTACACTCCTCCCACTGATGAGCTGTGTGACCCTTGAGCAAATCCCATTACCTCTCTGAGCTGCGGTTTCCTGTCTGTAATAATCTGGCTAATTCAAGCGGCCGGATACCAGGGTGCTGAGTGGGTGGAATGGGGCAGCAGTGGATGAGGCCCTGTTCTGTAAACTGCAAGGCACTTGTTTTGTTTTAGGAACCTGAGGCAAGATATTAGGGTGATGGAAGAATGGTGTGAGAGGGGAGGATCAGCAAGGCGATTCATCTAGTGAGGATGGGAGGCCTAACCCTGTCCCACAACCAGATCCTCATTCCCACTGCTCTCAACCCAACCCCTCTCCCTTCTGCACCCTCCCTCTGAAACTAGGCATTTAGTGTATCTTTTCCCTTACATGCCTCATGCCTTCTTCCCAGTTTTGCCAGCGTAGAAATGTTCCCAAGGAGAGGGGAGGCGGAGCGAGAGAGAGTGATTGAGTGCGCCGACCCCTGGCCCCCAGGGAAGGTGCTGCCTGTGATGGGTTTGACACCGGGGCTCTGTGCGGTGAGGCAGGCGGGGGGGCGGGGTGATGGTGGTGGGGAACTTGCATCCACCTCTCCCTCAATCTCCTCCCCACCCCAGCTGCTGAATACATCCCCACCACAGCTACGTCCCAGCGGAGCCTCGACTTCCATCCCCAGGGCGCTAGTGCCATCTGGTGTCTATGCTGGAGAACTCTCCGCAGAGTTAGAAGATGGGCTTTGTTCAGCGCTGCAGTAACTGCTTATTAAACAGTTGTACTTGCCCAGCCCGTGTGGCTGAATGGTTTCGGTGGACTCCAGGAGGTCACGGTTGGATTCCCAGTCAGGACACATGCCTGGGTTGCAGGGTCGGTCCCCAGTGTGGGGCATGCAGGAGGCAGCTGATCAATGATTCTCTCTTATCATTGATGTTTCTGTCTCTCTCCCTCTCCCCTCCTCTCTGAAATCAATAAAAAATATTTTAAAGAAAGAGTCTTTTGTGTGCCCCTGCACCCCCGCAATGGGGCAGGTGCAGTCTATTGGTGGGGGAGAGATGGACATTGAACTAAGAGACAAACAGATAAACAAGATCATCTCAGGTCTTGATAAGTACTTTGAGCAAACCAACAAACTGTGCACGTGTGTGTGTGGTATATGAGTGTGCGGTGAGGAAAGACGCTTAAGCTGAGGTTTAAGAGGTGAACAGCTAGCCCTGCCAAAATGGGAGGGGGAGGCATTCCAGGGGAGGGACCCAAGTGAGCAAAGGTCTGAGGAAGGAAGGCGCACCATGAGGTTGAATTTGTCAGAGATCTGGGGGTGGAGTGGCAGGAGAGGCAGGCAAGGGTCACGTCACACGCAGACTTTCAGGCGAGGGAAGGAGTCGGGCTTTGTTCTGCAGGAAATGGAAAGCCATTGTTGGGCTTTAAGCTGACAGGCCACTTGGGTGGAAGGAGCACTCTGGCTACTGTGTGAACGGCCTGGAGGCAGAGGCAAGGATGGGCGAGGGGAAAGCAGTTAGAGGCCCACTGCTGTGGCCAGGTGGCCGATGAGGTGAGAGGGGGGACACAATGTGGAAGGAAAGTGGATGAATTCTAACTAGGTTTCAGACATAGAATTGCCCAAAACAGTTGCTGGAGAGGGAAAGGGAGGTTTCAGGGATTCTGACTTGAGAAATTTGGTAGATAGTGGGGTCCTTCACTCAGAGGAGGAGAATGGTGGGGCGGGGGCAGGATTTGGGAAGATGTCAAGAGTTCTGCTATTGTTTGTTAAGCTAGAGATGCCTTCAGTCATCTAAGGGAGGATGTCAGCAGAAAAGATGGAGCTCAGGTGAGAGGCTGGGCTGTAGATTGATTCCTGGAATATGGGACAGGGCTGCCCAGGCAGGGAAGGGGGTGCAGGGAAACCTAAGTCTAAGGCATGTTAGCCCTCCTTCCATCTCTCCTTCTCTTCTCTTTCACCCTGCAGGTCTATACTCGCTATGGGAAGTGTTATACTTTCAATGCAGACCCGCAGAGCTCCCTTCCCAGCCGGGCCGGGGGCATGGGCAGTGGCCTGGAGATCATGCTGGACATCCAGCAGGAGGAGTACCTGCCCATCTGGAGAGAGACAAGTACGCAGGCGGGAAAGGGACAGGGCCACCCTGAGGACTCTGGCCTGGGCCAGCTGCCGGGGATGGCTTTCCAAAGGTCCCCCTCTCCACTGTGCAGATGAGACATCATTTGAGGCTGGCATCCGCGTGCAGATCCATAGCCAGGAGGAGCCACCCTACATCCACCAGCTGGGCTTCGGCGTGTCCCCAGGCTTCCAGACCTTCGTGTCCTGCCAGGAACAGCGGGTGATCACCTCCAGCTGGGCACTGGGTTGGGCCCGGGGCTGGGCCTTTGGGCTTAGAGGGGATGCTGACCAGACCTGCCCTCCCAAGCTCGCAGCCCACCAGTCCACCCATGGACTTTGCTGGGGCTGTGGGCACTGGAGGGCCAGATGGTACTCCTGGGCATGACCCCATCATGCCCACCTCTGCAGCTGACCTATCTGCCCCAGCCCTGGGGCAACTGCCGGGCGGAGAGCGGGCTCAGGGAGCCTGAGCTTCAGGGCTACTCGGCCTACAGTGTGTCTGCCTGCCGGCTGCGCTGTGAAAAGGAGGCCGTGCTTCAGCGCTGCCACTGCCGAATGGTGCACATGCCAGGTGGGCACCCACCACCCTGCCGACCCTCTGTGCCACCCTGCCAGGCTCCAGAACCTCCAGGGGCAGAGGACTGCTCATGTGCACGGGCAGGTGCATGTGTGCAACATGTGTGCATGTCTATACCCATGTGAGTGTGTGTGTTTCGGATTTTATGCATGTTTTCACATGTGCACATAAGCATGATGATATGTATTTATACATACACGTGACCATGTACGTCTATACCTGTGTACTTCTGGGGGATGTGTGCACATGTTTCAACCCATGTATATAAACGTGTGTGCATATGTGTGCACACAGGTGCGTATGTTTGTATGTCTATATGCATGTGTACATTTTCATACTTATATGCTTGAGCATGTATACATTCATGCCTGCATGTGTGTGTGCAAACGTGCACATCTTGGGGGCATGTGTGTGCACGTGTGTGTGCATGCACAAGTGTGCCCACATTTGGGAATGGGGTGGGACAGAGGGGATGGAACCGTAGACTCCAGGAATAATCTTCTCTCCTTTCAGGCAATGAGACCATCTGCCCACCAAATATCTACATTGAGTGTGCCGACCACACACTGGGTCCGTGCTGCCTGCTCCCTTTCCTGCCTCTCCATCACCCTCCTCTTCACCTCTCTGTCTACCCTTCACCTAACAACCTTGGCTCTCCTCCTCCCAGTCTCTTCCTGGGGCTTCTTCCTGGGGGTTGAGCCTTATCCCATACCTCCAGGGGTCTGAAGACCTTTGCAGGTGTGAACATTTGGGTAAGTGGAGGCAGCTGGGTGAGGGGTTGCAGAGAACCCAGGCTTCTAGGTTTGGTTCAGAAAATGAGCTTGCCTCTCTGGGGAAGTGAAATGACTCCTTTCTTGGTGTAAGGAAAAATGCATTGCTGGCTCCCAGTGTGGGTAAGCTGGCCCCATCTGTCCATAGGTCCTCTCTGATCTGCACTTCATTCATTCATTCATTCATTCATTCATTCATTCTACAGACATTTACAGCCTGTGCTGGTGCTGGTGGTGAGAGTGGGAACAAGAGCCCTGCTCTTGCAGAGCTCACTACTGGGCAAGGCTGTGGATAGGCATCAAGACACAGGGTGTTAGTCCTTGGGTAGGGGAACCTCAGGGATCCTACAAGGCCCCAGGGAGGGGCGTGCACCTGGGAAGGCAGGGAGGCTTCCTAGAGGAAGTGACAGAGACTGAGACTTGAAGGGTATGTCAGAGTCACCCAGGTGGAAAGGGGACATCTTCTAATCTAGACAGTAAGAAGAGTGCATGCTAAAGACCTTGTGGCCAGAGAGAGCGTATGTCTGGGGCACTGAAAGATCAGTGTGGCTGGAGGGCAAAGCACAGAGGAGGGGGTGGGGAAGAGTAGAGGAGGCTCTGGGAAGCCAACAATGGCTTAAGGCAAGGCAAGAATAGTATCTGATTTTAGGAAGGTAACTGATTAGATGTAGGAAATGGATTGGTGGGGAGTGAGACTAGAAGCAGGGTGAGTCAGAAGAGCATGGCAATAATCCAGATGACTCGGCCAGAGGAGGAAAGTGTTGGGCTTGAGATGCTGAGGCAGTAGAAAAACATTGAGGCCTTCCCTATCCCACACACCAACTGTGGCAAGCAGAGGGGTGGGTGAAGGGTGTCTAGTGAGGGAACAGGTGTGTGAGCAGGGATAAGTAAACCACAAGGGATGGTGAGACTTCACAGAACTAGCAACACCAGGAGGCTTTCCTCCCCCAGGCCTGGATGGGTGTAGGAGGGGAGACTCCTGGAACTCACAGAGAGAGCTGTGGTTGTCCGAGAGGGCTGATGGGCAGGAGCTGTGGTCATGAGAGGAGGAATGAAGGCTCTGCTAACTATGGCCTGGCAGTAAGGAAGCGGGGAAAGAAATACCCTGGTATCTCTCCCCTCCTGGCCTTCTGACCCTGCTGGGGCCTCCCATTGTCCAGAACCAACCCAAAGCCAGAGGATGAGGGAGTCAGGTGATGCATTTAGCAGAGCTCAGCCTCCTGGGCACAGTGAAAGACAGAGAATGGAGAGTGGACCTGAAGGTGTGAACAGAGAAAACCCAGCTTACTAAGCATACAAATCCTGTCCATCCACTTGTTCTTTTGTCTCTCCATCTGTCCTTCCATCCATCCACCCATTCATCCCAGCTTCCTCTCCAAGTCCTTTGTGTGTCTGAGGCCTCATGTATTTGATTAGCTCTGACCCATGAGGACCTCCCTCCCTGCTGTCCAGGGAGCTGGGGACAGAGGGACAAGCCTGTGGGAGGGGGCCGGGAGCATTGTCTTCATCTGCTTTGTTGGGTAGCCTGAAGCTGGTCCAGGAAGGGACCTCCCCACCTCCCCTATCCAGTGTCCTCTAGGCAGTGCCAGTGCTGGCCAGTAAAAGCCCTTAGTGTGGGCATGGCTGCCTCAGGACAGCCTCTGCAGCTGGCAGGCCTTTGGGCTACCTACCCCCACCCCCACCCCCACCCCCACTGCAGTTGGTGCCTCTGTGTTGCAGACTCCCTGGGTGGGGGCTCTGAGGGCCCGTGTTTCTGTCCTACTCCCTGCAACCTGACCCGCTACGGGAAAGAAATCTCCATGGTCAGGATCCCCAACAGGGGTTCAGCCCGGTACCTGGCCAGGAAGTACAACCGCAATGAGACCTACATACGGTATGTGTGTGCGTGTGTGTGTGTGTGTGTGCGTGTGCGTGTGTGTGTGCGTGTGTGGTGGAAGCCACCTTCACACCCAGTGCATGATGGAGATGGGGAGTAGGCTGCATCTTTGTTAATAATGAGTCTTCTGCCAGGAATGCTTTCAATCCTTTTCTTCTAACTAACCCCCACCCATCCTCCAAGTCACATCCTTTGTCTCCACCTCCGGGGAAGTCCTTGTTGGTCTACAGGCCTTTCATTTGAGCTGCCACAGCACCCTGTACCTATCTCTGTCATTGCATGCACCCATTGTTTTAGAACCCTCCGTTTATGTGTTTTCTTCCTCAGCAACCTGGGGCTGTTAAATGCATGTTGAGTGAATGCTGTGCTGAGGGAGAGGAACTGGAAGGACTGGGAGAGGAATGAGGAGGGGCCACACTAGGCACTGGGTCTGGCACCCGGCAGCCAGTCTACAAATGCTGAACATCCTCTGGGAGCCAAGCCCAGTGCTGGGTCCTGTGAAGACAGATGATTATAATACAAAACCCATGCCACAATTTGTGGATGAGCCCATGTGTGACGGTGTGGTATGCTTCTCAGGCCCCAGGAGAGATTAATGTGCATGGGGTAGGGGAAGCAGAGTAGGCATGAGCTGGGCCTCTGAGGACCCTGGGTCTGCGAGAGGAAGAGAAAGGAGGAGAGAGGGGTGGCATCCCAGTTAGAGAACTGTGTGGTGGTGTGGAGATTGGCCTGAGTAGGAGGGGGATGAGAAGCAGGTAAGAAAGCAGATTAATAAGAAGACACAGTGCAACAGATCGTGGGCAGTCTTGGAAGTCTGGACGAGGAATTTTGGAGTGGACTGTTGGGCAATAGGGAGCCACTGAAGGTTCTAGAGAGGTATAGGGATGAGGCAACATGAACACTATTTGCTGCTTTGGAGGAGAAGACAGGCGGGAATCTGCAGGCCCAGGCATTCTTGCTCTCCCAGGCCTTTTGATAATCCTCAAAGTGTGAAGCTAACATGTATCTGGAACTGCCTCCCCTCACAGCCTTGGGGAGTCTGAGGGTAGCCACCAGCTTCCCTGCACAAGGGGTCTCAGAGCAGCATCTGCTGGACCTGGGATGTCTCTGCCAGCCACCTCCTTGGAAGGTGGTCCCACATGGACACTGCTTCCTGCTTCCGCAGGGAGAACTTCCTGGTCCTAGATGTCTTTTTTGAAGCACTGACCTCCGAGGCTATGGAACAGCGAGCAGCCTACGGCTTGTCAGCCCTGTTGGGTGAGACCTGACTCAGATTCCATGGGCATGGGTCAGCTGGGCCTGCTCCCTCTGACCCTGCTTTCATGATCCCCAGGAGACCTCGGGGGACAGATGGGCCTGTTCATCGGGGCCAGCATCCTCACTCTACTGGAGATCCTCGACTACATCTATGAGGCAAGGAAGGGGCCTGTCGGGGGCCACCACACAGCTGGTGGAGGATAGGAGGGGACTGTGGGAAAAGCAGAGGGGCAGTGTGGGCTTCCTGGTGGAGCCGGCTACCAGGAAGTCAAGCTCTGGGTTCTTTGCCAGGGTCCCCTGACTAGAAGGCCTGAAGGTGCTGAGAAGTCAGGAGAAGGGGGTGGGAGAAGAGGGTCGAGGAGTCCTAGTTGGGGTTTGCTGGGTAGCAAGTGCTATAAGGTGAACCTGGCTAGTCTGCCCTTCTCCTCTACCAATACCAGGGAGAGATGCCAGGATATTTCTTCCCCCCCGCTTCCTTACTGCCCTTCTCCTCTACCAAGTTTTCCGAGCCCACAACTGTCCCCTCTCCCTGAACCCCAAGGTGTCCTGGGACCGACTGAAGAGGGTGTGGCGTCGTCCCAAGACCCCCCTGCGGACCTCCTCTGGGGGCATCTCCACCCTGGGGCTGCAGGAGCTGAAGGAGCAGGTGAGGATGAGCCCTGAGAGGATGCAGCCAGCTCCTTCTCCCAGGACTGAGCACCCTCATGGTTTCTGTCCCAGCCTGAGAGGGGTTCCTGGGCTCCCTTGGAGCCTCTGCCACAGGAGACAGGGAAAGGTTGGCTGTGTGACGCTTAGGGGCATGGTTTGAACTCTCCCTCTTCACCTTGCAGAGTCCCTGTCTGAGCCGGGGCCGGGCTGAAGGTGGGGGAGCCAGCAACCTGCTCCCCAACCACCACCACCCACACGGCCCTGCAGGAGGCCTCTTTGAAGACTTCGCTTGCTAGGATGATGCTGTGTCTAAAAAGACCAAGGCATCTGGGACTCCTCCCTGGATCCCCAAAATAGTCTCCTCCTGCTCCCGGGACAGAAGGCCTGTGGGCAGCCCAAGGCTGACGGGGAGAGGGTGGTGCTCACTGGGAAGACACTCTGTTTCTGTTCTCACTGACCCTGGCACCAGCTGCTTCGCACAAGGGTCCTTCTTGTCCATACCCCCTCCCGAGGTTGGTGCCTGGGGAAAGCTGGAGAGCAGACCATGGCCCCTCCGTGGAGGAGAGAAGGGAGAAGAGAGGGAGGTGGAGGAAGTGGCCAAACCCAAAAGGGGTGGAACCCTCTGTACATTTGTATATATTTAGGGAAGACAGGGTGGGGGTGGGAGTACAGATATAGAAGGTGGGTGGGGCTATGGGGGTGGGTGATTCAGTGACAGCCAGGGTCCCAGCCCTAGAGTGTCAGCAGGAGAGGGCGGACTCCCAGGAGTCGGGACTGCTGGGCTTCTCCTACTTCCTGCCCCTCTCCAGGCCCAGCTCCATGGAGGCAGGGGGAGCAGATGGCCCAGCAGGCCTGGCCCAGCTCCCAATTCCCCCTGTCCCATCCCCACCCCCAGAGTCCCCTCCACAAGGAGCAGGCAAACCTTTCAGACCCTGGCTGAGCTTGGGGGTGGGGAAGAAAATTTTCTCAGGCCTGCATCTCCAGTCTGGTTTTATAAATGCTGACGAAATTAGGAATAAAGAGGCATAAAGAATTCTCTGTGTGTATGTGTGACCAGGCTGGGAGCTGGGGCGGGGCTGGGCATATGCATGACTTAGTCCCCAGGAAAAGGAAATCCAGGCCTAGCCAGGACAGTTTCCATCCTCACTGTCAGCTCTCCCTGCCCTCTACCTACCTTTCAAAAACCCAGAATCACCAGTCCACACTCAGCCAGTTTATTAAAGGCAGAGAGCTTCATCGGGGTCCAGAAGGGAGAAACTGGGAGACACCCCACATTCCTCCTCTCAGCTCCCCCCTTTCCCAACAAGTCATCTACAGCCCAGCCCCTGGACTTAGAGGCAGGCCTGGCGTCAGGCGACTGCACTACATAAATATTGAGGCCACAGCTTGAGTCAGCAGTGTCAGGGGCAGGAAGGGGTGGCTCTAAGGGCACCTCCCATGGGGCTTCTCCTGAGCCTGAGCACCCACAAAGCCAGAGAGAGGAGGCCAGTGGGCTGTCCTGGAGTCTGAGGCTGTGGCCAGCCAGCCCTGTCCAGGGAGGCTGACAGGTGGCTCCGGGTGCTTGGGGAGAAGCACCCCCAGGCCAGGGTTTTGGGGTACAGGGTGGGTTCAGGTGCTGTTGCCCTGCTCCTGCTCAAAGAGCAGCATGGCGAGCTGGGTGCGGGAGCCGAGGCCCTCCAGCACGCTCTGGCGACAGCGATGGTATAGGTCCTCGCTGAGCCGTGCACTGCACGTCTGGGCTCGGTAGTGCTGCAGCAGCGCCGGCTCCACTGCCCGCAGCACATGCAGGCTGGAGAAGCGGAGGAACAGCTCGTACACGTCCATGCTCTCCAGGAGCTCCTCCTCCTGCTCCGAGGCTGCTGCCAGCTGCCCTCGGGCCGCCACATAGTCAGAGTTATAGAAGCAGGCCTCACTGGCCGCCTGGCGGTCAAAGCGGCCCGTGTCTCGGCCCAGCTCTGGGGGGCCCGGGCCCTGCGGTGGGGCCACAGCTGGGTGGAAGGCCTGGAAGTGCATGGGAAAGAAGGCCTGCCAGCCGGAGATGGCGTGCATGCGGCAACGGTTCAGGAAGTCAGGTGTGAGCACCGTGTCCGGCCCAGCCAGCAGGAACAGCGTGTCCAACGGGTGCTTTTTGGAGAGTAGATCCATGAGGCGCAGTGGTGAGGGGGCGGCTGTCTGCACACTGAGCCAGGGTACTCGGGCACCGGGGAAACGCTGCTCTAGCTCTGCCACATGGGCCTTGACAGGTGCGAAGACATCTGCATGGGCTGCCCGCTGGGCCTGTCGTGGCTCATATAGCAGCAGCAGGGTCAAAGCTGCCGCAGCATCACCAGGCTCCAGAGCTGCTGTGGCGAAGGCCTCCAGGAAGCCAGGGGCTAGGTCACGCTCAGCCGCGGCCAGAGGCAGTAACACAGTGAGACGTGAGGCCTCGGTGACGTAGGGCACAGGCAAGATCTCCACGCGGCTCAGTGGCCGTAGCAGCTGCACCCGGTGTGTGAGGGGCCGGCGGCCACCCTGGGGGGTCAGTGCCTCCAGCTGCAAGTCCAGTGTGTACTCCATACCCCGAGCAGGATCAAAGCGACGGTAGCCATTAATCAGCTGCTGCTTCTGGAGCTGCAGGACTGGATGGTAGCGGCGGTTGAGTTCCTCCAAGGCTGCCCCCAGAACATCGGCCACATCGGCCTGGTCAGCCCCACGCAGAGGGCAGCGGGGCGAGCCATCAGCACAGGAGAAAGCATGCTGCTCAGTGAAATAGTCCCAGCGCAGAACCTCAAAGCGGGAGGCTGGGCGGGATGGTGCTGGAATGCCCACGGGCCAAGCGGCTGCTCGCTCCCCATCAGCTGCCAGACGGCTGGTGTTCTGGATCTCCCACTGGGTTGGAGAAACAGACTGTGAGCAAGGCAGAGACCCCAGGGGCCAGCTGGGGGACTGGGCAGACGGCAGGTGCCACTCGGGATGGGTCCTGTCCCCTGCCAACGTCTGCCTTCCAATGCCCCTACCTATCCTTTCCCCAGATGGAGGCAGCCTGAGAGTTAAAAGGGGGGTTTCTGGAGGGGCTTCTCAGAATGGATAGAAAGAAACAGGGACAGGAGGTAGATGTGTTCTGATTCTAGTGCTCATAGCTTATTTCCCTGGGATCACAGGACCTGCCACCCCACCCCTAGCCCAGACCATACCTGCAATTCCTGGATCTCCTGGTATGTGCGTTCCAGCTCAGCTCGGGCAAAAGCCTTGTGCAGCTGGTACATATGCACAGGGTCACGCACAGGGTAGGCGGTCAGGGCACTGCGGAAACGAGGGTCCCCCTCCTGCACGGACTCCCCAGGGCTCAGCTCCAGGTAGCTATAATGTACTCCCTGGGGAGAGAAACAGTAGGGGTCCATAAAGGGAAGAACGATGGAACAGTCTCTACCCCTCACCTCCTAGTGTGTGTCTCATTTCCCCACCCTATGACCTGTTGTGGACTTGCAATCAGAATTGTGGTTTTAAGTACCTTGGCCATTTGTCAGCTTGTGTGTAATCTTGGTCAAGCCTCTGCTAGTTCATCTAGGAAATGGGCATGCATCCTATCTCAGAGCTGTCCAGGGGCTCAAATAAAATAATAATTGCCAATACTGAACACCTACTATGTGCAAAGCTCTCTTATTTTTTTCTAATCCTTATAACAACCCTGAGAAATAATTATTTCCATTGGTATGGATGAGGATACTGCCACTCGGGAGATTCAGTAATTTAACCAAGGTCACAGGGATAGAAAAGGGCAAAACGGCATGGAAATCCAGGCCTATATCTCCAACCACACCATTGCCTTTCAGGGGAAGTACACAAGCTCAGATAGGAGGCACCAGTGGTGCGGCTTATCTTCTCACCTCGTGGTCACCAGTGCAGCCCACCCCCGTGGCATCGAGGATGCAGCGTCCCAGCCACTCATCTGGACGCGCACTGACGATGTCGTTGCGGCAGCTTTCCAGATGGGGGCGCAGCTGCTGCAGCAGGGTGCGGGACAACAGTACCCCAAAGCCTCCGTGGCAGTAGCGGCCAGGGGCAGGCTCTCCACCGATGAAGTCCTGGGGCCGGCCCAGATAGAGGTGGGCAGCAGCTGCCAGGCTGAGGTGGCCAGCTAGGCGCACCAGTCCGTGGGCCTCAGTGTAGGTGGTATCAGGTACTAGGAAGAACCAGTCAAAGTCGTTGCCGTGCTGCTCCAGCAGGTGGCGTAGTGCCAGGTGTAGGTGGCCAATAGGCCTCTCCTCGCCCAATGTCACCACAGCCATGCCCGGTGGTGCCCTACGGCCCCGAGAGCCTGTCAGGAACACCACACGCTCTAGCCGGTGCCCCAGTGTGCGGTTCATGGCCACACCCATAGTGGACAACGTGGCCTGTGAGGTCAGCACTGCCACCAGCAGCCTCTGCCTGATGCCCAGCTCGGTGCTGATGTAACGGGTCCTGGGGGAGGAGAAGGCACACGATTATCAAAAAGACAATGGGGCCCTGGCCAGTGTGGCTCAGTGGATGGAGTGTCGGAATGCAGACTGAAGGGTACCGGGTTCTATTCCGGTCAATGGCACATGCCTGGGTTGTGGGCTTGATCCCCAGTAGAGGGCTTGCAGGAGGTAGCCAATCAAGGATTCTCTCTTATCATTGGTGTTTCTATCTCTCTTTCCCTCTCCCTTCCCCCATGAAATCAACAGAAGTATAAAAAAAATAATAAAAAAGACAATGGGACCCTGGCCAATGTGGGTCAGTTGTTGGAGCGTCGTCCCTACACCAAAAGGTGGTAAGTTCGATTCCCAAATTAGGGCACATAGTCAGGTGGTGGACTCCATCCCCAGTCAGGGCGCATGCAGGAGGTAAACTGACTGCCGTTTCTCTCTCTCCCTCTCTTTTCCCTTCCCTCCCTCCCTTCCTCTCTTGAAGATCAATTTTTTAAAAACGTTTAAGGAAGACAGGAGGCAGCATACATAGGCTTCCGTAGGTCATGTCCTCTCTGGGCCTGTCTCCTCACCTATGAATAGGATGAGAATAACATGTCTCTCCCAGGTGTCATATGGATTTAAGTGAAATGTTAGTCTTACCTACATAGTGCTTTTGGGAGATGGCAATATTCATGCAGATATGAGAGATATATTGTGGGTCTGAGTCCCTGTTTCACTACTTAGTAGTTGTGTCCTTGAGCAAGTTATTTAGCATATCTGAGCCTCAGTAGCCACATCTGAAAAATGGGGTTGACTGTATCTACTTAAAGCACTTAGGCAAATGCTTGACTCTTAGGTACTTTACACACCATATGCACAGTACCTATTTCTATATAAATATGCCATTATACCACAAACACATCACAGAAATGATGTAATGGAATATATGGCATAGGGGTGTATTGAGTGTGTTTGGGGGAAGGGCAAGTTGCAGCTCAGGAGTTCCAGTAACTTACCTTCCATAACACAGAAGGTAAGTTGGATAACTGGAATTTGAACTCAGTGTTACCTAGGAGAATTACTTCAACTCCTGGGCAGGGGCATTAGCGGGATGGCTACATCATTTCTCTCCCACAAACCTCATCATGAGCTGTCCCACCCAGGAACAAGAGATACAGGTAAATCCTAGTTTTATCTTTTTTCTTTCCCTCTCTCTCTATAAATCCATTTTCATACCAATCATTTCTCTAAACCCAACAGCCAGCCAGGGAGCTCAGAGGAGACTTGGGGCACCAGGGAGTGGATCCGGTTTAGCACAGAGCCTACAGGGTAGTTTCAGCCCAGAGAGGGCCTCAGACGGGCTCCACGGCCGGGGCAAGCAGGGCCATCGGAAGTTATCCGGCCCAAAGACTTCCTGGCCGGCCAGGCTCTTCCTTCCGGAGCCTGACCCGGCCCCGGCGGCGTCCCGGGAGAGCCCGTCCCGGCCGGTGCCCAGGGGTGGAGCTGGCGGGGAGGCTCCCTACCTGACGGCCTTTTTGGCGGCCTGGCCAGGCTGTGCGGGGTGGTAGGGCAAGACGCGCGGCTCCCAGTCCTCCCCGGCGCCGGCGCCCGGCCTCTCGCGCTCCGCTCCGTGCTGCACTGAGTTGGGTCGGCGCGCCGCGTTGGTGTTGCCTCGCGGCTGCAGCTCAGAGTCCCCGGGTTGGGGCGGCCCTGGGCCGCACGGCTCCTCCACCCAGGTGACGCTGAGCAGGCTCAGCGTGAAGCCCAGGGAGATGCCCACGGCCACGGGCCCTGCGGGCCGCAGCACCGACAGCAGCAGCGATGCCCGCATGGCGCCCGGACCGCGGGCCCCAGCCCGGGAGCAGCCCCAGAGCAGCCGGAGGCTCCGAGGGGGCGGGACCGGGGAGGGGGCGGATCCGGAGGCCCCGGGCCGAGCGGCTGGCCCGCTCCCACTCCGCCGAGCAGAGCTGGCGGCCGAGCCGAACCCCCGGCGCCGCGCTCCAATCCCGCTCCGGCCGCCGTTCAAGATCGCGCAGGGTCTCCGCTTTCGGTACGGAAGCCTCCACCGCCGCCGCCGCCGCCGCTGTCCGACGTGTCACTGCGAGGGCTCCGCCCCCGGGGTGGGGTCTCGGGCTCCGGCTACCGGAGAGGGAGGAGAAGGGGGAGGTAAAAGGGGAAGGACCCCCGGAAGTGCCCCCTCCTCAGTGAGCGAGAGAGAGACGCCGGGGGCGGAGCCCCCTACCTCCCCCCGGCGTGGTTGGTGCGTCCAGGATGACGTCAGAGGCAGCCCGCCCCGGCCCGAATGATGCGCCTACGTGACGTCAAGAGCCGAGGCCGGAGCTGTCCATCAGCACCAAAGGCCGCGGGCGGGCTCGGGGCATGGGGCCGCGGCTCTGGGGCGGCCCGAGCCCTGCTCCTGCTCCTTTCCCTTCCCCAGGCCCAGCCCGAGGCCCCGGACGCCGCGGGACTGGAGTGCCAGCCGGTGCTGGAGGCGGAGCGGCGCCGCCGCGCAGAGACAGGTCCCTCCGGCCCAGCAGCTCCCTTCCCCGCACGACGGACTTTTCCTGGACCCCAAGCAGCTGGGGCCTCTGGCGCCCAGCACCCCTGGACCCTCTGGCCTCTGCACAGCCTCTTTCATTCAAAAGCTCAGGTCGCTTCCAGCCCAGGTAGATTTTGGACAATCCCAGATTTAGCCGCCCACAGAGTCTCCTGGCTGCCTCCTCACTGGCAGCACACTGCCCTCATCTCCCCCCAACCAGTTCCCCTTTTGACTTCTTCGTTCTGGCCCCCTCCAGCCAGACACTTTTGTTCCCTTTGTTTTTTGTCCCCCAATTAGGGATGCTTCTGGAGCTGCCTGATGTGGGCACCACTCCTTTGTCCAGCGTGTCCTTGCCTAGGTCTCCCACTCCCATTCTTGCCCCATCCTGGTGGAGACCCAGGACTCCTCCTTGACTCCAGCTTCCTCTCTGTCAGGCTGACCTGGGAGGGTGACTCCCTTTCGTTCCTAGCACTATGCCAGGCACTGTGGCGACACTGCGGTTCCAGCTCCTGCCCCCTGAGCCAGATGATGCCTTCTGGGGTGCACCCTGTGAACAGCCCCTGGAGCGCAGGTACCAGGCACTGCCGGCCCTCGTCTGCATCATGTGCTGTCTGTTTGGAGTCGTCTACTGCTTCTTCGGTGAGACCCCCAATTCATCCCTCACCTGGGCTCCCCATTCTCTCCCTATTTTCCTGATGCACTCCAAATCTCCTCCAGAACTTCACCCCCACCCTCACCACCGCCACCAAAATTAGCATGAATAACTCCCTTTTCTTACTTTCTTTCATACCACATGTTCCTATATCATCTAGACCAGTGGTCGCCAACCTGTGGTCCACGGACCACTGGTGGTCCCTGAGGTCCAAAAGACAGGCGACTGCTGGTTTAAGGAAACATTTGGAGCAGCAGTCGCTAACCCGTGGTCTGGGAGGTCCGAAAGGTTGGCGACCGCTGATCTAGACTCTAGATCCTAGAAAACACAGATTTTTTGAATTAGGCATGCTTCAATTTTAACCTGGCTTTGTACCTTGCTAATTGTGATGCTTTGGGCATATTAATTTGCCTTAGCTCAGTTTTCTCATCTGAACAGTGGGAACAATATGTTTTTATTGATTTTATGATATTTAGCTCACATAGTGTTGTTGTGAGAATTAGTAGGGACTCAATAAATAATAGCTATTGTGGTGAAGATGTGTTTGGGTCACTGTTCTAGCTAGACACTGAAAACACTTAGCAGGGTGATTAAACATGGTCCCTTCACACAGAGTATAATGGGGGAGAGACTTCTGGAATATTCACACCTTGATACATATTATAGTTTACCCTTGAATAACACGAGGGTTTGAGTGCAGTCGAAAACCCACCTACAACTTAAGTTGGCTCTCAACATGCACAGATTCCCAACCATAGATCCAAAATACTGTTTTCAGTCTGCAGTCAGTTGAATCTGTGCATGTAAAACCTGAGGATATGGAGGGCTGATTGTATATTTACTGAAAATATTAATGTATAAGTGGACCTGTGAAGTTCAAACTTGTGTTGTTCAAAGGTCAACTGTAGAGTAGGCTAGATAGTAGTCATACACATGAAGATCACCGATAAGGTAGGCTCCAATAATCAGGGTGGCTGTGAACAGTTGTACAGGATGGCTACTATAGAAGTGAGTTGAGTTAATAGGCAAGTGGGGTCTGAAATCCAGCTCATGCTCCATTTGTCAAACTCTAGGCCTTGGCACAAGGCTGCTTTGCCTAGAGAAAGGCGTACCTTTTTCTTTCTCTTTTTTGTTGTTGTTAATATGTTTTATTGACTTTAGAGAGAGAGGAAGGGAGAGGGGGAGAGAGAAAAACATTGATGTGAGAGAGAAATATCGATCAGTTGCCTCCCATATGCATCCCAAACAGGGACTGAACCCACCAGCTGGCATGTCCCCTTACTGGGAATCAAACCAGCAATCTTTTGATCCATGGGACACTCAACCAACTAAGCCACACTGGCCTGGGTGGCACACCTTTTTCTAATGTGCACAAAGGTGCCTGATAGACTAGTGGAGTAAGTGCCCAGTGACTCTATATCAAGAGTTGCAGAACTTCAGAGGGGGGAGCAATCTCTATTGGTTGGGGGCCCAAGGAAAGCCTCCAAGAGGAGCATTATCAGTGACTGAAAGAAGTGTAAAGGAAGCTTGGAGGTCTGGGTTCCAGGCTTGGCAGAGGTGGGGTGAGACTTGTGTTTTGATGCCTCTTCACCTCCCCCTAGCTTGGCTGGGTAGTGGGCAGGAATGGGAGCCAGATGGTCCTTTTCTTTCCACCCCCAAACTCTTGGCTGAACAATTGCAGAGTGGGCAGGAGGCAGTGCCCCTCTGTGGGTTCAGGATACATTCTGGGCCTCCAAGGAGTCTGTGTTACCTCACTCCCTCCCCTATCCATATCCATACCCATACCCAACCCTTCTGCAGTTGCTCAATACACCCTGACATTCCCTCTCCTGTGCTTTCTTGCCACCTTACCCCTCTTGGATGCCCCCACTCCCAGGCTCTTGGACTCTGAACCTTGTGTATTCCCTGCTCTTCCTTCTGACTCCAGAACCTCCTGGATTCTAATGCTTCCCTTCATTCTCAGAATTGAATCTTTTCTTTGACCTTTCTCGTTGGCTCTCCCTGACCCCTTCACCCCCATCTTCCCAACTGTTCAGGATCAGCAAGTCCCTCACTCTTCTGGTTACCCTTAATGGACCCAATGGCCCTATAACCTCCATTTTCCTGGAACTCCACAACCACTATTTCACCCTATAATTCTCTTTGACTCCCTATGACCCCTTGTAAGCCCTAGTGACCCCCCCTCCTCCAGCTATCTCATTACCTTTTAATCCCTCTGACTCCATTCCCCTAACTATTGCTAGGAACTCATTGCCTGATTGCTCCTCCCCCCTACCAAGATCTCAATAACCCCATTTCTCTGGCTTCAATATTACCCTCTCTCTGAAACCCTTTAATACTCCCAATGATTCCATGTCTGTCAATCCCCCTGACCTGCAAAGGCCTCATCTCCTGGAACCAGTCCCCAATAACCCTGCTTCCCTTTTCTCTATGTAACCTTTTAATGATGCCATGTCTCTGAAGCCTTGTGACCCCTCCAAGACCTCATCTCTCAAATTCTTTCTGAGTTCCAAATACCTCATCTCTCTGAACAATCCCTCCTCATAGACCCCAATGACTCTATTGCTGATCCCCTTGTGACCCCAGTGACCTATTTCTCTGACCCTCATGACTCCAACGACCCCAACGACCCTATCACTGATACACTCTTGAGTCCAACGACCTATCTCTGACTCCTCTAACCCTCAAAATCCAAATGTTCATCTCAATGTCTGTCTATCTGTTTTCCAAGTGACTCCTAGTGACCTAGCTCTCTGACCTCCCTTGACCCCAGTGGCCCCATCACTGGTGCCCTCAGGACCCTAATGACCCCCAATTTTCTTATCTTAGTATCCTGTCTCTGGTTCCCCTGTGATTTCAGTTCTGACCCCCACCCCCACCCCTTGCCTCCAGCCGGGTGACCTCATGTTGGCCCCTCACTGGCGCCTGTTCCCCTCTAGGTTACCGCTGCTTCAAGGCAGTGCTCTTCCTCACTGGGCTGCTGTTTGGCTCGGTGGTCATCTTCCTGCTGTGCTACCGAGAGCGGGTGCTGGAGACACAGCTGAGTGCCGGGGCGAGTGCGGGCATCGCACTGGGCATTGGGCTGCTCTGCGGGCTGGTGGCCATGCTGGTGCGCAGCGTGGGCCTCTTCCTGGTGGGGCTGCTGCTCGGTCTGCTGCTCGCCGCTGCTGCCCTGCTGGGTTCCACCCCCTACTACCAGCCGGGCTCCGTGTGGAGCCCTTTGGGGCTGCTGCTGGGGGGCGGCCTGCTCTGCGCGCTGCTCACGCTGCGCTGGCCTCGCCCGCTCACCACTCTGGCCACCGCTGTGACTGGCGCTGCGCTCATCGCCACTGCCGCTGACTACTTTGCTGAGCTGCTGCTGCTGGGGCGCTACGCGGTGGAGCGGCTGCGTGCCGCCCCGGTGCCTCCCCTCTGCTGGCGGAGCTGGGCCCTGCTGGCGCTTTGGCCTCTGCTCAGCCTGATGGGCGTCCTGGTGCAGTGGCGGGTGACGGCGGAGGGGGACTCCCACACGGAAGGTGAGAGGGCACGGACCCGGGTGGTCATAAGAGAAGTGGGGGGTGGGTGGGCGGGTGAGCAATTGGGGAGTGGGGGGAGAAGCTGTGCACACCAGCAATGGAAGGCCTCAGTAGGGTTAGAGAGGTGACTCGATCATGTTCTAGGAAGGAAGATAGGACCTTAGTGGTACTATTCATTCCACAACAATGTACGGAGCAGCATTTCTGTGCTAAGCCCACTCCAGAACTGGAGATACAACAGAGACAAAAATAGAAGAGGTCCCTTCCTAATAGACATGCAAACAAACAAGATAGTTCCAGTTGTGCAGAGTGATATGAAAGAGATATGCAGGGTAATATGAGTGACCTTCAGAGGCTATTATAGACAGGGTGCTCCAGGAAGGCCACTTGGAAGAGGTGACATTTAAGTAGAGTTCTGCAGAATAAAGGACCAGCCATGCAAAGAGCTAGAGAAAAGGGAATAGCAAGAGTGGGGGCCTGAGAAGGGATGGGCTTGGCTTGCTGAAGAAATGGGGCTGGATTGTAGAGACTGAGGGATGCTGATTATGTGGGCCCTCTGGGCCATGATGAGGACTCTGAATTTCATTTATTTTATTTTATGTTTTATACTTTTATTGATTTCAGAGATGAAGGGAGAGGGAGAGAGAGATAGAAACATCAGTGATGAGAGAGGATCATTGATTGGCTGCCTCCTGCATGCCCCACACTGGGGATTGAGCCCACAACCCGGGCATGAGCCCTGACTGGGAATCAAACGTGATCTCCTGGTTCATAGGTCGACGCTCAACCATTGAGCCACGCGGGCCAGGCTGGATTTTTTTTAGGAGGGCAATAAGATGCTGCTGGAGGCTTAAAGCAGGGAGGATATGACCTAATTTAGTATTTGGGATGCTCATTTTGGCTGCTGAATGTAGAAAACACTGGGGAAGGCAAGTGTAGAAGGGAAACCAGTGAGGAGGCAGCTGAGGTTGTCCAGTAGAGGGATGATGGCTGGTCTTGGTGAGTCACCTAGAGCTCAGGGTTGGGAGAGGGATGACGACTGGAGAGGGGGTACCTAGAGTCTAGGAATCTTCCATAAAGATCTTCAGAGATAAAGAGCAATGGAAGTCCTATCTGGGAGGTGGGAGACCAGGAAAGGAAAGGGGGGGGGGTGTTACAGATAAGGGGAATCTGGAAGCCCTAGGCCACCAGGTAGGAAGGGTGGAGATGACACATGTGGACCCCTGAGACTCTTCTCTGCCCATCCCTTCACAGTGGTCATCAGTCGGCAGCGACGACGTGTGCAGCTGATGCGGATAAGGCAGCAGGAAGAGCGCAAGGAGAAGCGGCGCAAGAAGAGACCCCCAAGGGCTCCCTCCAGAGGTTCCCGGGCTCCTCCAAGGCCTGGGCCCCCTGACCCTGCGTATCGGCGCAGGCCAGTGCCCATCAAACGCTTCAATGGAGATGTCCTCTCCCCGGTGAGCACTCCGAGCCCCTCCAATCCGAATGGGGTCAAGGGAGTGTGTAAGCTCCATCCAAGCAGGACTGGGCTTTCCCCAGGGGCTGGGCACTGTCTAGAAGGCCTAGTGTTTGTCCACCCATCATAACCCCTGCACCAGGAGCCTGATGGGCCCAGTGATGGGATGGGGGAAAAGTGCCTGAGTAAGTATGGTATGGGGTAGGATCTCAGGGCTAGACTATGAGTGTGATGAGGTCCTGGGACTACAGCAGTCTGGGGTGAGTCTCAGGCTTGTGGGGGTGCAGGGAGAGGATGTCTGCCTGAGGTGGCTCTCAGGGCAGGGGTCTGTGGCTGCACTCACATCTGTGTTTATTCTCCCACAGAGCTATATCCAGAGCTTCCGGGACCGGCAGACAGGAAGCTCACTGAGCTCCTTCATGGCCTCACCCACAGACATGGACTATGAATATGGGTCCCGGGGACCACTGACAGCCTGCACAGGGCCCCCTGTGCGGGTATAGCAGTCTAGCTGCTCCCGCCCACCTGGACTCTGTGGTCACCAGCTCTGTTAGCTTGTGGAGGCCTGCTGGGCCACCACCCGGCCCTCCTCGCCCTATGGCTGTTTCTCTACCCTGGAGAGGACTGGCCTGGCTGCTAGAAGGGACGACCTGTCTCAGGCTATGCCTGGTCTGAGAGGAAAGCCCTCTCCCAAGGAGCTCCTGAGGGATGGGGTGTGAGCCCCTTTGGGGTGTGCTCAGGGTTGTGAGTGTGTCACCTGTGTGTGCGTGTGCATGAAGGGGTGGGGTTGGAGGGAACACTGGGACCCTTGCCTTAGATTTCTGATTGGTAGGGCTTCTGCAAGGTTTGCCCACCTCCTCTCCCACTGCTGGGGTCCCCTGGGCCACTCTCCTGCATGTCTAAGTGGGGGAGGCCTGCCTTCTTCCCCCACTGCTCTGCCTCTCAGCCAGATTCATCCAAGGCTTCTTGTCCTTCTCCACTGCAGCACCCCTCACCCTGGTTCCCTGTCCTCTGCAAAGCCACCAGCCTGAGGGCAGTGGCAGAGGATGGGGGTGGGGGCTGCTCTCTGGGCTGGGTTGGGAAGGGGACCTGGGGCTAAGGGGGCTTAAATGCACGATGCATGTCTGGTGTCTGTCATTGCCACCCTGGACACCTCATGCTTCTGTCTCCCTCCGTCCCACCCTGTTTTACATCTTTTATAAATGTGCCAAACTGTGGCTTCTGCCAAGAGTAGTGATCTTCGGTGGCTGGCACATCCATGGGCCAACTTAGAAACACTGTAGTTCTTGGTCCCCTGTGTCACTCACTACACAGGGTCCTCCAGGCCAGTTCTGCCCTCCTTCATCATACAGAGAGCCAAGGAAAAGGGCTACACCACTTTTATTGTTTTTCAACACATCTGGTTCCCCTGCCTCCCATCCCTGCCCAGGGCAAGGGCATGCGCCTTCAAGCTGTCCGAGGGCACCCGCCTGGCCTGGTTCGGTCCTTCTAGCTACCTGCAGAGGAATAACTCTGCGTGGGGCTGGGGAGAAAGTGGGTACCACCATCCTCCCTGGCAGAACCTGGGCACCCACACTGGAAGAGTGCCCCTCACCCTCTGCCCCACCCTTTCTTGGGCCTCTGTCAGGGCTGTCTGTGCTGCAAGAAAGTGGGGGCTGGATAGGGGTGGGGCAAGGCATCTGAAGGGAATGCAGGAATTTGGGTGGAGAGTGGGGCATCTCCTATGTGGGAGGAAAGAAATGGGACTAGCTCAGGAGCCCTCTGCCCAGGCTGATGTTGAACTCACTGAGATGGGCAGAAGCCAGCAGAGAGCAGGAGGGGGTGAGAGACCTGTGGGGGCCACAAACCAGGAGCCGGTAATTGGGAGGATAAGAACTTGGGTACAAATGGGGAATTCAGGTGAGACAAACATGGTCCAGTGGCAGGAGGAAGTGAGGAGAGTACTGGACAGGAAGGGGTGTAGAAAGGTGGGAACAGCTGCCCTGAACCCAGTGGTTCCCGTGGAGAACACAACTCCTTCCTCTCCTCAGCCTAACAGATCCCTGCCTCCCCACTTCCTACCTTCAATACATCCCAGGACCAACTGGCTATCCCAGGCCCTGAAAAATCTGCGGTGGGTGTGTCTCAGCCCACCAGCTCCTAGGTGACCACTTTTGCCTGGCCAGCCCTCCTGCCCAAGTCAGCTTTACTCACCCTCTACCAGCAGCCGCGTGTGGGCGCTGTCTTGGCCGGCCTGGCAGCAATAGGTGCCCTGGTCCTCAGGTCGCACGTCACGGATGACCAGGCTGTGGGTGGGGCCATGGCTGCGCAGCTCGTACTTGTCTCCCGGGCACAGCGCGACCCCCTCCCGCAACCAGCACACGTGCCCCCCGGAGCGCGACACAGTCACCTCCAGTACCGCCCGGCGGCCCACCAGAACCGTCTTCTCGCGAGGCGGGCGGCGGCACATCTGGAGAGGCAGTGCTGGGGGTGGAGGACGAGGGCTTAAGTTAACAGGGACACGCAGGACCCCCAGGAAGAGAAACGCATCTTCCCTCCCCCCAAGGCCTCTGCTCCTGGTCTCAGATCTCAATGCCACGGGCCCATTCCTCTGTACCCTCAACCCAAAGTCTCCTCCTCCCCCGGAGACGGCGCGCTGCCCTCTGTGACCCGCCCCGGGAGAGCCCCTCGAGAAAGGGAGGTGGGGGAGGCAGCGTTCCCAGGACAAGCCGCCAGCCTGCCAGTCCCAGGGAAGGTGATGCCCACTCCAGGCCACCCCCGCGGCAGTGGCTTACCCTCCACCTCCAGCTCAGCTGCGGAATGGGCGGGTCCCGCCTGGAAGCGGACCTCACCGGCGTCCTCCGCGCGCAGCTCACTTAGCACCAGAATATGTTTCTTCCCTGAGGATGAAGGGGGCGCTAGCGAGGCCGGAGCCACCTCTGGGAAGGGGTCGGGGATGAGGGTGGTGGGGCGGGAGTAGGTCGCCGGGTCGATTCGGACGCGACAAACGTGCGCTAGGATGGGCGGAACTGGGATGCGGAGGGGGAGGAGGAGCGGGCCAGGACCGAGGGCTCAGACTCCGGGGCTCGCAGAGAGATAGGCAGACAGTTTAGAGATGTGGGGCGGGGCCCGTTAGAGATGGAGGCGGGGCTAATCCTAATGGGCGGGGTCTATGCGAGCCGGGGGCGGGGCAGCGAGGAGCCAGGGTAGCAAGTCGGCCAGACCTTCCTGTCGGATGCGGATGCGGCCTCCGGGTCTCAGTGGGCGGCCTCCGAGCTTCCAGCTGCCGGTGGTCTCGACCTCTGATACGGTGCACTCGAACGTAGCGCCGCCGCCTTCGCGGGCGCTCACCGGCCTGAGCTCAGAGAGCACAGACACCACGCGCTCTGGGGCGGAGCCGGGGGCGTGAGGCGGGGCAGGGCGGAGGGTGGCACCCACCCTGCCCCGCCCCTCGCTGGGGAGCACCCGAGTCAGTCCCAGGGAAAGGCTTGTCTGCAGCCCCCGAGCCCACTTCAGTGCCCGGCCCCAGCAGCACCCCGTACCCACCGCGCACAGTCAGGCGGACGGGGCCGGCGCGGGCCGTTCCCGCCACGCAGCTGTAGGTCCCAGCATCCAAGGAGCCACAGCGCCGCAGCTGGAGAAGGCGCCGCGCGCCGAGGGCCTGGAGCCTGAGCCGGGGGCTGGGGATGACCGGGCGCCCGTCCTAGGGATAGGGATGGCAGAGGGTCCGGATGAACTCAGCTGGGCACCGGCGACCGCGTCCCTGGGAGGCGGTGGCGCCCTTTGTTGATGCCAAGCAGTTTCGAGGCATGTTTATGTTAGTCTGCGTCCCCCAGTCTGGGGTGGAGCCGTCCTGCGCTTGCGAGCCGCGCTAGGAGCCTCATTGGGAAGGTGTCGCCCTTTAGGGGACATTAGGTTGAGAAGGGACTCCACAGGCGCGGGAAGCCCAGGGTCATGTACCAACCACATTGGCCATGAGCATGGATTCTGGAATTAGACAAACCTGGATTCAAATATGGGCTCTGCCCCTTTTGTCTTCCCCTGGGCAATACTTTACCCCACAGAGCCCCAGTCTCCTTGGAGATAACATGGAGATAATAAGACCTACCTGAAAGAGTTGTAAAGATTAAAGGATTAAATGTACAGCACATCTGAGCACAGTGGCGGGCACATCCACTCAGTATTAGTTTGGGGCATTATTACTATTGTGATGCTGAGGTGGGCTGGGCTGGGGCTGGGCTCTGACCTTCTCCCAGGTAACGTCAGCCAAGGCCTGGGAAAGCTCGCACTCGAATGTAGCTGTGTCGCCCTCAGTCACCTCTAGGTCCTGTGGCACCTGCACAAAGGTCACTGGGGCCTCTGGCATGGGAAAAGGAGGACAGTGCAGAGGGAACAGGGTGAGGGCAGGATGAGGGCCTGGCTCCCAGGGATAAGGAGAACACACAAGGGCACAGGGGGTTAGTGGTGGACACATTTAGGCAAGGTGAGCAGTGGAGGTCACCAGGGGGATGTGTTAGGACAAGTGGACGATGCTGGCTGGTGGAGGACACAGTGGAGTTACAGGGGTTAATGGGGTAGGAGTAGCCAGCTGGTGGTCACACTTTAAAGTGGTCAGTGTGGGACATGCTGGTGCTAGAGGGACATGGGGGGGAACCAGAGCAGAGATGCCAGTGGAGCCACCCACAGACAGGCATGGTCTGTGATGAACAGTAGACACTGGACAATGGGGGGTACAATGTATTCAGGGTAGCAATGGGGAGACCCACAGGTGTGGTCAGTGGGGGAATACACTGGGTTAGAAGCAAACATGGGGGACACAGACAGAGGGTCATTGGGATTTGAGTGGTCAGAAGGGCACACTCAAGTAGACAGACAGGGGCACAGCAGGCAGGTGTGGTCAGTGGGGTCACCCTCAGTGTGGTGAGTGGGGCCATGGTCAGCACAGGCAGACGATAGGGACCAGACTGGCATAGCATGCTCACAGTGGCCCAGTCAGTGGCTTGCAGGGACTGGAGGGCCAGTGGAGCCACACTCAGGCAGGGCAGTCGCTGGGGCCACACAGGGCCAGAGGGTCGGGGGAGCCACACTCTGGCAGAGCGGTCAGTGAGGGGCACACTGGGCTATGGTCAGTGGGGGCCACACAGGTAGTGGGATCAGTAGAGTCACACCCAGGCTGGTCAGCAGGCAGCAGTGTCCCCGAGGCCGCACCTCTCACAGTGAGTCTGGCTGCACAGCGCAGGGAATCTGCCGTGAAGGAGATGCAGCCTGCGTCGGCCAGGCCCAAGCCACTGAGTGCCAGGTGGTAAGTGCGGCCCTCGGTTTGAATGCGGCACTGGGGCCCCGGGTGTAGCCGGACTCCGCCCCGGGCCCATTCCCCAATCACACCCTCTTGGGACAGCTCCAGCTGGAAGGTGGCGCTGCCCCCCTCGATGATGGTCACATCTTCCAGCGGCCGCAACACCCTTAGCTGCCTTGCTGGTGGGGGGAGATGGGGAGAGAAAGAGGATGAGGGCTCCAGCTCTGGGCATGGGTTTTGGGGGTCTCACACACCCTTTGGCCCTACCTGCACCACCCCTAACACCCAACCTACTAAAGGCCTATCAAATGAAGCTCAGAACCAGGATGCAGGAAGAAGGGAGCACAGCCCACCAGACTTAGGGGGAGAGAGGAGCTTATTGGGGTTAGGAGAAGGGGGTGAGGTGTGGTTAGAAGGCTGAGGAGTATGGGTGAGGGGTGCTGTGACCCTCACTCAGAAGAAGCACAGAATTCTGAGTCAGACATACCAAGACTGGACCCTAGCTCTGCCACATAGTTGTGTACTGTGTGACCTTTGACAAACTGCTTGACCTCTCTGGGCCTTAGTTTCTCCAATTATCCAAGGTGAATAGCATTGAGATATGGGTTGTTTTTTTGTGATTAAATGAATGAAATAAATTAGAAAAGAATATGTATCACCAACAAGAACCATTTACCAAGGTTTTTGTGGGCATTTTTCATGTTATCTCATTGAATATTCCCAAAGGCTCTTGAAGTAGGAATCAGCCTCATTTTTAAGACTTGGCTCAGAGTGATTAAGTATTTGCATGAAGTCATGCAATTCATAGAGGGCTCCAGCTTGGGGGATGGGGGTGCTATTTGCCAGCCATACCTGCTTCTGAAATGGGCCCGCATAACCTGGGGCCTGTGACTAAAGGATAAACACTGCTAGTCTTTCTGGAGGATAATATTTATGTTTATAGCAAAGCCAACTTGGGCATATGAAATGGAATGCAAAATCCACATGGACTTGTAAGGTAAATGGAAAACTTTAGAAAAAGGAAAGTCTTGCCAGCAGGCCATTTCAGGTCACAGTCCTGGAGGTCAGCCAGGACTGACTGGCCTCAGAGGCAAGGGTCACTTTGGTGGGGGTCTGAGGGGCCCTGGGTCAGCCAGGAAAGGCTGTGCCGTAGGGCGGGCAATTCGTTAGGAGAGGACAGGGCACTCACGCCTTACGATGAGCCTGGACAGGGTGCGATCGTGGTGGCTCTCGCAGCCGTAGGTGCCTTGGTCAGCCAGTACAACACCATGAATGAAGAGGCGGTAGATGTGGCCATCCTGGGCCACCGACAGGCGAGAGTCGTGGGGTAGGGGCTCCCCACCTCGAACCCAGCGCACGGCCCCTGCTGCACCCACTCGGCCTGTCTCCACTTCCAGGCACACGTCCTGGCCTTCCTCTACCCGCATGTCCTGCAGCCGCCGAAGGAACAGCAGCTCGGTTTCTGGGGAGGAAGCGGGAGGGGGCCATGGAGCCTGGGCGTGCCTGGAGGTGGACCCCCTGTTCCATCTCACTGGTTTGTCCCTGGGCACAAGGGCAAGGCTGCTAGGTGGGGCAAGGAGGATAGGTAAGGGAATAAGACCACTGCGTCCCCATCGGGACCGAACCTCGAATGTGGAGCCGGGCACTTGCTGCTGTGCCCCCTGCTTGGGCAGTCACGGTCCCTGCATCCTTCAGCTGGCACCCTCGCACGGTCAGGGTGCGGGTTGACCCGCTCTGGGCCATCTCTAGCCCAGGTCCTGGAGTGACAATGGTCCCATTGTGCAGCCAGGTGACGTCAGCGTCTGGAGGGGAGACTTCACACCGGAACGTGGCGTCGTCGCCCTCATGGACAGTGAGTGGTGTCAGCTCTGAGACCAGCTTCACCGGTGGCGGTTCTGGTGGGGGGTGGTCAGGCAGTGAGGTGGGCTGGGTCTCTCTCCCTCCCCCCTTTTCATCCCCTCGAGAGGGTAGAGGCCTCACCCCCAGTTATTGAAGAGACCTTTCCTGAGACCTGCTGTGTGTCAGCCACAGGGATGTCCCAAAGGACTAGATAGATGCCTCTTTAGGCCAACTCCTCTCCATCCTGGCCTGGTACCCTGCCTCTCTGGCTCCCTAATAACAATAAATCACTTACCATGGACCCTATTTATTTCATTTAGCTGTCACAATAGCTCTATAAGACAAGCACCCTCCCTCCCTGCCCCCCCCCCCCCCCACACACACACACTTCAGAGCCGGGACTCAGAGAAGTTATGCGACTTGCTAGGGTCACACAACTACTGGGAAGCAGAATCCAGATTGGAACCTGGGTGGGTCACTCCAGAGCCCCTGCTTTTAACCCCTGGGCTATGGCTCCTCCTATTTGAGAGTTTCTAGACAAGGGGGCTCTGAGCCCCTATCCAAGGAACAGTTGTGCATGAATTGGTTGGAACCAGAGGCAGTGAGGTGGGGGCGGGGGAGGGGATCCCAGCATGGTGAGAGGTGTGGACCCTGGGAAGCCTGGGACCAAAGGGTGTGAGGGGTGCAGTTACCTTCCACACTGACGAGGAAGATGCGGCTGTCCTGGGGTGCGTCGCACAGGTACTCCCCAGCATCTCCGCTCTGTGTGCCCCGCACCCGCAGTGCCTGCCTCGCCCCAGCCTGCTCCAGCTGCACCCGCCCCTGGCTCTCCAGTCGCTCCCCATCCTTGTACCAGCGCACAGTGCCCCCAGGCCCGGAGAGGTGTACCACCAGCTCTAGGTCCCTGCCTGGGGTGCTGCGAACTCTTGTCTGGGCTGCTTCTGGGGTCACCACCCGCACGGGGGGCTCTGTGGGGACAGAGCTTTGGATCACTGGGAGGAAGTGGCTCAAGGGCAATATGGAGAGCAGTGGAGGCAAGATGGGGAAAGGTACAGGAGGGGACAAGACGTGCTAGAGGAGCGGGGAAACGCATGGGTTCTTGCCCAGGCTGTACTCACCAGCCACTTGGACAGTAAAGCTGAGGCTGGGGGCGCCTGGGGCCTCCCCGGACTGGCAGGTGTAGAGGCCGGCGTGGGCTGGCTCTGCAGCCCGGATGCAGAGGACGCGGCGGGGGCCCTCAGCGTGGAGCTCCACGCCCTCCTCCGCCTGCACCGGCCTCCCATTGTGGCTCCAGAAGACGAGGGCGCCAGCCCGGGAAAGCTCACAGCTCAGCATCACCAGCTCCCCGGGGGCCACACAGAGTGGGCCGGGGGCTGCCTCTGGGGCAAGGAACTGGACTGGGGGCTCTGGACAGAGAGAGGAGGGGTCAGCTTGGGCTTGCTTCTGCCTCCCCCACCTGAGCTGGCTGGAGGCACCCACCAGCCAGGCTAACGTTGAAGGTGACAGCTTCATCACGGGTCTCACACACATACTCCCCGGCATCCTCGGGCTGGGCGTGGGGCAGGGTCAGGGTGCGGGCGGGCCCCTCAGCACCCAGCTGCAGGGTGTCTGATGCTTCCACTTCCAGCCCATCCTTGTACCAGCGCACCTGGGACCCAGCAGGGGCCACCTCGCAGCGCAGCTCCACGCGCCCTGGAGCCCCAAACTGCAGGTCCAGGGAGCGGGCTGCGGGCCGCACAATCCTCTCTGGCGGGGCTGGTGGGTGAACAGAGAGAGGCACATGTGGGCTCAGCATCACCTGCTAGCTTCTCCCTTCACAGCGCAGCTCTTGGGAATGGTACCAGCTATAATCATAGGCATCTACTGTGTGCCAGGTGCTGTGATAAGCACACTGCAGTTCCTTTCTCCGCTACTCCTGACACTCTCCAGAGGGGCACTGCTGCTGGCTTCACTTTACAGATGAGGACCTGAGGCCTCTTTGGAGGAAAGTGACTCATCCAAGGTCACATGGACAGAAAGAGGTAGCCCAGATCTCTCTGACCCCAATGCACACCCTTCCGATCCCACACCCACTTTCTATCCACTTTTCCTGCTTTGCCTCTGATGCACGTATACCATGTGAAAAAACATCTATTTTAGTTATTTGTTGTCTGTCCACCCTCATTAGAATGCATGCTTCGTGAAGACAGGAGGCTTTCTCTTACTGGTTCATTACTGTATCCATCAGCATCTAGAACAGTGCTGAGCACATAGTAGTTGCTCAATAAGTATCGGTTGAAAAAAATGAATGGATGAGTACTGATTGCTAGACTCTCTTGACCAGGCCCTGGTCACTGTTCTGACCCGATTTGAGTCATCTAGGGCTCTCTGTTGGCTGAGAATAAGGAGGCTGGAGAAGGCAAAGGCTGCGTGGGGCCAGAGGGGATCCCTAAGATATAGGAAGTCAGGGGTTTGGGTGTCTGTCCCTCAGCCTCCTGCTTTTCTAGCTCTCCAGTGGGTCCCAGGAACTTCCCACCTGTGACGGTGACAGTGAAGAAGGCTGAGTCGTCTCCAGCATCACACACGAACTCGCCCCCGTCCTCGGGCTGGGCAGCAGGCAGCACCAGGCGGCGGCAGGGCCCGTCACTTTCTAGCACCAGGGCCTCGCTCTCCTCCACCTCCAGCCCATCCTTGTACCAGCGCACCAGGGCGTCCTCCCGTGACAGCTCACACATTAGCACCACACACTCCAAGCTCACGGCGGTCAAGGTCACCTCATCCCGGGGGTGTATGATGCGTAGGGGGGGCTCTGCAGAGTGAGGGCAACCACAGGCTATTACAAACTCACTGCCAGCCTCCCTGGAGCCATCTGGCAGCGTGAAGTCCCTGTCACCCACAATAATGAGTAATGAGGATAATAACAAGGAATCGCAGGTCCACAATTTGTTCTCTGAAATCCCTGGGGCCAGAGGTGTGACAGAATCCAGCATGTTTCAGATTGCAGAAGTGGTGCATTTATCACATCTCATCTACCCACCCCTTCAGCCCCCACGGGGCACCCCCATAATCAATCACATTAACGTTGCTTTGGTGTAACATATAGATGTATTCACTCTAAGCAGAATAATTAAGGAGTACAAATAGCTTCATAGCAATGAAGCTCAGATTTTACTAAAATGACTTTGAATACCAAACTTACAAAAAGCCTTTGGGTCTTGAGAGATTTTTGGATTTTGAAACTGTGGATAAGGGATCATGGATCTGTAATAGCAAATACTTATATACCGCTTCCTAAGGTTCCTAAGCACTTTACACAGTTAACCTTCACCGCAGTCCTAGGAGGTAGGTATTGTTTTATCCCGGTTTTCCAGGTGAGGAAACTGAGGCACGGAGTGATTAAGCAACTTCCTTAAGGTCACAGCTGGCTACACCTACTCTAGGGCAGGAGGAAGAACTACCACCTATTAAAGGAGCACTCAGACTCTGCAACCAGTGGTAGGGACTCTGAGCCAAGGCTTGCAGGAACACTAATGATTTTTGCATCTGTGCATGGGTTGCCAACACCTGTCTGAGAGTTCCCTAGGGATATTCAATGCCGATCCTGGGAGTTCATCTCCAACTGCTGAAAGGTTGCTGCTCCTCCATAGAGAGAAAAGTATGTCAACATTGAATAGGACAGTGGCCTGAGCCAGGGCCTGCTCACATTCCCTGGGCACCCTGGGGGTCTCCCAGAATCTTGTCTACAGGACACTTTAGTGCTTCTTTAGCATTCGGCCCCCTTGTGGCTGGGCTGGGGAACTGCTAGCTTCTCAGTCTGTTTTTGCAGGGGTGTGAGCATGGGCAGAGGTGCCCATCAGCACCCACTCAGCCCTCTCCCTCTGCAAACCACCTTCCTAACTGAGCTCCTTCTGAGGCGGGTTCTCTGGGCCCCACCAAGGCCAGCTGATTGCAGACTGTGGCTGCCCGAGGGGTGAGGGAGGGTATAGGGTCAGCGGAGTGAGAACTGGGTGGAGTGATGGGGCTGGGGTGCCTGCACCGCCGTGGGACCTCAGCTTGGTATCAGACTTAATTCTCCACCATCCACACCGAGGTGGTGGTGTGTGAATTTCCTTATTCAAATCTGGTGTTTTGTAGGGAGGACAAATGTGGGCTGGCATATGTGCAGCTGTGGCCAGTACTGTATATATCTGGCCAGGGCTTAGGGCAGGTGAGTTTGAAGGGACTCACTACAGGACAGATGTGCAAAGGCCTCTCTGACTTTGTGGGCTTGTATGTGTCAAGCTGCACTATTTGGGTGCAGGGAGTGGGGGGCCCTAAGCTGCTTAGCCTAGATTGAGGCATTGTTCCCAGGGCAGAGCAGGAGAGAAGGCAAGACTGTGCCAGCAGCGGGATGGTCGCTCTAGTGTAGCCAGGGCGGTTCTTCTGCACCACCCAGAGATGCCTAGGCCCTGCATCCCCCAACACCCCCACACCTCCACACCGGACTGGTGCTGGGCTGCACTTCCAAAGCTCCCAGCACCGAATGACTAGCACTTCCATAGTCGTCCTGTGCTCTTCTCACTTTGGATATTCTCCCCCCACCTTCAGCCCAAACCCGACTCCCTCTTAGCTAACTCAGCCCCTGCCCCAAGTATCCGTTTCAAAGGCACTTCCTGCCGCCAACCTGGTTAATAGACCCAGGCCTTGGGCTCCCTCTGCTCCCTATCAGGACACCTGACAACCCCACACTCTAAGACCTTCTATGGTGAGCTCCTGGAGGGAAGTGGCGTGTCTGCCTGGGAGCTGCTGAGCATCCAGAGCACAGCCCAGGGAAGCACGGTGACTCTCCGAGGCCCTTCCTGACTCGCCTGCTCTGCTCTCTTGGGCCCTCTGCCCTCGTCCCTCACAGCACTTGTCACAAGGTGTCGCTGTACATTTATTTGCATGTTTATTGATTTAACACGGTCGCAAACTCAAATGCCCACAGGGGAAGTAGTCTGGGGAGAAGTGGGAGGGTGGGACAGGAAAGTGGGCCCCGAGTTATGGGGGCAGCTGCTACTCAGCGCCAGCTGTTCGTCGCCATGGGGGAAAGCGGGACCAGAGCCGCCGGGTCTTCGGCCTTTTCAAGGGGACGCATAACTCCGGATTGTTATTTGAACTGTCCTGACTTTGGTAAGACTCTGCAGGCCAAACAAAAACACATCTGTGGGCTGCATGGGGTGCTAGGGACTGCCCATTTGCGTTCCCTGGTTAACAGGGACTGCCCCGGCTAGATTGGCAGCTCTGAGAATGGGAGGGGTCTATATTGCTTACAGTTACCCACAGCACTTAACCCAATCTGGCACATAGAAAGTGCTCAGTAAATTAGTCTGTGAAACACAGCTATTCCTTCCTGGCCTTGGACATGGGACGGGAAGGTGTGTGTGCGTGGCAGGGGGGACCTGATCACTCAAACACAGACCCTCGGTTCTTCTGAGCAGGGAGCTCTGGTACATGCACCCACAGGCCCCCCGCACCCTCCAGTGTGCTAGCTAGGGGCTATGTGGCCAGCTTCTCCAAGGGTTTGGGACTGTCCTCTGGTGACCTCGGGCAGCTGGGGTGGGTCCACACCTGTGACAGTGACGGTGAAGGAGGCTGACTCGTCATCGATTTCACACAAGTACTCGCCGGAGTCCTCGAGCTGGACGGCAGGCAGCACCAGGCGGCGGATGGTGTCCTCCTTCTGCAGGAGCAGCGCTGGACTCTCCACCACCTCCTCGCCATCCTTGGTCCAGCGCACCTCGGCCCAGGGCCGGCATAGCTCACAGGTCAGCACCACGCGCTCCAGGCGCACGGCCGCCACATACACCTTGCCGCTGGGGTACACGATCCATGAGGAGACGTCTGGGGGACAGGGGCCGTGTGGCCGGACATCAGGGGCTGGAGTCGATGGGCCCCGCTGCCCTGCCTGATCCATGCCCAATTCCCTACTCCTGCAAAGTGTGCCACAAATGGAACAATTGGGCCCTCCCTCAGACAGGGTCTCACAGCTGTTCACACTCATAGCTGGAGACAGAACAGTCACCAATCACATCAAGTGCTCGACAGCAGCCTCAGCCGTAGGACATTCTACATTCTCAGGGTTGGGACAGGGACAGTAGGAAGGGTGGGACTGGGGAGAGGAGTTGGGGTCTCCTGAAGGCCTCAGATCTCCGGACCCCTCTAGTGCCCACCTGCCTTATGGTACCACTGTCTTCCCTCAAGTTCCCTTTAGAGGGGTCTTCAGGAGAATGGAGAAGGCAGGGCTTCCCTGTGATTCATGCACCTGTGGCCAGTGTATTATGACAACGAATTTCCTGCAATGATTGAACCTTGCGATGCAGACCATGAATAGGCATGGGATCAGCTGGAGGAGGAAGCGGCAGGGAACACCTTCCCCTGTCCCGCGGCCCTGCCTGGACCCCCACCTGTGATGTTCACGGTGAAGTAGGCACGCTCATCTCCAGCGACACACTGAAACTCGCCCCCGTCCGAGGGCTGGGCCGCAGGCAGCACCAGGCGGCGATGGGGTCCTTCGTTCTCCAGCACCATGATGTCGCTGTCTTCCACCTCCTGCCCGTCCTTGTACCAGTGCACAGGGGCGTCCTCTCGGTCCACCTCACAGGTCAGCATGACACACTCAGAGGTTATGGCGTGCACGAACACGTGCTCCCGAGGGTCCAGGATGTGCACTGGGGGGTCTGGAGAGAGACAGGGTCACACAGATACCCCCTCTCAGTTAGAGATGCGAATTCATACTGGCTGCTTGACCGCAAGTCTTCTCTCTGGAGGACACTGGGAAGGTTAAGGCCATGCTGTGCAGGGGGCTCGGGGGAAATGACATGAGGCATGACAGATCATGTGACACCAGCATGCTATGTGAGTCCCCAGAAGTCACCACTGGGTGGGGACATGGAGGGAGGAGGCGCGGAGAGCCTTTGTCTAGGCTGAGAGGAGGCCACTATCACAGGCTGTGTCGGGCCCAGGCTTGCTTCTGCTTTGAAAAGAAGCCTCAGGGCACTGGCCCCGGGTCAGGCAGGAGGTGGAAATGACCTAGGGGGCCACAGTGGGACAGCTTTCTCCACAGGTAGTGAGTTCCGTGTCATGGGGTGCATTCAGACATCCTTGGAGTTGAAACAGGATTTCCACTTAAAGTGAAGATGAGCTGGGTAAGTGGTTCCGCGGGCTCCGTCCTGTGTGTTCTGGCTCTGGGGGTCTGGGGGCCTGGGCACAGGCACTGTAACAAGCTTCCAGGACAGTTATGAAGCAGCCAGAACATGGACTAGCTCTGAGAACCACTGGACCACTGCACTTAATACTTCCTTTTGAGCCGGCTGCCTGGGACAGAGGGATAAGCAGTCCTGTATGTGAAACCAGCGAGGTGTTTGCTAGCTGTGTGATAATTGGCAAATAACCTCTCTGAGCTTCAATATCTTCATCTGCAAACCAGAGGTGTATTGCCTTTCACCTAGCTGTGAAGAGTAAATGAAAGTGTGTACCTTGACTAGTAAATGCCCAATAAACGTTAGCTCCCACTCTCCTTCCCTTAGCGGAATTTAGTTCCCCACACCCTACCCCCACAGAGGGTATGTAGTGGGCAAGCGTGCTGGTGTATGTGATTTGAAAACACGTCCTCTGGCCCACCAGGACCATCCTGGAAGGAACCACCGCCCCCCACCCAAAGCAGGCAGACAGGAGACAGGGCTTGCATGGCCCCCAGAATCAGCCTCAGCTAGAAGAACCCAGCTGCCATGGCTCCTGACCTCGGACGGTGATGCTGAAGAAGGCCGAGACCCCTTCCGTTCTGCACTCAAACTCGCCGCTGTCCCGGACCTCAGCAGCAGGCAGGATCAGACGATGTTTGCGTCCATCCATCTTCACCACCAGTGACTCACTCTCCTCCACCTTCTGCCCATCCTTGTACCAGCTCGCCGGGAAGTCCACCCGGGAGAGCTCACATGTCAGCACCACCCGCTCCAAGGTCGTGAAGGTCAACGACACCTTGTCCTGGGGGCTCAGGATGTGCACCGGGCTTTCTGTATAAGGAGAATCTTGGTCACTTGCGGGTGCTGGTCGCATGCAGGCCCTCGTCGTGCTCTGCCTGGGATAAGCACTCCTTCCCTCGGGTGCATGCGCTCAGTGTAGGGGGCTGAGAACATCAGGCCAGACAACTGCTGTTCACACATTTGTTGAAGTCTTAAAAAACAGGTTTGGGCTTATTAACCAATTCTAAGAGCAGTGGTTTTAGTGTAAGGATTCCTAGGGATCCTGCTAAAATGCAGATTCTTAGATGCCCCCTCCCCAGTCATAGAAGGGCCAGGGAATCTGCATCATAACCCAGCCTCCAGATGACTCTGATGTTGGTGATCCTGGGTCACATTTGGAAATGCTGCTCCGGCTGCTAGTTATTTCTCACTTTGCCGTCTTCCTGGGATGCTGGAAGCCGACTACCTCAAGGCCTGTGTTGGGTGTTGAGGAATTCCTTGATTGGCATTACATTTCCAGCAATGGTGAGACGGCAAATGCCAGTGTGTTCCCTGAACTTTTAGACCCCCATCAACTGTCTTTCTCAGGGCACCTCATTCCCTCTTTTTCTCTGTCTCCACAAGTGACAGAGTGTGATTCTGGAGCCAGAATGCCTGGGTTCATAATCCAGCACCGCCACTCATTAGATCTGTGACTTTCTTTGGCCAAGTCACTTTACCACTCTGTGCCTCAGTTTCCTCATCTGTAAAATGGGATGACAGAAGAACCTACCTTCTAGGGCTGTTGAGAGCATTGTGTTAATATATGTAAAGTGATTAGGACTGTGCCTAGCACATAGGAAGAAGCCATGACAGTTAGCGATTACATGACAGGGCAGGAAGGTAGGGCCTAGGGCCCAGGGTCTATGTCTCTGAGATGACAAACATGACAGAGCTCTGTAAACCATAAAGCACTCCAAAGAATTTGGATATGATGCTGATAAATTAACAAGGGGCCCCTGTACGTTGCGTGTGGGTTACAGCCGGCGTTCTGGACCAGAATCTTCCATCTGAGCCCACCATGGGTGCTCCTTACTCTCCTGGTCCAGATGTGAGAGGTGGGAACAGCATCTGCTTCATTTTGTCAACAGGACTTGCGTCCTGGCCACCCAGGTCCCCACCAGCACCAACCTTGGATGGTGAGGGCAGCCGAATCCTGCACACCCGGGCAGCTGAAGCCGACCAGCGCTCCGCTATCCTGGTGCTTGACGGCTTGCAGGGTGAGTCGGTGCTGCGGGCCATTGTGCTCCACACAGTACCGCGGGGCTCCAGGCTCCACCTGGCCCTCCGGCTCAGTGCTCTTGAGTTCTTCCCCGTTAAGGAACCAGGTGCCCTGGATGATGGTGGAGAGAGTGAGGGAGAAAACAGCATCTTCCCCGTCGTATACCTGCATGTCCTTCAGACCTGCCACCAGGCGCGCTGTGGGTACTGAGACGGGGAGAGAGTGCAGCCATCAGAACCAGAGGGGTGACAAAGGGCTTGCAGCTGGAAGGCATTTAAGAAGGCGGACTGATTGCTGCAGCAGGAAGGAGAGAGTATAACGTGGGATAGCACTGCTGACAGGCCAGGTCTGGACTGGAGGACCGACTCACCGAGGTGAGCAGACCCGTGGAACACAACGTGGGGACTGCGGCCGTGCTCGCTGACAGAGCAGATGCGGAAGCGGTAGTCACCCTCGGAGGGCATGCAGTCTCCCGGCACCTCCACGGCCCCGGCTTTCTCAACGCTGAAGCACTGGACCCAGTCTTCGGAGCCCACCTTCTGCCGCTCCAGCCGGTAGATGAAGGGGGTCTCGGGAGCTGGCTCGGGAGGCTTCCAGGTCAGCAAGACCACGTTCTTGCGGCCCTTGAACATCTCTGCAAGCACCGGGGGTCCTGGGGGACTGTGCTTGACGCCTGAGACAAAGGCAGGGTTTGTACGGGAGCCCTGCCCCAGCCTGCCACCGCCCTTCCTCCTTAGGTCCACTTTCCAACCCGGTCACCCTCCTGCCCTGGCTCTCCTGTCCAGCCCTTGAGAAGTCTGACCAAGGGCTTTCATGCCCTCACATTTGACTCTCAGAAGAGTGGTGGTGCGGGAGTTGCCCAGGCTAAAGGTGACTTCGCCAGCATCTTCTCGAGTGACCCCGGGAAGGACCAGGGCATGCATGTGGCCGGAGCTGCTCTGGCACGTGGTCGGCAGATCCTCCCCATCGCGGCTCCAGCGCCCCTCGACCCCAGCCTCTCGTGTCTCCACCAGCAGCACCGCGTTCTCGCCCTCCAGGACGTCGAGCTTCCGGGGCAGCCGCTTCACGATAGGCCCTGAGAGGCAGACGGGAGTCCATTAGCCCGGGGTCAGGGCACCTGTCTGTCTCAGCCTCGGCCTCCTCCCGCTGGCCAGCCGACCTTTGACTGTCACATTGGCCACGGTGCGCACCCGGCCCCGCATTTCGCACAGGTAGACGCCGTCGTCATCTGCCTTCAGCCTGTGGATGATGAGGCGCCTGACGGTGCCCTCCTCAATCTGTTCGTATTTGCGGCAGGGCAGCAGCCGCTGGTCCTCGCGGAACCAGGCCGTGGGAATGCGGGAGTTGGGTACTTTGCACTCCAGCACGGCAATCCCATGCTCCCGGCCCTCCACATCCTGTAAGGGCCTGGAGAAGCGGAGTCGGGGCTCTGTGGAGAGGAGAGAGAAGGCTCTAGAGAGGGACTCCTCTTGGCATCGTCAATGGCCTAAACCCACATTAGCTCACGCCATTAGCAGGCATTGTGGAAGCACAGGAAAACCTCCAGAGGGGAAGCCAGAGGCTTAAATTCTTGCCTCACCCTGACACTAGCCACATCCCCTTGAGCAAGGCCATTTTAGTGATCTTGGGCCTCAGGTTTTTTACCTGTAAGCGGGAAAAGGGATGGAAGGGCTTGGACCATATCAGTGATTTTCAAACTGTTCCCTGGGGCCCTTCAAAGGCACCATACAAATTCTGAGTTGAATTTTCTTTTTAAAGTACTTGAAGCGTTTTCAAAACTGCATTTTGCAAAACGGAAGCATGATGCTGGAAGCAACCCAGTGGGTTCGCCTGCTGCTGGAGCAGTGCGAAGCTCTGCCTGCCTGCTGGGCTTTTTTGTCCTGCTGGAGTTTAGCTGCCCTGGCCAGTGTGGGGCGGCACGCCCGAGAGGTCACCCCTGTGGCACAGGTGCCACATGCTTGAATGTGTGCCAGGCTGGGCTCAGGAGATTTGCCAAGTTTTTTTTCCTCTGAGGAAAAAAGTTGGACAATAACTAGTAAAAGTATATCCTGCAAGTTGTGATGGATTCCTATTATGGAGAGCTTTAACTTCCAGCATGAGTTTGGGGTGCTTTCCCCACCCCCATTTTCTATTTATGAGTATTTATTAGATGTTGGTGACTCAACTTTGAAATATAAATTTCTTCTCCTTCACCTTCCTCTTGCAAACCTGGGCAGAGCCGTCTAAAGAAAGAATGGCTGAAAATCCGCAGGGCAGTTTTTCACCCTCAAGTTTACCTTTAGTGTGAATCAGGAGTTGCTCAATGTGAGGCCTGCAGCTAGGCCTTCCCACAGGGCTCACAGACCACACCCAGTAATGAGGACAACCTCCACTTTAAATGTGTGTATTCAATAAAGCAGCCCCCGTTCTCACGGATTGGCTCTGTAAGTACGTTTTAAATCTGGACTTAGAAACTTACAGCCAGAAAATGATCCTTTTCTCTCTCTTATAATATATTGGGGCCCTAGATGGGATTTCCATTGGGGGGAGGGGAAGTAAAATAACAGGCTGAAAAATCACTGGACTAGAAGAGTTCTAGGCCTCTCTCAGTTAATAAGTCAAAGGGAGGTTTTCCACTTCATGCCTCAGAATCACCTGGGGAGTTTGCTAAGCAGGTCCTGGATGCCTTGGAGACCTATTAAATCCAAATCCTTGGGGGTGGGAAGTGGGCAAAAAATGGAATTTTAATACCCCGCCTCCTGTCTCCCAGTCCCCCCACCATCGCCTGGGCACAGGGCACCGAGGGGGCTGGAGTTAGGGAGACCTGGACGGGGGCGCCGCCACACCTTTGACGTGCAGCTGCACGGCGCTGAGCGTCTGGCCAGCCGAATTGCGCGCGGCGCACACGTAGAGCCCGCGGTCCCTGGCCTGGCAGTACAGCACCTTGAGCACGAAGCCGCCGTCGCGGTCGCGGTACATGAGGCGGCGGCGGTCGGGGAGCAGCGGGCGGCCCTCCCAGTGCCATTCGATCTCGGGCTCAGGCTTGCCCATCACGTAGCAGCGGAACTTGGCGTGCTTGCCCTCGTTCACCCAGAAGGTCTTGGGGGCGCACTTGAGCGGCTCCACCACGGGCTTGGGGGCCTCGTCGGGGTCCTCGGGCGGGCTCTCGGGGAGCTGGCTAACTTGGAGAAGCGCGCCGGCCTGCGCGTGGCCGTGCGCGTTGCGCGCGTGGCACACATAGACGCCCGAGTCGGGCAGCCGCACCGCCCGGATGCGCAGCGCCAGGCTCACGCCCCCGCTGCCCTCCGCGCCGCCTGGCTCGAGCGCGAAGTGGCTGCTGTCCCACACTTCGTCCAGGGCCAGCCCGTCCTTCTCCCAGTACAGCGTGGGCGCGGGGAGGCCCCCCACCTGGCACGCCAGCACCACCTCCGTCCCCCGCAGCACCCACTGCGACCGGGGGCCCGTCAGGAACAACGGGGCGCCCTCTCCGGCCCCAGGCGGCGGCAGTGGGCGCTCGGAAGGCTGAGGCTGGGGCTCGGGCTCGGAGCCCAGAGGCTCCAGCACGGTGACCGCGGCCGCAGCGTAGGCCTCCCCTGCCGCGTTGCGGGCGCGGCACACGTACACCCCCGCGTCGGTGGGCAGCGCGCCAGTCAGCAACAGGCCGTGCTCGGCGCCGTCGGCCGGGAAGCTCAGGCGCTCCGAGGCCTCCAGCTGCTGCCCGCCCTTCTCCCATACGACGGTGGGCGGCGGCTCCCCCAGGACCACGCACTTGAGCTCGGCCTCCGCTCCACTTACCACCCGCACGGGCCGCGGGAAGCGCAGGAAGCACGGGGGGCTGCCCTGATCGCCCGAGCCTGCCTTCATCGCGGCGGCCGCAGACGACCCGCAGCGGCTTGGGGAAGGGCGGGTGGTGGGTGGACGCGCGGAGGCCCGAAGTTGTGGAGGGAGCCCGGGAGGCGGGGGGCGTCCGGGAGCCCGGCGTGGGGATCCGTGGACCTCTCCCCGGACCGCCCGCCTCCGCTCGCCTCCTTACCCTCGCCCGGAGCTGTGGCTCGGCGGCGCAGAGATTCCGGGCCGGGAGCCCAGAGCTCAGGGGGCAGTCCTTCCTGTTTGCCTTCACAGTGAGGAGCCCTACAGCCGCCTCGGCGGCGTCTGGGCCTCCTGCTCCCGAGAGCCTCTCTTCCCAGCCCCCTCCCACAGCCTGGGCCTCTTTCCCCTCCTCCCTCCCTCCTCCAGCCGCCAGGTCCCCAACCACCCGCTGGGCTGGGGCCGGAGTGTCAGAGGCGTCCGCAGCTGCCAATCCCAAAAATATTCTCTGATGACACAGCTGGAGGACTAAGCCCCGACTGGCTCCTCCAGGCTAAGTTTAGAGCAGGCGGGACCACCTGCCCCCCACTACCCCCGGTTCCAGCCCCAGCCCCAGCCTCAGCCTCAGCCCTTGCTCCAATGCCTGACCCGGCTGCTGCTGGTTTGAAAGGGGCCCCAGGAGGTCTGAGGGGCTGGTGCACTGTCTCCCTGACAAATAACACTTTTAGGAGCTGGCAGACCCCAGCTCCTAGCCTCCTGTCCCACCTGATGTCACTCCTGTGCTGGGTCTGGGATGTGACCCACATAGTGGTGTGTGTTGTATGTGTGGGTCAGGTCACTTGGGGTGAAAACCCTCCCCAGCACCTTCCCCCACATTCCTGGCGGGAGTGGGAGATAAGACTCAGGGCCACAGACATCTGCGTCAGAGAGGAGGTCTCAATGCCACAGGCAGGGGCAACTCAGACTTCAGGGCGTGGGAAGGCCTGGGGAAGACTGGAGTGAGAAGAGTAGAAGAGGGCGGGGGTGGGGTGGGGAGGGGACAGTGGGAGGCTCTGGGCAGACCCTGACAAAGGGGCAGTGATAGGGTGTGGGTTCAGCATTGACAGGGACAGGTGAGCCATGTTGCTACAGCTGCCACTGCTGCTCCTCTTACTGGTGGCCCCACAGTGGGGGCATGGCTGCCAAGGGTCAGAGCTGGACCGGGAACTTGTCCTGGCCAAAGTGAGGACCCTGTTCCTGGATGCTTTGGGGCCCCCAGCAGTGAACGGTGAAGGTGGGGACGCTGGAGGCAGGCGTCTGCCCCGAAGACATGCTGTGGGGGGCATCATGAGCAGGCGCTCTGAGCCTGAGGAGGAGGATGTGTCCCAGGCCATCCTTTTCCCAGCGGCAGGTAATGAGGATGGGAACTGGGGACTCTGAGAAGCAGTGTGGTATATAGCATGGGATTGGAAGGTAGGCAGATCTGGGTTTGAATCCCAGACCTGCCACTCAACTGGCTTTGCAACGTGGGCCAATGACTAAACCTCCCTGAGCCTCTGTCTCCTCATCTATAAAATGGGTAATGATGCCCACCTCTCAGGATTCAGGGAGATGGTGTATTCCGAGTGCACCACTCAGAGGAGGGGTGAGGGGGATTTTCGCCTGGGAGGCCAAGGGTCTCTAGAGGGAGATATCTGGTGTGGGACCATTTCTGCCACCTTTCCTCTTAACTCTGTCTTTACTCCCTGCTCCAAACCTTGTTTCTTTAGCCCCAAGTAGCTGAGTCTTGAGAAGACATCAGGGAGGCAGGAGAAAGATTCGTTGGGAAACTTTTCTGGGACACTTAGTCCAGCTTCTCTTCAGTTCCCTTCTCACCTTTCCTTGTTCCACTAACTCAATGAGTAGAGGCCTCCTTTGGGTGGACTTTCTTATGATCTGGCCCACCTTTCCTTTAGGGAGGACCCCTGCCTTCCTGCTTTTCAGTCCCCGTGCAGCACAGTGAGTAGAAGTGTGGCTTTCGGATTGGGCAGAATCCCAGCCTGGCATCTTAGTAGTTAAATGCCACTTTACCTTTCTAATCCTCAATTTCTTTATCTGCAAAATGGGTCAATTGTTGTGAGGTTTATAATGAGATAATCCATGTAACAGTATAGCCCCAGTTGCCACTTCCTCAGCTGGTGCTGGTTCATGCTTGTTCAATATAGCCTGTGTACCTGTCAGGGTAAGGATGCCAACTGCACTTTCTTAGAAAGCACTTTCCTTTATTCTCAGCTATAGCCTTTCTCCTCTTCCTCCTCTTTATACAGTGGACTTATTTTAAAGAATTTATCGTGCAATGTTTCTGACATGTAAAAAGATATAAAGTGTGATATAACAAATGCCTGTGTACACATCATTCAAGTTGCCATTTCACACTGTCAGAGGAACAAAACGTTAAGTCTAACTAACAATTCCAAGGGCTGGTGCAGTTAGAGTGGCAGGGCCTCTTGCACGTTGCTGATGGGAATATAAACTGGTAAAACCACTGTGGAGAGAAGTTGACAATGCCTTGTATTTTTGAAATCCTTTTATGATGAAACTAGTGACCCGGTGCACGAAATTCGTGCATGTTAAAAGGGGATTAATTAGAGGAAATAATTTAATATTGCTATTTGCCCTTCCTCTATAATAGAAGTGTCAGAGATGAAAGAAAATTCGTAAAATGTATATGAAAACCTTCCTCCTGTCAGAGTCTGGGGCACACTACAGGACCCAGAGTCAAGTCCCCACCCACCCACATGCACCTCAAAATCGCATGAGACACAGACCCAGCCGCCCGCCCCCCAATTGGGCTAGATCCAGACCCGGCCAGTCCCACCCCTGTCAAGCCCTGCAGGGCAGGGGGCGTAGCCTGAGGTCCCCCAGCCCAGACCTGGGGAGGGGGGCAATGCCTTGAGGTCCTCCGTCAAGCCCCACCAGGTGGGGGACACGGCCTGAGATCCCCTGTCAAGCCCCGCTGGGTGGGGGGGGGGGTGCAGCCTCAAGTCCCCCGGCCCAGCACCAGGAGGGGGTGCACAGCCTCAGGTCCTCTGTCAAGCCCTGCTGGGCGGGGGCGCAGCCTAAGTTCCCCTGACCCAGCACTGGGGGTGCACCTTGAGGTCCCCCGTCAAGCCCTGCTGGGTGGGGGGCACGGCCTGAGGTCCCCTGTCAAGCCCAGCCAGGCAGAGGGGCGCAGCCTCAGGTCCCCTGGCCCGGTGCTGGGGCAGGGTGTGCGGCCTGAGGTCCCCTGTCAAGCCCCACTGGGCGGGGGGTGCGGTCTGAGGTCCCCTGTCTAGCCCACCTGGTGGGGGGCGCAGCCTGAGGTCCCCCGGCCTGGCGCTGGGGCAGGGGAAGCAGCCTGAGGTCCCCTGTCAAGCCCCACAGGGGTGAGGGAGGGCATAGCCTCAGGTCCCTGCTGATTGCTCATTAAGGCTTGTTATGAGAACCTGGCCTCAGCTGTGGGTGCAGTCATCTTTGTGATGGAGTGATGGTCAATTAGCATATTCCCTCTTTATTAGATAGGATAACAAATGGGGGAGCCTTCGTCAGTTCTCCCAAGACTGGGAAGAGTCCCTGAGTCTGGCAGACCTCTCAGTGGAGTGCTTGGCAGGCTCCTGAATGGCAGCCGCTTTCCTTCTGTGTAGGAGGAGGGCTCCCGGGTTCTGCCAGTCAAGTTGCCCTCTCTCTACCCTCTGTCTCCTGCAGGTGCCCGCTGTGAGGACCAGCCAGCTTCAGAAGAGCTGGCCCAGGAGGCGGAGGAGGGCCTCTTCACATACATGTTCCGGCCATCCCAGCACACACGCAGCCGCCAGGTGACTTCAGCCCAGCTGTGGTTCCACACGGGATGGGACAGGCGGGGCACAGCAGCCTCCAATAGCTCTGGGGCCCTGCTAGACCTGCTGGCCCTGTCATCTGGGGGTCCCATGGCTGTGCCTATGTCATTGGGCCAGGCACCACCTCGCTGGGCTGTGCTACACCTGGCCGCCTCCGCCCTCCCTCTGCTGACGCATCCGATCCTGGTACTCCTACTGCGCTGTCCTCTCTGTTCCTGCTCAGCCAGGCCCGAGACCACGCCCTTTTTGGTGGCCCACACACGGGCCAAGCCATCCAGTGGAGGAGAAAGAGCCCGACGCTCCACTCCCCCGCTGCCCTGGCCTTGGTCGCCCGCTGCACTGCGCCTGCTGCAGAGGCCTCCAGAGGATCCCGCCGCCCATGCCCACTGCCACAGAACAGCCCTCAACATCTCCTTCCAGGAGCTGGGCTGGGATTACTGGATCGTACACCCTCCTAGCTTCATCTTCTACTACTGTCACGGTGGCTGTGGGCTGCCTACTCAGCCGGACCCATCTCTGCCAGTCCCTGGAGCTCCCCCTACCCCTTTCCAGCCCCTCTCTCTGCTGCCAGGGGCCCAGCCCTGCTGTGCTGCTAACCCGGGGACCATGAGGTCCCTACGTGTCCGCACCACCTCAGATGGGGGTTACTCTTTCAAGTATGAGACGGTGCCCAACCTTCTCACTCAGCACTGTGCTTGCGTCTAAGGGAGTCCTGCTGTGATCAAGCCCTGCTGTCACCCCTTCTACTTCTCTGCCTGAGGACTCCCCTCCTCCCCACCCCTATGACAATAAAGAACCCAGTGCATATTATGTATATGACTTGACATTGCATCCTAGGGCTTCTCTGATATGGTCAGGGTGGCGGGGAGATCTGGTCTCTGGGAGCATGGGATTGTGGGATCTCAGGTCGCTCAGCCTCACTTGACCCTGGAGATCTGGGGTTCAGGAGCTGGATTTGGATACCTGTCTGGTGGGAAGCTATAACGCTTGGGGATGACACAAAGGTGCTCCATGCTCTTGACAGCCACTCTAGAGACAGAACTGGCCCTCATGCCAGCTGGACCTGATATGTCCATCAGGTTGTCTGCCCTGCTACACGTAAAGGCAACTGAGGCATGCAGAGTGCCTACCTCTAAGGCGGCCAGAAGCCCCTCCCCTGCCATTCTCTGACCCAGCGATGGAGACCTACCTAAAGGTCAGGTGATTCATAGAGTCAGAGATCATGGCTTGGGGCCCCATTAACACAGAGGTTTAGAGCTGGTCAGATCTTGGCTTTCTCAGGAACTTGGGTGGGACGTGAGGGAAAGATGTGTGTCTGAAAGTTGACAAGGGCAGAGAGGAGGTGTAAGAATGAAGACCTGAGGACTTTAATTTGCTGAGGGCCTTGGAACTCCCTCAAACCTATCATTGGGTCTTGATGTAGCCCTTCATGAAGCCTGGTTCTTGAAATCTTTGGTTCCCTTGATGCACCCTATGTATCTTTTCTTAAAATCTCAAATTAAAATGTTTACAAATTTAGAGAGAGGGGAAGGGAGAAAGAGGGACAAAGAAACATTAATGTGAGAGAGAAACATCAATTGGTTGCTTCCCATAGGTACCCCAACCTGGTACTGAACCTGCAATCTTGGTATCGAACCTGCAACCTTTTTGGTGTATAGGATGACCCTCCAACCAACTGAGCTACATTGGGCCCATCCACCCTGTGTATCTTTATGTTACCCCTCAACTCAGAACTTAACGCTGGAAGTGTGGAAAGGTCGAGCCGAGCCCACTACTGAAAAAATGTGTGATCTCGTGTGAATCTGTGTACACTCTTTGTGTACATGCTGAGTCCAGAGCAGGGTGCAAAGAGCCCCTTTCTTTTCCCATTGGGTCCATTCTGCCTGCCTTAATTGGCCATTGGGACCCCCACCCCCACCCCACCCCTTCTTCCCTGCTTTTTTCACTCTTCTCCCCTGGGTCTTGTTATCCTCCTGCCCTCCCCCCGGCTCTTCACCTCACCCCTTACCCCAGCTCTGACTCCAAAGTCTGGGAGTCACTGGTCTGGTTCCATCCAGTCTCCCTTTAATGGGGGTATGTGTAGGGTAGGGTTGGGGATGCTCAGGTCCCTCAAACTGAAATTCTAGAGCACTTTCTAATGCTGGCTGCACAACTGCATGTGTATTTCTCCTAACAGACTGACTCATCAAAGACTCCCTCCTACTAACCCAACTGAATGGACATCAGGTCCAGCTGGCATGAGGGCCAGTAATGCCCAGGAAGGGCATGTGGAGGGAAAGAACTCCATCCGGCACCCTTTGACTACCACCTTCCCCCTCCTGAGCTGAGCTGAATGAGATACTGTACTGGATGGGGAGAGAGTGCAGTCATCAGAACCAGAGGGGTGACAGCGAGGGAGAGAGAAAGGGAGAGAAACAAGAGCTCACGAGAGTAGCCTTCCCTCGGCCACACTCCTGCCATAGCCCCGTCTCTGTTGACACTGAATCCCAAAGGAAACTGCTGGAGAGGAGATCTGCCTGTCATAGCTCCCACACCCAGCACCTTCATTGTAGACCCAGCATTGCATCCAGTCTGTGCTCAGGGCTCCTGGCTTGCTACTCATGCAGTGCACTGGGGAGGTGACTGGCTGGGCTCTGCCAGTGCTGGGAATGGGAGATGTGCCTTAAGCCTGCCTGAGCACCCTTGCCAGATCCTGTGGTTTCCCTTGCCAGATCCTCCCTGCCTGGGGGTGGGGGGGTCAGGAGGGAGGGCACCTTTCCCTACTAGGCTCAGGATCCTCCTCCTTCTTGCAAGGGGGTGGGGGGGACCCTGTGTTATCTAGACTGTCCTTGTCCCAGGAATGTGAATGAGATCCCAGGGCTAGGGACACCACTGAAGGGCACAGAGCTCAGCACTAGGTCACTTAGCAGGTTGGTGTTGCTGGTAAGAATGTTCACGCATCTGAGGCAAAGCAAGAAAAGTGAGTACATCATAGTGTCTTTCAACGAAGCCAAAGGTACTCATTTTATTGTTTAAAATCTTTATTGTTGAGAGTATTACAGATGTTCCCCTTTTCTCCCCCAAAAGGTATTCATTTTAAAGGGCTATTCCTTATCCTGAAGTTATCATTTCTCTGTGAGTGTGTGTGCCAAAGTGTTACTTCTTTTGTGATATTCAGGTGATGGTAGAAGGTAGTGGGTTTTTGTTTGTTTTAAAGTTTTTTAATTAGCAAAATTAAAACTTGGAAATTCTTATTTGGAGCCTAAGGTTTTTCTTTGTAATTTTGCTGATGAAAATGATCCAATTACCAAATCTGTGAAACCCTGAAATCTGGGAGTCAGTCACAGGTCTGGGCCACCCCTTCCAGGGTCTTAAGGCCTTAGATTCTGCTAACTTAGCAAATCAGGAAGCTACAGCCGCCCCTCCCCAAGAGCGCAGAGAGTGGCTAAAGACATCTTTTGCCCTCACTCCTTGCCACGAGACTAAGAGCAGTAGACTTCAGAGACCCTCTCTGTTCCCAGTGCTAATCAGTAGGCACACTTTGAATACTCTTCATTCAGAGTCAGTTTGAACAGAAAACCCAACCCAAACGAGCTTAGACCAAAAATAAAAAATAAAAATATCACTGGTTCACATCAAGTCTGTGAGCACAGCTGGCTAAGCTATGACTCTGGGCTCCAAAGATGCTACGAGGATCCAGCCATAGGGTCTACATCCCCTGGGTCAGCTCTGTCCCAGGTCCATAGCGGCCTCCCATCATACCCTACTTGGCCTAGGAAGAGGGATTTCGCATACAGAAGTCCCAGAAGGAGTCTTAGTGGCCTGATTGTCCTGATTAGGGTCATGTTCTCCTCCAGGAAGGGTGCCCAAGGGGACAGAATGAGTTAATGACTTAGATTATGAGTCCTACCCCTGCAGCCCAGAGCATAAAGCACAAGGGCTAAATGTGAACAAGGTGATATCCCCAAAGAGGGGGACAGTTACTCCCCAAAAGGGGTAGAGGCTAGAGAAAAGTACTGTTGGTTTCTCTTCCAAGTTATCTCTCACCTCAAGCCCTTTCTCTCTCCCTCCATGGACACCCATTTGCCATGTAGGGGCAATTCTTGATTGGGCAATTTAGCAGTCTCTTTAACCAGTCATTCCCTACCCTTCCGTCCAGGGCATGCCCACCTGGCTGCCAGAGGATACTTCTTTTGTGATCATGTCCCTTATCTACACAAACTTCAATCCACTCTGTGTGGTATTTGTGCCCTTTACAACTGACCCTACCAGCCTTGGGCAAACTACGGCCCGCGGGCCGGATCCGGCTGTTCTATCCGGTTCTCTTGCTCTCCCCTCCGCTCCTTTACTTTGAATTTATATTAGTTCACACAAACACTCCATCCATGCTTTTGTTCCGGCCCTCCAGTCCAGTTTAAGAACTTATTGTGTCCCTCGAGTCAAAAAGTTTGCCCACCCCTGCCTAAACCCATCCTTGTAACCTGATCTTACATCCATTTCTCCCTTCCCCTCCCCACCTAACCACACAGGCAAACTCAAATACATCATGTTATTCTCAAGCTGCCATGAATCTTCAGCATGTCTCTTTTCCCCAGGCAATGCCTCCTTTAAAATCCAATCCTGATGTCATCTCTTCTGTGACTTTCCTTGACCCCCAGGTGGTGGAGTCAGCCACACGTTCCTCACTGCTTCCTGGGCACGTTGCTTTTTAATGCCGATTAAAAAAAAAAAAAAAATGTTACTTGGCCCTCAGCTGGTTTGGCTCAGTGGACAGAGTGTCAGCCTGCAGACTGAAGGGTCCCAGGTTCAATTCCAGTCAAGGGAATATGCCCGGGTTGCGGGCTCGATCCCCAGTAGGAGGCATGCAGAAGGCAGCCAATCAATGATTCTCTCTCATCATTGATGTTTCTATCTCTCTATCCCTCTCCCTTCCTCTCTGAAATCAATAAAATATATATTTTAAAAAACATAAAAATAATAAAAAATGTTGTTTTTTATTTCATAGGTAGCACACAGATACAGTCTAACAGTAAAGATTCAAATATTGAATATATTTGAATTCAAATATAAAAAATATATGAAGTTTCCTTGATTGTTTCTCCCAATTTCCATCCCCTCCACAGAGGTGAGTATTCTGCCAGACCTATTTCTGAGTTTATATACATACCTCTATCTTATAGAAAGTCTTTTCTTCCCCACAAATGTTACCATGCCTTATGAATGTGATGCAATTCTTTTACTTTATTTCTGAGAGCTTTCTATGACTTTATTTTCCAGTCCTACTATTACCTCCCCCCCCGCCACTTAGCAACCATACTTCTGCCCCCAAGAAATAAGCTTCTTTTGTTAATCGCATTAGTTATATAACAAACATGTACACAGCACTTACTGTGCCAGGCATGTTACAACTAAAAGCTCATGCAATACTCATAGTAACTTATGAGGTAGGCACTGAGATTATTATGCCCATTGCATGAATGAAGAAACTGAGGCACAGAATTTGAACGTCAGAAGTCTTGTTCCAGAGTCTGTGCACCACAGCTCTACTCCATTACCACCTCACCTCTCCTCTCCTCTGTTCTTCAAATCTGCCTGCTGGAGAGACAAAACTATTTGTGTTCATTGATAGGAGGGGTGTCCCAGCTCCAGGACACCTGTGCAGATAGCAGTCACTTTTTATTTTTGGCAATAAATTTTAATCTGAAATTTCTTTTTTTTTTAAATATATTTTATTGATATTTTACAGAGAGGAAGTGAGAGGGATAGAGAGCTAGAAACATCGATGAGAGAGAGACATCGATCAGCTGCCTCCTGCACACCCCCAACTGGGGATGTGCCCGCAACCAAGGTACATGCCCTTGACCGGAATCGAACCCGGGACCCTTCAGTCCACAGCCCGACGTTCTATCCGCTGAGCCAAACCGGTTTCGGCAATCTGAAATTTCTTATCCTTTTTTTTTTTTTTTTTTTATTCTCAGTGAAAACGTTCTTTACTGGTAAGCAGACATGTCAAACTTTTTTTATTAGATATATTGTGCAAAATGACTGACCTTATACACGGTTGTCTAACTGCTTGTTACATAATGTTTTTTGAGATGATTAAAAGTAACAGTGACTGCAGCAATAAAAAGAAATTGAGGAAAATAACTCTAAATGAAGCAAAACACTATGTAGCATTTGTGAAAGTGTTGCTCATCCCTCCTGGATGTTTCTCTTCTCTCCTAATGTAAACCTCTATTTTTGGAAGACTATTATAGACCAAACGGCACTTGTCTTTGTTTGCACATCTATAGGCACTCCACCTAACGGATTTTAAAAGTCCTGCAAGAGGTTGGCAGGTGTGACTCAGTGTTTGAGTGTTGACCTTTGAACCAAGAGGTCCCAGTCAGGGCACATACCCGGGTTGTGGGCTCGACCCCCAGTGGGGGCCGTGCAGGAGGCAGTCAATCAATGATTTTCTCTCATCGTTGATGTTTCTATTTCCCTATCCCTTCCTCTCTGAAATTAATTTAAAAAAAGATGGAAGAAGGAGGTCACAAGCCAAGGAATACATGCAGCCATTGGAATTTGGAAAGACAAGGAACCAAAAAAAAAAAAAAAAAAAAAAAAGGAAAATATTCACAGCACAATTTCCTGAGATGTTAACAACAGGAGGTTTAGTGGTAAACTGACTCACACTCACACATACACTCCTTTGTTTGTCCCTTGAGAGACAAGGGGCTGATCATACAGGTATGAGCATGAAAGGGTTGAGAAGCGAATTGTTCAAGATGGCAGATGTTCAAGAACTGAGGTTTTACTGTATTCAATTTGTAATCTGGGACTGGAACCATCTCCCATGGCACTACCTCTACCATAATGTGCATTATGTTTGTGGTAGGCAGAATAATGGCTCCCTCTCCCTAAATATATCTACATCCTACTCCCAAGACAGGCGTCCTCAAACTACGGCCCACCGAGGACATTTATCTGGCCCGCCAGGTGCCGCTGCCTGCCCTGCTTAGCAGCCGACTCGTCCCCGGCCCGCAGTGCGCATAGGAATTTGTTCATAGTTTTTTTAAAAACTATAGTCCGGCCCTCCAACGATCTGAGGGACAGTGAACTGGCCCCCTGTTTAAAAAGTTTGAGGACCCCTGCCCAAGAACCTGTGAAAATTCTACCTTACCTGGTAAAGGAGATTTAAGATTGTTGATGGAATTAAGGTTGCTAACCTGATAACCTTAAAATAGGAAGATTCTCATGGCTTATCCAGGTGGGTCCAATGTGGTCACAAAGGTCCTTAAAAGTGAACTAGGGAGGCAGAAGATTTAGTGTCAGAGCGATGTGATGTGAAAATGACTTGTCAACTGGTGGTAGTTGGTGCCAGTTTAACACCAACAGGAATCCCCAATTTAGGGTGTGGTAAAAAAGAAAACTTTATTCAGTGCAAAACAGCTCCATTGTGTTACAGCCTCTCTCACTAGACAGCTCTGCTCTGCTCCATGCTGGTCTGTTCTGCCCTGCACTGTCCCTCCCAGCCCAGTGTTTCAGCTCAGCCAGGAGACAACAGGCTTAGTGGTAAGGAAAAGTGTATTCTCATCTCCCATAGCACTACCTCTAGCTGGAGAGGAGCTGCCTTGCCTGGCCGTGTGGCTCAGTGGTGGAGCCTCAACCACAGGAGGCAGCCCATCCAAGATTCTTTCACTATTGATGTTTCTATCTCTCTCTGAAATCAATTAAAAAACATATATAAGAAAGAAAAAGAAAGAGGAACTGGCTTATATAGACAGAAGTCCCTACCCCTAGCCCTTGATTGGTTTGTCCTCATGCAAATGAGGGCTCCAAATCCTTATAGTTTGGTCCAAAAGCCAGTGTCCTGATTGGATGGGGAAAGCCTCAGTCCTATTGGTTGAAACTGAATTCCAGGAACTCCTTTTTAAGGGGTGGCTCAGATGGCACAGACACAGTGCAGGCAGGCAGTTCAGTGCGGGCTTCTCCCTGAAGTGCAGCTTGTGTGAGAAGATCCCATGTAGAAACGATTGCTAGGCTTCGATTTTTTAAATATGAGCCCAGTTAGCCACCAGGAGCCCTTCTCAGTTGGTGTCTTTCTCCAGGTTCGTGGACTAAATTGGCCATTGTTGGCTGGGAAGCGGCAGTCTCTCAAGCTGGCAAAGACAAGAAACAGATTCTCCCCTGGATCCTCCAAAAAGAAACATGGCCCTGCTGACACCTTAATTTTAGCCTAGTGAGATACATTTTAGACTTCTGGCCTTGAGATCTATGAGGTAATAAATGTTAGTTGTTTTAAGCAGCTAAATTTGATGTAAATTCTTGCAATAGCAATAGAAAACAAATACAATGTTGAAATGTGATTGCTGGTGTCTGTCTCTTCCACCACACTGCAGCTTCTGCAGAACAAGAGCCACACTCTCGTCTCCTTTATTTATCCAGAATCCAGCACAGGATCTGGCACATAGTCAGGGCTCAGTAAATATTTGTTGAACAAATGAGTGAATGAAAGACTGCTCTAACTTTGAGGTTCTACAGAGGCTCTGGAATTCCAAAGCAGCCTCTGCCTTCCCCTTCCTTCAGCCGTGGAGACCCTAAGCCCTTTCATCTTACTCTTCTCTTGTTTCCTTTCCCCATTGACCCATGTTTCACACTGCAGGTCTCTCTCTTGCTTTAGACCATTCTCCTCCTCTCTCCAGCACCGTAGGCAAGGAAAATTGAGATGGAAAGTACATGCCACATATGTATCTAACTTTGCCAATAGGCTTGCGAATTATGCCTGAAACAGTGACTTTCTCTTCCTCTCCTCCTACTTTCCTTTCCATGGATGCCTCCACTCACATTTCCTATCAGGCGTTCGTTCACTCTTTTCCCGCGTGCTTGAATGGGGAATGCAGGCTTCACCTCATCTCTTCCTTTCTGGGTTCTGAATGAAGCACAGGGTCCCTATCTTTCTTATGGCCCTTCGTAACCCCCTTCTCAGATGACTCCAGGGGCTTTTAGGATAGACAAAGAAAAGAATTAAAGACGCTCTCAGGTAACCCGTTTACCAGAAAGCCACTCAGAGAATCCCTCAGTGTATTTTGTGCAGAAGTGCAAAGTCCAGTCAGGCTGGGTGACCGGAGCTGCTGCTGGGTCACTGGAATATTATTTTCTTGCCTCCTTTCAGTCAGCCATTCTCAAGCCCTGGCTTCTCTGATTTCACATGAAGCTTGGCTTCTGCCTCTCTAGCATTCTCTCCATGTGCCCATGTTTAGTCTCTCCTGGAACCAGGCTCTGATGGGCTTGCTTGGTAGTGGTCCCATGCAAAGTTCTCATGCTAGACTTGCCTCCAATGCTGCTTATATGTCCCATATGTTTGATTTTTTGAGACTGGGTACATTCCTGGTGTCTTTTGTGGCTGAATGGGCCAAGGGACACAATGTGTGGTAACTTATGTAGAAAGAACTGCCTTGACCACTCAATGCTGGGGCCATGGGCACCAGGCACGAAGACTCTACTGTAGGTAATAATCACACCTCTTCACTCTTTTCCATTTACCCCGCCCCCCATTCCAACTCCATGAAGATACCTAGTTGATGAAACAAGTAGATCGTACAATTTCACCCTCTCACCCACAACACAATTTCGGGTGTAAAATGTTCATTTTGGAGGAATCCTCAGGTCTCAGGCATTTGATCTGCTGCAGGAGGCTGTAGCCCCAGAGTGGTGAGGTCTAGATCCAGGACATGTCTAGCTCATATCTTAAAGATGAACTAGTACTTCTATTCCCCTGTGGGCAACAGTCCAGGGCATTGCATGCTCCAAGGTAACTGAAACAAGCAGGCTTTGGACCAGGACCCTGAGGTCTGTTTTCTCCGGTTGCTGATTTTGCCATTCTTGTATGAAGATGCCCTCTCCTTCTTTCTTCCCGTCCATGCTGCCTAAGCTAGTGGCCAGCACACCTTTCCTTACCCCTTTGGTCACACACATTGTGCAGAGGCCACCCCAGCGAACTTAGGAGTGGCAGGGAAGCTACCAATGGCAGCTGCTTACAACTCACTTCTCTCCCCATGTATTGTAACAGGGGGAATGAAGCCTGAGGTGGGTGAGCTGGGCCTCGCTAGCACCACATCCGCTGCTGTGCTGGGAAGTCTTGGTCATGTGCTTGGAAGGTCCAGTGGCACATTTATTTATTTATTAAACTTATTTTTAAAAAATATATATATTTTTGATTTCAGAGAGGAAGGCAAAGGCCAACGCTTTAACCAAACCAGCTAGGGCCCAGCGGCACATTTAGGTGGAGTGTTATTCTTGGGGCATAAAACTCAGAAGAGTTTTTTTTTTTTTTAATATATATATTTTAATTTTTATTGATTTCAGAGAGGAAGGGAGAGAGATAGAAACATCAATGAGAGTCATTTATCGGTTGCCTCCTGCACACCCCCAACTGGGGATTGAGCCCACAACCCAGGCATGTGCCCTGATTGGGAATCGAACTCTGACCTCCTGGTTTACAGGTTGATGATCAACCACTGAGCCACTCTGGCTGGGCCTCAGAAGAGTTTTATTTTATTTTTTTTGTTTTATTATTTTTATTTTTTTATTAAGGTATTATATGTGTACATATCTTACCATTGTCAGAAGAGTTTTATTAGAGTGTGCTATCATAGCATTTCTCTGAGAAACACATTTTCATTCACGGTAATATGAAATTATGCAGTAGCAGGCCATATATATAACATTGCTTTCTAAAGACAAATTATTTTTTTTAAATGACATTGCATGCCTTTTAAATAAATAGCAGTCTTTAAGAAGTGAATTTGAACCTTAAACTTTGAAGAATCCTTAGATTTAATTTTAAAACAATGGTTAGCTCTTTAATCCTTCTGAAATGTAATGTGTATTGAATGAGGGACAGAATTTAGTTTTTTTCCAGATGGAAAGTTAATTGTCCCCAAACTACTGAAGAACTCATTATTTATACCATTAAAATAAATTTTATTGTATATAGTAAAAAAAAAAATTCCATGTAATCATGGTTTTTTCTGTATTTCTTTTAAAAAATATATTTTATTCATTTTTTACAGAGAGGAAGGGAGAGGGATAGAGAGTTAGAAACATTGATGAGAGAGAAACATCGATCAGCTGCCTCTTGCACACCTCCTACTGGGGATGTGCCCGCAACCAAGGTACATGCCCTTGACCGGAATCGAACCTGGGACCTTCAGTCTGCAGGCCGACACTGTATCCACTGAGCCAAACCGGTTAGGGCTGTTTCTGTATTTCTATCAATATTTATCTATCTCTGTGTCAGTATCATGCTGCTTTGGTTACTGTGGCCTTATAGACATTTTGCTATCTGGCAGGGCAAGGCCCCTACTAGTGCTTCTTGTGTGTTTTTTTTTCTAACATTTCTTGGCAGTGCTCATGTGTTAGTCTTCCAGAGGAATTTTAGAATCAACTTGTCAAGTTCCAAAATCTTCCTATTGGAATTTTGATGAAAATTGCATTAAATTGAGATCATTATAATATTGAATTAAATGAAATAATCTTCTCATCAGGAACATGTTATCTTTTCATTTACTTAGATCATTTCTAATGTCCTTAACGTTCTCTGGTTGTCTTCACATAGATCTGGCATACATCTTAAAATGTTCTAGGTATATACTTTATTTTTTTCTGTTATGGTGAATGAGATAATTTTTTTCTTTTAGACTTTAATTTTTTGAAAAGACTTTGCTTTAGTAAAGTTTCATATGGCAGCAATTTAGAGCAATACACTCAAACTGAGGCAGAAAAAGTAAAGGGAGAATTCTTTGGAAGGTGGCCAAGCCCTGCAGGCCAAGGGCAGAAAGAGGAGTGGGCCTCAGAAGGGGGCTGGAAAAAAAACAAAAACCTGCTAGTCTCCTGTTGCTGCTTCCCTCAGTAGATCTGTTTTTCTCTCCCTCTGTAGTTCAACTTTCCTTGCTGCTCTTTGTCCCACTTCCACTTCTTTGGGAAGCAAGGGGGTGTAGAACAAATCTGGCTACAGGGGTTATCCATATGAATGGAGCAATTCTCAGAAAACTCTGTGGGCTGGGAAGGACCCCTGAAACAGATTTCAGAACACTGAAATGTCAGAAACTTCAAAAGGTTCTTTCTCTTTTTGCCTAAGGGGGTTAGAGTTGGCAGTTACAGTATGGGAAAACTCTTCCTCTCTACACCCAGGTGATTTGATAAACAGGCTGACATTTATAGGATTAATAATGCAACAAAAATATACTTACTTTATATTTTACTGCTTTGCTTCACAACGTGCTTTCCCTTTAACCACTTTTTAGGCTTTTGGCTCAGATCACACACTGTATGCCATAAACGTTAAATTGTGTGGTTTAGGAGCATAGATTACCATTTCAAATATTTTGTCTTTAGAAAATAGGGTGCTCCAAATTTTGCAACTTGGTATAAAGATGATTATGAACCTACTAGGGGCCCAGTGCACAAATTTGTGCACCTTGAAAGGAACTGTGGGCCTCGAGGCTGCGGTGGGCACAGGGGCAGGTCTCGGCCCATCCTCCGCACCCCTGCCGGGCCCCTCCGCCTAGGTCCCCTGCTCCCCTGTCTGCTGGCAGCCCCACTTCTGCCACCACTGCTCCCACATGCTCCATGGAGCGATTGGGGCCAGCACCAGCAGTGGGTGCAAGCGGGGCTGGCGGCGCAGTTAGCGGGTGCGAGCGTCAGCTCCAGCGTCAGCCGCTGGTGCAAGTGGGGCCGGCGCTGAGTGATTGGTGCCAGTGCTGGGCACGGGCAGCGGGTGCGAGTGGCGGCTCTGGCATCAGCAGCAGGTGTGAGTGCCGGGTGGGACTGAGGTGCACGGGAGCAAGGAATTTTCAGTAACCACCAGAGGATTGCCCTGATGACAGTGACCGGCACCCCGCCTTGGTCTGGCGCCCCCGCTCACCTGCTCCACCATCCCACTGTGGCTGACGCCCACCATGTTCCGTGCGTGCCCCCTGGTGGTCAGTGCACGTCATAGCGACCAGTTGTTCTGCTGTTCGGTCTATTTGCATATTAGCCTATTATTATGTAGGATTCTTATTCTCAACTAGCTTACGATTCATTTTGAAAATGAATCAGAAAAGGGGCACTTCATTAAAAAAAAAACACACAACACACCAAACAACCCAAAACAAAAACCAAACAAATCCTCCCTGAAAACCAGAAATTCTCTAAAGACTTTTTTGTTTTAAACTTAATTTAGTTAGGTGGTATTTGACTGGGAGCTACAATGGGCACAATCAATTACTAATTGAATGACCTTTGCTAGCAACCTAGCCTGTGTGAACCAGATTTTCAAATCTGGTGAGGCATGTAGACCTCAGTTGTATTTCAGCTCCAGACACAGAAAAGCAGCAAAACCAGGTGGGGGACCCCAGGTCCAGCAGCAGCAACTAACGACCTCCTGCCCTGGCACTGACCAATCCATAGAGATCATGATCCTGAAAGGACACACGTGATAAACTGATGAATATTCTGCTGAAACCTTCCCCTGAAACCTCTTCTAAGAGTCCCCCAAACAAGAGAGAGATAAAAGCCTCAAGATAAAGGACCCAGGGTACAGTCTCCCTCCTAGAAGCACGGCTGGCTCCTTTCCCTTTTCCCTTCTTCTTCCCCCCAAAGCATGCATCTCCTAAACCCCAAGGGACCGCAGGAGACTTGCAACCAGGGAGCAATGGACAGTGACAGCTTGTCCTGGCTAACTCCCTGAACCTGTCCCAAGGCCCCTTTTTCTCTGACTTAGTGAGCCAAAGCAGCCCAGCCTAGGCTCATTTTTCCGCCTAGTTCCTCTCCTGTTGCTTCTTCTACCCTAAGCTCTTCCTTGTTTCACTGTCCCCAACTTTAATAATTTAAAAATCACCAGGACTCGTACTGTGAGATCTTTCCTGCAGTAAATCAAGAACCCGCACACCACCTGCCACACTAGGCAGATGTGCTCAAGGCCAGGTCCCCTTTTCCCTAACATGTTCAAGCATGTCAACTCGCGGTCCGCGTGCCACTAGTTTGTTATAATTTTCAGATGAGGTGAAGCACCGTAAAAACAAAGGATGAGATGCACGTAGAACGTTACCAATCACTAATGTGAGCCTGATATTGCTGAAGGAAAAAAAAACAAACCCAGAGTTTGGAGGGAGATTTAGGAAAAAGTGCCAAAGGAACCCCAGAAGTGGCACCTCCGCCAACACCAGCTCTTTCTTCTTCTTTATTGTCTAAAGTTTTACATATGTTTCCTTTTAACCCCAGCTCTTTCACTTGATGTGGAAGACACGCTCTCCTTTAATTGCAATTCGCTTTGGAGGAGTCTTTTCCTAACAGCAAATTCCATTTCTAGAAACTTTGCTTCCCCTCCCAGTTTGCAAACAGCCCGTCGGGTTTTCCTCACTGGCTCGGAGGGGCCCCAAGCCCAGCGGCCGCCCCAGGCTGTGAGGGGCCCACAGCGGGGCGGAGGTGGTGGGGGCCCAGCTCTGGGAAGCGGTCTGGACACAGGCAGCTCCACCCCAAGGCCAGCCTCCGCCCGCAGCAGCGAGCACGCCCCCACCCGACACACGTGCACGACTTAGGGCGTGGTTTCCGGCAGCGGAGGCGTGCTTTCCGGTTCTCTCTCCATCTGGCTTTTTTTCCGGGGTGGTACTTCCCGTCTCTCAGGCTGGGCGCCGGGCTGCAGAGCCGGTGAGCGGATCGCCCAGCGGGGTGAGTCTGGCTGACCAGGCCTCGTACTCCTCAAAAGGGCACCATGGAGGACGCTCTTGGCCTCTTTCTTGCTTTATTTCTCCGCGCGAGGCCTCGGTTTGCAAGGACATTCTGGCCTTTGAGCAGTACCACCCACCTGAGGCTCTTTCGCTTCCTCTTTCTACAGGCTCCGCCCCCAGCATCCCGTGGCCATGACAACGGCCCCGCGGGACTCCTTATTGTGGAAGCTCGCGGGGCTGCTGCGGGAATCCGGTGAGTGGATTTCCGGTGGAGCTGGAGCTGGGGCTGGGTCAGGGTCGGGTGCTTGCTGCCTTCCAGGGCCACTCCCCCTGAAGAGTCAGGGAGTTACAGCTGTTTAGGGTCACGAAGGTGTGTGTGTCACTTTCCTTACTCCTTCGGGTTTGTTCTCTGTTGCCTAGTGTCCTTTGTCTTTGACAGTTTAAACCTTAGCCGTCCTTCCCCGCCAAGCTTCACTGCCACTTCCTCCATGCGCCCTCCGATAGTCTCACAGGAAGGTGATCCTTACTTGGCTGTAAGCCCCTCGAGACCAGAGACAGGGCCTAATCACTGTCGTGTGGCGAGGACCTAAGTATAGCATAGTTAAAAGCACGAGATTTGAAGTCAGACCCACGTGATTTGGAATCCCAACTCTCTTTCATACTTGGCCTCATTGTTTTCAATTTTTTTTAAAAAATATATTTTATTGATTTTTTACAGAGAGGAAGGGAGAGAGATAGAGAGTCAGAAACATCTATGAGAGAGAAAGATCAGCTGCTTCCTGCACACCTCCCACTGGGCATGTGCCCACAACCAAGGTACATGCCCTTGACCGGAATCGAACCTGGGACCTTTCAGTCCGCAGGCTGATGCTCTAGCCACTGAGCTAAACCGGTTAGGGCAGTTTTTTGAGCCTGTTTTTCTCACCAGCAGAATGGCATAATGATTGTACTTAACTCAAAGGTGGTTGTGGGGATTAATTCTAATTCACATAAAGCATTTAGTACAGTGTTTGCGTATATTGTAAGTGCTCAAAATTGGTAGCTATTATTATAATAGCACTTCTCAGTGCCTGGGCACAGTGGAGCCATAATAGTTGTTCAGCACATGTTTGGCATTAGTTGTGGTTAGAAAAGTGTTGGCTTTGAGATCACACAGAAGTAGCAGCTTCCTACCAGCTATATGATATCAAATCTTAACTTCTCTGAGCCCCAATTTCTGTATTTGTACGAGGGGGGTTAATAGTGTTCTTTAGATTTTTTTTTAAAATATATTTTATTGATATTTCACAGAGAGGAAGGGAGAGGGATAGAGAGCTAGAAACATCGATGAGAGAGAAACATCGATCAGCTGCCTCCTGCACACCTCCCACTGGGGATGTGCCCGCAACCAAGGTACATGCCCTTGACCGGAATCGAACCCGGGACCCTTCAATCCGCAGGCCGACGCTCTATCCACTGAGCCAAACCGGTTTTGGCTGTTCTTTAGATTTTGATGAAGTTAAATGAAGTAACAGAGTTGTCTGGCACATATTACTCAGTTAATGGTAGGTGCCTTCCATCACTGCACTCCCATTGATGGTCTCTGAAATCTCTCTTTGTAGCAGTTAAAACTGGCTTGTGTAATTAACTGTGCACATATCTAATCTGCTCTTCTAGACTGGGAGGCTCTTTGAGGGTGGGAAGAGTCCTTGAACCATGTCTGTATCTAGTGTCTGGGACATAAAAAATCCTTCATGCAAGGTTGTGGGATTTGTTAATTTATTCAGCAAAAATCTGACTTGGCTCCAGGGGTTAGGGATGATAGTGTGTGTGGGTAAAAAGAGGTAGTAGGAGGGAGATCTTTGTGGTAATGGAATAGTTTGGTATCTTGATTGTGGTGTTGGCTTTAGGAATCTACACATATGACATGACATAGGACTATAAGTATACCTTGTACCAATGCCACTTTTCTGGTTTTGATATTGTACTATATATGAATGTAACCATTGGGGAAACTGGGTGAAGGGTTTAGGGGGACTTATTTGTACTATTGCTAGGACATCCTTTTACTGTATCCTTATATTTTTTAAAAAGGTAAAAAAAAAACATTCTCCATGCCTACCATATAGTTGCACTTTTTTAAGGTACAGGGGTGAATACCAAAAGATTCCCTGAAGGGTGACAGTCTCATTGGAAAGAGCAGTTTTACCAGAGAGAGCAATACCTTGGTGCTATCATGAGTGGTTATTCTTTCTGTGACATGCATTTCAGTACTGTTTGAGAGTTTTTGTAAGTGTGCATATTACTTCTGCAACCAGAAAAAAAAAAGATAAAACACCCAGTTAGTTTTTACATAAAAAGAGTGAGTATAGTGAAAAATTGAACAGTATTGTGTATTGAGAAAACTGCCTGGGGGTGTCAGGCTGGGCAGAGTGGAAGGGTTGTGTCAGAAAATGAAGGAGCTGTGAACCAGGTTGACTCTGTCTCCAGCAGTGTGAGTAGAACAGGTTCTTCTGAGCAGAAGGGAAAAGGAAATTTAGAAAAGTCAGAGGCATGTAATGAAGCAATCTCACATGTCAGGCTGAAGAGTTAGGGCTTTTTTTTGAAGATAGAGGAGCTTTTGAGGACTTTTAAATGAGAAGAAGATAAAAAGTTTGATCCTACAATATAGACTGGAGTGGGTGTGTCTTGGGGGTCACAAAGTCTCAGAATAAAGGGAAAGACCCTTTCCTTATGTGTTCCTTCCTGTCTGCCCCTCTCCCTGCAGGGGATGTGGTCCTGTCTGGCTGTAGCACACTGAGCCTGCTGACTGCCACACTGCAGCAGCTGAACCACGTATTTGAGCTGTACCTGGGGCCCTGGGGCCCTGGCCAGACAGGCTTTGTGGCTCTGCCCTCCCACCCCACCGACTCCCCTGTCATCCTCCAGCTTCAGTTCCTCTTCGATGTGCTGCAGAAAACGCTTTCACTCAAGGTTCTGGGATGGGAACGGGGCAGGATATATGAAAAGCCCAGGAGAATAGCGGAGGTGGGACTGGGGTGTAGCATGGGTGCAAGAAATCTGCAGGGCTCAGATCCAAAAGGTGTGAGAGCTATGGGTGGCTGGGCTGAGAAAGACATGCCAAGGAAAGGGAGATGTGCCCAACCTCACTGACCTGAATGTTTTTCCTTTTAGCTGGTCCATGTCCCTGGTCCTGGCCTCCCAGGGCCCATCAAGATTTTTCCCTTCAAGTCCCTTCGGCAGCTGGAGGTATGGGGCATTGGGGGATATTGTAACACTAAACCCAGCTGGAGGCAGCCATTTGAGGATGGGAAAGAGAGGTGGCTTCTTTTGGTGGAGGAGGGGCAGGCCTGAGAGTGCCCATTGCTCTGCAGTAATGTGGCATCTACTCTCTTTACCACTTAATGCTTCCCTGAACCATAGTTGGCTTTGTCATCTTTTCCCTTCCTTTGCTATAGCTCCGAGGTGTCCCTGTCCACTGCCTTCATGGCCTCCGTGGCATCTATTCCCAGCTGGAGACCCTGATTTGCAGCCGGAGCATCCAGACATTAGAGGTAAGGAGGATGGGGGTGGGTTCAGATGCCTCGTCGTGAGAGACTTAGAGGACCAAACTCTGAGATTGCTCCTTCTCTGCAGCCTTCCCTGTTCCTGCCTCCCATTTCCCTCTGAACAGTGTACTTCTTCCCTCCACTGTGCTCCCACAACACTCTGTACCTGTCCATATATTCATAGTCACACCTGCCATATTGTATTATATATCCTCCTCTCTGTCACCTCACTCTCCCCACAGTGGATGCCTTGAGGCTAGGGCCCTGGGCTCTCTTTCAGTCTGTACTCAGACTGAACTCAGCAGATAAAGAATGAATGAATGGCTGGGCCATAAAGTGAGGCCTTGGTATGGGAAGGAGAGGAGAATGGAGGTGACTGAGCACCTTGTCTTAGGAGCTCCTCTCAGCCTGTGGTGGCGACCTCTGCTCTGCCCTGCCCTGGCTGGCTCTGCTTTCTGCCGACTTCAGTTACAATGCACTGACTGCCTTAGACAGCTCCCTGGTGAGTGCCTCAGAGGGAAGGGGGTTTGGGGAAGGACAGGGATGGGTGTTTAGGCAGAGGGACCAGCTGGCTGCCTGGAGGTGTCCGATCCTCTGTTTCCTCTTCCCATCCTCCACAGCGTCTCTTGTCAGCTCTGCGCTTCTTGAACCTGAGCCACAATCAACTCCAGGGCTGCAAGGACTTCCTCATGGTGAGTGTGAGCAGTTTGCCTGGAGCTGATGCCATTGGGGCCTCTAATCGTTCTGCTCTGACCTCTCCTGGACCCAGTTTTGCTCCCACGTGCTCTTGCCTGTTGGATGGAGCTGTATCCTGTGAGGCAGTGTTGTATGGGGGCTCAGGCTCAGCATAAGACAAACCAGTATTCAAATCTCAGCTCCTAATCCCTTTGTGACTTGGGACAAATTAGTTAACATCTCGGTTTTTCTTCACCAGAAAAGTGGAAACAATAGGAGTGGAAACTTTTTTGTTTTGCTTTTTTTTTTTTTGTTAATCCTCACCTGAGGATATTTTTTTTTCCCATTGGTTGATTTTTAGAGTGGAAGGGAGGGAATGAGGGGGTAGAGACATCGATGTGAGAGAAACACATTGATTGGTTGCCTTCCACAGTCTATTGGTTGCCTTCGGCATGCGCTGCAACTGGGGAGGGTATCGAAACTGCAACCCAGGTACATGCCCTTCGGTGTGCAGGCTGATGCTCTAACCACCGAGCACACTGACCAGGGCAGGAGTCCTCACTTTTATATTAGAATGATTATGAAGAGTATCTGATGCTACTTAGCTGAGTGCCTAGCCCAGAAAAGGGTGGCTCTTGTGATGACAGTGAAGAACCCTTCTCTCGTGTCTCCCTGTGAAAGAGAAAGCCAGACACTAGGTTTTAATAATAATAAACTATTGTAGCAGTTTATTAAGTAATAAACTATTATGTTATTTAATCAGTAGTAAAACTCCTAATCAGTAATAAACTCTTCAGCATGAACTGAACTCCAGTTCGGTTTGTGCAGAGGTAATTGGACACGTTTAAGTGGGAGTGAGGAGATGGGGAGGGGGCTAGCAGAGGCTTAGTAGATTCTGTCCTTGGCCAGACTCTAGTCAGGTTCCTCTGAAGTCAGGGAAGTGGAAATTTACAAAAAGCAGGAAGGGGCCCTAGCTGGTTTTGCTCAGTGGATAGAGCATCGGCCTGGGGACTGAAGGGTCCTCGGTTTGATTCTGGTCAAGGGCACGTGCCCGTGTTGCAGGCTTGATCCCCAGTTGGGGGCGTGCAGGAAGCATCTGATCGATGATTCTCTCTCATCATTGATGTTTCTACTAGTATCTCTGTCTCTCTCTCTCTCCCTTCCTCTCTGAAATCAATAAAAATACCTTTAAAAAAAAAAAAAGGGCAGGAAGGGGACATTGGACTATGTCAGTGGTCGGCAAACTCATTAGTCAACAGAGCTGCAGACCGCGGCTTGCGAGCTGCATGTGGTTCGCGAGCCGCAGTTTGCCGACCACTGGACTATGTAAAACCAACCTGTCTGGGTTTGTTAACTGGCACTTGCCAAAGTTAGGCTTCTAATCCCATGGAAGCTGGGAGACGGGCCCTATCTTTAAGTGTTGGCTGGAACAAACTCAGTTCTCTTGGCAGCCTTGAGTTTTTCCAGGCAGGAATGTAAGGGGGCTGGAGTCGTCATCCTAGGGATGTGGGCTTGAGCTATCAGAAACTAAACTAGTACTTGTTCAAGTTTAATGTGGGGGAAAGGATGGGTAGATGAAATCGTTTGTGCTGAGAGTCTGCAGTTTTCACAGGCCAAGGGTAAGGCCTAGTGGAGAAGAGGGCTTAGAGGAGCCTAGAGTTTGGTCAAGGAGAGGATCTTTGTCACCCTGCTTCCTCCCAGGACTTGTCTGAGCTCTACCATCTGGACATCTCCTATAACCACCTGTGTTTGGTGCCGAGAATAGGACCCTCAGGAGCTACTCTGGGGACCCTGATACTGCGAGGCAATGAGCTCCAAGGCCTGCATGGTGAGTGGGGGAGTGCAGTGGTGGTAGGCAGGGAGTAGGGGAGGGTGGGGCAAACATGGAGGGGATCGGGGCAGTGTGAGACTCAGGATGGCCAGGTGGCCTGGGAACCATGTGCCTTCAGAGCTGATGCACGCTCACCGGCAGGTCTGAGGTGCCCAGGATTATCTTTTCCCTGAACCCTCCCCAGCCTACCCCCAGCACGCACTGCACCCCCAGCCCTACCCCCACCCCTCCACGCTTGCTCTCACTCACATGCCCTTCCTCTTTTCTCACCTCCGCCCCAGGCCTGGAGCAGCTGAGGAAGCTGCGGCACCTCGATGTGGCATACAACCTGTTGGAAGAACACAGGGCACTGTCACCACTGTGCCTGCTGGCTGAGCTCCGCAAGGTGAGGCTTGGGCGCTTCAAAGACCTGGAAGCCAGCTTTGCGCCCCTCCCTCCTTCCGGTGCTGATGTGGTCAGTGCCCTTCCTCCCACAGGGAGGCTCAAACCCACCTCTGTCTTCTTCCTGCCCCTCAGCTCTACCTGGAGGGAAACCCTTTGTGGTTCCACCCTGCACACCGAGCGGCCACCGCCCAGTACTTGTCACCCCGGGCCAGGGGTGCTGCTTCTGGTGTGAGTGATCTTCCCATATCCGCTCACTTTCCCTTTCCTGCCCTGGCTGCCCTCACCCCTGCATCTCTTGCCTCTTCTCACCCCCTCCCTGGACCCCTTGCCTGTTCTTGCTTATTATGCTGGTACCACCTGCTGACCTGGTGGTCCTCACAGGCCCAGGAGGGCTCCCACCCTGGCTTGGAGCTCCCCCAGGGAATGAGCCCCCCACCAACACTCCCCTCTCCTCTTCTCTTTGTTCAGTTCCTTCTTGATGGGAAGGTCTTATTACTGACTGATTTTCAGGTGAGTGTGATGGGGAGTGGCGGGAGTGGGACAGCAAGGGCTGATTTGGGAGGACGCTAGCTGAAGGAAACAGGGTTTCGGGGTAAGGGGCTTCCCGGGCAGCTGGAGACGGGTCCCACCTCTTGGCCAGCTTGGATAGGACAGAGGTTCCTCTGGCTCTGACCTCTTTCTCTTTTCTGTTGTCACTCGCCAGACCTCCACATCATCAGAGGCCCCGACTCCGTCCTGGCCGGTGGGGAGTACCACTGAAACCTCAGGGGGTGTTGACTTGAGTGACAGCCTCTCCTCAGGGGGCATTGTGGCCCAGCCCCCGATTCGTAAGTTGAAGGTAACTGTCCTAGGCTGCCTTGTACTGGGGTTGGGGCCCTGGACTGGGGCTCTGGGTTGTTGATGGGCTAAGAATAGTAAGGCTTTGTCCTTGCGTGTGGGTGGGGTGGTTGGGTAGGTTGGGTAGGTTGGGTGGGCGGCCTGGCTTTCATAGAATTTCATCACTCTACCCAAACTCAGGGCCGAGTTCGCGTGAGGCGGGCAAGTATCTCAGAACCCAGTGACACGGACCCAGAGCCCCGGACTCCGGACCCCTCCCCGGCTGGTAAGTCAGGCCTCCCCCCAGCCTCCCGTGTCCCAGCCCAGCGCTCCCCAGCGCTCCCCAGTGCTCTAGTTAGGAATTTCGTTTGGTGGAGTGCAGCACTGTAGAGGGCCTCTTAGTCTTTCCTCTTAGTTTGGGGAAAGGAGAAGAGACTGCTCCTGGACAGCACCTTACGAAGTGTTTTATTTTTTATTTTATTTTATTTTTTTAAATATATTTTATTGGTTTCACAGAGGAAGGGAGAGGGAGAGAGAGGTAGAAACATCAATGATGAGAGAGAATCATCGATTGGCTGCCTCCTGCATGCCCCCCACTGGGGATCAAGCCCGCATCCCAGGCATGTGCCCTTGACTGGAATCGAACTCGGGACCCTTCAGTCCACAGGCCGACACTCTGTCCACTGAGCCAAACCAGCCAGGGCCCGAAGTGTTTTATAAGGAGCATTAATTTTGTGGGATGTCACAAGGATTCGTGGCCAGATATGTTTGGGAGATGCTTGGTTAAACAAATAGGTGTCCTCCCTCTGGGCATCGTAGGACCTTAAATGTGCTGCTCTGTATTGCGAATCTCCCAAAGTTAGTATATGAGGTGTGGTTGTGAACTGCACGTGACCAGGGTGTTTCGTAGAATATACTTCAGGGCATGTTGCTGCGGGAAGTCTTAGCCTCTCTCTGAACCCTTACCACCTCCACCTGTTACACAGACTTTTACTTCACCCTGAGGAGCACTCACAGGGTGGTGGTAGGGATGGGGCTGGCTAAGCTGTGTACCTCCCCCCCCATCCCCCTGTCCTGCCCCAATACACACCTGTCCAGGACGGTTTGTGCAGCAGCATCGGGAACTTGAACTCATGAACAGCTTCCGGGAACAGTTTGGCCGGGACTGGCTGCAGTACAGGAATCACCTGGAGACCTCGGGAATCCCCGCCCTGGCTTCCTCTAAGACTCCTGCCCTCAGCACACTGCCCCCGGACACACTGAGCCCAGAGCCTGTGCCCAGTCCTCCACTCCCAGAGCAGTCACCACAGAAAACGGCAGAGGAGGTCAGCGTGGGGCCGGAGCCACAGGCGGAAGAGGAGTTTGAGGAGCAGGGAAAAGAGGAGGAGGAGGAGGAGCAGAAGGAAGTGGAAGGTGAGCTCTTGGTGGTTGCAGGGTGGTATGTTTGGGAGAGTGGGGTGGCTGACCCCTTGTGGATGGAGGGCCAACTCACGGGCGGGCAGAGTCTTGGTACCTTTCTGTCCTTACAGGGCCCCTCTCTTGATTTCTCCTCAGCGGAGCTCTGTCGCCCCATGTTGGTATGTCCCCTGGAGGGGCCTCAGGGCGTGCGGGGCAAGGAGCGCTTTCTCCGGGTCACGTCTGGGCACCTGTTTGAGGTGGAACTCCAAGCAGCTCGAACCCTGGAACGGCTCGAGCTCCAGAGTCTGGAGGCAGCTGAAATAGAGCCTGAGACTGAAGCCCAGAGGGAGCCACTGCCCGAGGTGAGTGTGCGGGTGGGGGTTCTGGAGGAGGCGCTGGGCTTTTTTTGGGAGCCAGCTCTGACAACATGGCTCTGAGTGCTGGGCACCGGGCTGTGAGTCTGCACGGTCGAGGAGGTAGCTGGGGGCCAAAGGTGGCTCCAGGCGCCTTGGGTGGCTGGCCAGGAGCAGAGCTTGTGGGCCAGAGCGCGATGGTAGCAAAAGCATTTTAATGGAGTCCAGGGCTATTGTTTCCCTCTGAGCTCTCAGTGTAACTCTAATCACTCTGCTGTGTTTTTTTTTCGTTTTTTTTTCTGGTCCCCTCTTTCCTCGCAGGGCTCAGAGCTGCCCCCCTTGCCCCCTGTCCTCGCTCTTCGCTTCTCTTACATTCGCCCGGACCGGCACTTGCGTCGCTATGTGGTGCTAGAGCCTGACGCCCAAGCCGCTGTCCAGGTGATGTGGCCCAGGAGGCTGGTGGGAGCTTGGAAGCCGAGGGCCGGGGTCCTCCTGCTCACAGCTGTGCCCGGCCGCCCTGTTTCAGGAGCTGCTTGCTGTGTTGACCCCAGCAGCCACCAAGGTTCAGCATCAGCTGGGGGAAGCAAGGGACCAGCTCGGGGGGAGACTCCAGTGTCTACGTTGTGGCCACGATTTCAAGCCAGGGGATACCAGGTTGGAACTGGACAGTGTGGAGGGCTGGAGGCCTCTGTTCCAAAATACAGGTATAAGCCCTGCCCTTGACCTCCTGCCCATGCACCTCCTGCCATTGTGGGGAAAATGGCTTGGAGGGAGGGAGTGTGGAGGGGTCCCCCAGGGAAGAAAGGAGTGGGGACCACTTTCTGCCTGGAGGAAAAATAAAACCGTCTGCCTGCTACATTTACAAAAGTAAAAAAAGGAGAAATTGTATCTCCTCCCCTCCCCCCCTCCCCGAAATGTCAGGAAATACAATCTCTGTAACTATTTAAACATATTCATTATTTTTTCATAACCTGGAGGCTTTCCCCCTTTTTTGGCTAACATTTCAGAAACTACATAAAACCTAATGAGCCCTCAGTGCACTGCTGGGTTTTAGTGATGCCATCCGAGCACGTCTGGCTGTTGAGTAAGATGCTTTGGGAGTTGGCTGAGATTGTCCTTCCTGACTGACCTTGGAAGCTGCTAGATACTGAGTTGTGCCTTGTGGCATCTCTTCGCATTGTTCTTTAGGACGAGAAAATTTTCCATTGTAGAGCAGTCAAAAAGCCATGCCTTTGAAGACATTGAAGAAGAAAGATATTCTTGATAACTCCTATGTTGAAATGCATGCTTTTTATTACTTTCCTCCTGGCAGCAGCTGGGGCAGGAATTTAAATTTTATACAGAAAATGGACCCTCTCCAACTTCACCCTGAGCCTACCCAGGAGGCGGCAGGCCCCAGAAGCTCAGCAGGGCAGTGTGTGTAGTGGAATAGCCCTGCCTCCTCCTGGGCCCTGGCTGTCCTCCATGGGGCCTTGTGGCCCCTGAGGTTTCTTCAGTGGAAGCATTATTAATGAACAGTCCTGTGTGCTGCATTCACTTTTTGCTTGAGCTTCTGGTATCTTGTCCGAACAGAGATGAGAATGAAATTGCCCCAAAGTGCTGGTGGGAGATTGAAGTGTGACCAGGCACAGTGCTGGGCCCTAAACAAAGTCTTGGGAGAGGTGTGTCAGTTGTTTGAAGGTTCTAGCACATGCCAAGCACATTGTAGCCGCTCGAAGAATGCTTCTGGCTTCTTTACCTGATTACGTTCACTCATCCTGGTAACCTTATAAGATTGGCACTATTGCCCGACCTGTGTGGCTCAGTGGTTGAGTGTTGACCCATACACCAAGAGGTCGCCAGTTTGATTCTTGTTCAGGGCACATGCTCGGGTTGTGGGCACGATACCTGGTAGGGGGTGTGCAGGAGGCAGCCGATCCATGTTTCTCTCTCATCGATGTTTCTATCTCTCTCCCTCTCCCTTCTCTCTCTAAAAAAAACCACATTGGCACTGTCATCATCCCTATCTTACAGACGAGAAACCAGGCACAGAGAGCTTAGGAGACTTGTCTTATTGCATAGATGATAGCCTTTATGTGATGGAGCCTGGAATTGGACCTGTCTCTGGTACCCTGCCTTCCTGGTCTGTTGATTTGGGGCTTTAGATATTGCTGATAGAGCATTGAAGCACATGACCAGCTCAGGCTGTGGAGGGAACCAGAATTTGGCTGTGGTTGAATTTGGCTCTTTCTGAGAAGGCCTGAAATGACAGGGAGTATTTTGAGGGGCTGTGGTCCATGGATCTGAGTTTGCTTGTCCCTCACTAGATGGGGAGTGATTGGTTAGCAGCCAGGCCTGCAGAGGGAGGCAGGTGTGCTGGGAGTGGTGGGTAGTGTATGGTGGTAGTGTATGAAGCTGGAGTTGTGGGCCTAGGTGAGTCTGAGAGTGGGTGGGGAGCATTATGAGCATGGTGGGGGGTTGTGCTGTGTGGGAGTTCATGGGGACTATACCCATCCCTTTCTCCAGAGTCTCCTACTGTGTGTCCAAACTGTGGTAGTGACCATGTGGTTCTCCTGGCTCTGTCTGGGGGAGCCCCCAACGGGGAGGAGAGCCAGGAAGAGCAGCTGCCAGCCTCGTCTCAGTCCCCCAGCACAGTCCACGATGACCCTCCTGGTGAAAGTGACGACAGCACCAGGGCTGATAGTACCCCATCTCAGGCACTGGGTTCCCACGACCGCCACAGGTGGAGCCTCAGTCCTCGTGAGTATAGGCAGAACAAGGCGGGGCTGGTGTTTGGGGGAGGGAAGGGGTGCTAATGCGGGGAGGGGAGATGGAGCCGCACGGCCGGGGCAGGCTGATGGCCCGTTGCATGTTCCCAGCCTCCGAGCGCTGTGGCCTCCGCTCTGTGGACCACCGACTCCGGCTCTTCCTGGATGTTGAGGTGTTCACCGATGCCCAGGAGGAGTTCCAGTGCTGCATCAAGGTCTGTGCCAGCCTGGGACTGCCCCTAGCTGAGCAGGGTGCCTGCTCGTTCCATCACAGCCAACGGAGTCTTAAGCTGTTGCTCTGGAACTGCTAGGTCTGGCTTCCCGTTTGGCTTCAGCAGTTACTTGCTGTGTGTCTGTGGACACGGTCCTTGATGTTTGAGTCTCTGTTGTCACTCCTCTGTGAGGGGAATAATACTTAACCTTTCAGAGTGTGGTAGCAACAGGGAGAGTCAAGTCTGTAAACTGCCCAGCCCAGCACCTGGCCTCAGTAAGTGGGACCTCCTGTCATTACTGTGAAAACAGGATGCTTTTGGACCCTCTGCTGAGCACCCAGCATGTGCTGGACTCGGAGGAGCTAGAGTAAATCAGTCTTGTCCTCTGTCGTACATTCCCGTGTGAGAAACAGACAATAATCACGTGATACAAAAGTGCTGGGATCAGGCGAAGGCCCTAGAAGGGCATCTGATCCAGCCTGAGAAGGTTAGGGAAGCTGCCCCTTCCTGGGGAGGTGATGGCTAAGCCAGTCCTGAAGGATGAGTTGCAGAGAAGGGAGGAAGGATGTTCTAGGAAAAGGAAGCAACACATGCATCTTGACTTGAGAGAGTAACTAGTGGGGAGAACTGCCCTGATGGGGGCAGCCAGAATGTGGGGGGTATGGGGGACCATGACCAAGAGGAGTCTGGACAGGCAGGCAGGGGCCAGTTCAGGAGCAACCTCGTGTGTCTGCTAAGGAGTTTGGATTTGATCCCAAAGGCCATGGGAGCCCTGAAGGATTGGAAGCAGGGCAGTGGCACCCAGTTTTATGTTTTAGAACAATTAGTCTGGCAGAGTGTGGAGGGCAGGGACTGTGGGATGGAGAGCGTGGCCAATGGAGAGGCCGGGATGGATGAGCAGGGAGGGGCAGGCTGAAGGTGCTGTCACAGGAGCTCGGCTCTCCATCTGGCGGCTGCCTTCCTAGTCCTCTCTGTTTCTCATCAACTTCCTTTGTTCTTTAGGTGCCACTGGTATTGGCAGGCCACCCTGGGGAGTGTCTGTGTCTCGTGGTTGTGTCTGACCACAGGCTTTATGTGTTGAAAGTGACAGGGGAGATCTGGTGAGTGAACGGGGCCGTGGCCAAGGAAGGGTCAGGGTTCCCCTGTGGGTCTCACTTTACTCTTCTCTTTCCCGCCACTCTGCCCCTCCTCTCTCCACAGCGGGCCTCCAGCTAGCTGGCTGCAGCCAACCCTGGCCATTCCCCTGCAGGATCTGAGTTGCATAGAGCTGGGCCTGGCAGGACAGAGCCTGCGGCTGGAGTGGGCAGCTGGAGCGGGCAGCTGTGTCCTGCTGCCCCGAGATGCCAAGCATTGCCGAGCCTTCCTAGAGGAACTCACTGGTGAGAGAGAGAAGGGAGAGGAAGGGAGAGGCAGGGAGGGCAGGCCGAGGGTCATAGGTCCACCCACAGCTGAGACACATGGGTAATGAAACTCCCCTCTCAAAGAAGTTCCTGGAATCTAGAAATACAGAGAATGGGAAGGTGTTGAGAGGCAGTGAGGTTGGGATAGAAGAGGTGGAGTCATGAGGGCTCCCTGTCTCTGGCTGGCACCGTCCAGATGTCTTGCAGTCTCTGCCCCCAGCCTGGAGGAGCAGTGTCAGTGCCACAGAGGAGGAGGTGACCCCAGAGCACCGATTCTGGTGAGTCAGTGGGAGGGTGAGGCTGGGGTTGGTCTCCAGCGGCTGCTCTTAGAGCACAGGCCACCTGACCTCAGGCCCCCAGGCCTGGCTCTTCCTCCCTGTCTGCCCCTCCTGTGACTCCCTCCCCCCCCACCCCGCCTCCAGCTGACCACTCTCTCCTGGGGCTGCCACCTTCCCTGCAGGCCACTACTGGAAAGAGACTCTTCCTCGGAGCCTTCCCGGTTCTTCTACCTTCAAGTGTTCCTGGTGGAAGGTGAGGCCTCTGTACCCCATCTTCTCCCAGGCCTCCGTGCCCTTGTAGTAGTTCTCAGTTCCTGGCATCTGGACTCCCTGTCACTCCTGGGCATACCCAGATAACCCCCTCAGTGTCCCCAGTCTCTCTGGGTGGTGCCGAGAGGTGCTGCTCTGGCCTCCTCCTGTGGGAGGAGGCGAGAGTGGACCCTCCTTTTGGAGTCGGGTGGGTGGTGGGCAGGTTTCCTTTGCCTTAGGCCTCAGATTTTGGAGGCTAGAGGTCCCTGACATTTGTCCCCGAGGTTAGTTGCTTTGTGGCCATCTCAGTGTGGCTCGCCCTCTTCTCCCACGCGCTGGGCCTGGCCACAGGGTCTGGGCTTCTCTGCAGCCTTGCACTCATCCTCACCCTGCCTCCTTTACTGCAGGCCCCGCGACCTGTCCTGTGTCCCTGTTGCTGACTCTGTCCACCTTGTACCTGTTAGATGAGGACCTTGTAGGGTCCCAGGCAGAAGCCCCTCCTTCAGCAGCATCTGGCGAAGCCTCAGAGAAGGCCCTGCCCTCGGGGCCTGGCCCTTCCTTGTGTGTCAGGGAGCAGCAGCCACTCAGCAGCTTGAGCTCGGTGCTGCTCTATCGCATGGCCCCGGAGGACCTGCGGCTGGTCTTCTATGATGAGGTGTGTGTGTGCACATGTGTATGTGAGTGTGTGAGAGAGAGTGGCGGGGGGGTGGGGCGTGCAGAGGTGGTTTGTGGTGTGGGAAATGGGTCCAGGAAGACTAGGAATTGGGGGCAGTATGGGGAGAACAGAGAAGTAGGGTACAAGGACCTGGGAGGCTCACTGGGTTTGGACAAGAGCAAGTAGGGGGAGGGTGGGCATCTGTAGGCTGTGGAAACACGATGAACTTGGAGCCCAGCCTTGTGTTAGCTGGGTGGCCTTGAGTGAAGCACCCAGCGGCGGCTGCTCCCTGGGGTTTGCATTTGATTGGGTCCTTCTGCCAGCCAGTTAACCTTTACAACCTGCACGTGAGGAGGTCCTATCATTAGTCCTAATACTGATGCGGAAACTGCAGTTTCGGGATGTTAACCAGCTTGCAGGTGGTCACAGGTGGTCGAGCTAGGAACTGAACCCCAAGCAGTTCCTTGGAATTGACTCCAGAACTTCCATTCTGGAAAACAGGGAAGATTAAAGAAACAAGATAGTGGGGGCCTTCAGTAAGCATCAGTGGAGTTCTGTTTAAAAAGTCAGCATCGTTTATGGGGAGTGACACTGGCTTGGGGAAGGGAAGAGGCCAGGAGCAAGGGGGCAGTGGTCCTCCCTGAGACCTCCCCACCCCTTCTTTGGTGTGGCCCTCTGAGTCTCACTCACCACTCTTGGTCTGCCAGGTGTCCCGGCTTGAGAGTTTTTGGGCACTCCGTGTTGTGTGTCCAGAGCAGCTGACCCCCCTGCTGGCCTGGATCCGGGAGCCCTGGGAGCAGTTGTTTTCCATTGGCCTCCGAACTGTGACCCAAGAGGCTCTAGATCTTGACCGGTGAAGCCTCCATGCGGGCCCCGACCTGGCCACAGGAGCCTGGCCACAGGTGTTCTCCAGGTTCTGGCTGTGGACTTCCCCAGGGTCTGGGCGCCTGTCAGTGAGGCCCCAAATGACCCATGGCTCCAGGGAAGGGGGAGAGAAATGGTCAGGCCTCTGGATGACCTGGCCTGAGGGGACAGGCTAAGTGGCCATAGGAATGTTCCTTCTGCACTTTTTCTCAGGTATCAGTAAAGCTATTTCCATTCTAGATGTCATGAGTGTATTTAGATGCGTCACTCGGGAGGCCTGTGGTTCTTCATCTTCTGACAGGAACTGCCACGCCCAGTGAGGGGCCCAAGCAGCCTTGTTTTTCCTGTGAGACCCTGTCTCGGCCCTCCTCTGCCCTCATAATGGGATCAAGTGGGACTGCTGACCCATGGGCACCAGTCCTCAGTGCGCAGCCTGGAAATCACTGCCTAACAAATAGCTGGGCCAGTTAGGTTCTCACTCCTGAATTGCATTTGGGAACTGGTGAGGACCTCAGGCCATCGGCAGTGGGGGCTGACATGAGAGGGTGACTAGAGAGAGGGTACATGGAGTTGGGGTTGGCATCTGGTGGTTTCTGCCCCTGCCTTCTGTCAGCACTGCCTCACTCCGCTGGGGGCCAGGTGAGGTTGACTCCCTCCTTGACCTCTGTCTACGTGGCCCCGGTGATTGGTTCAGGAATGCTCATGAAGCCGGTTTGGCCTGCCAACACCCAGACCTTTTGGTGGAGCAATCAAGAAAGAAGCAAGTTTCCCCATGCGGGTTGCTGAGAGGATAAGCCTGCAGCTGTTGGCCTGAGGGGAGAGCTTTGCTGGAACTGGAACATGCAGAGAAGAGCGAGCTGAGGGGGAGTGAGCAGGGACAAGTCCTGGTAGTGTCCTTGGAGTCCCCTGGCCCAACCGTGCCTGGAGGCCAATAACCCTGGACTTTTAGGTGATGTGAGCTAAGGCAGCGGCGCCAACCGGTGGTCCGTGAGGCCCAAAAGGTTGGTGACTGCTGAGCTGAGGGAGACCTCTTCTTTTTTCTTTTTAGCTTAAGCTAATTGGAGCCAAATATGAGCCACTGAAAAGCCACTACATGAACCCCCATTCTGACTTGAGCTAGACCAGCGGGATCTGCTTCTTGTCCCCAAGAATGAGCACTGCAGTAGTGACACCCACATACTTGGGTAGACAGGCCCTGCCCTGGTAAGAGGGCTGGGGAAGGTGTGTTAGGGACTCAAGTCAAGCTGCCCTTGAGCCCCAAAGCTGGGCTCGGGCTGAGTGTATGTGTGGTTCTGAGTCATAACGGATGGATCTCATCTGTGGAGCATTTACATGCCAGGTGCTGAGCTAAGTGCTTGGCATTGTGCTCCTCACAGGGGTCGTGGGAAGTGGGTGGCATCTTGTTACAGGCGAGGAAACAGAAGCTTAGAGGAGTTCAATAACTTGCTCTAGATCACACCAGTAAATGGAGGAGACCTGGTGAGTCTAGGCTTGTATGACTTCAAAGCCTGGGCTGTCGGCAAACCACTGGGCAACACTCCCTCCTTTGCTGCAGGGGATGGGCCTGTGTGCCCAGCCCCACTCACAGACGGGTCATTGCCCACCTGCCCTGGGTTGGGGGTCTCCTGAACAATCCTAGACTTGTCTGGGACAGGCAGACCCAGATGTATATTTGGTTTCTCTTTCCCCCAGAGTGTGGTGAGGTGTTAGGTGAAATATTAATTCATGGGTGGTTCTCACCCCTCCTAGCCGAACTGGAGAGAATAAAGATGTCAGGTTTTAAGTGAAAGGGCTAAGCCAGTGGTCGGCAAACTCATTAGTCAACAGAGCCAAATATCAACAGTACAACGATTGAAATTTCTTTTGAGAGCCAAATTTTTTAAACATAAACTTCTTCTAACGCCACTTCTTCAAAATAGACTTGCCCAGGCCGTCGTATTTTGTGGAAGAGCCACACTCAAGGGGCCAAAGAGCTGCATGTGGCTCGAGAGCCGCGGTTTGCCGACCACTGGGCTAAGCTATCAGAAGAGATTGAAAAGGGACCATAAATAGATAAGAGCTCCAGAATGATGAGGGTAGGGTTTTTGAGAAGAGCATTAGAAGCAGTGGAGGAACAAGTCCCTTAACATTGGGGTGGGGGCCTCTCAGGATGGAGGGGCCCTGTGCCTCACTCCCTGCTTGGAATTAGGGGGTTAGTGACCTGTCAGATGCTCCCCATGCCACCAAGGCAGCAGGAGATGGCAGTTTGGAAGGACCTGACAGGATAGGGCTGGTGACAGTTGTCCAGATTTCTTTTGCCTGGAAAAGGGAGGTGTCCCAGAGAATCCTGTGGACCCTGGAAGTCAGCTGATGGTGCTGGGGGATGGGATAGGCCCAGCCCCCAAAAGGGGATGTGACCCAATTAGACATGAAATGATTGAGTTTAAATCACTGGGCTCATTATAAGGATAAAGTTGAGTTGTAGTGAAAAAGCTAACATTTTTCCTACCTGGGGACTACTACATTCCTGGGACCCCATCTGTTGTTGGAAAAGTCAACACTGACAGGTTTAGAAGGTATGGACCTAGGGACGGGGTGCGGGGGGGAGTGGGGGTGGGACGGGGAACGGGACAGGGTTTGTCTTTTGTAGTGGTCTTGAAGGTACTCCCCCCACCCCCCATGGGCCTTCAACTTAGGGTTCCTGGAGGAGGTGTGTGTTCTGATAACTTGTTCAGACCTCATTTAAAACTTTCGTTTGGCAAGTCCAAGGTGGGGCCTCCTGAGTGGGGTGGGAAAGGAGGGGGATGGTTGTAGTGGACTGGAGCCTTAAATCCCCCTGGAGCCCAGTTCCACCCGTGACCCAGCCAGCCCTATACAAACCCTAGGGCCCTGAAGGGTGGAATCCTGTGGGAAAGAAGCAATGCACTGCAGACTTTCCTTCAGCCTCAGGGCTTTCTCGTCAAGGGCAGGAAGTCCTTGGATTCCCAGGGAAAGGGCTGCTGGGCCCGGAGGAGGAGAAGACTGTGAGTGTGGTTAGGCTCACCCTTCCCAGCTCTGCCTTTCCTGACCCCCACTGTGGGCCGGCATTGTTCCTGTTCTGAAATGTGTGCATTACATACTCACTCACACACACAATGAATGGGTGAATTTATTTATACTTTCACTTGACAGAGATTAGCAGGACACAGGTTCTACCACAGAGCCCATTAAAGCAGATGTCAGGGCAGGAGGGGTTCCCCAGTGGCTCAAACTGCCTCCCTGAAAGCAGCTACCTTCTCGGCCAGGGCTGCAGGCGGGGGCGTGGGGTCAGTATTTAAAGCTCTCTTGAAGATTTATAGAGGAATGCCTATACACAGTGATGAGGGTAACAATCTAACAGATTAGATTAGTGAGCCCTTACTTTGTTCCATACATTCTTTAAAGCAGCGTTTCTCAGACTCCTTTGATCGCAAGATACAGAGCCCATTTGCTCAAGAAAAGAGCCGTCAGTGTATAGACATGACTCAGACCTGGAGGCAGGTGCTGAGGCCCCAGACCCAGGTTTCTCCCGTCCGTCCGCTGGAGCCCAGTGGTTTCTCTCCTGCAGCAAGGCCTGGTCTGGTGGGAGAGTGGTATGGATCTTGGAACTGGCCAGTGGGAAGTGCTGGCTGGGGTGGAGGTCCCTCAGTGACAGGCCTGCAGAAGGGTGGAGGGGCCCAGAGAGGACTGTGCACAGATTCTGAAAAGAAGTTCACCTACTTCTGTTTTGCTCAGAGCTGGCCTGAATTTTTTAATTGAATCAAATTAAAACTTCCCAAAAATATTAGTCCACTTTCCCGGCAGCATGCACACCCCCGCTTCCCCATCAGTGATTTTGCACCATCTGTGAACACGAGCCAGTGCAGGACCCAAGGAAAAGCCTTGCCCAGTCTTTGACCCAGAGCTACCTTCTATGAAGGTCGGGTCCATTTGCACTCACTTTCCCACAAGCCCCTTCAGGTCCTGGTCCAGATGGGACAGAATGATCTCCCATCCTTTTCATGGTGATTTGAAAAGTGTGAGGCTGGGGCAGTTGAAAGAAAAGCTGCTTCCATTTCTTTGTGCTTAAGATCTCTGAACATTTTTGTTTTCGTTAACGATTCACCAACACCCTCTGCACTCTTTGTCCTGTGGGTGCTCTTTCGTTGGTGACCCAGAAGACAGGTGCTGGTGTTGCCTGTTGACTGTTACCACTCCTGAAAGTGGGCGACCTTTAGCTCTGTGCCCCTCCAGGAGAAGATGCCTTCTCAGATCCTGCCGTGCTCTGAGCAGATGGGACTGCTTTGCCACTGACACTTGTAAACAGATGTCAATCAGCAGAACTTGCCTTCTGTACCCTGGACTGTCCCTGGAAATTGATTCGTCTGTTCAGGCTGGCCTTGCCCTCCAACACTTGCTTGTGGATTGCCTGCCTCTGCCTCGGGCTTGCTGGCCGTGGCAGTGGAGAAAAAGGATTCACGCCCTGAAACTTTACATAACTACACGATGCTGTATTTTCTGTGGGAAAAAAGATGGGAGGGAAATACATATTCATGTTTGCTTCTGCTTGTATAAATAAGTTCTAGAGGGATAGACAGAAAGGGAAAATGGATGAAAACGAGAACAAGGCAGAAAGGGGGAATAGGTGATTTTGAGTTGTTTTTACATTTTATCTAAAGTGTTTTAAAACTCAATGTATTATGATTCAAAATTAGATTTAAAAATGTATACGAGACCCTCAGGGGTCAGTGGTCAAACTGAGCAATATTAATGCTAATTCCTAAGATTTTGGAAGAGGGGAGTGGGTCAGCTTGAAGGATCCATCTCTCTATCTCAATGGGAGAGGGGTCATCTTGGCTGATGAGTCATTTCACATAGAGTGAGGGGTGAGGTCCTTCCTACTCCTTTGTCATGCTGCTGGGGAAGCTTCTGACAAGGCCCTGCCCAGATTGGTTACTGCGGCTAGAAATTCAGCCAGGTTTCTGTGTGTGATGCCTTAATCATCTCTGGCATGTGCAGTATTTTGTATCTACCCACTTCAGAGCCAGTGTGGTGTGGTGGTCATATGGGAGAATCACAGTGAATTTACATCCAAAAAGATTCAGGATTATGCCTTAGTTTTGCAGCTCACTATTTAACCACGAGCAAGTCACTTGCCCTTCCTGACTCATGGTGCCCTCATGTACAGAGAGGGCATGAAGCTAATCAATCACTCACCCAGTTCACACTGTATGTGGAAGTGCTGTGTGAACCATAAAGCATTAAGTAAGTGCTGATTTAAAACCTGCCTGATAGTTGTTACCACTTGCTTTGTTGCCCAGAAAGGCCCTTTGCCATCAGAAGAGGGAAAACCCGCATCTCACTGTCCATGTGCCTATAAGTGGCTGTTTTTCCACTTGCTTCAGACACTGCTGGAATGTGAGCAAGCCACGGCATGTTTTTTCTTGGCTCATCCTTTGTCATTTGATCTTCTTGGACTTAGTGACTTCTCTGTCCTCCACAAAAACATTCTTCAGTTTATTAGTCACTATAATTGTACACTGGTCCACAATTCCACAGATGCTTATTGAGCTCTTGAAGTGTGACAGGCTCTGTGTGAGAGGAGTGGGGGTGGAATACAAGGAGAAATCAGACATGCTCTTGCTTTCAAGAAGCTTACGGTCTAGCCCGGCTGGTGTGGCTCAGTGGGTGAGTTTCGGCCTATGAACCAAGGTTGGATTCCCAGTCAGGGCACATGCCTGGTTGTGGGCTCGATCCCCAGTAGGGGGCGTGCAGGAGACAGCCGATTGATGATATTTCTCATCCAAGTTTCTTCTTTAAAAAAATATTTTTTATTGATTTCAGAGAGGAAGGAGAGAGAAAGATATAGAAACATCGATTATGAGAGAGAATCATTGATCAGCTGCCTCCTGCATGTCCCACACTGGTGATTGAGTCTACAACCCAGGCATGTGCCCTGACTAGGAATTGAACCGTGACCTCTTGGTTCATAGGTCAGTGCTCAACCACTGAGCCACACCGGCCGGCTGGGCAGGGGTTGGGGGTGGGGATGTCCTGCTTTGCTGATGGGGAGGGCAAAGCTCGCTCCTCCACCCCTACTCCAGCTTCTGGCCAAGACACTGTATCTACTCTTGCTAACCCTTTTTCCTCCTCTGCAAACCTCCCTACCCATTCCCCCAAACAGCAGAATTCAGAACAGGCTACTTGCTCGGGTGGGGTTGGGAGAGGAGAGAGAAAGGGACATAGTTTCATGTCAAAATGTCATCTTAGCCATAGATGAATCTGTACCTCTGGAGCTAAAAGGTGGGCTCTGCAGGGATGAGAGAATCTCCAGGGACAGGCGGTGCTGGCCTGAGGTTGGATTTGTTTCAAATCTAAGTCCAGATTTACTGAGGGACACAAGGATTATGATGGGATTAACCACTGCAGAGTAACAACCATAGTAAATAAGAATGGCATTTATTGAGCACTTAGTGTGTGCCAAGCATTGAACTGGCATTTTATATATAGCATCTCTATCTCCAGAGGCTGGGCTCTTTCTAAATGCCATGTTACCTCTTGTAAAAATAAGGTCTTACTCACCATGAGGCCAGTTACAGCAAATGACATTGGTCCTCCTCTCTGGAGAGCAGGGAGGAGATAGTCTTGACGAGGGAATTCCAGGTCAGTCTAAGTGACAACCTCACGCTACCTGAACCCACATCCTACCATCTTCCAGAAACTCTTTGGCCTGCTAAGTTAGGATTACAAAGGTAAAGATAGGTACACTGGCCAAGGAGTGTCAGAATCTACCTCGGTAGAGATAAAAGAGGTTCCGATCTTTCTGTCTTATTATTTTTTTTTAAATATATTTTATTGATTTTTTACAGAGAGGAAAGGAGAGGTATAGAGAGAAACATCGATGAGAGAGAAACATCGATTCAGCTGCCTCTTGCACACTCCCTACTGGGGATGTGCCTGCAACCAAGGTACATGCCCTTGACCGGAATCGAACCTGGGACCCTTCAGTCCGCAGGCTGACGCTCTATCCACTGAGCCAAACCGGTTAGGGCTTTCTGTCTTATTTTAATCATTAATGTACATGGGTGGTATCTGGAGGACTTGTCCTTGTAAGTATAATCCAACTTCCACTTCCTTCCTGTGTGTATATTCATTTCTCATATTACCTGAGGGCTTCCCAGTACTTGTGTATCTTCAATTTGTAGTAGTGAAACTAGCTAACATTTATTGAACACTTTCTATGTGCCGGGCACTGTTGTAGTGCTTTACATGGTTGAACTTATTTCATCCTCTCAGCAAGCCCGTTATGATGGTGGTTATGCAGATGGGGAATCTGAAGCCCATAGAGGGTAAATTGCTTGCTCAAGGTCATGCAGTTGTCAAAATGTCGTCCTAGCCACAGATGAACTGTGAACTCAGGTCGCTGGGCTCCAAGTGTCATACTTAATTGGCTTCTCCTTAAAAAATTCATCTGGCCCTGACTGGTTTGGCTCAGTGGATAGAGCGTTGGCCTGCGGACTGAAGGGTCCCAGGTTTGATTCCGGTCAAGGGCATGTATCTTGGTTGCGGGCACATCCCCAGTGGGGAGTGTGCAAGAGGCAGCTGATCGATGTTTCTCTCTCATCGATGTTTCTAACTCTCTATCCCTCTTCCTTCCTCTCTGTAAAAAATCAATAAAATATATATTTAAAAAAAATTCATCTGGGAAGTTTGTGGTGGGGACATTCAAGTCAGACTGGGCTGTGCAGGAAGGGGGAGGTCTGTGCTTTTGACTTTGCTGTCACCTTTCCTGTCACCATTTGAGTATCCACAGGCTCTGAGCTGGGAGCTGATAGGGCAGCCACACACATATTCTCTCTCCTTCCCTCCCTCTGTGTCACACACACACACAGTGGCCATCCTCTGTGCATACAAGAAGTATTCTTTTAAAAAATATATTTTAATTGATTTCAGAGAGGAAGGGAGAGGAAGAGAGAGAAACATCAATGATGAGGGAGAATCATTGATCGGCTGCCTCCCGCATGCCATACACTGGGGATTGAGCCTGCAACCCTGGCATGTGTACTGACTGGGAATCAAACCATGACCTCCTGGTTCATGGGTCAGTGCTCAACCACAGGAGCATTCTTGTCACAGGAATGAAGATGCCATCAGGAAAAGTCTATAGCGGACTGGAGGCAATAGGACACAATGGAAAAGCCTCCAGGGTGCCAGCTCTGAGTAGGAACAATGAAAGCATACACTGACAACTAATTGGATGAGCTGGTACAGAAACAACTGGTGGCTGTGAGCATCTTGGCCTTGAGAGATGAACTTGTATGTCTAAGTTCATAAGGTCCTTTCATGGGAGATTGCACTCCATCATCCCATGGGCTAGGGCAGTGGTTGGCAAACTCATTAGTCAACAGAGTGAGCCGTGGTTTGCTGACCACTGGGCTAGGGGATACAGGAAAGAGCTGGCAAGGCCTGAGACCAAAGCTGCTGACTGCGGGTGGGGTGGGGGAGCCCCCAGCTGGGAAGAGGAGAGGAGTCTGAGGGTTTCAGGAAGACCAGGACCTGTGCAGGACCTCAGAGGACGAGCCAAGTGGTGCCCATAAGGCATCAATGCCCAGGGCCCAGTTCACGAGGTCCCATGTTGGCAAGTCCACTTCAGACTGTCTGGTATTTAAGGTGCTACTGTCGGAATTTACTCGGTGGAAATCGGGGTCTGAGGTCAAGACCCAGATGTAGAAGGTAGGTTGAAGACCAGAGAGCCCTCCAACATGTCCCCGCTGGGAAAGGCTCTAAGACTCTTGCTTATCTCTGAGGAAGTGAAGGCTCCACCCACACAACACTCAAGGTGGAGACTTGGAACCAAATCATCTGGCTCAGCGGTAAAGGATTGGGATGGAGCACTGGTGTGTGGGGCTGCCAGAACTAAGTTCCATAAACAGAGTGGCTTCAGTAACAAATCCATTATCTCACAATGCTGGAGGCTGGAAGTCTGATCAAGACGTGGGCAGGACCATGCTCCCTCTGAAGGAGCTGGGAAGGGTCTGTTCCTGCCTCTCTCCCAGGTCCAGGAAGTTCTTGGCTTGGGGCAGCATAACTGCAGTCTTCACAAGGCGGCTTTCTCCCCGAGTGCGAGTGTGTCTGCTTCCAAAATCTCCTTTTTGTAAGGACACCAGTCCTATTGGAAAAGGAGCCACGCTACCCCAGTATGACCTCATCTTAACATCTGTAACTGTGCTTTTTCCAAATACGGTCACATTCAGAGGTACTGGAGATTAGGACTTCAGCATGAATTTTGGGGGAACACACTTCGACCCATCATGGAGAGGACTCACATCCTGAGGCTTGGGTACTGTTCACACACGCTGCTCACACACAGCTGATTCCCACACCGGCTTGTTTTACCCTCTCAACACCGTGCGAGACACCCAGGGGCCCGGGCCCCGGCCTGTGCACATCGGTGAAACAGGCCTACTGCGGTTAAATGGCTGTGGCTCAGGCATTCACTTCCACACCAGTGATGCTCTGTGGGCATCTGCTTCCCAGATGTGACCACAGCAGGTTAAGCCTCCCTGAACCTCCGTCGTGGGTCTGAGATGGGTTGGAGAGTACTGAGCACAGGCTACTGGCATAAAGCACAGTGGGTGTTGCCCCTCCCCCCTTGTGCAGCTCTGAAGGTAGATCTTCCTTTGGGTTGAGCTGAGACCCAGATGAGGACAGAGGTTGGAGAGGGTAAATTACACGTCCAGGGTCTCAGGGTTAAACTTTCCCCCTTCTTTGGAGCACCATCCTGGTCAGCACCCTCGCCCTCCTCCTTCTAGGAGTTAGTTCCTCTCCTGGGCCTGGCCAGTTCCATCTCCCCCTGACCACCAGCCCCTTCTCAATTCTCCCCTCTACATCCTCTTATGTTTTTCTTAAGGATTCAGGGATGGCCTTATTGCGCATGGCCTCGTGCTAGGTGCCCAGTTTCAGGGAGACCTCAGCGGGTCAAACTGGGGTCCAGTCATTTCTTCCAAAGACCTCTGCCCTTGGAAAAGGGGGTGTGACCTCAGGGAGTAGGAGACCAGGGAGAGGAGCTATGGAAACAGCCACAGGATCTCAGAGCCCTTGGAACTTTGGAAACTCCTATTCCAGGCCTGCTGGCTACAGGTGGGAAACGGAGGCCCTGGGGGCCGGAGGTAACGTGCCAAGGTCAAATGTTGGGCGGTGCCTGCTGGCGGAAGCCAGGCTTTAGGGGCTATGTTGGAAGTGGTGTGTGCTTCCCAGTGCTGTGAACTCAGTTCCTAAGATTGCAGGGGTTTATGTCTGCGGAGGGGTCGCCCCCGGGGGCTCTTGAGGGGAGGGGAGGCTAAAAGCAAGGTGGGGGGAGGGAACGTGGGGATTGTGGGACTGGAGGGCCAAGCCCCCATCCCCAGCGATGGGTGGGATGCCCGGAGAAGGGGCTGGCGGGCTGCTGCGGGGGCGCGCGTGGGGGCCGGGCGGCCGGGGCGGGGTGAGTCACCGCCGCCCGCTCCCATTGTGCGGCCCGGCGGCGGCGGGGCGGCGGGGCTGCGGAGCCGAGCGCGGGAGGTGGAGCCGCGGGCTGCGGGCTCCGGCGCCTGCGTCCCCAGCTCGCCTGACTCGCCTCCGCCGTGGGCGCCCCGCGGCTGCCTGGCCCTGCGCGGCGACAGGCCCCGGAGAGAAAGCGGGAGGGAGATGGGGCGCGCAGGCCGGCGTGGGTCCCGCAGGCTCCAGAGCCCCGAGGTACCGCAGGGCGGGGCGGGGCGGGGCGGGGCGCGGCACACGGACCGGGGCGGGCCCCTGGGTGTCCCGGGCTTGGCAGGGCCTGGGCGCTCGGGCTCCTGGAGGGGGAGAGGACCGGGAGGGGGAGAGGACCTGATCCTGCCTTTCTCCTCCAGGACTCTCCACTAGGTCCCCGCAGCGCCCCCTTCTTCCCACCCGGGTCGCGGGTCCCTCAGTGAGCGAGCGCCTCCCCGGCCATGGCCAACGGAGTGATCCCGCCGCCCGGGGGCGCCTCCCCCCTCCCCCAGGTGACTGACTCGTCCGGATGGGGGATGAGGAGGGGAGAGACCCTAAGGAGGAGAGGGGCGCCCTCTGGCTGACCCTGGGGCACCCCTACTCCATCTTGGGCCGAATGGAGAAAAGGGGGTCTTTTGCTATTTTTCGGATCTGTTGCCCCGCCTCTCCAAGCCTTGGGAGCTGGGGCGCTGGTCCCAGCTTGGGGGCCTGGAAGAGGAGGCCTTAGAAGATGGAGCCTGCTGGTCCCCGCCCCTCTTCCACCCAGGGTTGGAGTTGGGGGTGTGGGGCGCTCCTGGGTCCAGGGTCCTTAGGTGAGCTGTCTGAGCCCGCAGGTCCGGGTGCCCTTGGAGGAGCCCCCTCTGAGTCCAGACGTGGAGGAGGAGGATGATGACTTGGGCAAGACCTTGGCTGTGAGCAGGTTTGGGGATCTCATCAGCAAGCCCCCGGCCTGGGACCCCGAGAAGCCCAGCCGCAGCTACAGCGAGCGGGACTTTGAGTGTGGGTAGCCTGGGGACCCCTAGTGTGGCCGTCCTCACCACCATCACCTCATTGCCACCATCACCGTGCTCACACTGGCTTGGTCACCCAGTGCCATCCTGTGCTGGACGCTGTGCTGGACGCTGTGCTGGGCCACCATGCCATGTTAAGTCATCCTGCTCACTCACCCATCGCCTGCTCGCCTGTCAGGGAAGCCGGTCCCAGTCGCAGGGGAGATGTAGGGACATGGGCCAGAGGCCTCCCTTAGTGACCCTTGTCTTCCCCAAGGCTCTGCCACACCCCTGGCCCTCCTCTCTCCGCCTCCTCATCTCCCGTCCTGAGTTCTCTGACTACTTTTCCTTCTTTGCTGCATCGTGTCCTCCCATTCCCACCACCCCCTCTCTCATGCCCCCCTCCATTATTCCTGACCCCCCACTCTACTAGGCCTCACCAATGACAGGACATGGACACAGGTGTTAGGGGGAGTCTGGCTCTGGAGGAAGGACTAAGGTGCCCTTGCTTGAGGCCTTGAGCTAGAATAAGGTGTGTGTCCCTAGGGTGGTGTGGGGTCCCCTTCTGCTGTGGGGGTCCCAACTGGCTCTCCTGCCCCCGCAGTTCACCGGCACACATCCCATCACACCCACCACCCGCTCTCGGTGCGCCTGCCTCCACCCCACAAGCTGCGGCGAGTGCCCCCCACCTCTGGCAGGCAAAGCAGGAGAAAGAAGAAGGAGAAAACCTCTGCTGCTCCCTCCGAGGGGACCCCTCCCATCCAGGAGGAGGGGGGAACCGGCGTGGAGGAGGAAGAGGAAGAGGAGGAAGAAGAGGAAGGGGAATATGAGGCCGAGCCTGTGGAGCCTTTACCCTCAGGGTCCCCACAGAAAGCGAAGGTAAGGATCTGGCCCTGAGGGAGGGCTGGCTGCTTAGGGCGGAGTGAGAGAGGAGGCCTCGCCAGGCTGAGCGGCTGAGTTGGGGCAGGGCCCAGGACATGTCTGCTTTGTCCACAGTTCTCCATTGGAAGTGATGAGGATGACAGTCCTGGCCTCTCCGGGAGGGCTGTCTTCACCAAGCCCTTGTCCTCGGGGGATACTCACTCGGACAAGAGCCCCCAGCACTTGGTCAGGTACTGGCCTCCAGCCCAGCTCAGAGGAGATCCCAAGCTGCTTCCTGATCCTGGGGAGTGTGTCCACCTCTGACCCCAGAGAGGAGAGGAGGGGGGCAGAGGAGGTACGGAGGGGTGCCCCTGTCTGTCCGCATGATTGGCAAGGATGAGAGAGTCAGAGGCTAAGAGGGAGCGAGTCCTCCAGGAGAGAGGGTGTCAGGGAAGAGGAGGATGGGGATCGGGAGGAAGGGGGACCAGCATGATGGGGGCAGTAAGGTGGAGGTGAGCTTTCTTCTCTGCCCAGGAGGAGCCTGTGTCTAGTGCCCAGGGGGGCACTCCAGGCCCTGCCCCAAGTTGGAGGCCAAGGAACCCCCGATCCTGGTCTATCTCCACTGTGGTTCCCTGTCATCCAAGGGTGCCTGTTGCCTCCTCAGCTCCCCCAGTCCCCGGGCCTGGGCCCCCCGAGTCACAGGAGAGAAGAGCCGGCCCTGGAGCCCATCGGCCAGCTATGACCTGCGGGAGCGGCTATGCCCAGGCAGTGCCCTGGGCAGCCTGGGTGGCCCAGAGCAGCAGGTGCCCACTGACGAGGCGGAGGCTCAGATGTTGGGTTCTGCAGACCTGGACGACATGAAGAGTGAGTGACACCCTGTGGCAGCCCCCATGGCCCACTCCTGTGAGCACTGGGCCTGTGAGGGACCTTGAAGAGGCTCTGTGTTCTCCCCACTCAGTGACGGCGAGCTCACTACCTTGGTTTCCAGAGCTGAGATTTCCCTTCATGACACTTCTGTCCCGATTCTGTCCTCTGAGTCACCCCTGGAACAGGGCAGCCCCCCTTCCACATGATGTTTGGAGATATCAATATATCCCCCTCCTCTTCTCAGGGTAGACACTTTTCACCCTTTTAAACCAGCCCCCTGGGTCTGAGCCAGTCTGCCAGGCCCTGCTTCTCCCTATATCAAGGGCTCACCTCCTCACTCCTGACCCACCACCCTTGGCCTGGCCTGGCTGTGATCTCGGCACATTCTTTCCATCTTATCAGTCACTGGTTTCTGTGCCACCTGTCATCACCCACGGGGCTCTGTGCCCAGGCCAGAGGCATCACTGACCCCGCCTTCCTCCCCTTAGAACAGTGTGTGGGCGGGGGCGGGGAGGAGGGCTTTGAGCTCAATACGTCATGGAAAGTTGCCAGGACCTGAGGACAGGGACAGGAACAATCCGATGGCAGCAGCAGTGTTGCTGGCGGGATGGGGAGGGTCAGAGGGAGGGCGTGTTTACAGATCCAGGGTGGGGGCTTAAAGCAGCCGGGAGCAGCCCTGGGGACCTGGGAGTTGGAGTTGAGAGGCCCGGCCATCTCGGGCTCTGGTTGGACAGAGACCACTCCTGTCCAGGCTCCCATCTCTCAGGAGAGCTGGGGCTTTGGGGGGACAGGGCTGAGGCCTCAGCCAATGTCGGGAATGACGAGCCAGCTGGAGCTCACAGAGCCCAATGGGGCACTGAGCTCCGGGCCCTGGGATGCCGAGGGCCTGGGCCCCTGGAGAGCTCCAGCTCAAAGCCCTCGAGACTCGCTGGCCTCAGAAGACTTAGAGATGTTTGTGCGGGACCTTGAGGGCTGTGACCCGTGGGAGTCTACCAGGGACCAGCTGAGCCCCATGGCAGGGGGACCAGCTTGTGAGTAAACGGCTGCTGACCTTCCACCAGCTGCTGGCCTGGAAGGGGCAGGTGGGGAGGAAGGGAGAGAACATCTGCCTGAATCTGCCCGGCCGAGGGCCTGCGGGGTTAGACCTGGGCGCCGAGAGAGGCTCAGGCCCAGTGCTGGGGGCTTGGGGCCTGGCGGCTTCATGTGGGTCCTGGCACTCCGAGTGAGAGGCAGTGGCCATGGTGGGGCTGTGGACTGAGTAGGGATCTGCCTTGTTACTGTGGCTTGGCTGTTGGTCCTCTGTGTGACTTCGGGCTAGTGCCTCCTCCGCTCTGGGCCTCAGTCTCCTATCTATGAATTAGCCACATTGACAATGTGGTCCTGTTGGCATGGCCCCTGGGTGACTGTGGTGCCCACCAGTGGACTGGCTGGGCAGAGCAGGGAGCTAGAGGGGCTGGCCATGACCCTGAGGCCCGGAGCTAGACCCTTGGGACTGCCAAGCACACCTTCTCCGCAGGCCACCGGCTGGAAGACAACCCTGGCATGCGGCGGCACCTGGTGAAGAAGCCATCCCGAACGCAGGGTGGGAGGGGCAGCCCCGGTGGCCTGGCCCCCATCCTGCGCAGGAAGAAGAAGAAGAAGAAGCTAGACCGGAGGCCTCATGAGGTACAGGACCCAGGCGTGGGCCATTAGCTTCCTCTTGCCTCTGCTCCCAGAGCCTCCCTTTCCCTTACTTCCCGCCGTGCCCTGGCACTGGGTCCCATCTGGTGGCCCCCAGGCCCTCATCCTTGGTGTCTACCCCAGGTGTTTGTGGAGCTGAACGAGCTGATGCTGGACCGCAGCCAGGAGCCCCACTGGCGGGAGACGGCGCGCTGGATCAAGTTTGAGGAGGACGTGGAGGAAGAGACAGAGCGCTGGGGGAAGCCCCACGTGGCCTCACTCTCCTTCCGCAGCCTCCTGGAGCTCAGGAGGACCATCGCCCATGGTAGGGCCCTGCAGGCCTGGCGCTGGGCTGCATGCCCTCTTCACAGACTGCAGAGCCTGTGCCAGGCTGCCCACCTCCCGGAGACTCCTCCCTGGAGTCCTGGGCCCAGGCACGATCTGGCGGCCACCCTGGGGATGTGGAGTCCAACTGCCTGCCCAGCTGTCAGCTGTGAGGGGTGGGGTGCTGCCCCTGGTACCTGGCACTGTACCTTGGCATAGTTGACTCCCCTCCCTGGGTGAAGAGGGGCCATGCCCTCATTCTGTGTTCCATTTTCACGACCATCTCTCTGGCTGGGCTATGGCCACATGGAGTACTCTGTCTGCCTGGGTGCAGGGGTGCTTGGCTCCCCCAGCGTGTTTGCCTGCCCTGGGGGAGCAAGGCTGCTGGGGCGAGTTTTCCCTATCTGATAGGACCGTGTCCCCTCCTCTGACTGTGCCCCCAGGTGCCACCCTCCTGGACCTGGAGCAGACCACTCTGCCAGGCATCGCGCATCTGGTGGTGGAGACCATGATTGTGTCTGACCAGATCCGGCCAGAGGACAGGGCCAGCGTCCTGCGCACCCTTCTACTAAAGCACAGGTGCGGGGGAAGGGGGTGCCCAGGAGGGGGCGTCCTGGTTCAGCTGTCTCTCCAGGAGCAGACTCTCCTATGGGGCTTCCAGCCTCTGCTTGAGCACCCAAGTGACGGGGAGCTGGTTCCTGATCCATCCTTGGACCGCACTACCCATTAGAAAGTTCTTCCTTACATTGAGGCAGAGGGATAGAGGCCCTGGCCCTCCATTTCTCACTTCCTCATCACCTCAATCGCCAAGTTCCTCTCCTCCTAATTACCTCCCCCTTTGCTCTTTCCCCAGCCACCCCAATGATGACAAGGACAGTGGCTTCTTTCCCCGAAACACATCCAGCTCCAGTGTGAACTCGGTCATGGGGAATCACCACCCCACCCCCAGTCATGGCCCTGATGGGGCAGTGCCCACCATGGCCGATGACCTGGGGGAGCCAGCCCCACTCTGGCCTCACGACCCTGATGCCAAGGAGGTCAGTCGCCTTTACTCTGCCCTGGGTTGGGGGACTGAAAGGGTTTCTATTTTCAAAAGAGGCCACTGAGTGGGTCAGGAAGGTGGGATGCCTGGCATCATGCTGGGCATGTGGGGGGATCTTTAGGGAGAATCCACGAGGGATCCCTACTCTGGAGAAACAGGAGGTTTAAATGGGATGATGTGGCAGACCCAGGGGAGCCATTTAAACAAGAGAAGGCTGAGGTGGTTGTGGGGGGCTTGGAGAAGGGGTCCAGATTCTGGGCTGGTCCCCTCCTGATGTGAGGCACATCACCCATAGTTCTTCCCCTGGCTGGGGTGGGAGGAAGCAGGGTGGGAGATCCAGGGGTTGGCGGGCAGAGTCCAGGGCTGGAGCAAGGGAAGGGAGGGCCTGCCACGGCCTCCGGTCTGGGTCCCAGCCCTATTCCAGTTCTGCGTCCTCAGAAGCCCCTCCATATGTCTGGGGGAGACAGTCACCGGGGGAAAAGCCTGAAGCTGCTGGAGAAGATCCCCGAAGATGCTGAGGCCACTGTGGTGCTTGTGGGTAAGGAGGGATGGGCACTGGGGGCAGCGGCAGGGGCAGGAGCGTGGGCTCTGTGCCGGTCTTGAGCTCTGTGCCTCTTCCATCCCCACCTGGCCCCACCTGCCCCTCCCAACTCATCCCCAGCCTTTTCTTCCCCAGTCCTCTGCCTGCGTCCCTTCCAGTTTTCGGCTACCTTGGATAACTGCTAGGCCATATAGCACCTTTGTGAGAATTAGAGAAAAGCACCCCTTAGTTTCCATCTGTTGATAAATTGTGGTAAATGTACAAACATATACATGAATAAGTCTCCTTTAGAATGGGGTTTCTCTCTTCAGTGCACACCTGCCCCATTGCACATGATGCTCCTGAGACACCCCCTCCGGGCTGCCTTGCCCGCGCCCCTGTGCCCAGCGCCCCGTGCCTTCTCTCCCCAGGCTGTGTGCCTTTCTTGGAGCAGCCAGCAGCAGCCTTTGTGCGGTTGAGTGAGGCGGTGCTCCTGGAGTCTGTGCTTGAGGTCCCCGTGCCGGTTCGCTTCCTTTTCGTGATGCTTGGGCCCCGCCACACCAGCACTGACTATCACGAGCTGGGGCGCTCCATCGCTACCCTCATGTCTGACAAGGTTGGTCCTCCAGCCCATGGGCTGGGCACTCCAGGCCTGTCCCCTGGGCCCTTCTTGTTCTGTCCCTCTCACTGCCCCCGGGTACCATGGGTGCAGGGGTGCTAGAGGCCCTCCTGGGTGGAGCAGCGCTTTGGAGGGTGGAGAGGCTGTTGGCCGAGGGGAGAAAGGGAGCCCTCTGAGCTGGGGCTGTGGGAGGGGAGGTGGGACAGGGAGAAGCAGCCCAGACCTCCAGGTTTTGGATGTGACATGGACTTGAAGGGGCTGGCTATGTTGGTCTTTGCTGTGGCTTCTCCTGGGCTTGGATAGGAGAGTAATGTTCAAAATACTTCCCAACCTGCAGGACGTGGGCCCTGTCCAGGCAGAATGGTCTTGGAGGCCTCTGCAGTGCCAGGTGTTACCCTTTAGTTGTTGGGTTGTGGGAAAGTCTGGAGGCTCCCAGGGGAATAGAGGGCCCTGGGAGGGGGCAGTGCTGAGGGCTGTGGCTTGCCAGCCAGCAGGGCCTGTGAGTCAGAATTTTGACAACTGGACTGGACCTGTGTATGTGGCGGAACGTCCTAACCCCTCTCCCCGAAGCCCGGTGCCAGGGCCCCCCGGTCAGCTCAGCCCCTGCTTTCTTGCCCCCAGCTATTTCACGAGGCTGCCTACCAGGCTGATGACCGGCAGGACCTCCTGAGCGCCATCAGCGAGTTCCTGGACGGCAGCATTGTGATCCCCCCGTCGGAGGTGGAGGGCCGCGACCTGCTGCGCTCCGTGGCGGCCTTCCAGCGGGAGCTGCTGAGGAAGCGGCGGGAGCGAGAGCAGAACAAAGTGGAGATGACCACCCGGGGAGGCTACGTGGCCCCTGGGAAAGGTCAGACCCTTTGGGACCCAGAGCCCCCCATGCTCCCCACACAGCTAAGTCCATGACCTCAGCTCCATCCTGACTCCCAGAATCCTGGATGCAGCTTCCAACCTCTGACCCAGGCCTCCTCCCATGGGCGAGGCCGGGAAGGATGGAGGGGGGTCTGTGCTCCAGCAGCCCCTTGTTCCCCAGGACTGTCGCTGGAATTGGGGAGCTCTGAGGTGACCCCTGAAGATGACCCCCTGCGGCGGACCGGCTCGGTGTTTGGGGGACTCGTCCGGGACGTGAAGCGCCGCTACCCGCACTACCCCAGTGACCTGCGGGACGCTCTGCACTACCAGTGTGTGGCCGCCGTGCTCTTCATCTACTTTGCTGCCCTCAGCCCTGCCATCACCTTCGGGGGGCTGCTAGGTGAGGCGGAGGGGTGGGGGCTCAGTGTCATCTCCAAGGTTTCGGGGACAGGGGGTCCCAGTGATCACTTTAGGGACTTATGGGTGAGAGGAGATAGTCGTCAGTGTGGCCATCCTGAGCTGCTGGGTCAGGGGATTCCAGAGTTCACTTTTGTGGGGGCTATAAAGATCATCTTGGGGAGCTGGTGGTGAAGGGGCAGGTATGGGGTTAATAAGGGGCCCTATGTACCATTCTGGGGGGCTGCTTTATTCTTGTTGGGTCCCCAGGTGAGGTTAAGCTAGATAAGGAGGAGGGGCCAGGGAGGAGCCAGGCAGGGCCATCCCACTGACCCTTGCGCTCCCCAGGGGAGAAGACCGAAGGGCTGATGGGAGTGTCTGAGCTGATCGTGTCCACAGCCGTGCTTGGAGTCCTCTTTTCTCTGCTGGGGGCCCAACCGCTGCTTGTGGTTGGCTTCTCAGGGCCACTGCTGGTCTTCGAAGAAGCCTTCTTCAAGGTGACAGCCCTCCCTGCTGCTCCCCAGGGATCACCTGCTCCTCCCCTGGCCCCTCAGCCCAGGTGACAGGTCCCTGCTGGGTCCCCCTTCCTCCCCTTTGGAGTTACCCCCCGCCCACCCCACTCCCTACCTCATGGGGCCCTGATGTTCAGGGCATACTGCTGTGGATAACCACTCCTCCCTCCTGCCCACCAGTTCTGCCAGTCCCATGACCTGGAGTACCTCACCGGCCGGGTGTGGGTTGGCCTCTGGCTGGTGGTCTTTGTTCTTGCTCTGGTGGCCGCTGAGGGCAGCTTCCTGGTCCGCTACATCTCGCCTTTCACCCAGGAGATCTTCGCTTTCCTCATTTCTTTCATTTTCATCTATGAGACCTTCTACAAGCTCTACAAGGTAGAGGTCCAGAGAGGGGTTGGGGGCAGGGCAGGTGTAGATGGGGGTGGGCAGCATCCTGGCAAGAGGAGCATGGGAGGCGGTGGCAGAGGGCTCAAAGAGGGGGGCTCTGTTGTGTGTGGGTGTGGGGGGTCGGGGACACCCTGGGGTAGGTCTGAGCTGAAGGGGAAGGAATCAGACCCATAGGGTATTGGTCAGAACGCCAGGGTTCACCTGCACAGGTGTGTGAAGTGGTCACTAACGCTAAGGGCTGGGTGTCCTTGGGTCACCTTTGCAAAGTACGTGTGTGTGTCTGATGTAGCTGGATGTTGTGTGTTACTGTTGCCTGGTCAGGTACGTGAGGGAACAGCCTTCTCCCTTGCAGCTGAAGAAATCAGGGTCACCTGCCTAGGTGAGCACTAGGGCAGCCTTATAACCCATATAGGTGTTCACGGAGCACCCACTGCTGCCATTCTACCCCCCTGAGGGGGCACTGGAGCCTAGGCTGGACCTGAATGGGAGTGCTCTGCCCCCCACTGAGGGGCCACCAGGCCCGAGGAACCAGCCTAACACGGCCCTGCTGTCCCTCATCCTCATGCTTGGGACCTTCCTCATCGCCTTCTTCCTGCGCAAGTTCAGGAACAGCCGCTTCCTGGGGGGCAAGGTACATGGCCTCCAGAGTGGGGCCCGTGGAGCCCCTGGGGGACTCTCAGTTCCTGCTGTCACTGCCAGGCCCCATTCCAGAGCAGGGCTGCCCCCTTCTCCTGGTCAGCCCCTGGATCTAAGCCAAGTCTATGTGGCCCCAGCCCATCAGAGCCTCAGAGAAGTCTACTCAGAAGCGGAATGCCCACCTGGCTGGCTGGCACTCATGGGGTTTAAAGGGACAGGTTGGGGAACTTCCTGAACCAGCTCAGACCCAAGAGAGGTCAGGGGTAATAAGCCCTTGTGAGTCTCCAGCCCTCACCTCCACCTCTGCTCCCTTCTCCTAAGGCTCGCCGCATCATCGGGGATTTCGGCATCCCCATCTCCATTCTGGTGATGGTCCTGGTGGATTACTCCATTACAGACACCTACACACAGGTGAGTGAGCCCGACCTCTCTGGCAGCTGGTTCTCACCCCTGGCCTGAGCGGCAGTTAGATTAGGGCTGGAACCCAACTTTCCTGGTGGAATGGCAGGGACCTGCTGGGGTCACACTAGATGGATGAGCTGGCGGTTCAGAAACAGCCAGGTGGTCCCATTGAGGAGGCCATCCAGCGGTCTAAGGCTGTGTGTGACCCGTAGGCAAGACCTGGAGGAGCAGGTATGGGGCTGGGGCAGAATGACAGGTGGCCCCCAGCAGGTTTCCTGGCAGCTCTGGGGATCTAGGAGAAGGTATGTCATGTCTCTGCCCTATAACGGACCCTTGTAGAGACAGCAACTTTGGAGGATGCAAAACTAATTTCCTTCAGACCCGTTCACACCCCAATTCCCTGGAGCCCTGGTACTGGGGACACACGGCTTTGCGGGAGCAGCTGCTGCATGGGTTCCTAGCATGGGGAGGCAGTGTCCCTGAACCCTGTCTTCCTTCTGGCCTCGCAGAAGCTGACAGTGCCCACGGGGCTCTCGGTGACCTCCCCCCATAAGCGCACGTGGTTCATCCCGCCTCTGGGCAGTGCCCGTCCTTTCCCGCCTTGGATGATGGTGGCAGCCGCTGTCCCCGCCCTGCTGGTCCTCATCCTGATCTTCATGGAGACACAGATCACTGCGTGAGAGGGCGGGGGACCCTGGGCGGATGAGTGCGGATGGTGGGATTGGCAGCAAGGGGACAGTTTTTTGCCTATGGTGCTTGGCCGGGCCATCTGTCTGGTGCCACCGGCATTTGCAGGGTGGCACTTGACAGTTCTCAGAACGCTCTGGCAGTATGTTCTCTCACCCAGTGATGCTCACATGATCTCATTTTGGTTAAGTCACAATAACGTGGTGAGATCTGGCATCTGGCTTTTATGGTATTTTAAACATCCACAGTGTAAGGAATTTGGCTCAGATTTGCTTAAATGTGAGAACTTTAATTTGGGAACTTGAAAGAGGAAGCTGGCAGATCCTGGGAGAGCTCTTCTGCTCCCCCGACTACCCTGCCCCGCTGTGCGTGCCTGGCCCGGCTGCTGGCCCACTCAGTCCCACTTCGTTCTCTGTAGGCTCATTGTCAGCCAGAAGGCACGGAGGCTGCTCAAAGGCTCCGGCTTCCACCTGGACCTGCTTCTGATCGGCTCCCTGGGGGGACTCTGTGGGCTGTTTGGGTTGCCCTGGCTCACGGCTGCCACCGTCCGCTCAGTCACACATGTTAATGCACTGACTGTCATGCGCACCGCCATTGCGCCTGGAGACAAGCCCCAGATCCAGGAGGTGCGGGAGCAGCGGGTCACTGGCGTGCTCATCTCCAGCCTTGTGGGTGAGAGCGCCCACCTTGCAAGGCCTGGCCCCGCTCCCCAGACTTGCCTTCTTGGACCCCAAGGCCTTAAATCAGCTCTCTCCTCCAGGCTTGGGCCAGGTCCCTTCTGACTCCAAATGTGTCCTGTCTAGTCCTTGCCCTGCCTGCCAGCCCTGCTTCCTGACCCCCATGAGCCCTTTTTCCTCATGCCCTTGCTTGGTTCTCTTTCCTGCTCCATCTTCTCTTGTTCGTGGTGATGAGGTCCAGCCGGTCAGTTAGATGGTCCGTGCCCCCGCCCCACCAGGTCCTTCTGTCCTCACAGCGCTGTCTGAGGGGTCAGGTAGGTCTGTGTCTCTTCCTCCAGGCCTGTCCATCGTCATGGGGGCTGTGCTGCGCCAGATCCCATTGGCTGTGCTCTTTGGGATTTTCCTGTACATGGGAGTCACATCACTGTCTGGCATCCAGCTGTCCCAGCGTCTGTTGCTCATCTTCATGCCAGCAAAACACCATCCCGAGCAGCCCTATGTGACCAAGGTACGGCCAGGAAGCATGGAGGTGGGGAGCTGGGTGATGGTGAGGGTGTCCAGGGGATCCCTGGGCTGGACATGGACAGGATAGGATGACTATGAAGATATATTGGGACCTGAGGAGCCAACTCCCCAGAGATGTGGGTGGGAGTGTGGTGAGACCTGACGCCTGTTCCCAGGTGAAGACGTGGCGGATGCACCTGTTCACCTGCATCCAGCTGGGCTGTATCGCACTGCTCTGGGTGGTCAAGTCCACGGCGGCCTCGCTCGCCTTTCCCTTCCTGCTGCTGCTCACGGTGCCTCTGAGGCGTTGCCTTCTGCCCCGGATATTCCAGGACAGAGAGCTGCAGGCGGTAAGGGACTGTGCTTGGGGCAGGGTCAGTGTGGATGGGGCCTGGGTTCCAATCTCGGCTGCACCGTCTGACAGCTGTGTGACTGACACAGGTAACCTAACCTGAACTCTTACTTTCATCTATAAAAGGGCTAATAGAAGATCCTACCTTATACGATTGCTGTGAGGCTTAAACACTAATCCAGGTGAAGTACTGAGTACGATGGTTTGGTGTGAAGTAAGCACAAGGCTGCTGCAGACAGCTGTGCAGGCTGTACATTGAACAGAAGCACATAGCTGAGGGGCTGGTGGGGGTGGGGCAGTGCTGAAATCCATCTGAGCCCTATTTTTGTCATCTAGAGGAAGGGGCATCTTTTTGCAAATCATCCACCCAAACATGGTCTACAGAGGTATACGGCAAGAGTTGGCTAGGAGTGGCCCCAAGAAAGTGCTTCACATATGGTAGCTGCTATCATTGGTATTGTTATTAGGAGCTGTCACAGAGGGGGTGGTGACCTGAAGGTTTTGGCCCATGGGAAGTGCTTCAATCTGGGGCCACAGTCCCTGCAAACTGTGAGGCTTGGAAAGATCTGGGAGCAGCGAGGGCTGCTGGCTGGGGAGGAGCTGGGGAACTGAGGGGCGCCACTTGGCTTCCTTGCCTCTTCTGACCTTCTGTTCCTTCTGCAGCTGGACTCGGAAGATGCTGAACCAAACTTCGACGAGGATGGCCAGGATGAGTACAACGAGCTGCATATGCCTGTGTGATCCTCCGACACGGTGACCCTGAGAGACCCCGACGTCTTAGTGACTGATACCTGGGCCCCTATCAGAGCCCAGCCCCAGGACGGGCGGGCTCCTTGTGACCCAAAGACATGCCTGGAACCGCTACTGATGCCGTGGCCAGAGGGGCCCTGACTGTGCCCGAGGCTCTGACCTTATCTCACCAGGCCCTTTCACAGACCGGCACAGGCTTTACCGGCACAGGCTTTGAGCTCATTATAACCACACCCCTTGTCTTGTGTCTGCTTCACTTTCTTGGTTCCATGTCTGGTTTCTCAGGTCATAGTTATCCATCTGGAATTGGAAGAATTGGGAGAATTCTATATTCAGGGTCATCAAAACCTGAGAAGAGGTTTGAGGCAAGGACAGAATTCTTGGGTGAAAAGGAGAGAATCAAGACCACAGAAGGTCAGAGCTGGGCTTTAGCATCACCCCCTTGAGGCCCCTCAAGTGTAGCCTAGGAGGAGCCGGGTGGCTCAAGGTCTGGCTCAAGGTCACATGCCTTAAATCCCGCCCCTGTTTGGGAGGGGTGGGTGGGGGAAGGGAGAAGGCGGTGGTTGCTTTGCTTTAGCCGCTAGGGAAATCGGAGCTTGTCCAAGGGCTGTGGAGCTACAGAAGGGAATGTATCTTCTTTTCTTGATTCCTGGCATTCATAGGAGCAGGGACAGTAGCCCAATCCCCCAGATGCCAGGGTGGTGCTGGATTTGGGGTCCCTGGATCATTTTAGATTCTCGGCTTAAAAGAGAGGCAGTTCTGGGATTCCTGAGGCCACTCCTTGTGCCACAGTCTGTTAAACCAGAAATAACCTGGGGGCCTTGAGGAGGGTTCGAACTGGGTGCCCTTTACGTCACAGTTGCTTGGCAACCGGCTGCCTGTCGGAGCTAGTTGTCTCTGTGTGGCCCTCTGGTGGCCGCTCTCTCACACTGCAGGCTCTGCCCCATCTGGTAGGAGATGCCCAGCCTTCTGGAGGACCCCCAGTGGTCCAAGAACCCATTCAAGCACATTCTCCTTCTGAGAGAGGGAAGGCAGAGAGGTTCCCTGGGGTCCCCCAGCCCTAGGAGGCTGTGAGCATCCAGAGCCAGGATCCCTTATCCCCATTAGCCGCTTCCGCTGGAGCCAGCGCTGTTTCTTCCTTATCCTTTTACCAGTTTCCTCTCAGGTATTCAGGCAAAAAGCTAGAGCTGGGTAGCTGGTCAGGAGGGAAGGGACAGACTACTGTGAGGCTGTTTGTTGTGTTCCTAAGGAAGACTGCCCCTTTCCAGCTGTCTGGGATTGTCACCCAGGTTTAAGCATTTCATCCAGTCCCTTTGGCACCGTTGGTCTCTGGCGCCACGATGCCTCCTAACAGCATCTGGCCTCTGATGAACTCTCCCTGCCTGAGGGCCTTTTCTCTGAGGTTGGCCAAGGCCAGGTGGAATTTCAGAGGAACTTTGAAATTCCACCAAAGGCAAACGCAAAAACCTCGAACATAGATGTGTACAGAGCAGATTCCAAACACAGATACCAAGGGCCAGGCAGAGGAGCATGGCTGAGAGGTTTGGCATGCAGGACTCCATTCCTTTCCCCAGCCCTACATCAAGTCGCCTGGCTCCGCTTGTAGGCCTCAGTGGGGGCGGGCTGACCTGTGGTGGCTCTCTGAGTGGGGTTCAGGCCAGTGGGGGCGGGCTGGCTGTAGGTGACGCCGAGACCCTCACAGGAAGGAACCACTTCTTCCCCAGCCTCTGAGAGAAAAAGGCAACCTGAACCAGGAAGGTTTGGCTCTTCATTGGACCCTGGTTGTGTCAGTCATCTCTGTTTGGCAAATAGCTGAGAACTGTGGATGTTCCTCAATTGGAAAATGAGAAATAAGGTGGAAGCGTTTGAAATAGAATGAACTCTGGTCCCAGGTGGTGTGTCAGGGTGGCCTCTAGTATAACTAGGCCCTGAGGCCTCAGAAAAAGAGATGAAAAATTTTTAGTGAAGGATAGAACCAGACATAACCTCTGGCCAGTGAACATGCCACCCAAATGAGAAGTACATGAATAAGGCCTAAGAGCCTGGATCCTTGAAGACCATGCAATTCCCACCTGCCCTTACCCCCCAGCCCCTGAGGGAAAGCAGCTGCAGTTTGGTTAAGTACCTGAGGCCAGAGTTGGCCCAAACACATGCTGAGCTGGGCCTGTTCAGGGGGGATGCTTCCGCACTCGCACTCGGGGTAGGGGCCTGTGGAGGCACTGAGAGGACTTAGGAAGCCGTAGCAACCCAGAAGCTTACTAGGGACAGGTACCTTGAGGGATGGGAGAGGAGAGTGTCAGTTGGGCATCAAAGAGAGGAGGACAAGAGATAATGGGACCATGGCAAACCCCTAGCTGGGCAACTGGGTGGGGGTAGGGAGGCTGGGCAATTAGAAATCTTTTCATTTGGGGACATTAAGGGTTTGTTCTAAAGCCATTGTAGCCCCTAACTTTCTCTTCACTTACCTTCCAACCTTATCCTCCTGAATAAGCTTGATGGAGGCCTACTTCTTCCAGGTGTAGAGGGGAATCAACAGAGAGAAGCCCCATCCGGTCCTGGTGGACTAGGGTGGGTTAGAGGCCATGGTATTTTTGAGTGACAGGTCCCACACCATCTCCTTTAGACTGGAAGCAACTTGACAAGTGGGCATGTGCAAGGTGGCCCAGCACCCTTCCAGCAAAGGAGGATGGCAGTCTCATTGCTATCTTACCCCTTGCGGCTCTCTGAGTGGGGATAAGGCCACATCTTGGACAGCTGCTGATAAAGTTTTTGTTATCCTTGCACAGGTTCAAGCCTACCTTAGGCCCAAAGAAGTGCTAACTCATTCTTCTACTTTGAGCAAAGAGGGCAGCTGGCATTTCCTCGTTCCACGCTGAGGAGTCAGCTCACTCGCGACGTCTGATGCCCTCATGAAAGCTCCTGGCTGTCAGAGCTCAAACGCCATCTGCCTGGATTGCCCTGGGCGCCTCCTTTAGGGCACAGAACCTGGCAATAATGTGTCCCCTTTGGCAGCCTATGTGACATCTCTTCTTGTATTGTATCAGGTGACTCCAATAATGATCATGCCTGTTGACACCTAGAGCTCTCAGAGAATTCTGAGCAGCATTAGAAGGGCAAAACAGAACTCAAGGGCACTTGCACACAACGCTGCCCATACAGCTGGTGCTTAAGCCATTCTGAAAACAACAATAAGACAAGTTCTGGGCAAGCACCGAACGGGATTGAATCCAATGTGGCAAGTAGGAAACCCGAAGTGAGGAGTTTGGTTTCCAGATAAATACATTATATAATTGAGAGGGAACCTGACTGCTCGCATGACTCACCACTGTACAAAGTGCAAACTCTAATATTTACAGGGTTTCTGTTCCAGAGGGAAGATTTAATATTTGAGATCTCTGCTGGGATTATTTTTACTTTAGTTGGAACTGTTTCTTTTTATTGAACAATTCTATATCAAATGCTGAGTAAACACACAGCTGTTGGGATGTTCTCTGGGTGGTGGGTGAGTCCTACTTGGATCTGGGTGCCTGAAGGAGGAACAGGGAGCTCCTGGGACAGGGCTTCCAGGACCTTGGGAGGTGAAGGGCAGAGAGGAGGTGGGGTAGGGACTGGGAGCAGCTGGGATGATGGGGGTGGGGGGGAGGGAGCACTGAGGAGACACAAGACAAAACTTTGATTGGAGGATCCCTCAGTATGCTTGCCACCGCACCTCTCTCACCACACTTCTGTGACTTGTATTTGTCTGTCTTCCTTGTAGGCCATAAGATGGGCAGAGACCTGGCCTGAGCTTTTTTTGTATCCCTAACAAAAAGCACTAGTGCCTGGTCATAGGGGTGTGTGGAGGGCATAGGGGTGAGCAGGTGGCAGAGAAGAAAGGGCCAGTAGGTCAAGGACGCTGCCCCATTTAGGATCTAGTGAAAGCCAAGGGTGACACCAGTAGAACTTATAAAGAATTCTGGAAATGTTTTGGTTAGCATGTTTGGTAGTTTCAATTACAGCTGTCACTTCTCTGTGTCTGTTAGTAGTGATACCCTCAAAACCCAAAGAGGCATTGTGGGTTTCTTTCTGAGCCAGCTGGAGGGAGAGGTGTTGGCGACCCTGCATACGAGGCTGATGAGTAGACAGTGGCAGGTGGGAAAGACAAAGTGCACCAGAGGCCGCAGGAGCCCAGGAGATAAGGTGGGGAGCCTGAGAGGTGGCGCTGGGACTGACGCCAGCAGGAAGCCTTGTGTTCCATCTTAGCTGTTCATTCCTAGTCCATCAGGGGTTCTTCACAATGCTAATGATGGCCCTAGCCCGTTTACTCAGTTATTAGATCCCCGGCCCCAGGTCAGGGCTCCTGTGGAAGACAACCAATTGATATGTCTCTCTCACATCAATGTTTCTCTCCCCTCCTCCCTTCCTTCCACCCTCTCTAAAAATCAATGAAAAAATATCCTCAGGTGAGGATTTTTAAAAAAAATACTAATGATGGGGACCAGAGCATCTTTATTCTGGCTTTTGGAGGGCCTGTTGTGTACAGGGCTTTTTTGGGTAAGAACTTTCCCCAAGGACAGGGCTCCTGAGGCCTCCCTTCCCTATTTTCTCTCCTCCAGCTTTGCTTTCTGGGGTCCACATTCCCACGATAGCTGAAAGCTATTTTTTTTTCTTTTTAAATAAATCTTTATTCAGATTATTACAATTATTTCTCCTTTTTCCCCCCATAGCTCCCCTCCACCCAGTTCCCACCCCACCTTCTGCCCTTACCTCCCCCGCACTGTCCTCATCCATAGGTGTATGATTTTTGTCCAGTCTCTTCATGAACCCCCCATACCCCTTTCCCCCTGAGAATTATCAGTCCACTCCCTTTCTATGCCCCTGATTCTATTATATTCACCAGATTATTCTGTTCCTCAGGTTTTTAATTCACTTGATTTTTAGGTTCACTTGTTGATAGATATGTATTTGTTGTTCATAATTTTTCTCTTTACTTTTTTCTTCTTCCTCTTCTTTAAGAGTACCTTTCAGCATTTCATATAATACTGGTTTGGTGGTGATGAACTCCTTCAGCTTTTTCTTATCTGTGAAGCTCTTTATCTGCCCTTCAATTCTGAATGCTAGCTTTGCTGGGTAGAGTAATCTTGGTTGTAGGTTCTTGCTATTCATCACATTGAAAATTTCTTGCCACTCCCATCTGGCCTGCATAGTTTCTGTTGAGAAGTCAGCTGACAGTCGTATGGGTGCTCCCTTGTAGGTAACTAACTGTTTTTCTCTTGCTGCTTTTAATATTCTCTCTTTGTCTTTTGCTCTTGGCATTTTAATTATGATGTGTCTTGGTGTGGTCCTCTTTGGATTCCTTTTGTTTGGGGTTCTGTGCGCTTCCTGGACTTGTAAGTCTATTTCTTTCACCAGGTGGGGGAAGTTTTCTGTCATTATTTCTTCAAATAGGTTTTCAGTATCTTGCTCTCTCTCTTCTTCTGGCACCCCCATAATTCTGATGTTGGTACGCTTGAAGTTGTCCCAGAGACTTCTTACATTATCTTCAACTTTTTGGATTTTTTTTTTTTTTGCTTTTTGCTTTTTCGGTTGAGTGTTTTTTGCTTCTTTGTATTTCAATTCTTTGACTTGATTTTTGTGTTCCTCTTGTCTGTTTTTGGGTCTCTGTTTAATATTTTTTATTTCAGTCAGTGTATGTTTAATTTCTAGTTGGTCCTTTTTCATATCTTCGAGGGTCTCGTTATATTTATTGGCCTTTTCTAGGATATTCTTAAAAAGCCTTATAACCGTAGTTTTGAATTCTATATCCAGTCGTTTGTTTTCCTCCATTTCTTTCGTTTGTGATCTGATTCTTTGATGCCGCATTTTCACTGCTTCCCTGAGTTGGTAAGGTAGAATTGTGTGCTAGGTTTCCAATACGGCCCAGTGGGTCTGCCTCCCCAGTTAACCTGAGGTGGACACTCTTGGTGCACCCCTTTGTGGACTGTGTGTACAGCCTTGTTGTAATTAAGTCTTTATTGTTGTTGGTATCACTGGGAAGAATTGACCTCCAGGACAGTTGGCTGTAAGGATCAGCTGTGTCTATGCTGGGAGAAGTTCGGTGCTGGAGACAGCCTTATAGGATTAGACTTGCCAAATTGCAATAGCCTCTGTGCTCAGCTTGGATGGGGTGGAGTCTCAGTCTTGGCTTCCCGTCAGCCTTGCCCTTGCGCGCACATGCACGCCTTCAGACTTCTGCCTTCCCGGCTCCCGAGTCTCCGCCCGAGAGTCCAGACTTTCCCCACAAGAGCGTGGGTCCCCAGGGGCTCGCCTGGAACTGGGGTTCACTGCAGTCAGAACTGGGGCTCAGTGTAGTCAGGAGCCTCTGACTCCCATCCACTAGGGAAAGCCTGTGGCAACCTCCGCAGCCTTTGTGCGCACTGGCACGCGCGCGCTTTCAGTCCTCCGCCTTCCCCGGCTCCCGAGTCTCCGCCCGAGAGTCCAGACTCCCCCCACAAGAGCGTGGGTCCCCAGGGGCTCGCCTGGAACTGGGGTCCAGTGCAGTCAGAACTGGGGCTCAGTGCAGTCAGGAGCCTCTGACTCCCATCCACTAGGGAAAGCCTGTGGCAACCTCCGCAGCCTTTGTGCGCACTGGCACGCGCGCGCTTTCAGTCCTCCGCCTTCCCCGGCTCCCGAGTCTCCGCCCGAGAGTCCAGACTCCCCCCACAAGAGCATGGGTCCCCAGGGGCTCGCCTGGAACTGGGGTCCAGTGCAGTCAGAACTGGGGCTCAGTGCAGTCAGGAGCCTCTGACTCCCATCCACTAGGGAAAGCCTGTGGCAACCTCCGCAGCCTTTGTGCGCACTGGCACGCGCGCGCTTTCAGTCCTCCGCCTTCCCCGGCTCCCGAGTCTCCGCCCGAGAGTCCAGACTCCCCCCACAAGAGCGTGGGTCCCCAGGGGCTCGCCCGGAACTGGGGTTCAGTGCAGTCAGAACTGGGGTTCAGTGCGGTCGGGGGCTTCCTTCCCCCTTCCGCCAGAGAAAGTCAGCCGGGCTCTCAGCCGCCCTTCCTCTCTGCGCGCACAAAGACCCTTTGCTGTACCTCCAATTCTCTGTGAGCTTTTCTCTTTCCTTCTAGTTGTAGAATTTTCACTCAGCCAGCTTTCCTGTGGTTCTGGATGGTGTCCGTTCTGTCTTTTAGTTGTAGTTTTGAAATTGTTGCGCGAGGCAGCAGTTTAGGTGTTTACCTATGCTGCCATCTTGGTTTCTCAGTCCTGAAAGCTATTTTTTTAAATTATTTTTAAAATCTTTTTTGTTGAGATCATTACAGATGTCCCTCTTTTTTTCCCCATAGCCCCCCTCCACCCAGTTCCCGCCCCACCCCAGGTCTTCCTCATCCTATTGTCTGTGTCCATGGGTAATGCATAGCCTATCTAATAAAAGAGTAATATGCAAATTGACCATCACTCCAAGACACAAGATGGCCACCCCCATGTGGTCAAAGATGGCTGCCCCCATGTGGACACAAGATAGCCGCCACAAGATGGCTGGCAGGGGAGGGCAGTTGTGGGCAGTTGTGGGTGACCAGGCTGGCAGGGGAGGGCAGTTGGGTGGGACCCAGGCCTGCAGGGGAGAGCAGTTGGGGGAGACAGGCCTGCAGGGGAGGGCAGTTGGGGGGGACCCAGGACTGCAGGGGAGGACATTTGGGGGGGCAGGCCTGCAGGGGAGGACAGTTGGGGGAAACCCAGGACTGCAGGGGAGGACAGTTGGGGGGTCAGGCCTGCAGGGGAGGATAGTTGGGGGGGGGCAGGCCTGCAGGGGAGGATAGTTGGGGGGGACCCAGGCCTGCAGGGGAGGGCAGTGGGGGGACCAGGCCAGCAGGGGAGGGCAGTGGGGGTGGGGAACTAGGCCTGCTGGGGAGGGCAGTTGAGGGGGACCAGGCCTGCAGGGGAGGGCAGTTGTGGGCAATCAGGCCAGCAGGGTGGGCAGTTAGGGGTGACCAGGCCAGCAGGGGAGGGCAGTTGGGGGCGACCAGGCCTGCAGAGAGGACAGTTAGGGGCAACCAGACTGGCAGGGGAGGGCAATTAGGGGTGACCAGGCCAGCAGGGGAGGGCAGTTAGGGGCAATTGGGCCGGCCGGGGAGCAGTTAGGTGTCGATCAGGCTGGCAGTGGAGTAGTGAGGGGCAATCAGGCAGAGGCAGGGAGCGATTGGGAGCCAGCAGTCTTGGATTGTGAGAGGGATGTTCAACTGCCCGTTCAGGCCCCACTGGGATTGGGCCTAAATGGGCGGTAGGACATCCCTCAAGGGGTCCCAGATTGGAGAGGGTGCATGCTGGGCTGAGGGACACTCCCTCCCCCCCCATGCATGAATTTTGTGCACTGGGCCTCTAGTATACATAAAAGATCTTTGTTTAATCTCTTACCACCTCCACCCCCCTTCCCTCTGAGAATTGTCAGTCTGTTCCATTTCCATGTCTCTGGTTCTATTTTATTCACCAGTTTATTCTGTTCACTAGATTTCTTATTCATTTATTTTGATTTTTAGATTCAATTGTTGATAGGTATATATTTGTTGCCATTTTGTTGTTCATATTTTTGAACTCTTTCTTTTTCTTCTTCCTCTTCTTAAAGAATACCCTTCAACATTTCATATAATACTGGTTTGGTGGTGATAAACTCCTTTAGCTTTTTCTTGTCTGTGAAGCTCCTTATCTGACCTTCAATTCTAAATGATAGCTTTGCTGGGTAGAGTAATCTTGGTTGTAGGTCCTTGCTATTCAACACTTTGAATATTTCTTGCCATCCCTTCTGGCCTGTGTAGTTTTTGTTGAGATATCAGCTGGTAGTCATGTGGGCATTCTCCTGAAGGTAACAAACTGCTTTTTTCTTGCTGCTGTTAAGATTCTCTCTTTGTCTTTATCCCTTGGCATGTTAGATGATGTATCTTGGTGTGGTCCTCTTTGGGTTCCTCTTGTTTGGGACTCTCTATGCTTCCTGGACTTGTAAGTCTATTTCTTTCACCAGGTAGGGGAAGTTTTCTGTCATTTCTTCAAATAGGTTTTCAATACCTTGCTCTCCCTCTTTTTCTGGCACCCCCATAATGTGAATGTTGGTACACTTGAAGTTGTCCCAGAGACTCCTTACACTATCTTCATATTTTTTTATTCTTTTTTCTTTTTGCTCTTCTGATTGAGTGTGTTTTGCTTCCTCATATTTCAAATTGTTGATTTGATTCTCAGAATCCTCTACTCTACTGTTGAATCCCTGTATATTATTCTTTATTTCAATCAGTGTATGCTTAATTTTTGACTGGTCCTTTTCCATTTTTTTGGAGGTTTCTAGAAGATTCTTGAGTAAACTTAAAACTGTGGTTTTGAACCCTATCCAGTAGTTTGCTTTCTTTCATTTCTTTTATTTGTGACACATTTCTTTGTCTCTGTATTTTGTCTGCTTCCCTTTGTTTGTTTCTATGTATTGGGTAGAGCTGCTATGCCTCCTTGAATTGGTAGAGTGGCTTTGTGTAGTAGGTGTCCTATAGGGCCCAGTGGCTTAGCTTCCCCAGCCACCTGAGCTGGGAGCTCTAGGTGCACCCCTTTGTGGGCTGTGATCACAGTCTTGTTGTAGTTGAGACTTAATTGCTGTTGGTGTCACTGGGAGGAATTGACCCCCAGGCCAATTGGCTGTGAGGACCAGCTGTGACTACAATGGGAGAGCTGCTGTGCAGGAGACACCCCTATGGAGCAGGACTTGCTTCAGTGGGGCTTTGGTGCTCACTGAGTCTGCCCCTGGAGTGTGTCACTTATGGATGTATAGAGTTATAATCTGGTATGGTCTGACAGTGACCACTGGGTATACTGGCTCTTGGGTCTCCAGGGAGGTGCAAAGTTAGCCACTGCCTGGGGCCACCCAGAAGATTCCTCCTCTTTGTATCAGGTTTGGAAATGCCCAGATGAGGCCCAGCTATGAAGCAAGGCAGGCTGGTACTGGTGCCCGGTCTTGGGCCTTTTATTGATAGGTTTGGGGCTCCCTGACCCATATGCAGCTTGTTTGAGAGGTTTTATCCTGAGCAAGGACAGGCCATTCATAAGCAAAAGCAGCTGCATGCAGCTTGGGTGGGGGTGGGGGTGGGGGTGGGGGGGTGGAGCAAACAGAAATGGCTGCCAGTCAGCCCTGTGACCCAGGGAAGTCCCAGCATAGGAACAATGATCCCTGCAAGCACCCACTTCTCAGAGAAAGCCACTCCTAAGTTCCTGCCCTGATGCCAGACAATCCAGTTCCTCCACGTATGTGTCTGTTTCCCCAAAGCCTCACCCTGGTGCTAGAGCTCAGAGAAAGCAGGATCTTGTAATTTCAGTTTGTGACGGCCTTTTAAGAGGAACAGCTGGGTCTCCAGCAGCATCTGTGTCACTGAGCCCCAATCTGCACTGGTTTTTACAGCCCGTAGTTCTTACTGCCCATAGGGACTTATTTTCTCAGCTCTGAGAGCCTGGGCTTGGGGTCTGGTGTGGGGCTGGGACCCCTTGCTCCTCCAGGTGGCCTCTGCAGAGACAATCTCCCTCCTGATTAAAAAAGCGGTCCACGTGGGTGCTGGACTAGCTCGTTCCGTGCCTCTGCACCTCCTACCAGTCTCAGTGTGCTTTCTTCTTTACTTCTCTAGTTGTAGGACTTCCATTCAGTCAGCTTTCCAGTGGTTCTGGATGATGGTTGTTCTGTATTTTAGTTGTAATTTTAATGTGGCTGTGGGAGGTGGCAAGTATAGGCATTTACCTATGGCGCTATCTTCAAATAGTCAGAAAGCTATTTCTTAAAAAAAAATTTTTTTTATTGATTTTGGAGAGGAAGGGAGAGCTATAGAAACATCAATGATGAGAGAGAATCATGTATTGGCTGCCTTCCGCACACCACATTGGGCATCGAGCCTGCAACCCAGGCTTGCACCCTGACCGGGAAGCGAATCGTGACCTCCTGGTTCATAGGTTGACATTCAACCACTGAGTCATGCCAGCCAGGCTGAAAGTTATTTCTTATATTCACTTCTCCTCAGTATGGAAATACAAATACATGGTATGCATATTTATTATAGAAAGGTTAGGAACTGTGCCTATTTCTATTCTGTTTACCAAGCAACCTAAGGGATGTACATAACATACTCTAACGTTTGGGCTGGTTGATTGGAGCTGTGATCTGTGAGCTCCTTTCTGGCTCTGCTTCTTGATCCTCATTGAGGGTCTTGTGGTTGAGTGGCCAGAGCACAGGCTTAGAGTTGGGAGTCCTGGGTTTTACCACAGCTGGTGACCTTTGCTAAGGCCCCTCATCCTTCTGGGAGATTGGGGGTTTAGCTCTAGTGCCTCCTATGTGGACCCTGTTCATCCAACAGACCTTGACCACTGCAGTGTCTGCTCCTGGAAGGGTGGAAAGCAGGAGGCTGTAGTGTCAATTCCTGGGTGAAGATATTAGGTTTTAGAACTTTTTCCTTAGCCTTCTAGCTGGAAGGGCACATAGATCTTGGGGGAGCCCACTTTTCCTTTCCCAGGGGAATTAGGAACTCAAGTACCACAGGGGGTCAAGTACGGTGAGGGGTGGAGCTGAGCAATGACCTTGGAGAATGATTTTGGGAGCCATGACTGAATACTCAGCCAAATCTCTAAGAGAGAACCAGAATTCAATTAGATAAAAGTTAATATCCATAAAGACTGAGCAGTCCCAAGAAATAAGAAGCATATGAAAAGAATGCAGGATTCTTTAGAGTTAGAAAAATATTTAGTTATATACCTTAAGGATCAAATAAATGCAAAATCAGGGGAGGGCTGTGAATGGGGGTTATGGACTGGACTCTGGTTTGAGAAGTAGTAATTAATATTAATCAGTCTCCTTGGCCACCTCCGCCTTTAAATTAGGATGTTGGAGACAGGAGATAGGCCCTGACGGTCCAGAGAATCACCAATGAGGATCCAGTCAACCCCACACAAAATCTCTCATTGATTAGCAGCCTCAGTCAGAGAAAAGGAAATTAACTCCCTAATGGGCAGACATTTTAGTAACCCAGGGAAAATTTAAACTTGAGCATACAAACGTTTAAGGGAATCATAACTGTAGTTTTTTTTTCCAATTAAAATATTTTATTATGAACAGACTAGTGGCCTGGTGCACAAATATGTTCACATTGAAAGGAAATTAATTAGAAGAAATACTTTAATATCACTATTCGTTCTTTCTCTATAATAGAAGTGTTAACCAAATTCACGATTGATAATGACAGATCGAAACACACACTTGCAATTGGCGCCAGTGAGAGCTTTATATGTATCATGCATGCGCAAGTCAACTTAGCCTTTTATATATATAGAATAAACTTGCTTAATTAGACATGCTTTCTGATTTAGCTAAACTTTTTCCAGCCCAGTGAAGCACCCCAACTTCTCTTTCAGGTAATTGTCAGCAACACAGCAGTAAATATCAACATGAAGTAGATTATTATTATAGATCATGCAGGGAAAACAAAGGGTAAAATATTTACCTGCAGCTGTGTTTGACTATATTCTGCACAGTGAGAAAACCTGAAGTCATTTTCAAGGTCCACCATTTCTTACTTCTTTTCAGTCAGGTCAAGTTTCTAAGCTTTCTAGATCTCAATTTTCCAGTTAATGAAAAGAAAATAGCATTCCACTGAGTCTCCTATCTACCTACTCCAGGACTTCTGTGAGGATCAAATGAGCTGAGGCACAGGAAAACGCTTCACAGACATTTGGTTAAAGTGTAAAATGTTCCCACTTTGCTATAAAGCAAGTCATGTTCCTGGGCTGAAGAAACTGCAAGGAGGCTAGTTGCTAGGGAGAGGAAGCCAGCCGTTGCTACATGATGTCATTACCCAGTGTCCACAGCCATTGTTTCCAGGCTGGGCTGGGCTGTGGGCCACATTTTGTGCCATGGGGTCTTGGCAGTGTTGGCTGCATTTTGGTGGGCTTTCACTCTGGGGTGGTGGTGGGGCCTGTGTCCCACTTGGGGGAAGCTAAGTGTTGTTTTGTGGGCGTTAGGTCCGTGGTGCCGTTTCTCTGTAAATGGCCAGTGTGTGTCACAGTAGCTCCTGCGTTGAGCGTCTGCCCCCTGGTGGTCAGTGTGCATCATAGCAACCAGTCGGATGGTCAGACACTTAGCATATTAGCCTTTTATATATATAGACTAGAGGTCCGGTGCACAAAATTTGTGCATGGGGGGGGGATCCCCTCAGCCCAGCCTGCACCCTCTTCAATCCAGGACCCCTTGGGGGTTGCCCCATGCAGCCTGCTGCTTGGTTGTTTGGTCATCCCTCACTAACCCCCCTGCCAGCCTGGTCGCCCCACGTAGCCTGTTCAGTCGTCTGTTCGGTTGTTTCGGTTGAGACGGTCACTTAGGCTTTTATATATATAGACTAGTGACCCAGTGCATGAAATATATGCACATTAAAAGGGAATTAATTAGAGGAAATATTGCATATTAGCCTTTTATATATATAGATGGCCCTCAGCTTATGATAGTTCAACTTACAATTTATTGACTTTATGATGGTGCAAAAGTGATATGCATTCAGTAAAAACCATTCTTTGAATTTTAATCTTTTCCTGGGCTAGTGATACTCTTGTGATGCTGGGCAGTAGCAGAGAGCCACAGCTCCCCACCAGGCATGCAATTACAAGGGTAAACAACTGATACTCTATAAAGTAGTATAAAATGCATTTTGACTTAATGATTTTCAACTTACAATGGGTTTATAGGGAATTAACCCCACTGTAAGTCAAGGAGCATCTATATTTTCAAATTAAAAGAATTTGTGCATATATTATTGTCTTAGCCTGTTCAGGCTGCTGTGACAATATATCATAGACTAGGTGGCTTATAAACAACAGGATTTGTTTCTCATAGTTCTTGAAGCTTGGACGTTCAAGATCAAAGTGCTGCAGATTTGGTGTCTAGTGAAGACCTGCTTCCTAGTTCAAAGACTACTGTCTGTCTTCTCACTATGTCCTCATGGTGGGAGGGACTTGGGAGCTCTCTGGTGTCTCTTTCATAAGGGCATTGATTCCCATTTATGAGGGCTCCACCCTCATGACCCATCTCCTAAACACCATCACATTAGGGATTAGGATTTCAATATATAACTTTTTTTTTTTGGGGGGGGGGAAGACAAATATTCAGTACATGCCAATGATACATTATAAACATACAATTTTAAAGAGAATTTGGCTATTAGAATAATAGACCACTCCTAACATTCTACTTTTGTTTGTACTTGAATAATTAAGATTTGTGATTTTCAAATTGAAATATTTCTAAGTTTGCATGTAGATTTGAAATTTAAGAGAATTTAAGCTTTACTCTGTGTGTGTGTGTGTGTGTGTGTGTGTGTGTGTGTGCGTGCGCATGCTTAATTTTTTAAATCTATAAGAGTCACTTTAGTACTTGGGAAGGTTTCTCAGTCAGATGACGTACTTCCAAAGGAATTGAATATATTAAATTTACAAACGCTGCTTAAAATGTTAAGGAGGTTTAATTAACTAAGTGTTTAAATGGGACTGAACATTAATCAAAAGCCCTCTCAAAGTGATTGTTAATATTTGCTAGACTTATAAATAGGATAATAAGATTCCTAAGCTGATTTTAAAAGCTTTAGGAAGAGCCATAAATTTCTGATACTATACATTTAATAAATCAAATACTAATTTTCAAGACCCAAATAAAGCTATGAGTAAGTAGTCTTTTCTGCACATAAAAGCCACCCTGAGGACATAAAAACCTTTTCTCTAAGCCAGTGGTCGGCAAACTGCGGCTCGCAAGCCACAGTTTGCTGCTCTGTTGACTAATGAGTTTGCTGACCACTGCTCTAACCAGGGAGTGGGTCTTCAGTGGTGCAGGAGGGTGAGTGGGAGTGGAGAAGGGAAAATAAGAGTGTAGTGTCATTGGGATTGTCTGATCCCCAAGGTCAGGCCAGTTAGTGTATTTTGCCCAATGCCAAATTGCTTATCTCATGGGGAAAAACTATAATTAAGTCTATGCTCCCACGTGGGGGATCAGAATAGCGGATGAAGGTGTTTGGCAACTAAGCAGGTTGAATCGTGATGGCTTTGGTGTCCTGGCAGCCCCTCTCAACAAGCCCTTCTAGGTGGAATTCCATGGTTCTGTTTGCTGTAAGTTATTGCTTATCACTTCCCCTGAGCAAAAATAAGGTCGTTCTGTGTTAGAGCCTGAGGTTTTTCTCCCAGAGGGGTTTGAGTCAGACTTCTTATTTGCATCCAACAGAAGCCAGCTGTAGCCAATTTAAGCAGAAATAGCACTATTGAAGGGCTTCTCCCAGAACCAACAGGAAAATCCAGCTCAGAGGCAGTATTGGCCAGAGAACCACAGTTCAAGGCATGGCGTAGAAAAAATTTGGAGACCACGCTGCTCTCACCATTGAGCATGAGATGGCACAGTTCGAGCCCCTGGTGGTGGGTGCCAACATGAGTATTGCTGCCATGCTGCCCTGAAATGGCCACCAGAATGATTCTCCGCAATCCTGCTTCTCTGCATTGCTAGCTTGTTCAAATCTCAGGTGCGTGTGTCTGACTGGGTAACTAATGCACCTCTGCCCAAGGTGCAGGGACGGCTGGGAAAGAGTATGTGACATTTAAGCTTCTGTGGCAGGAGCTGGGCTTGGACTATCAGAGATTCCTAGCAGTGGGCTATTGGAGCCAGCTTATAGGAGCCCATTGTTAAAATTTCAGGGACTTGAGCCAATTATTAAACACAACCATTATTGAAATGTAAGTTATAGTATGTATACTTTCCCTTATTCCTCCTGCAAAGTACAACTAAAACCCCTGGACATTGTATATAAGAGAAACACAAGAGGACTCCAAAGGCACAGGAGAAGAACAATACATCGGTGAGTTCCCCGAGACTCATTATTCATTCAGTCTCTCTCTCTCTCTCCCTCTCTCTCTCTCTTAAAAATAATGTTTTATTTTTCAATTGCAGTTGACATACAATATTATATTCATTTCAGGCATACAACCCAGTGATTAGACATTTATATAGCTTATGTATGAAGTGATCCATTAAATCTAGTAGCCATCTGACACCAAACATAGTTATTACAATATTATTAACTATACTAGGAGCCCAGTGCACGAGTTTGTGCACCTTGAAAGGAACTGTGGGCTGTGGGGCTGCGCTGTGCACAGGGGCGGGTCTCAGCCCATCCTCCATGCCCCTGCCTGGCCCCTCCTGTCATGGCCCCCAGTCCCCTGTCTGCCTGCAGCCCCACTCCTGCCGCCACTGGGCACCAGCAGTGGGTGCGAGCACCCGGTAGGACTGCAGCATGCAGGAGCAAAGAATTTTCAGTAACCACCAGAGGCTTGCCCCAGTGACAGCGACTGGCACCCCGCCTTGATCAGGCATTCCCGCTCACCTGCTCCACCATCCCACCACAGCCAATGCCTTCCATGTTCCATGCTCTGCTGCCTGCTGTTGATGCCCACCATGTACCGTGTGCGCCCCCTGGTGGTCAGCGCACGTCATAGTGACCAGTTGTTCAGTTGTTCTGCCGTTCGGTCTATTTGCATATTAGCCTTTTATTATATAGGACTAGTGGCCCGGTGCATGAAATTTGTGCATGGGGGGGGGGGGTGTCCCTCAGCTCGGCCTACACCCTCTCCAATCTGGGACCCCTCGGGGGATGTCTGACTGCCAGTTTAGGCCTGATCCCACAGGGGTCGGGCCTAAACCGGCAGTCGGACATCCCTCTTGCAATCTGCGACCGCTGGCTCCTAACTGCTCACCTGCCTGCCTGCCTGCCTGATCACCCCTAACCACTCTGCCTGCTGGCCTGCTTGTCCCCAACTGTCCCCCTGCTGGCCTTCTCACCCCCAACTTCCCCCCCTTGCTGGCCTGCTCGTCCCCAACTGCCCCCTTGGCCTGATCACCCCCAACTGCCCTCCCCTCCTGGCCTGATCACCCCTAACTGCCTCTGCCTTGGCCCCGCCACCATGGTTCTGTCTAGAAGGTCTCCCAGTCTAATTAGCATATTACCCTTTTATTAGTATAGATTCCCTATGTTGTACTTTACATCCATGACTATTCTATAACTATCAATTTGTACTTCTTAATCCCTTCATTTGTTCACCTCCACCACTGACCCCATCCCATCTGGCATCTGCCAAAATGTTCTCTTTATTTATGAGTCTGTTTCTATTCTGCTTGTTCATTTTTAAATTTTAGATTCCACATATAAGTGAAATCATATGGCATTTGTCTTTCTTTGTCTGACTTCTTTCACTCAGCACAATACCCTTTAGGTCCATCCATGTTGTTTCAGATGGCAAGATTTCATTCATTTTTTTTTTTTTTAATGGCTGAGTCATATTCCATTGTATATATGTACCACTTATTTATCCTTTCATCTATTGATGGACGCTTTAGTTGCTTCCATAACTTGATTGTTGTAAATAATACTGAAATGACCATATTGATGCATATGTCTTTTCAAATCAGTGTTTTGGGTTTCTTCAGATAAATACCCAGAAGTGGAACTGCTGGGTCCTTCTTTGTCTCTTGTTATATAGCCTTTGTTTTCAAGTCTATTTTGTGTGGTATAAGTATAGCTACCCCAGTTTTTTCTTCTGTTTCTACTTTCCTGAAATTTCTTTTTCCATCTCTTTACTTTCAGTCTTTTTGTCTTTCGATCTGAAGTGAGTCTCTTGCAAACAGTATATGTAAGGGCCTTGTTTTCTTATCCATTCACCCACCCTATGTCTTTTGATTGGAACATTTAATCCATTTGGTTTTAAAGCAATTGTAGATAGATATGTAGTTATTATCATTTTATTAGTCATATTTTTTTTCTTCTCAAAGAAGATTCTTTAATACTTAATACTTGGTTAATGGTAACAAAATCCTTTAGCTTTTTCTTGTCTGGGAAGCTCTTTATCTTTCCTTTGATTTTAAATGATAGCTTTACTGGGTAGAGTAATCTTGGTTGTAGTTCTTTGCTTTTCATCACTAAATATTTCGTGCCAATCCCTTGTGGCCTGCAAAGTTTCCATCAAAAAATCAGCTGACAGTCTTATGGGAATGCTTTTTTAGGTAACTAACTGCTTTTCTATTGCTACTTTTAAGATTATCTCTTTGTCTTTAACCTTTGCCATTTTAATTATGATATGTCTTGATGTGGGTTCTTTGGGCTTATCTTGTTTTGGACTCTCTATGCTTCCTGAACTTGTATGTCTTTTTCCTTCACCAGATTAGGGAAGTTTTCAGTTATGATTACTTCAAATAGCTTCTCAATTCCTTGCTCTCTCTTGTCCTTCTGGTACCTCAATGATGCAAATGTTGTTACACTTGAAGTCCCAGAGGTCCCTTAAACTATCTTCATTTTAAAAATTATTTTTTTTCTTGCTGCTCTGTTTGGGTGTTTTCTGCTATCTTGTTTTACAGATCGCTAATTTGATCTTCAGCTTCATCTAATCTGTTGTTGATTCCATCTAATGCAGCAGTCGTCAACCTTTTGGACCTCACGGACCACTGGTTGGTGACCACTGCTCCAAAGGTTTCCTTAAACCAGCGGTCACAAACCTTTCGGACCTTATGAACCACTGGTTGGCGACTGCTGTTCTAGTGTATTCTTCATTTCAGTTATTGTATTATTTATTTCTGACTGGCTCTTTTCTGTCCTTTCTATGTAATTTTTTATGCTGTTGAAGTTCTTACTAAGTTCCTTGAGTACCCTTGTAACCATTGTTCTGAACTCTGTATCTGGTAGTTTGCTTGCCTCCATTTCATTTAGTTCTTTTTCTGGAGATTTCTTCTGTTATTTCATTTGGGACATGTTTTGTTATCTATCCATTTTGGTTGCCTCTCTGTGTTTGTTTATATGTATTAGGTAGATCTGCTATGTCTCCTAGTCTTCATAAGTCAGCCACTTATGTAATAGGTGTTCTGTATGGCCCAGTGGTACAGTCTCCATGGTCATTCAAGCTGGGTGCTTCAGGCACATTATCCCCGTGTGGGCTGTGTGCACCCTCCTTTTGTAGTTGGGCCTTGATTGCTACTGGTACATCAGTGGGAGGAATTGACCCAAGGCCAATTGGCTACAAGGACCGGCTGTGATAACAGAGAAGATGTTGCTGTGCCTGGAGCTGAACTTGCCTCTGGTGCTTGATGAGTCTATCCCTTGAGTGTGTCACTTGTGGAGGTGGTTGTGTGGTGCTTTAGCATGGTCTGAACTGGCCACCAGGTGTGCTGGCTCTGGGGCCTCCTAGGAGGTTCAGGCCAAGGTCAGCCACTACCTCTGCCCTTCCAGGGGCCACCCAGCATGAGCTACAAAGTGATATACAGATGGCTGCTACTTGTGTTGGGCCTGGAGGTATGCAGAAGAGGCCAAGTGTGAACTGAATCAGGCTACTACTAGCACTGGGCCTGGGGTCACTTAGCAAAAGGTTCAGGCACATCGAGGACAGGTGGTGCTTGTTTGGGGTTTGTGAACCTTTGAGAGATTTTAGGAAAGTTCTAAGCATGAGCCAAGACAAGTCATTTGTATGGAACGACCACTGCAAAAGGCTTGGGTGGGCCCTCAAGTTTTGATGGCAATGTTCTATATCTTGGCTGGGTCAAGGTCAACATCCTTGTTGTGGTATTGATATCAGAATAAAAAGCTTTATTTAAAACAAATTATATTAACTCAAATACATTATATTAAAAACAATAGAGTTCAATACTCTAAATTTATCACTTTCTATTATTGTATTAGTTTTACTATTATCTGTGCTCTTGAAGTTATTTATGCCTGTTTTATCTATATGGAGGAGTTATTCTCCAATAATGTGCTGCTGTGCCTCTCTTCCCAAATAATGCATTTAGTGACATCACGTTGATAGCTGGAAATCAGCCACAGTGGGAGTATCTATATCACAGAAATGAGTAAACACTGCAAATTAGGTCTCCTCTCTCTTCATACTAGGTTGTTAAACTTTTACCAGGACACTGCTGCTTATAAGATAAGAAATTTCCTAAATATAGGAAGTAGGTTTAGATATTGCATGGCCACCCCTACACTCAACCAAGTAATAAATGCCCATCAAAAAATAGATAATGACTCAGATCAGTTATGAGAAGAGGAAGAAGCTGGGCTCTTCTTTGGGCTATTTCCTCTCTACTTTATTTCTACTCCAATTTTACACATGGCAATTGTGGATTGTGGGTAATGTGGATACTGAGAAAAGGAATCCTGATAATCTCCTTTTTTGAAAATTCAGCAGATAATTGGCAGAATGGTGGAACTATAAAAAACAGAGCTGTATGAATGCTCAGATTTTTTATTTTCCCCAGGCAATGTCTTCTCTACGCTGCCTCCATCAAATTCTGATCCTTTCTTTAGCACCCTGATGTAGAAACCATTGGTTTTGCTTTTCCAGCAAACTTTTCCTCCGATGCTTCTCTGTTTGGCTATAGATAGCATGGGAATGGGGAGAGGTGGGCCTTTGGATAGGGGTCTGGTCAATTAATTATCCTATCTTATATTGCAGCTATGGAGACTGGTCTATTGGCATGCACAGACATGGACCTTGGGTATAGGAGTACTCTTCATCTACGAGGGTTGCTAAATTGGCACTGGCAGCATCCATGCTCCCTACCACAAAGGAAGGGCCTTTCTGCAGCCAGAGTGAGGTCAACACAGAGCTGGGCAGAGATGAGAGAGACAGACGGATATGAGTCTTATTTGGGATAAGTCCCTGGGAGCTCCTGGGCTCTGTTCCCCACAGCTTGTCCTTCCTAGCTAAATTCCATTTTAGGCTTAAGCAAATTCTAGCTGAGTTTTTTTGGCACATGCAGCCAAAACAAATTCCAGATAAACACACATTCCTTATAGAGCCTCCTGTGGCCTCCATGGCTTCTCTTCCTCCTCTTGGCTCTCAATCCTTTGCCCTTCTATTTGGAATTTATATATGTGATCTAAAACTGCCAGCCACAACCTACACCCATGGGAAACCCCTTTCCATCTACAGATCTGGTTAACTTACAGACGATCCTCAGAGGTCCCCTGAGCAGGCGTCTTCTCTCTGTTGGATGCTGTGGGCAGCTGTGGAGTTGAGTCAGAGGCAGGAGAATGGCATGATTCTGCCGTTTTACAGCCTGAAAGAAACATTTGGTCAGGAATATACTTTTTTTTTTTTCAATATTGAAGAAACATCCCCAAATCAAGCCAAATGTTTTGAGAAACATTTTATGGTGGAAACTGATTGGGTGCCAAGACACCTCTGTCTTCGGCCCCCATGTTCCTTGATTTGTTTTGGCACCGGACCATCTGTAGTGCCACCATCTAGCCACATGTTAATTTTTTGTCTACGCACGAGTGTAAACTGCATATGGTTTACTTCAATGAGCTTAATTGTTTTTGCTATTTAATAGCTAATTGTCTTAATTAGCTTCCGAAGCACAACAATGCCGACAACACTAAATGACTACATCTTATCCATATGGTTACAGAAGACAGATGACTCAATTTCCCATCCTCAGGCCAAGGAGTCTCTGGAGGAGGACCGGGCAGATGCGAGAGGAGAAAGATGGAAGTCCTCCAGAGACCTGACCTGGCCTTGAATGCAAAACCTGAATATTAAGAATAAATGAGGAGGTGATGGACAGGGGAATAAAACAGGAGAATGAAGGATTTATGTGGGACTTGAGTCATCTATTTTCTTAATGTACATACCATGGAGTGATGCTGGGTGAATAATCACAACACATTTCACGGTGCCAGCAGGCTCTATCGGCTCTGATCCGAAGATGCGATGTTCGAAGATCGAATTGTGGGCCACTGAAAGTGAGAAATGCCCCGCAGTGCTATCTGTCTTAGGGAAAGCTGGTACCAGTCAAAGACTGGGTGACATTTCTTTGGCAAATCTGGCTTAGATGAAGTTCATAGCTAGTGCCTGGCATCTATTAGGAGTTTAATATATGTTTTAATCAGCCTCTGTCAGAAAATCCTTTGTGCTCCATCTTCAAAATATATCTAGACCCTGACATTTAGCACCTTCTTTCCCGCCACTATCCTGCTCTGATCCGCCTCTATCTCTGACCTGCCTGCCTCCAGCAGCCTCCCCACTTGTCTCCTCACTGTTTATTCTCAACACAGCAGCCAGAGGAATCTTTTAAAACATAAGTTATATCAGATCACTGCTCTTCTTGGAACCCTCTCATGGCTCCCCTCTCACTCAGAATAAAAGCTGGAGTCCCAGAGCTGACCAGCAAGGTCCTACCTGATCTTACCTCACTTTTCTGAGCTCACCTACTCCTACTTGCCCCCACCCGCTCCACTGCACCTGCACTCCACATGTTCACGCTTTAGGGCTGTGCTGCCAGTTCCGTTTCCACCGGTCACACATGATTAGTGACTATTGCATTGGCAGTGCACACATAGAACATGTCCATCCCACGGAAAGTTCTACTGGAAGGCTCTGCTTTTGGGACTTGCACTGGCTGGAAAGCTCTTTCCAAAAATACTCACATGGTAAACTCCCTGCAATCCCTCAAATCCTAAAGTCTCAGCTTACAACCCAGTCCCCCCTCTGATTGTTCTTGCTAAACCCCCAGTTTGCTCTATTTTCTATAGCACTTAACACCTTATTGCTTATTAACTGTTAGTTATTATGCTCATTGATTATTGACAGTCTCCCTGCATGAAGTGAATACTCCAAGAATAGGGGTTTTAGCTAATTTTGTCCACTATTGTATTCCCAACATTTAGAACAGTGCTTGGTGCAGAGTTAGTGCTCATGAAATATTTGTCAAAGGAATGAGTTAGTGGATCAACATATTTGCAGAGCACCTATTGTGTTCCAGGCTCTGTGCTAGGTACTGGGGATTAAAATAGATATTGTTCCTGCTGTCATGGAGTTTCTATTCCGGTGGGAGACACAATAAACAAATCCCGATACAAATTCTGAACATTCTATGAAAGAGACAAATAGGAGGCAGAAATAGAGACTATCACGTGTGTATATGTTTGTTGGGGTGGGGAGACTTTTTCATGGGGACAAGCCAGCTATGAAAGGAGGGATGGAAGGAGGGAGGGGCTGCAGGGAAGGGTTGAAGAGTATTGCAGAGGAAAGAGCATGTGCAGAGGTTCAAAGACAGGGATGCATGCATGCGTGAGTGAATAGTGCTTGAGAGATGACTGAGTTATGAACCATCACAGACCAGTCACTGAGTGAGGGCTGCCTTGTGCAGCAGGCTACTCAAAGTGCTGTCTTGTACCAACAGCATCTGAATCATCTGGGATCTTGTTAGAGGTGCAAATTCATGGGGCCAACCCCAAACTTGGGGATTTATGTTTTAACAAGTTCTCTAGGTGGTACTGATGCTCACTGTTCTATAACATTGGGCCCTCTTTAGAATGTGAGCATGTGGCGGGACCCAATAAATGCTATTTGAATGAATGAATGAATAAATGGATATGTGCAACCACCACCACAGTGCCTGTTCCTTTTTATGTTCTCATTCTTTGACAGAAGCTCAGATGATAATTAGCATGGAATATATAGTGATGTTTTCTTTATTTACTGAGCCAGAGGGCAATCCTTACAGGGAAGAATGAAAGAGAGGAAAATACCTAAGTGTTATAGGAACTCAGAGATTTAGATTTAGAGAGTTGGGTGAAAGGCATTCCTGGGGGGAAGGTGTAGGGGGAAAGGCAAAGGTTTGAGGCTGAGAGGAGCATGGCTTACTCATCTCAGAGAGTAGGGGACCCCCATCTGAAGGGGCAGATTGTGTTAGAGGAAGTGGAGATGATGATGTAAGATGGATAGGTCTCTACTGCTGGTGTATAAGGGGAGGTGGACTCTGGATATTTTTAAGAAGGTAATGTTGTCATTTGAAGGTGATGGAAGTGCCAAAATGTACAGTGGCCTTGGCCTTTCAGAATTCCTTAGCTATCCTTCCTGTTTAAAAGAGCAGGAAGGTGTATGTCAGTCAGGTAGGATAATCCTTATCTGTTTCTCCTTTTGGAGGGCCGATTGGAACATGATGATGGGAGTTCACAGGACTCAGGGATTAGCATCTCTGCATAATCAAGACTTGCAACACCCTGATTGTAAAATAAAAGTGCAGGGAAGTTACTGTCGCCATCTAGCATTTTCTATATGCCACACACAGTTCTAAGCATTTTACATGCATATACTCCTTCAATCCTCACAATTCAATGAGGTAGCTACTCTGATTACTTGGCCAATGAGGAAACTGTGACACAGAGAAGTCAAGTAACTTGGTCAAGATCACCCAGCCAGTAAGAGGTTGAGCCTGAATTGAGGGCCACCCAAGGCACTCTGGTTCTATTACACTGTGTAGCTTTGATTACACTTTGAGTCCAAAGGAACTTGGGAACCTGTCTCTGCCTTCCTGCTCACCAGTCCTTTGGAGGCCTCCCTCTTCAGGAGGTGAGGGTTGGGGGGCAGGGAGGGGAGGCGAAGGGTGAGCTCTTCAGGATGTTCTTTCTTCCTGGCTCCTTTCTCCTCCCCCCTGGCTCTGTCCTATGGGTCCCACTCTTCCCTCCTCTACCCTCTGGTTTCTGTGGCCAGTATGCCAGTCACTTAGCTTCATGTTCTGCCAGAGGAGGCAGAGGCAGTGGACATGTTCCCAGATCTGGGCAGGGGTGGAATAGAATTTTATAAGCTTGATGTTTATATGATCTTGGGAGCCTTCTTTAAGGAAAAGAATACAAAAATGTTTTACTTTTGCAAATTTTACAAAGCCATTGACTTTTTTTGTTCATTGAACAAATTTTACAAAGCCATTGACCCCTGCCTCCCACTTGGCCTCTGAGGGGACAGAATTAGATTCTCAGAAGACTTGCCTCTGGGCCCAGGACTGGCTTTTTGGGTCACCCCAGAATGGAAGGTCTACAAGATGAGCATCTTTCTCTTACTAATACTGACCTACTTTTAGAGCAAAAGGTGAGTGTATGAATACAGTCCTGGAATCTTTCTTTCTCACCTCCCCAAAGCCTTTATCATTCTAGCATAGGAGAGAGCCAGAAAACTCCACTCTGCCTCGGCTAGGAGAATAGGAGTTTATTAAAGGACTAGTGACCTGGTGCACAAACTCATGAACATTGATAGGAAATAAGTTAGAAGGTGGCTGGTGGGGCAGGACTGGGTGAGATGGGCTGCACAGTCCTGCCCTGGAGCCAATCTCCCGTGGTCACTCCCCGGCCAGCCGCACCTGGGGGTGGCACCGTGGCTCGAAGGGCATCTGCAGAATGAGTGGGGTCCCTCCAGCAGGGGGGTCCCTTGGCCTGGCCTGTGGGGATTAGGCCGAAACAGGTTCTCTGACATCCCCCGAGGGGTCCCGGAGTGTGAGAGGGCACTCTGCAAAGTTGCTGTCGTACAGGGTGTGGAACGCAAACACAAGTGTGCAGTAAACCAGATTCAGGGCCAACAGTGCCCCAGCAACAACATAACCCACAGCTGAAGGTGGAATCGCAAGGAATCAGGCTTCCTCCTCTCTGGTTTTGGGGTGTGTCAACTGAGAACTGCAGCTGCCAAGTCACTGCAGCTCGGCAGCTCCTGTGTTGAGTGTCTACTCCCTGATGGTCAGTGCGCGTTATAGCTACCTGTCGGATGGACACTTAGCATATTAGCCTCTTATATATATAGGTAAGGCAGAAGGTAGAAGGCTCTGCAGTGTTTCCATCCAAACTTAGGACCCCACTGCTATAAACTGGGACCCATGTTCTGCTTGCCAAACAGGGAGCTGACATTCTCCTGGCTAGGATCTGAGGGATAGGCTGCCATCAATGCAGTAAATGACCCCACATCCTCCCTTTCTGATGTCTTTGTTCTTATTTTAGCCCATTTTTGCACACATTTTGTAATCACGGTCCAGGTTGCGAGTGTTCTGTCTGTAGCCTTATCAAAGACCTGGCTCCATGTATAAGTAGTTAAGCAGGTAGCCAAGCTAGATATGCAGCATCTATATAAACAAGTCTTTTTTGGGGCCCCCATTTGCACAGGCAGGGCTATGCCAGAAACTGGTTCTTGCCTGTCCTTAAAACAGGGATAAGATCATGGTGGCTTTAGGAACATGAATTGAGAGGGTCAAACAAGTTTCAAGTCAGGAGAGGCAGAGATAAGCAGGGGGTGGGGCAGGGACTCGAAGGGTGAAGTAGGGAGTTGCATTGGGAGGGGGGATCAGCTCATACGTTTCCCATCATCATGACCCACTAGATTCTAAAGAACAAATGTGCCATTCAAAGGGAGAGACATGTGGTCTCAGCCTGTGTACCTTCAACTTCACTGTGATTCTCTTGGGGCTAATCTAGGCCATTAAAAGCACCCACTTGACATTCAAATATTCTCTCTTTTTATTTTATTCTCTCTTGCTCTCTCTCTGAGGAAATTGACTGTAAATGGCAACCTCACAGATAGTCCTGAGCTGCAAATTAGAGCCAAGCCGGCAGTCCTGGGATTTACAATCATAACCTCTCGGAATTGAACTATTAACTAATTCAAACACGAGTTTATTAGGTCTCTAACCCCAGCTTTAGCAATTACTGAAGGCACCTTGTCAGTCAGTCAATAATTCTAAAATCATTGGAATTTCTGCCACCCCTTAAATTAGGTTTCAAACTGATGGGGGGTGGAAGGGCTAAGTGTCTGTCTGTTTGTTTGTTTTTCTGCCTCCCTTATGATTTTCCTGAAAGAATTGCAGGGGCCTGGGTGGGATATCCTTTTTATTCTTTCCTCTCCTTCCCTCTAAGAATCATGTGTTAGAGGCCAAAGCCCGAAGATGGTAAAACTGAGAATCAAGTGCTAGATATTCAGGTATCTGAAAGGTGCCCATTCCTTTTAAGAAGGACTCTGTTATTTGAACAAGAATCAGGGCAACCAGCAGAATTCACCTGGAAAGTGAAAGGTTGAGTGAGTTGTAAAAGAAATACTTGTTGAAGGCAAGGATTAGTAAGGCAGATTGACCTTGAGAGCAGGATGTGTTTTTTATCGAGGTCACCATATAGTGAATACTCATCCTGACTCTAAGTGTGTGTACTTGGGCTGGCACCTCCCCCTTCTGATTCCAGCTGGTCTTGATCAGTGGTTGCTAAAGGATGGGGATTTGAGGTGATGGACGCACAACATTAATAACATGGGAGAAAGGGATGCTGCTTAGGGTCACACCCAGATGTCACCATTTACTAGGTAAATGACCTTGGGCAAGTTACTTAATCTATCCAGGTCTTGGTTTCCACATTTCTCAAGGGGTGAGATTGACACCTGCCTTTTGGGGTTGTCATGAGAACTCTGTCTGATGTTCATTGTTCTAGGGTGAATTCGTCCCCGATGCCTCTGACTAGGTAGAGGGAAGGTCTCAGTTTGGTGCTCATAGGTCTTTCACAGCCACTCTTGGCACCTGCTAAACTCCCTGTAACAGAGCAGGGCTCAGCTTCAGAGTTAGCTAGAATGTGATATGTGGTTTTCATATTTATTTTTATGGTTACTGCATTTTTACATGGTAAGTAAAACCGATTTTCTCTTTATAACTGACATAAAGTTTTTAAAGAAGTAACTTTATTTAAAAAAATGTGAGTTGATTAAAATAAAAATACTAAAAAAATATATAAGAGAAAGATGAAGAAGGCAGAGGTGATAAAGGTAGACTGTGACTAAACGAAGAGTAGATTAGGCAATCTTGTCTAAAAGAATCCAGCACAGAAATGTGGAGATTGAGGTCACATTTGGGCATCTTTATATTTAGGTGAGGGTGCTTGCCCGACATGTCCTCTGGCCTCCTGGCTTCCTTTTGCCCTTCCACTTGTGAATGGTCACTGGGCTGAGTCACTGGGTCAGTCCAGTAACTGCCCCATCCTATGCCCCATGTTTCTGCCCCCTTTGACCAATGGGAGGAAGGCTCCCAGGGGAAACAGGCAGACTCTGATAGTCAGTGTAGGGCACTGTGTGTGTGTGTGTGTGTGTGTGTGTGCGCGCGCATGCTTACACTGATCAATTGTGAACAACTGATACGGTCTGGTTAAGCCTGAACCCATGGCTTCCCTTTTTAGACATCAGATTCCTCATCCTAAATGAGGAAGAACAGATCGACTGGGTCTCAAGAAAGTAAAGGGAATGAACAACGAACTACAGCTATTACCAATGAAGGGGGAAGCCAGGCAAAATTGGGTGAAGGCAGAAAGACCTGAAGAACATGTGCTTTTAGATACAAATAGATTAAAAAAAGATGGAAACATAAAATTCAGGAAATGACATAATCTGAGTTATTACAGAGAGGCAGATTTGGGGACCATATAAAGAAAATCTGGCTAACAAAACCCATAAATTAAATTAAATCATATGGGTGGTTGAAATAAAGGCCTTTAATGAAACCCCCACTGTGAGAATTTCTGTGAGGATTCCAGAATCCTCCCCTTGGGGCTGCCTTGGGGATCAGTCTTAGGGCAGTTTGTGCCAGCTCTGGATTAGTACTGCATGAGGAAAGGTAGGGTACCTATCTGCGCTATTACTGTAAACTAAATTGTTCTTGACTTCTTTCCTCCAAATCTCCTATTTTGATCCATGGTATTTCTGTTACATAGGCCCCAAGGTTGAAACCTTTGGGGTCATAGTTCAATTTCCATTCTCTTTAGTTTCTCCATCTAGCTAGTCATTAGCTCCTCCAAAGTTTCCCTGAGCAATTTCTCTGAGCTCAGTGTCTTTCTGTTAATTCTTCCTGTTCACACTGCCATCTTCTTAAGCGAATTCTTCATTCAGTAAATACAAAGTGCTTAATGTGTGCTGGAGCAGGACCTGTGTCAACTTACGCCTGGATCCTTGGCCACAGTGCTGGGCATATAATTGGTGCTCAAGAGGTATTTTGAGTTGATAGGATGTCTCAGTCTTTTCTCTCCTGCTAGAGATGTTTCTGTTGCATTGGTGGGGAGAGAAAAGATCTCATGAGACCCTGGTCCAGTCTGAATCTTTAAGACTTTTATGAAATTGACATCCTCCTAGGAATCTGGTTTGGGGATCCACACCAGCAATTCTTTGTACTCCTAAAAAAGCCTAACTTGGGAGTATGAGAGGACAGTTGGACACCAGGGAGTTTAATTCACTGGGTGTCTATGGTCAAATAAATAAAGGTATGACTCTGCAGGCAGCTGAGGGTCACTGGAGTTGTAGGGGGATGTCACCAGAGATACTCTGCTTTTGGTCCTTGATCTATAAGTTAAGCCATCACCTGCTTTCATTCTTTAATCAGTTTTCAGAGAATCCTCTTTCATTGGGAGAACCTAAGTTGCTATTTTTATTACTAAGGGTAATTGACAAATGGTAAGGAAAAATTATGTACTCAAACCCAATCCCTGTGTGGAGAAACAGCTTGTGGATGTAAGGGGGGCTGTGCTTCATTATAAATAGGCAAATTTGTCCCTTGCTCATTGAAGAAATAATCAGCCTTTAATGCTAGAGGTGCACATTGGAATTTAGAGGAAGACAGCGCTTAACTTTCCATGACATGTTTTTCAATAGAATTCCCTCATGGTAAATATTTTTTTATTCCAGAATAATAATATGCCATAGTGTTTACAGAAAGATTTCTTATTTAACAGTAAAATGGTTGTGTTGTTTTGATTACATTGGTAATTGTCTCATTTTCCTTTTGTAAAAGGAATTCAGACACATAACACAATTGTATCTAGACATCAATTCAGATCATCATGAAGAATTTTGCCAAGAGAATTCAGTGAGTGGTGAATACCTTCTTTGCCCACACTTGGTTTCCTCAAATCACTTGTGATTCATAGGTAGCGCAGATGTTCCCAGCTGCTGGAAAATGAAGCTTAAAGTTCATGCTGATAAGGAGAAAAATGTCTAATTCAAATTCCAAGAATTGTTCCACCTAAATCAATTTCAACTTGAGAAAATGGGGTCAACTCTCTGTCCCCTAGAAGAACCACCCTGGCGATTTAAAAGTAAATCTTGAAGAATTAAATTATGTTGCTGTTCAGCTTTCACATGCACACTTAGGAAAAAAAACCTAGCGCATCAAAGGCTGTCAGAATAACTCAATTTAGTGATAGTGGCAAAGCATTATGAAGAAAAGGCTTCCTAGGCAGCGAGCTTTGCTCGAGGGGACTGCTACACACTTCAATTGGTATCTGAGAGAAAAGGAGAAGTCTTCCAAGTGAATAATTTTATGACTTTCAACCACACACATACTTCTTGAATATCAAATTATTTTAAATGAGAACTTCAAAAAGATCTACCTATTAAATGAGTAAAACACCCTATACAGCTGCCTAACAAAACAAAGAGATTTGGATTAAAATGATCAACAGAGATGTATCTGGGTCGGGACACTGTCAGGCCAAGATTCCCAGGACCTGTACAGGCTAGAATTGACCTTCTGATGGAAATGGAGCACTGACCTCAGGATTTTGTAATCAAATCCAACCCACCCATTTTTCAGGTGAAAAGACTGAAGTCAGAACACAGGTGTCCTGCCAGATGCTGTCCCCAATCAGTGTCTAGTCCAGACATATCCCAAGTTAACGTTCTTTGAGTAGCATGGAGAAAAGTTAGTGATTGGCAAACTGCTCTGGACTAAGGGACTAATGAAAGGTGGTGGTTAATGTGTCAACTTTTCTAGATGATATTTGCATTTTAAAAGGGAGCTTTAAGCCCTCGCCGGTTTGGCTCAGTGGATAGAATGTTGGCCTGCGGACTGAAGGATCCTGGGTTCAATTCCAGTCAAGAGCACATGCCTGGATTGTAGGCTTGATCCTCATAGGGGGTGTGCAGGAGGCAGCTGATCAATGGTTCTCTCTCATCATTTATGTTTCTATCTCTCTCTCCCTCTCCCTTTCTCTCTGAAATCAATTTAAAAAAAGGGAGCTTTAATGCCTTTAATACTTAGCTCTTTGCTAAGGCAGGGAGTTTTCAGCCAACTGGATCAGGATGGGAGATTCCTTGAACTCCTTCTACCCACCCCTCTTTTTTTTTAATTTTAATATAAGTTTATTTATGATAACTTTATATAATTTACTCCTGATATTTGATGTTACAAACTTTACGGTCTTTGAGATGCTCAGGATCCTTGTATGTAATTAGCATAAACTCCATTATTTGAGTTTTCTTAATCACTTTTGTGATTTCTTTTTGTTTCTTCCCACAAAAACCTGTTAAGTGCCTTCCATGAATGTGTCCAGTAAATGGAGAAATAAACTGGAACAAAAGCTGTATATTCTTATAATCTACACGTTTTCCACACAAGATATACTTTTTTAGAGGCTCCTTATAAGGATTTTCCATTAGAATGGGCAGGTCCTCATTGCTGGTTACCTGTTTATATTAAGAACAACTTCTCCACAGCACCTTTCAAGTTCTTGGGTTGGGCAGCTGATAGCAGCCATTAGGAAGTACTTGAACCTTTTCCTTCCCAGACCACTGCAAACAGCAACCACAGATGCCATGGTTCCTCAGCCCTCCTCTCCCTACCCCTCTTTTCTATCAACAAGTAGATATCTCTATATATAAAAGCCTAAGCAACTGTTTGACCAGTAGCTATGATGTGCACTGACCACCAGAGGGCAGACGCTCAACACACACACATGGAAACATGGAACAGAGTGATGAATCTCAGAGGGAAGGGGAGAGGGTGGAGGGTGGAAGAGATTAACCAAAGATCTTATATGCATACCAGAGGCCCGGTGCATGGATTTGTGTGCTGGTGGGGTCCCTCGGCCTGGCCTGCGGAGATAAGGCTGAATCCGTGCACTGGGCCTTGGACATCCCCCGAGGGGTCCTGGATTGCGAGAGGGTGCAGGCCAGGCTGAGGGACCTCACTGGTCCACGAATCTGTGCACTGGGCCTCTAGTATTTATAAAGTTGTCTATTGAGTGGTAGAGGAGAGCTGTCTTGGTTTGGTAGTTGGAAGATCCAAATTCTTGTTCACTAAAGAGCCATGGGTGACCCTTGGGTAGTTGGTTTATCCAAGTCGAGCTTCAGGGAACTGGGCCCATAGATATTTGCCCCCAGTTTCTTCTTTCTCAGGGAAGTAGTGAAGAAGATACAGGCTCATAAAAGTGAAAATGCTCTGTAGACTGGGAGATGTGATGGGAGGGTGTATTCATCATATCTTTTATTCTGTGTTTTCAATGCTTTGACATCTTGGGGCCTTGCTGACTCTGGAGAGATTGCCCCTTCCAGAGTTAGCTAATTCCTAAAGATAGCAAGCAATTCACCTGCAACCCACCAATCCAGAGCCCATACCCCCAACCAGCTCCTTTATCAAATTCTTATACCCTGGGCAACTATTCTTCTGCCCTAACCACTCCTGGGCCAGGTACCAGACAACTAGGAACAGTCCCTGTGTCCTGGGGTCACACTGAAACTATCAGAATTAGCCAGTGCTGAACCTGATGACCCTGCTTCATCTTCTCTTCTTGCAAAAACCACAGTAAAGGCTCTTGTCCCCATTTCCCCCTTGCTCCCTCTGCCACCTGACTGACCCGGTGCTTCTCTGTGTGGCCCCTGGTGGCATGGCATGCTCACTTCTTTTGGGACCTATTAATGTATAACAAACTTAAAAAAAATTAATTACTTAATCATTAAAAAAATTAAGACTCTTTTTTTTTTTAGAGCTGTTTAAAGTCCACAGCAAAATTGAGGGGGAAGGTACAGAGATTTCCCACATTCCCCTCTACCACCCTACATTCATAGCCTCCCTCACTGTCAGCATACCCTCCAGAGTGGTAAATTTTTTACAATTGACAAACTTACATTGACACATCATAATCATTCAAAGCCCATGGTTTACATTACTGTTCACTCTTGGTGTTATGCATTCAGTGGGGTTGAACAAATGTATAATGATATGTATTCATTATTATAGCATCATACAGAGTTTTTTCACTGCCCTAAAAAAATCTCTATGCTCAGTCTACTCATCCACTCCCCCCCTCACCCAACTCTTGGTAGCCACTGATCTTTTGTCTCAGTAGTTTTACCTTTTCCAGAATGTCATATAGTTGAAAGCACATAGTATGTAGCCTTTTCAGATTGGCTTTTTTCACCTGGTAATATACATTTAAGATTTTTCCATGTCTTATCTTAATATATTTTTATTGATTTCAGAGAGGAAAGGAGAGGGAGAGAGAGATAGAAACATCAATGATGAGAGAGAATCACTGATCAGCAGCCTCCTGCACACCCCCAACTGGGATCGAGCCCGCAACCCAGGCATGTGCCCTTGACCCTTGAATCGAACCTGGCACCCTTAAGTCCACGAGCCAATACTCCATCCACTGAGCCAAACCAGCTAGGGCATCATGGCTTGATTGATCAATTATTTTTAACCCCAGTTTGTTTATCCATTCACTTACTGAATGACATCTTGGTCACTTCCAAGTTTTGGCAATTGTGAGTAAAGCTGCTATAAAAATCCATGTGCAGGTTTTTGTGTGGACATATTTTTAACTCCTTTGGGTAAATACCAAGGATAGTGACTGCTGGATCATATGGTACAAGTATGTTTAGTTTTTTAAGAAACACCAAACTATCTTTTAAAGTGAGTGTACCATTGTGCATTGCCAACAGCAATGAGTGAGAATTCCAGTTACTCCGCCACCAGCATTTGGTGTTGTCAGTGTTCTGGATTTTGGTCATTCTAATTGATATGTAGTAATATCTCTCTGTTGTTTTAATTTACATTTCTCTGATGACATATGATGTAGAGCATCTTTTCATATGTATATTTGCATATATTTTCTTTGGTGAGGTGTCTGGCCAGTTTTTAAAATTAGGCTGTTTATTTGGTCCATTTTAAAAATTAGGCTGTTTATTTTCTGATATTGTTGAGTTATAAGAGTTCTTTGTATATTTGGATAAAAGTCCTTTTTCAGATGTAGCCTTTGCCAATAGTTTTTTCCAGTCTGTAGCTTATTTTCTCATTTTCTTGATATTGTCTTTGTCAGAGTAAAAGTTATTAATTTTAATAAAGTACAGATTATCAATCATTTCTTCCATGGATCATGCTTTTGGTGTTGCTAAAAAATTACCACCATACCCAACATCATCTGGGTGTTCTTCTATGTTATCTTCTAGGATAGCATAGTTTTATAGTCTTGTGATCCATTTTTAGTTAATTTTTGTGACGGATGTAAGGTCTGTGCCTAGATTCCATTATATATATATATATATATATATATATATATATATATATATGCATGTGGATGTTGTTTTCCCAGCACCATTTGTTGAAAAGATGGCAGTTGTCTCCTGATCTGCTGGCCTCACCATTCCTGAATGACAATAAATCTGTATTTTGAAACAGGTCTGCTTTTCATTTGGCTGGAATGGGCTGTCAATTCTGCTAACAGCAATGCTTCTTAGTCCTCAGGTCTGCCCTAAATCTTAGGGGATGGATTATAACATGTCCTCAGGGAGGGAGTGGTGACTCAGAGCTGGGTGGTGGGCATGCAGGTCAGCTCCTCCACAGAACCACGGGCACCCCAGGAAAGCACCTGCAACTGTATTGCCATCAGCCAAGAAGAATTCCAGGCTGTGCCTTCCCACCCTGCTTCCATTTTCTCCTTTGTCTGGTTTCTTCGAGATCTCTGTTCTCTGGCACTGTATGTGTGTTTTCCCACTCTGCCTCATCACCAGCTTTTAAAAATTGATGGAAGGACCTTATTAAAATTTTAAAGTTTTTTTTCATGTAGGTTCTGCATATTCCTTATGAGGTTTATTCTTAACTATTTTTTGTTTTGTTTGGACTTTATTTGGTTTTTATTTTATTTTTTTTAAACAGGATTTCTTTCTTTCATTATATTTTCATATAGTTGTATATGTAGCAAGCTATTGATTTTCATATATAAATTTTTATAGCTAGTCACCTTATTGGATTATCCTATTGATTTTAACTGTTTTTTCTTTTTTTTTTTTAAAAAAAAAACAAAAACTTGATTCTCTTTGGTTTTCCAGGTGTAGAGTCAAAACTAGCCATAAATAATGATCACTTTACTTATTCATGTTTATGCGTTTTATTCTCCCACAGCAATGTTAAGTTATAGTGGTGAGAGTAGCATTCTCCTGTTCCTTAATTTGGTTTTTCATGAGGATTCTGCCTCTTTGACTCCACCTATGAATTCAGGATACTGAACCTAAGTTCTGACTAGCACTCTGGGCTCTCATTGGTTTGACAAGAGAGGGTCAGAGGTTTTAGGGGGTCAAGGGTCCTCAGTGCTTGGAATCTGCAAGGCTGATGGACCACATAATCTTCCCAACTTCTTCTTGAAATATCCTCTAGCTTAACTTCTATTCTCAGGAGCTTAGCAAGTAACTTTAGGAGGAAGGAACAATAAAAAAATAGTCACAGAACTAGCATTATTTTAATGGATTGTATAATTAGGAAAACATGATGAATATATTTCTAAGTATATTTTTCCTTTAATTTAAAAAAATCACTCTAGCACTTTTCAGATGCTAGTGACAGAAATGAAAATTAAACCAGCTTAAATTAAAAAAAGGAGAGTTTCTTACTCCTATAACAAAGCTACAGAAGACTGACTTACCCCTAAAGCTGGTGTGTGGTGTGGTAGCTCTTAGTAAGTGTCAGGCACTATTCTAAGCATGCGACACATTCTCAACCTTAGCACAAGCTTTTGAGGTAGGTGTGGTTATCCCCATTTTATTGATGAGAAAACAGAGCCTTGGTGAAGAGCCTGCCCAAACTCACAAAACCAGGAATGAGGTGGGCCTGGGATTGGAGTCATTCTGACTGAAGAGCTTGGGCTCTTAAACCCTGAACACTCTCCTGCCTGTCCTCAGAAGAGCAGAGAGAAAAGTGAGCAAGTCTTCCTTACTCTGGTTAGAAACATTCCCAAGCATCTCTGATTGGCCTGGCTGGGTCATTTGCCTATTCCTGGACCAATCACTGATGTCAAAGGTTGGGTTACTAGGATTAGCCCCAGCCAGGTCACATGCCCATCCCAGGGTTTAAAGAGAACTAAATGCGAGAGGAGCTGTTTCCCAAAGAAGGAAGGGGTGCTGTTTGCGCAGATGAAATGATAAACATCCCCTACATTTCCCAAAGCCAAAACCTCCACTCCAGGTAGGCCAGCCATCTTGATGCTCTGGAAACAAGAGTGGCACAATCCTGCCTCCCCGTTTTTGTGCATGCCATCCTCTCTCTCTAAAATGCTCTTTTCTCCTAAGTCATGGGTAGCATATCCTCCTTCTATGTGTAGTAAATACCTTTCTTTCTTTCTTTTTAAATTTTTTATTGTTTAAAGTATTACGCGACTCTCCTTTTTCTCCCCCATTGACCTCTCCCCCGTCACCCCATCCATTTGCCAGTAATCCCACTTCTAGGAATGTATCCCAAGAAAACAGAAATACCAATCAGAAAGGATATATGCACCCCTATGTTCATAGCAGCACATAGTAAATACCTTTCTTTAGATAGCATCCAGCTTCCTCCCTTCCTGCTGATTTTCGGGAGCAGCTCTATCGATTTCCCTAATCATTTGACCGATGAGAAGGTGATACCGTTTTCTTGGGGAAAAGGAAAAAGCTGCTTCTACTCACTCTCTATGCCTTTGAATTTTCCAGCTGATGGAACTTTGCTGGGAAACAAAATTGTTCAAGGTGCCTGTGCCAAGCTATTAGCATATACTGCCCCAGGCAAAGACACCACTGGAGCGCTCCATCTGTTTTGCCAAGTTCTGTTATGTAAGTGACAGCTGAGGGTATCTTTTAAGAAACATAGCGTTTGTGAATGATGTGTCTTAATAGAACAGTGAGGCACACCAGCATGCAGAGCTCACTTTGTGGGAGCAGGTTTCTCAGAGGTGTAAGGATGTGTAGGTGGAATGGCAATCAAGATGGGATGTGGGTTACGATGATGACAGGGTTCTTTTCATTTGTGAAGCATTGTTGGTGGCTGAGACTCCTCTGGGGTGCCTGTGTTGGAGCAGGGTGAACTCATTCTTGAGAGACAAGCCTGGGTGCTTGGCTGCGGTTTGCAGATGAGAGTCCATGGATCTAGATCTATTCTCTAAGTGTGGGAGCAGTAATGCTGGCTTATCAGTGTGGTGGTTGTAAAACATGGCTCTAAGATTCTTTCCCACTCTTCCTGTCAAGGGGTGGGATCCATGTCTCTTCCTGTTGATTCTGGGTAGGTTGTGACCTCCTTGACCAGTGGAGTATGGTGGAAAGACTAGAACAGGTCATGGGTCATCCACTTGGTCCTCTCACAATGCTCACTTTCCAGAGACCTCTCTTGAGAAATCCTTTCCCACCATCTTGTGAGAAACCCAACCCACATGGAGAGGCCATGTGTAGGGACTCTGGTCTGTTCTTTGGCCATCCCACCCCAGGTGCCAGACATATGCCTGCAAAAGACAACTTGGAAGCTCCAGACCAGGGGTCCTCAAACTTTTTAAACAGGGGGCCAGTTCACTGTCCCTCAGACAGTTGGAGGGCCGGACTATAGTTTAAAAAAAAAAGCTATGAACAAATTCCTATGCACACTGCAGCCCGGGACGAGTCGGCTGCTAAGCAGGACAGGCAGCGGCACCCGGCGGGCCGGATAAATGTCCTCGGCAGGCCACATGTGGCCTGCGGGCCGTAGTTTGAGGACCCCTGCTCCAGACATTGTGAAGAAGAGAACCACCCAGCCAGCGTGGCTCAGTGGTTGAGCCTCGACCCATGAATCAGGAGGTCACAGTTTTATTCCCGGTCAGGGCACATGCCCACGTTGAGGGCTCGATCCCTAGTGTGGGGTGTACAGGAGGCAGGCCATCAATGATTCTCTCTCATCATTGATGTTTCTACCTCTCTCTCCCTCTCTCCCTCTCCCTTCCTGTCAGAAATCAATAAAAATATATTAAAAAAAGAGAAGAGAACCATCCACATTGTGTCTGAATTCCTGACCTTCAGAATCTTGAGAAAAATAAAAAGGTTTTATAATAAACACACAGTCTTGGGTGTTTATCACAAAATAAAGATAGCTAGAACAGTCAGTCTCTTGATATCAACTGCAACCCAGAGGGCCAGAACCCATTGTAGCTCCTTAGTGTTAGAGAGTTAGTAGTTGGGTGATGTTCTGTGCAAATTGTGGTTCTTTGCAAACCTTAGGGTCCCAGGCTGGCTAGCATCCTATATAATAAAAGGGTAATATGCAAATCAACCAAATGGCAGAATGACCAGTCGCTATATTGTGCACTGACCACCAGGGGGCATATGTTCAACGCAGGAGCTGCCCCCTGGTGGTCAGTGTGCTTCCATAGGGGGAGCGCCGCTCAGCCAGAAGCCCAGAAGCCGGGCTCATGTCTGGTGAGCGCAACGGCAGTGACAGGAGCCTCTCCCGCCTGCACGGACATTCCCCAAGGGCTCCCGGACTGCAAGAGGGTGCAGGCCAGCTGAGGGACCCCCCTGAGTGCACGAATCTCATGCACTGGGCCTCTAGTTATTTTATAAGCCTCCCAGTCTGTACAGAAATGATGCCATCTTGTTCAGGATTATTTTCCCAGCTTGGAGTCTGCTTTGGTTCCCATGACATCTGGGCACTCTGCCCTACTCTATTAGCCTGGATGGAAAATTCCAATGGCTTTTTTTCCTCCTACAGCTATATTTAGTTTCTAAGAAGCAAGTACCAGCAGCCTATCTCTAGGGTTTGGCAATTATATGGAAGATTTAACCCCAATACCTTTCCTCCTCTTGTCATATTGGTCATCTCCTAGTTAGTGAATGTGATGCTAGTTTCAGACCATGGAAGCCTGAAGAAGTCCTATCAGCCAGTCAATCAACAAACAGCAGTAGAATGACTACTCTTTTTAAGGAAGTAATAAAGAACAATGTGACTTAATGCATGTTCTCAAGAGCTGGTAACTTATTTGGGGAAATAAGACATACATGGGAAGTAAAATAGTCCAAAGATTATAATATTTCCAGCCTTTAAATAGCGTTTTTACCCGTGAAAGTGGGTAGCACGAACTTTTCATCTTCTTTGTGAGTCTGATGGAACCCAAAGACTGATTTTATAATACATAGGATTTCAAAGTAGACCAAATATATGGAAACATGGCTATCCAAACACTAAAAGCCAAAATCAAAGCCAAAACCGGATCAGTGAATGTAGTAAAAGCCAATCTTCTGTATTACCCATTAAATAACACCATAACCACCATGATTTCGAAGTAGCGAAGAGTATAAAATATATACTGGTACCTGGGAAATACCTGGAACAACTGTAATATGGCACAACATACTGTATCTGTGGTTCCCATTGGTGACAAAAATCATAGGCACTGTTAATACTTCCGCAGAGGATGTCTATGTTTATGGTTGAGGGAAATGTTAAATTTTAGTTAGAGGTAGTGCAGACAAAAAGGTACAGTGTGTGTAGCAAATTTAAAAACAACAACAAAATTGAAGTTGGTCTTGCTTTTATTATCACCATGCACCATTGATTTTAAACTATGTCAGTGATAAAATACGTAGCTGCAGGGGCCAAAGATTCCCACTGCCCTCTGCCTTCAACTCCAGCATGCCACTGAATAAAGGTACAGATTTCCCCCCTCCAAGTTCATAGACCCCTGAATTCTATCCATGGACTCCTTGGTGGTCTTAGATTCCAGGTTATAAATTCCTGTTGTTGTGTCCTGGCTTAGAGTATGGGCTGGGCTTGCATCTGCTGTGCTTGGGAAAATTGATTAAGCTTTCTGAGGATCAGGTTCCTTCACTGGAAAATGGGATGTGATAATGGTGCCTCTCCCATCATTGTTGGAGTCACTGAGATCGGATAGTGGGTGAAGTAGTGAACATTGCCTCTGGTCTGAGGAGAGAACTCCATCAATGGAGGTGGAACCAGTGGTCGCTGTAATGGTTGATCTTCCCAGTGGCTCTGGAAAAGGGCAATGTTGTCGTGGTTTATCAGGTAAGAAAACCAGTCTGTATGTTGGTGGAAGGTGTTCTGATGGAGTGGGAGATGCCTGCCACCCTGCTGTCATCCATCTGCCCTCTCTCTCCCCATCATCAATGCCTTTCTGTGCTGGGCCACAGACTCCAGGATGAGCTACCAGCCTTGCTGGGGCTGGCCCCAACGTGGGATGGGAACCTATTGGGTTCCGCAGCCCAGTGGAAAGGTTGCGCACATACAAAGCTTAGCTCAAGCCACCCCTCTTGCACACAGCAGCTTGACCTTGGGGGTCACTCCCTTGTTAGAGTCCCCTGGTCTGGGATGTTCATCTGGCACTTGAGTGATATGTGGCCATTGTTTTTCTTATGTCAACTGCTCTTTTTGGTTATATCATAAATGACTGAGGTTCAGGGAACTGCAATATAATTCCTCTGGGTGGAGGAGCTTTTATCTTCCTCCCTCTCCAGCTGACAGCTGTGAGCATAATAAGCGATTGTTCAGTGAATGACTAGATAAGTTAACAGGTGAAGTGACTAACTGTAGGATCCTGGTGCACTTCTCAGAGCAGCTGGCTTTGGGCCTGTCTGCCCCTAGCCGGGGTCTGCCTGTGCCAGAGCCCTCTAGTGTTCACACAGTGTGTTTGCAGCATTGGCCTCACTGCTTGTGAAGTTGGCAGTGCGGGTTGATCACGTCTTCAAGTCAAACAGAACCCACCACTCCAGAAGTCTGACCTTAAGTCAGGTGCCGTTTTAACTTCACCCAATACCCTGATACAATCCCCCATCCCCAGAGATTCAGATCAAATTGGTCTGGGCTGGGCTTCCTACGGTTCTCACCGCTCCTGGCTGAGAACCACAGACCAACGCTAACAAGGAGGGGTCCAGGCAGCATGGGGGCTCTCTCCCCTGCTAGCTGTGGGGTTCTGAGTAAGTGACTTAACCTCTTTGAGCCTCAATTTCCTCATCTGTGAAATGGGGGTAATGATAGTACCCAGCCTCTAGGGAGGTCCAGAGGATGGAGTGAGACTACATGTGCAATGTTTTTAGCCTGTCCCGAGTGTTGAATAAATGGTGACTGCTCAGGGAAAGGTGCATGGCTGTCCCAACCCCTTTATCACGGCAGGCCCAGAAGTTTGGAGCTGCGACGTGCTATTTATTATCCAGGCAGGAGGAATGTAAAGGAAGAGACTTCTGTGCTTACAGCACTTTTACTTTATTAAGAGGTTTTCCAATGTAAAAAAATGCTCACATAGCCACTTTCCAGGGCAGCTGCATTACCATTATTTTCAACACTCAGGACAAAATGAAATTAGGAGTGGGGAAGGGGTGAGGTAGGGTGAGCGTTTAAGGGCTGGATTGAAATCCAATTCTGCAGGTTGAGTCCGTGTTAATGCAATATTATGGGATTTGGAAGCAAGGGCCTCTGCGGCTTAGTCCAAGGTTTCTCCAACATCTGGGTCACTGGCAATGTCACTGTTGCTTTTATTCTAACTACATCAGGGGACAGTTAGAGAGGAGAGCTGATTCCTAATTCTCACAATTGCTTGCCTTCAAGGCACCAAATAGACACTCTTGCCAAGGAACCTTCCTTGATCACAAGAGACCTGAAACAGAAATGGTTTAACCCTTTCTGATGATTAGACAAGGCACAGGAGCACACATACCTGGTGTCTTTCTGCTTCGTACGGATGAATTTCAAACAGGAGAGCTCAGAGATCAAAGTGAGGCACAGGTTTAATTACCCTGTGCAGCCATACATCTGCTTAGCCTGCCAGAAGGCCCCAAGAGCCAGAGCAAGAAGCAGCACACACATTCACTGAGCACACATTTATCAGAGTGCTGCGTGCTGGGGCCTGTGAGTGGTAGGGATTGTGATCTCAGTCCCTTCCCAGGGGGAGTTCCAGGTTTCAAATGTGAAAAACTATAATAAAAGATACCACTTGTCATAGGCCTTAAGAGAGCAAGGCAGATACTCTTCCAGGCTGACCAAACAGCCATTGTTAATTTCTTTCTTCTGGTCCTCACCTACTCAAGAGACTCGGGGAGTTACAGTCTCATTTACGACCCTCCTCTGCAGCTAGAAGTGGTCCGTGATGCACTTTGGGGTATGAATTGCTAAGTAGAAGACGTCTGGGTTTCAGGATAACTTTTGTTCTCCTGATAAAAGAGGAGAAGCAGCTGAAAAGCAAATACTAGTATGATGCTGGACATTCAGCAGACATCTTGCTACCAGGAGGCAGCAAGCCTGAGACAAAGGTGACTGTAGAGAAGCTGTTCTTGATCTAAGCCAGCAGCGCCTTCCTTGAACCTCTTAGTATGCACATATCAGGCCTTTGCAAGACCACCATTGACCTTACTTAGGTCATTCTTGAGTGATGAGACACAGACAGGGAATCTGACAGAAGGGGTCTCTCTGAAAGGACAGCCTATGGAGGTCCCCTCCCCGCCCCCCACAACTGCAATGTCCCCACCATGTGTGCCAGCCCCAGGGGACCACAGGGAATGAGAGATGAGTTCCCCAAGGAAATCAGATGACAGTGGGTAGACTAAACCACCGTGACTGTAGTCCTTGATAAGCAGTTTGTTTGGGTACAAGAAGCCTGGGGAACAGCAAGGCATAGATCTGCTCTTGAGCACTTGTCTCAAGGTCACCTGACCTGAGGAACCACCTCCCTCCTTGACTGAAATTGTGAAGAGCAGGAACAAAGGCTGGGCTTGCCACGCTGTGCAGTCAACAGTTCCCCAGACACTACAAGATTTCGCAGGAGGCCAGCCTCTGCTGGAAATGTCACATTTATCTTTTCTCCCTTCACATGCCTTCCAGTTGGATGCACAACCATTTTATTGCTGTTAAAGACACATGTCCCTCTCTCATTCTCTCTCACATTAAAACAGAGAAAGTAGCAGGAGGGAAGGAAAAAGCAGCAAACTGCAGGCTGGTTTCATTATCTCTGGGCTGAAGTGGAACCAAATGTGGCTCAGGAAGTGTGACTTCCAGCACACCCTGCATTCCACATGGTCCAGTGTGCTGGGCAAGGGCCCTGTCATTACTCATCTCCCAGGAGCCCTGAGGAATCCTGCCCTGGGGGCCTGGCCTCCAGAATTGCCTGCAGCCCCTCCTTGGACTTGGGCATCAACAGCAGGGACTACACGGTGTGCTCTCTGACCAGCTGCAGGCCTTGTGGGGCAGAAACTCCTGGACTGAGGTCATTAGACAAAGAATGAAGCGTTGTGCTCAGGAGAGAAACCTAATTTGGATGCTCTCAATTTCTTTGTTTCTGTTCAGTCTCCAGAACCCCCCTGCTCCCACTGCAGTCCTTTGCCATCCAACCAGTCAGAAACCTGCTTTCTTTGTGCATCCATTCTGCAACTATGTTTTTTTAAATCCTCACTTGAGGATATTTTTTCCATTATTTTCAGACAGAATGGAAGGGAGGAAGGAGCGGCGGGGGCAGGGCGGGGGGAGAGAAAGAGACATTGATGTGAGAGAGACACATCCATTGGTTGCCTTTGGCACGCTCCCTGACCAGTGACAGGGATTGAATTTAGGATCCTTCTGTCCTCAGGCCAATACTCTAACCACTGACAAAAACTGTCCAGGGCCATTCCACAACTTTTTATTGAGCTCTCAGTATGCCCCAGACACTTTTCTTGGTTCCATTCCTTTGCTAAGCAAAGACTCCCCAGAACTTTTGGCCACCAACTGCAGCAGGCACCCCCGCCCCTGCTGTGGAGTGACACGAGTGTAGTGCCTATCTATCTCCCCCCTCCACCTGCCTTCTGGATCCAATCCTTTCCTTCTCCCCTTATTCCTGCTCTTTTTCTCTCCATGATCTCTGGCTCCCTATTAGCTTTTTTGGGGGAAAATCTATTGTTTATGTTTGTTTATTTTTCTCTATAATATAAACAAGACTTTTAGTCTTCTTATAAGTCTTCTTTTTAAAAAAAATATTTTATTGATTTTATTAACAGAGAGGAAGGGAGAGGGATAGAGAATTAGAAACATCGATGGGAAAGAAACATCAATCAGCTGCCTCCTGCACACCCCCCACTGGGGATGTGACCACAACCGAGGTACATGCCCTCGACCAGAATTGAACCTGGGACCCTTCAGTCCGCAGGCCAACGCTCCATCCACTGAGCCAAACTGGTTAGGGCTGTAACATCTTCTTATTCACCTCTTGGGTGTTAGAGAAATACTTCTATCTGGAGGCAGCAAACGTAGAGGAAAGGACAGGCAATTCTGGAGTGAGAAGAGTTTTCATTGTTAAGCGCTGGCACTATCACTCACTTTTGTGACCTTGGGCAAGTTACTTAAGCTCTATGAGTCTGTTTCTTCATCTGTGCAATGGGTATGATATTAACACCTGCCCATAAGTCCTTAAAGAGGGTTAAAAGAAATGATTCATGGAAATAGCACAATGTGGACGTTTCATGTTTGCAGACTGTGCAGGAGGTAACTTCAGTCCTGGCTGCAGCAGAGGGATGTTTACCAGTGCTGGGATCTGCCCTTCACCCCCAGGTTTCAAGATTTTGGAAAGCTCTTCATCTCCACTGTTATCATCCTCACCCCCTGAGGCAGATGTTAGAAGATGACTGAGATAGTTTCTGGATTGATTTCCCAAAACGCTCAGGGTTTTATGTTTCCTAATGTCTGAATAGGCTGGAATTTTAATCTCCCTTCTGCTACTCCTAGTCTTATTTTGGAAACAAACTCAAAGTCACATTTTTGAGATTCTGAGTGTGTGACCCGCTGAGTTATTTGGGGCATCCATTTGCTGCTGCTTATAGCCCCGGGCTCCTGACCTGGCTTCACTACCCCTCGGAGCTCATCTGGAGACCCCAGGCTCTCTCATGCAATCTCTGCTCCTGGCCTCTGGTTTTGGGTGTCACGGTTTCTGATTTAGATTTGGCATCTCTCAGATTCCTTGGCTACTGGCTCTGTACATCCCATGACTCTCCTCCTGCCTTTTCTTCCACAAGTTGGTCAATGGCCACTCAGCCTTTCAGATGGCCCAAGTCCTTTCTGGAACTTTCTAGTGGGAAGGCTCTCATATATCTACTCTCCTTTTGACATTAAGCAGCACTGTTCTGCTTTTATTTTTATTTTTATTTTTTAAAATATATTTTTATGGATTTCAGAGAGGAAGGGAGAGGGAAAGACAGGTAGAAACATCAGTGATGAGAGAGAATCATTGATTGGCTGCCTCCTGGACACCCCACACTGGGGATCGAGCCCGCAACCCGGGCATGTGCCCTATGACCGAATCGAACCCGGGACCCTTCATTCTGCAGGCAGACGCTCTATCCACTGAGCCATATCGGCTAGGGCAGCACTGTTCTGCTTTTAATTCCAACTGAATTCTTTGTGCTACAGTGAAACTTTCTTTGTTTACCTGTGCATAAGATACACGCTCCACTTTTGCCCAAATTAGAGTAGATATACAATATTATCATTTGATTATATTTTATATAATGTATAATGTATTCTAGAATATATCATATATAATACATGTAATATATAATACAAGTTTTCCCTAGCACAATAGTTTTTGGGGATACTTTGAAAGCTGAAAGAGGTAAAACAATGGGTCATGGTACCCCCTAGTGGCAGAGTATGGCAACACACATCTCAGCAAAAGGGAACGTTTTGTAACTTTTTATTAAAAACAAAAAATTAGAGACCACACAGATGAACATAGGATTTGGATCTAATTCCCCTTGTGTTATGGATTTAAATGTATTTCCATTGCAACCTGTTATTATTTTTGAGCTCTGTGATTTAAGTCTTTTTAAGGACTATCTGCATAGCAAAAATTTGTTGTTGTTTTTTTTTTTTTTTTTTTTTGATTCACAATACTGTATTCTATATTTAGATGAATAAAATAACATTTCCCCCTAGGATTTATGTTTTTATTTTTCCAAAAGGATTTCTGTAAAATTGAGGCATGTCTTACACCCCAGGGCATTTCCCGTGCCTACTAGTAAGGTGTTCTCCTGTCTGGTGCATGGAACAGCCTTTGCATGCTTACCAAGTGTCAAGGATTCTGAGACCAGATGTTGGCTTGTTAGGAGACCTCTACAGGAGTCCAGCAGGCCACTGGGCAGTCCGCCCGAATCGGATCTGCTGTGGTGTGTGGTCCTCTTTTCTGGTACTCAAGATCTCTTCCATCCCTTTACCTACATTCCTTTGAGCATCTCCACCTGCTGCCCCTACAGGACCCCTGGCCCAGTGATCTTTAGCTGCAGACCAGCACCCTGATGGCTGCCCAGGGCCTTGACCACACTTAAAAAATATAACAGGCACAGCATATAGAGCAGGAGTGGGCAGACTTTTTCTGAAAATGGCTAGAAACTAAGTATTTTAGACATGTGGGCCACACAGTCTCTGTCACCCCCACTCAGTTCTGCTGTTATTGTGCAAAGTAGCCAGAAATGAATGGGGGTGACTGTGTTCTAATGAAGCTTCCTGAACAAAAGCATTGAATTTCATATAGTTTCCATATGTCATGAAATATTCCTCTTTTGATTTTTTGTAACCATCCTAAAATGTGCAGATCGTTCTTAGCTTGCTGACGGTATGAAAACAGGCACCAGGCTGGACTTGGCCCGCGGGGCAGAGTTTACTGACTCTTGTGTTAGAGTGACATTCCATCAACTCTTTCTAGCTGATGGCAATTCTTCTGATCACCACAAATGGCAGGAATCAGGACTCTATTCTATCTAATATTCTAAATAAACCACAGTTCCCAAGTGCTTAAAACATTTTTTTTTTTTTTTTTTTTGGTAAATTCCAAACAGGTGATTTGAACCACTTGGATGACTTGGCCTTTTATTTCCTCAAAAATTTTGTTGATCCACTGAAAATTCTGTTTGAAAAGCGACCTTGTGAATGTTTTATAAAAGTCCAATTTAGAACCTTTGGGGCCTCACTCAGTCACTTCCGAATCCCTTTCTTTCCATGTCCACACCTCTGCCATTTTCTCCTTTCTCTTCCTAATTAACTGACTATATAATTAAACGGTTTCTTATTTGGTGGTTTGGAGCCCTCACTGACTCTAATCATCCTCTGGCCCTCCTGTGGCCTCTTCTATTTCCTTTTGAGATAAAGTGTCCAGAACTGAATGGCAGTCAAGGTCAAGCCGCCAGCATTTGTATTACACACAAGCACACCATTACCGTGGTGTTCACTTCTCCTTAATACAGACTAATAGCTCATTCTCCTTTGTGACCTCCAGCGAGCACTGAGCAGCCATCTTTAGGACTCTCTGTGATAATTTCAAGTTCTTTTCCTTAGGAAGTTATAATTAATTCAGGGCCCATCAGTGATCATAAATAGTTTAAATTGCTCTTTCAAGTGTGAATTGCCTCCCATGGGTCACTTAATTTACCAGGTGTCCCTGGCTGTGCTTGTCCCAGGACCAGCTGCTGTCCCTGCCTTCTTAGCTTGGTTTCCACATCTCACTTTGGTCTGATCTGGGGAGGTGGAACTCACATTTGGGAAGGATCTGGCACTCTGCTATTGACCCACCTACCAATGCATGCGTGATGGATTTGATCAGATTTGAGGAGTTTCAAGCCCAAGGAGGTTGTCTCTGGAGGATTTTCAAGAGGCCAAATGGATCCCAGAATTGTGCTAGGACTTGGCTTGCTTCTGTTCAGAAAAAAACCAGGGATTTTACTTTCCCTGTTTTGGTTTTATGGGTTTTCATTATTCTCCACTCTGGAGGACTTTGGAGACAAGGTTCTGCCCAGTTGACAAGACTAAGCTTGCTTGTCCTCAATTGGTAGTTGTGTGAGATGTTTAAATACATGAATTAAGTTGGTAGAATTTGGATATGGATTATAATTAGGTAATAACATTCTATGAATGGTAAATTTCCCTACTTTGATACCTACCTGTGTGATTATGGAAGAGAAAATCCGTGTACCTAGAAGATGCATGCTTAGGATTTAGGGTGAAGGGTCATATGTTGGCACCTTATTTCAAACTAGTGGCCTGGTGCATGAAATTTATGCACGGCGGGTGGGGGTGTTCCTCAGCCTGGCCTGCACCCTCTCCAATCTGGAACCCCTCGAAGGATGTCCTACTGCTGGTTTACAGGGAATCAGGCCTAAACCGGCAGTCGGACATCCCTCTCACAATCCGGGACTGCTGGCTCCAGCCGCTCACCAGCCTGCCTGCCTGCCTGATTGCCCCTAACTACTCTGCCTGCCGGCCTGCTCTCCCCCAACTGCCCCCCGCTGCCGGCCTGCTCGCCCCCAAGTGCCCCCCTGCCAGCCAGATCACCCCAATTGTCCCCCCGTGCCCCACGTGCCCCCCCTGCTGGCCTGCTCACCCCCACCTTCCCTCCCCACTGGCCTGCTCACCCCCAACTTCCCCCCTGCTGGCCTGCTCACTCCAAACTGCCCCCCCCCTGCTGTCCTGATCACCTCCAACTGACCCCCACTGACCCCCCTGCTGGTCTGCTTACCCCCAATGGCCCCTGCCGTCCCATCCTGGCCTGATCACCACCCCCCCACAGCCCCCCCCCCCCCCCCCGGCGACCCAAGGTCCCAGCCCCTCCTTTTTTTCTTTTTCTTTTTTTTTTCTCCAGTGCCTCCTTGAATGGAGGCCAGGGCCGGCTGGAAGCAAGTATCTAGGATTTGTTTATCTTCTTTAATTGAAACTTTGTAGCCTTGAGCGGAGGCCAGGGTCTGCCAGGGCGCGAAGCTTGGCTTCCTCCATCGCTGGGGGCAACCCTAGCCTCCTGCTTGCTCCAGCTCTGTGGCTGGCTGCCATCTTGGTTGGGTTAATTTGCATACTTGCTCCTGATTGGTTGGTGGGCATGGCTTGTGGGTGTAGCAGAGTGATGGTTAATTTGCATGTTTCTCTTTTATTTGTGTAGATGGTTCAGAAAAAAAATATAACATGTATAATTGTGTGTATATAAGCACACACATATATGTAGAAAGATAAAGCAGATATGGTAAAATGTTAACAATGAACTAGATGACTGAAGGGCAAATCTAAGTGAAGAGTTTTGAGAGTTCATTTTTAATATTTTTGCAATGTTTATGTTGGTCTGAAGTTCTGTGTAAATAAACAGTTTAATTCAGAAGGTGGCTCTATGGTAACAGTAGCACCTCAGACATTTGTAGACTGCTGGCCTGGCCCTGCTGTCTCCAGTGCTCCACAGTGCTTGGATTTAGTCCTCTGCCCCAGTGTCTGCTCCTGTTCTTCAGGTCCCTGCTCCTGCTGGTCTGCCCCATTTCAGTCAAGAATGATCAAACACGGGCCGAGCACCAACCAGTATGTGCCAGGAAGGGACAGAGGAGTGGAGAGTAAGCAGACACTGTCCCCATCCACAAGGAGCTACAGTCCAACAGGAAGGCAGACAGTGAAAGAATCACAAAGGCTGGAAAGGAGAAGTGAGGTTGCTGAAGGAAGCATGTTCTAGGGTCAAATCCATTTGGGGGCTCAGAGGAGCTCTCCTGGGGAAATCGTATTTGAGCCAGAGCTATAGGATGGTGAGGGTTTGCTTGGCAAACAGAGGGTGAGGGTGTGCTATAGACAGAGGGCACTATGTATGTGCACTGGAGGGGCGTGTTGGAGGTTTTGAGAAAAGACTGGCCTGGCTAGAGCAGAGCAGGCACAGAGGCAGAGGAGGTGGAAGAGGAAGGCAGGCTCTCATATTTTTCTTCAAAAAATATTTTTCTTGAAAGGAGAGGAAGAGAGATAGAAACATCAATGATGAGAGTGAATCATTGATCGGCTGCCTCTTGCACGCCGCCCCCCCCCCCCCCCCCGCCCCACACTGGGGATTGAGCCAGCAACCCAGGCATATGCTCTGACTGGAAATCGAACTCCGACCTCCTGGTTCATAGGTTGATGCTCAAACATTGAGCCACACCAGCCAGGCTCATATTTTTCTTTATTATGAGAGCCGTGGGAAGGGTATAGGCAGTAATGTCATGATTAGCTTTTCATTTTTGAAAAAGAAATCCCTCGAGGTGCAATATAGAAAATAAATGGGAAAAAAGCAAAAATGGTGGGAGAGAAGCTAGGAGGCTACTGCAGCAGTTCAGTGAGCAGTGGTGCTTTCCTGGACCAGATGGTGGTTGTGCTGATAGAGAGAACTGGGTTAATATCAGAGATATGTAGGAGGTGGACATGGCTGGACTTGGAGACTGATTGGATCATTCTAACATCACTTTATTGAACAGTTTATTTGTCTTTCCTATTGGTTTATAGAGCTGGTTGGAAAAATACTGTTTTTTTTCCCCGAAAGTGTTTTAAAATATATTAATTTGCATGGCATTGATTAGTTGTCTTGCTTATGTATGCCTGAGATGAATATTCCTTGCACAAAGATGATGGTTTATCTCATTCAATAAAATCATGCTAATTAAGAATTGAGACCTACCTATTGCACACATTCTGGAAGCTTACAATGTGGGAGATAAAAATTAATGTAGTTTTAAAACAATCTATTGCACTTATGAAACTGCACATTAAACAATAATGTTTTATTGGAAGATATTACTTTTTATAAGGAAGAAGCCATGTATTTTTCAATCACAATTCTGACAAATAAATTCTGTTGTACTTTTCCATGCCAAGGCTGATTTACAATTATAGTACGTGTTTCTTTTTGATTTATGACATCCTGTTAACCATGGAATTACTTAGCAGAATCAGTTTGGCTTGATGTAAGATTTTCTCCTTGCCTAGAAAAAATTTTGGCCTGAAGAAAAGATGACATTAATTTAGGAATAGTGGAGTTATCATTGAGTTATCAAAATAAATCTGAGGACATAAATCAATTCTACTGCATGGGGAATGCTAAATCGATAAGTCCAGAAAGACTTTATTGATCCCATGGCCATCATTCAAGCCTTCTTCATTAGATTCCTCAGCCATATGTTTAATTGAAATGATAATGTAGATAACTTTGGGTAAACCCATGAACCCTGACTTTGATATGGGGTTGTTCAAGGTAATGGGAATGATTTAGCCAGGCTGGTGCTCTCCTTCAGAGGCAGGAGGGTATATGTGGGAAGACTTCACATCTTCCTGTCTCCAGGAGTCTCTACTGTGGGCCCATGATGATTGAAAAGTTTTAAGTCACTCCTTTTAAGTTTAATTAAAAATATCGAAGCCAGACTGGTGTGGCTCAGTGGTTGAGCATTCACCTATGAACCAGGAAGTCAGAGTTCGATTTTGGGTCAGGATACATTCCTGGTTAGGGTACATTCCTGGATTGTGGGCTTGATCCCCAATGTGGGGCATGCAGGGGACAGCTGATCAATGATTCTCTCTCATCACTGATATTTCTCTCTTTTTTCCCCTCTCCCACACTCTTCCTGTGTTTCTCTTTTATTCTCACAATACTGCCACACTCACAACACTTTTGACACCAGACATGTGTGTTTCCCACACATCCAACAATTCTGTGACATCACCTGCACCTCCTACAGTTCAATTCAATTCTGACACTATCCAGAGTTATTGTGGAAACCACATGTTAAGGGCTCAGTCCCACAGGACTGCCCCACACTTCAGATGCCAATCACAAGCAGTAGGTCTCTAGCTTACCCACAACTTCTGTCCCACATGGAGGTCCCACACCCTGCTCCTTGGATTTGATCATTTGCTAGAACAGCTCATAGAACTTAGAGAAACACATTTATTAATTAATTATATAATAAAGGATACAAATGAATAGCCAGGTGAGAAGGTACATAGGGTGAAATCTGGAAGGGGCCTGGAGAAACCAAGATGGCGGCATAGGTAAGCACCTAAACTGCTGCCTCGCACAACAATTACAAAACTACAACTAAAAGACAGAACGGACACCATCCAGAACCACAGGAAAGCTGGCTGAGTGAAAATTCTACAACTAGAAGGAAAGAGAAAAGCTCAAAGAGAATTGGAGGTACGGCAAAGGGTCTTTGTGCGTGCAGAGAGGAAGGGTGGCTGAGAGCCTGGCTGACTTTCTCTGGTGGAAGGGGGAAGGAAGCCCCCGACCGCACTGAACCCCAGTTCTGACTGCACTGAACCCCAGTTCCGGGCGAGCCCCTGGGGACCCACGCTCTTACGGGGAGAGTCTGGACTCTCGGGCAGAGACTCGAGCTGGGAAAGGCAGAAGTCTGAAGGCGCGAGCGTGCCAGTGCGCACAAAGGCTGCGGAGGTTGCCATAGGCTTTCCCTAGTGGAAGGGAGTCAGAGGATCCTGACTGCACTGAGCCCCAGTTCTGACTGCAGTGAACCCCAGTTCCAGGCGAGCCCCTGGGGACCCACGCTCTTGTGGGCGGAGTCTGGACTCTCAGGCGGAGACTCGAGCTGGGAAAGGTAGAGGTCTGAAGGCGCGCACATGCGCGCAAGGGCAAGGCTGACGGGAAGCCAAGACTGAGACTCCACCCCATCCAAGCTGAGCACAGAGGCTATTGCAATTTGGCAAGTCTAATCCTATAAGGTTGTCTCCAGCACCGAACTTCTCCCAGCATAGACACAGCTGATCCTTACAGCCAACTGGCCTGGAGGTCAATTCTTCCCAGTGATACCAACAACAATCAAGACTTAATTACAACAAGGCTGTACACACAGTCCACAAAGGGGTGCACCAAGAGTGTCCACCTCAGGTTAACTGGGGGGGCAGACCCACTGGGCCATATTGGAAACCTAGCACACAAATCTACCTTACCAACTCAGGGAAGCAGTGAAAATGCGGCGTCAAAGAATCAGATCACAAACGAAAGAAATGGAGGAAAACAAACGACTGGATATAGAATTCAAAACCACGGTTATAAGGCTTTTTAAGAATATCCTAGAAAAGGCTGATAAATATAACGAGACCCTAGAAGATATGAAAAAGGACCAACTAGAAATTAAACATACACTGACTGAAATAAAAAATATTATACAGAGACCCAAAAACAGACAAGAGGAACACAAAAATCAAGTCAAAGAATTGAAATACAAAGAAGCAAAAAACACTCAACCGAAAAAGCAAAAAGCAAAAAAAAAAAAATCCAAAAAGTTGAAGATAATGTAAGAAGACTCTGGGACAACTTCAAGCGTACCAACATCAGAATTATGGAGGTGCCAGAAGAAGAGAGAGAGCAAGATACTGAAAACCTATTTGAAGAAATAATGACCGAAAACTTCCCCCACCTGGTGAAAGAAATAGACTTACAAGTCCAGGAAGCGCACAGAACCCCAAACAAAAGGAATCCAAAGAGGACCACACCAAGACACATCATAATTTAAATGCCAAGAGCAAAAGACAAAGAGAGAATCTTAAAAGCAGCAAGAGAAAAACAGTTAATTACCTACAAGGGAGCACCCATACGACTGTCAGCAGATTTCTCAACAGAAACTATGCAGGCCAGACGGGAGTGGCAAGAAATTTTCAATGTGATGAATAGCAAGAACCTACAACCAAGATTACTCTACCCAGCAAAGCTATCATTCAGAATTGAAGGGCAGATAAAGAGCTTCACAGATAAGAAAAAGCTGAAGGAGTTCATCACCACCAAACCAGTATTATATGAAATGCTGAAAGGTATTCTTAAAGAAGAGGAGGAAGAAAAAAGTAAAGATAAGAATTATGAACAACAAATACATATCTATCAACAAGTGAACCTAAAAATCAAGTGAATTAAAAACCTGAGGAACAGAATAATCTGGTGAATATAATAGAATCAGGGGCATAGAAAGGGAGTGGACTGATAATTCTCAGGGGGAAAGGGGTATGGGGGGTTCATGAAGAGACTGGACAAAAATCATACACCTATGGATGAGGACAGTGGGGGGGCGGTAAGGGCAGAAGGTGGGGTGGGAAATGGGTGGAGGGGAGCTATGGGGGGAAAAAGGAGAAACAATTTGTAATAATCTGAATAAAGATTTATTTAAAAAAAAAAAAAGAAATCTGGAAGGGGCCCAAGGGCAGGAACTTCTGTCCCCAAGGAGTTGGCGTGGGCCACCCTCCTGACGTGGATGTGTTCATCAACCTGGTAGCTCATTAAACCCTTAGCAGAATCTGTTTTTATAAAGACTTTATCACATAGGAACAATTAGTCCTTATCAACTCAATCTTCAACCCTTGTCTCCTTCCTGGAGGCTGGTGTGGGGACAGGGCTGAAAATTCCAAGCTACTAATCATAGCTTGGTATTATTTCTGGTGTTCAGACCCCACCCAGGAGCAGGAGCTGCCTTATTAGGATAAAAGACTCTGATATTACCCAGACAATTCCAAGGGATTTAGGAGTTCAGTGTCAAGAATTGGGGTCAAAGATCAAATACAAAAGATGCTCCTAGTGCTCTTATCACTTAGGAAGTTATAAGGGTTTTAGGAGCTCTGTGCCAGGAACGGGGGAGGAGGGGAAGAGATTAGTATATATTTTCTATTATTTTACAGTAGGCAACTTACCTAAGACCTAAAACTCATGTACAGGAATGCTTCAAATGCTCAGCTTCTCAAAAAGTCCAGCCCCACAGGTGTGTTTTGGATGTATACTGGAGCTGGCTCACACCAGCTTGTTTGTCATATCAGCTGATCATCAAATTTTCAGGAATTTTGCAAGCCGGTTGTTACACACAGCTATTATTAAAAATTAAATTATAGAAACTTACAATTAAATAAATTATATTAAAAGGTAGTAAATACTCAAAACTCACCACTTTCTACTTATTTTACATTTCATTTTTCTCTATGATCTTGAGGTAATTATATGTATTTTACCAGTATGGTGGAAATACTATATCACGGTGTGCTACTGTGCATCTCTTCCCAACTGCAACCCATGGCATCATGTTGGTAGCCTGGAATCAGCCATGGTGGGAGTATTTACACCCCCAAAACCTGTTAAGGCCACAAATCAGGGCTTGGTTTATTGTTTTGTTTGTTGCCTTGACTAGAGAAAGTCATAATGCCTATTAAATTTAAAAAGTGTCATGTCTGTACCTGTTACATTGATTTGAAGAAGTTCTCCTAGTCTTTGCAACTGTCATCTGATTCAGCAAGAAAGTCACTCATGTTGTTGATGAGCAGTTGAAGTTCTGACATGTTTTTATTATTTCATGCTCTTTTCACTTGTTAATATAAAGGAAAATATCAACCAACATTCATGTTGTAACTATACTCATTTGTCAATTACAAAATAGGCTGACTATAGACACAAGAATTTGGCAAAGATCAACAAAATATTGTGTGAGACCATTGGCTATGTGGTATTTAAAACAAAGAGTATTGCACCAATTATTTCTATTGATAATTTGGTGCTATGCATTTTTTATATTGGGAAAATTTATATCAAACTTATATAAGTAGTATATCTACATATGCACACATTTCCCCTCTCCCTCAGCTAGAAGTTGTTAAACATTTACCAGCACACCACTGGCATACTCCCATCCTCTTAACTGGTCACATGTAAGAGTTTGGGGGATTTTCCTCTTCAATTTGTAGGCATGAAAATGCCACCTTTCCTTTTATTCTTGGTGGGACTCTATCACAGAGAGCCCTGCCAATCATCAAAATCAGCCAGCTGAGGGAGTCCAAAGGGAAAACATGGCTTTCCTATAATCTGAGGCCTTTCCTAGGAAGAGCCAGACTATACGCAGGTAGAGGGAGCTCCTGTACGTGAACATCTTGTTCATCACAAAGGAGCATTTTTAGAACTATTGCATTTACGTTGGTCAAAGTAACAATGACAACAAGCATTGATAAACGCTTTATCATTTACAAAGCACACCCACATTTATGAACTATTTCATACTGCTAAAGATTTTTCTGATTTTTAGCAATTCGTGTGCATCTGGAGAAAGGAAATATTTATTACAGTTTGAGATGTTAGCTAGCTTATTCCTCTGCAGGATGTCATTGCCTCTCGGACATGGTATTAAAGGCGTTTACTTGCTATTTCCTACACTCGTTATTATACTCAATCTGCAGTGAATTCAGGGCAGGAAACAAAACTCCTTAAGGGGTTATTAACGGTTCAAGTGGAAAGAGTAATCCCACTTGCCAAAAGTAAGTAAGATGCAGTTGTCTTTGAATCGATTTCTCTTCAGGGTGTTGGGTGAATAGATGTAGATGTCAACATCACCAACTCCATCTCTGTGTCTTAGATTTCATTTCATTTTTAAGTTTCATGTTGTGACCTTTGACCAACCTCACTGTTCTTAGCAAACATATCAAAGCCTTCTAGTTGATGATTATTTGTGTTCCTTAAAATAGAATGGCATGACAACTGAGATAAATATCAAACTGGTGATAGTATTGATTATAAACAATCATCTATCACAAGACCACCAGGAGACATGACCCCTGGCGCTACTACATTCTTTGTCCCTTTGTGTTGTCAATCATTAATGCCTGAGTTATATTATTAAAAAAATATAGTAGCATATCTTGGCTATTGTAAATAATGCTGCAGTTAGCATAGGGGTGTGCATGTCTTTTCAAATTAGTGTTTAGATTTCTTTAGATAAATAACCAAAAATGCTGGGTCATATGGTAGTTCTATTTTTAATATTTTGAGAAACTTCCATACTGTTTTCCATAGTGGCTGCACCAATATGCAATTCAATCAACAGTGCACCTTTTCCCTACATCCTCAGCAATACTTATTGTTTATTGTTTTATTGATGATAGCTATTCTGACAGGTGTGAGGATATTTCATTTGTGATTTTAATTTGCATTTCTCTGATGATTAGTGACATTGTTCATTGATAGACAATTGGATAAAAAAGATGTGGTGTACATATACAATGGACTATTACACCGCCATTAAAAATGAAATCTTACCATTTATGACAACATGGATGGACCTCAAGGGCATTATGCTAAGTGAAATAAGTCAGACAGAGAAAGACAAATATGATTTCATTCATATGTGTAGTCTAAAAAACAAAATAAGCAAACAGACAAAACAGAAACAAACTCATGGGTACAGAGAACAAACCAATGGTTGCTAGGTGGGAGGAGGGTAAGGGCCTGAATGAAAAAGGTGAAGAGATTAGTACAAATTGGCAGTTACAAAATAGTCACAGAGATGAAGTACAGTATAGGAAATACAAAAATATTTGCAAAATTCAAAAACATTGCAAAAACTACAGGGTGACCCCGCTTTGAATAATTATTAATTCCTATGGGTTAAATCTGAAAAGAAAGAAACATCAATTGAACTATCAGAAAAAAGTGTGTATGCATTTCTTTGGGACACCCTGTATGCCAGGTGGGTACTGGAAATATCAGGGGGAACACTTTGTAAGGTATATAAACGTCTAACTACTATGCTGTATACCTGAAACTAATATAATATTGAATGTCAATGGTAATTGAAAAAATTTTAAAAAGTACTATAACAAGCGTCTGTAGTGGAGAATAATTTGCGCAGAACTGCTGAGTTGCCTGTCCGCTCTGGCCCCATGTCCCTATAAGTAAATTATCCTATGAATTCTGCTATATTCTATGGCATTGCCTGCATCATTCTTTGGTCTGAAGATACCTTCTTGTTATGAAGGCCATTACACCTCTGTCCCACCATCAGTTCATGCCTGTTAACAACAATTAGGCGAAGTCTCCACAGCTCACAGGATGTTGGGAGTGTGGCTATTATCCAGTTAGCATGATTAATTTTTAGAGCTATGAGGGCTTTCTCAGACCCTAAAATGGGCATTTGGGACTGAAAGAACTAATTTGATGTTCTCTGATGATCACAATAAATCAGATTGTTATCAAATATTAACTCCACTTTCTGTTGCATGAGCTTGGATTGTCTACAATAGCATCCTTGGCACACTTGGGAATGAAGAAATTCAATTTCAAAAGTAAACACAGAGTACAAAAATAGTTCAGAGAACAGGTTATACATAGAACAAAGCTCAGCTCATTAGGGCCAACAAATACAACTGAAATTTGCAGACCTGAAGCAGTATTTTATCCAGCAAAAGATTGCCAAAGATATTTTTTTTTACCAAGATTTGCTTTTTTCTCTTTAGTTATTGATTACTTTTGTGAAGGAGAGCATATTGACATGTGCAGAAGACTGTGACGAGTTGAAATAGTTTTATAGATGAGTATCTTTGGCAGGCTTTCATGTTCTGATTTAAGTGGGAACCACTGTGGATTCTGAAATGGCTTCTATAACTAGTTTCATCATAGACCTAATCATCCAAAACATCATTCCCTGTAATTTTACTGAAAATCGGTGAGACAGCAAAAGCTTCAATTCTTGAAAAGGATTTAGCAGCCAGCCAGCTTATGCTTATTATAGACGTAGTCTTCACGCCAACCACGACTAAATAAATCCATAGGCTCGAACCACGTATGGAGGTGGGAAGGGCAAAGGAGAGGACCAGAATGGACTTCTGGGGGAAAACAGTTTGTTTTTTAAAAATGTTAGAGAAGGCTTTACTGTCCTATAGAAGTTCTAGTCTCAAAACACTAGGAATTGAAAAGTGAGTCATCCCACCCCCCCGCCCCGCCCCCCGAACAGGCACACCCTCAGGCTAGATTTCAGTGGAAAGAATCCAGCACTTCATGGATGGAGCCCTGACTCCTGCAACCTCTTCTTCACTGTGTGACCTTCCATGAGATCCTGAACCTCTCTGAGTCTTGGTCCTTTGTTTGAGGCTGTGTTTGCTTTCAGCCCTTTGCACTTTTATTTTTCCTGGTAAAGCTTCCCACTTGTAAGATGAAGATGCCTTGAAGATTTTGCTCTCACATCAGGTGGTCTTCATTTTTATGGTTTGGAGTTTTAGCAGACATTATCATATTTAGAAACGATATTGGGGATAACTGGGAAGGCCAAATGTTTTTAGAATGTGTAAGCCAAATGTAAGGAAAGTAGCAGCCTTCGGGCAAATCTACATTATCATAAACCAGCCTTCATTTCGATTGTGTATGCTATGGCATTAAATTAAAAAACTGGTCTATTCATGTGACCCAAGTGTCTGCCTTCTCCCTTTATATATATTTGATATATTTTAGGGGTCACCTTCCTATAATACATTATTTTTGCCCATGCTCAGCCCCTTGGTCTCTTACTGTCCTCTCCTCATCTTCCGCTCTCTCAGGGCTGCTTTCACCTCTTCCTGCTTCATTGTCTTCTGGAAACTACGCTTCTTCTTTCTTTGCTCCAATGCACCGGTGACAAAGTCAGGCAGAGCAGATCTGCACTGAGTGTTTGGAGATGTTAGAGGGTAATTATGGGGCAGTACAAATTCACACTGGATTCTGTGTTTGAGGTCTGGGCCCTGGGATGGCCTTCTGGGCCCTGACATGAAGGTCTGGGACCCAGATGAAGGTCTGAAGCCCGGGTGGAGGCCTGGGTCCTGGGACGGAGATCTGGGCACCGGAGGGCAGTCTTGGGCCCGCAATGGAGGTCTGGGTCAGGGGTAAAACCTCTGGATCATGGAATGGTGGTCTGGACTACTGTGGATGTCTGCACTCTGATAAAGGACTTGATACTGGGTTCCAGGACTGGGTTCCTTGATGGCCTTCTGGGCCCTGGAATGAAGGTCTGGGACCCGGATGTAAACCCTTGATCGAGGTATGAGTCCTGGGAGAGAGGTCTGGGTAGTGGAGAAAGCTCTGGTCCCCTGTTGAGGTCTGGGACAGGGGCTGGACATCTAGGTCAAGGAATGGTGGTCTGGACAACTGTGGATATCTGGATCCCAATAAAGGACTTGATACTGGGTTTGAGGTCTGGGCCCTGGGATGGATTTCTGGGAACTGAGGTGAAGGTCTGGGACTTAGATGTAGGTCTGAGTCCTGGATTGAGGTCGGGGTCCTGGGAGGGAGGTCTGGGCATTGGAAGGTAGTCTGGGCCCAGGGTAGAGGTCTGGGTCAGGGGCAGGACATCAGGGTCTTAGAATGGTGGTATGAATACTGTGGCGGTCTGGACTCTTGAAAAGGACTGGATACTGGGTTCAAGGTCTGGGCCCCGGGATGACCTCTGGGCACTGCTATGCAGGCTTGGGACCTGGATATAGGTCTGAGCCCTGGATGGAGGTCTGGTCCTGGGATGAAGGTCTGGGCACTGGAGGGCAGGCTAGGCCCAGGGTAGAGGTCTGGGTCAGGTTTGGATCTCTGGGACAGGGAATGCTGGTCTAGACTACTGTGGAGGTCTGGACCTTGCTAAAGTACTGCATACTAGGTTTGAGGACTAGGCCCCTGGATGGCCTTCTGTGCCCTGGCATGAAGGTCTGGGACCCGGATAGAGGTCTGAGCCCTGGATGGAAGTCTGGGTCCTGGGAGGGAGGTCTGGGTACTGCCAGTCGCTCTCGGCCCCTGGTTGAGGAATGGGACAGGGGCTGGACCTCTAGTTCATGGAATGGCAGTCTGGACTAATGTGGATGTCTGTACCCTGATAAAGGACTGCATACTGGGTTTAAGGTCTGGGACCTGGGATGGATTTCTGGGCCCTGGCATAAAGATCTGGGGCCCGGATATAGGTCTGAGCCCCGGATGGAGGTTTGGGTCCTGGGAGGGTGGTAGGGCTGAGGAGGGAGGTCTAGGCCCTGGGTTAAGGTCTGGTTCATGAGCTGGACCTCTGGGTCATGGAATGGTGGTCTGAACTAAGGATGTAGGTCCTGGCCCTCAATACTGGATTGCATTCTTGGTTTGAGGTCTGGGCCCTGGGATGGCCTCTGGGCACTGCCATGCTGGTCTGGGACCCGGATGTAGGTCTGAGGCCTGGATGGAGGTCTGGTCCTGGGACGAAGGTCTGGGCACTGGAGGGCGGTCTTGGCCCCGGGTAGAGGTCTGGGTCAGGGCTGGACCTCTGGGACATGGAATGCTGGTCTAGACTACTGTGGAGGTCTGGACTTCGCTAAAGTACAGCATACTGGGTTTGAGGACTGGGCCCAGGGATGGCCTTCTGTGCCCTGGCATGAAGTTCTGGGACCCGGATGTAGATCTGAGCCCCGGATGGAAGTCTGGGTCCTGGGACGGTGGTAGGCCCACGGAGGGAGGTCTGGGCCCTGGGGGAAGGTCTGGCTCATGGGCTGGACATCTGGGTCATGGAATAGTGGTCTGAACTAAGGATGTAGCTCCCAGCCCCTAATACCAGATTGTATTCTTGGATCGAGGTCCGGGGCCCGGGATGGCCTCTGGGCACTGCCATGCAGGTCTGAGACCCGGATGTAGGTATGAGCCCCGATGGAGGTCTGGTTGGGAATGAGGTCTGGGCACTGGAGGGTGGTCTGGGCCCAGGGTGGAGGTCTGGGTCAGGGGCTGGACCTCATGGTCTTGGAATGGTGGTCTGAACTACTGTGGAGGTCTGGACCCTTAAAAAGGACTGGATACTGGGTTCGACGTCTGGGCTCTGGCATGAAAGTCAGGGACCCGAATGTAGGTCTGAGCACCGGATGGAGTTCTGGTCCTTGGGTGGAAGTCTGAGCATTGGAGGGCGGTCTTAGACCCCGGGTGGAGGCCTGTGTCTGGGGCTGGACCTCTGGGACATGGAATTGTGGTCTAGACTACTGTGGAGGTCTGGACCCCCCTAAATTATTGGAATTTGGGTTCAGGGACTGGGCCCTGGGATGGCCTTCTGTGCATTTGGCATGAAGGTCTGTTATCCGGATATAGGTCTGAGCCCCAGATGGAGGTATGGGTCCTGGGAGGGAGGTCTGGGCCCTGGTGGGTGGTCTTGGGCTCATGTGGAGGTCTGGTTCATGGGCTGGACCTTTGAGACATGGAATGGTGATCTAGACTACTGTGGACGTCTGGACCCTGATAATGGGCTGGATATTTGTTTTGAGGTCCTGGCCTGATACTTGGTTCTTGGCAGTCTGGTCCTGGGATGGAGGTGTGGGCACTGGAAGGGGGTCTGGGCCCTGGGTGGAGTTCTTTGTCAGGGGCTGGACCTCAGGGTCATGGAATAGTGGTCTGAACCAATTCAGACTGTTCTTAGAAATTTCTCCCCAGTCCTCTTTGTTGTTGGTTTGTGATAATGGGTAAAAGATGACTAAATGGAACATTTAGCAACTATCCTCTCTCCCCCTCCCCATTAGTAGGTCTTAGAATGGAAACATTAGAAAAGAGGTGGGGGAGGGTATTTTATGGCATGTGAAAAGGGAAGGGAATGAGCTGCAGAGAGCAGGTTACCTGATTCACAGTTTGCCTGGAGCAGGCTCTGTTAGCTGTTATCCCCCAGCTAGAAGAAGACCTTTGAAAATTCCTTTGGCTCCAACATCTGCTTTAGCCAACTGCACTGCAAGGTGAAGTCTGCTTTATGAGTTTGGCTTAATCCCCACATTTTCTCTGTTAACTCTCTTATTGGTCTGTCTCAGTGGTCGACCACTGGGATAGGGGCTTAATCACAAGGAACAACAACAGCCTGTAATTATTGGAATTGAGAGTCTAGGTCAGTGGTCGGCAAACTCATTAGTCAACAGAGCAGCAAACCGCGGCTCGCGAGCCGCACGTGGCTCGTGAGCCACAGTTTGCCAACCACTGGTCTAGGTAAAGAACTTTGGTGGGTGTTTAGCCACTTAGTGACAGATGTGGAGATTTAACTGTTTTGGCCTCCTTGATTTTCTTTTTTTTTTTTTTTTTTTTTTTAATATATTTTATTGATATTTTACAGAGAGGAAGGGAGAGGGATAGAGAGCTAGAAACATCGATGAGAGAGAAACATCGATCAGCTGCCTCCTGCACACCTCCTACTGGGGATGTGCCCGCAACCAAGGTACATGCCCTTGACCGGAATCGAACCCGGGACCCTTCAGTCCGCAAGCCGATGCTCTATCCACTGAGCCAAACCGGTTTCGGCGGCCTCCTTGATTTTCTTGATGGGATAGAGACCCTTCTGCTGTCACTCATCTAATGCAACTGGTCCTTAGATTATGTTGAAATTCCTTTTTGTCACACCCTCTAGATCATAATGAAAAGGCAGATTAGCCTGATTATCAAGGCCCATTGGCTCAATGCTCTTAGTTAAATGACACCCACCATGAACCACAGAGCAGAGTTTTGCAAGGTTAGCTGGGTACGTTATTACAATGATTTCATTTAATAAACTTGCCGCCAGCATCTTAATCCTCAGTCAAGTATAACATGAGAATTCTCGTTAGTCATGATTAGGCAACACTGATGGTTAACAACATTTTCTCATCCCACAGGATTCATTTTTATTAAAAGCCTAAATTGATTTAAAAAGATTTTCAACAAGAGCACCTGATTGGCGGTGACTGCCTGGGCTTTCATGATGAAGGCCTGTTGGAAGTAAACCATTTCAATTGTTCAGTTTGGTTTTGCATTTGGGTTTATACTGGGATCTGTTTCCTGTAGTGTTTCTAATCTTTCAACCCCCTCTTCTGCCTGACCTGTACTTGGGTCCTGCTCATCAAACTGGCTAGGGGTTCTCCACTTAGTGCCATTCTACTAAAGGTGCAGAACATTCCCTAGAGGGGATGGTATTAGGAAGCCATGCTGGGTTCTTGGAAGTTCACAGGATTCTGATCAGACAGGTGGATTCTGACCTGACTTTGAGCTCCTTTCTCCCACCCACATCCTCTTGGGAGCACTGCCCTCACGGTTCCACATCTAATAGCACCAGGTATACAGTAAGCGCTCCATGATGTTTGAGGGACAAAAGAATGAGAGGCTGAGGGTTCCAAGTTCTAAATATGCAACTGTCGTTTCTCCTTTCATTTTTTAAAAGTTATTTTTCAATTATAGTTGACATAATATTATATTAGTTTTAGGTGTGTACAACACAGTGATAAGACATTTTGTGTACCTTATGAAGTGGTATATAATGAGGTATATAAAACCTCACTTTGTAAGGTATGCAATTGTCTCTCCTTTCTTGAGAGCTTTGTCCATCAGGGTCCTGGAGGAAGCAGACACAGAGACAGGATTAAACACCAACAATTTTATTAAGGGAAATGCCTGTTCAAGAGAAAATGGGGAGAGAGTGCTGGGGTTCTTGTTCCAGCATTAAGAAGGGTTCAGCAATCTGGAGAAAGGCTATGCGTAGATTAAGTAAGAGTCCAGAGATGAAAGATAATTTTGAAAGGCATTGGGGGTCAGAAGAGCTTTAGCTAAAGGAGCTAAGTTTCTCCTTGTCTCAGAATCCTTGCTTTTTATTAACACAATTTGTCCTAAGGCAAGGTGGAGATAATACACTTCAAAGGGTACGGTTTCATACAGAAGCATTGTCAGATTGTGGAATAGCCTACGGCTGTTCAGGTGTTTGGCCAACAGGAGGCAATAACATGTAGATTAAGATCCCCTGAGCTGTCTGGCAGCAAACAATCATCCTATTCAGGTTTTGGGGAAATGCCTTTAGCCATTCCAACAGATGATAACATATGTGACTCAGCCTTTGTTGAGTCCTCAAGTTCCATCAACCTTTTGATGAAACTCTTGCAATTATGACATGCTGGAATTGGCTTCCGGCATCGAGCTGGACAGTCTCTAGCAGAACCATCACACTGATGCAAATCTGGCTTGAGTGAAGGAGGGTGGGAGGGAAGGTTGGGAGTGACATCCTAGACTGCCATGCAGGCAAAGGTAGGTTCAGCAAGGATGCTGAGGAGGCTTAGAGCCATGCCAGCCACCAGCCTAGTTATGAGCCTGCACTGGCATACAGTGCTCAGTCATTGGCTGGGAGCAGCCTGTGTGAAGTGTGGCCTTGAGATTTCCTAGTGCAACAATAGGAGCTTGTGGTGAGAATTATCCAGCCTGGAGTTGGAGGTCTGTAAGGTGTGTTCCCATGGCTACCATAGAGCCAATGACCAAAGCTAAGCCAAAAGCCACAGCCCAATATCTGCCTCTGGATTTGCCTTCTGTTGAGCTGTGGATGCTTCCCACTCAGGGGTACTCTCCTGTGGGCATCTGTGGTTCACTCCCAGGCTTTGTTGCCCATGAGGCCATTCATTGCTCACTGCTGTTGGCCCAGTCCCCCCACACCTTCCTATTGTTGAAGACACCATGTTAACTTTGAGAAAGATAGGCATCATTCTGCCAATGAGATCCGTGACTAGGAGAGCCTTTCTGGATAGCCCCATGTAGGACTGGTCAAGACCCCAATAACTACTTTCTCCCTTCTCTTTGCCTGGCACCAGCTAAACTACTTGGTATAACAGTTTTGTTTAAGATCAACTTTGTTTAGCTGTCAACACCCTTGGTTCCTAGGAAGCCAAGTATTTGGGGTGGAAAAATCACCCTTCTGGCTCACGCTGTGGGAGCCGCCAGGCTTCTAAATGAGTGAAGCTCCCAGGCCCAGTCAATGTAGATGCCTTTTCATGGTCTCTCACTGGTGGGAAGTTGGTGCTTCATGCATTGCTTTTGTCATCATTCTCACTGTAGTTATTCCTTTTGCTCTAACTCTCAACCTCTCTTCTTACGTTCCTTCTGGGAGTTCTCTGTGGGAGGTGAGATCTCACTTATTCTCAGTGGTTTTGAATCATCCCTTTTTGAGGCAGGAGTGTTTCAGATGGTCACATAAATCTTCCATTTTATGGTTCTACTCCCAGCCCACCCCATTATTTTCTAGCTCCTTCCCTTTTTCTCTTCATTTGTTCACTTCCCAAGTTTATCAGAAGTCACTCTTTGTGGAGGGAGGAACTCTCAGTTCATGCTGCTCTCCAGAGGTTTGTCTTCCTCTTGGGAGGCTGTTTATTGATGTCGTCACCCGCCAGTCCCTGAACTCTGTTCCCTGATTATCAAGAGAAGACACAGTTTTTTTCCCTGTGGGTTGAGATGAGACTGATTCAGACACCAGCACAGGTTTCTTGGGGACATCGAAGGGGGTTGCACACAGAGAGCTGCTTACAGCAGATGGCTAGCTGTGGCTGCAGCTGGAGCAGCTCTGTCTCGCTGCCTCTCTTTGCAGCCCCCAGCTGGTAGCACTAGTAAAAACAATTCTTTGCCACCACACAACTCAGCAGCACCCCTAGAATCTCTACAATACTTAGAATTCAGCCTAACAGAGCTATGTCCACAGGAGGAAGGATGTCCCTGCCTCTTATTCAAGCCTGCTTCATGGGCTTTAATGTCTTGTTCTGGACCAGTGGCTTCCTGAAGGGCCTGACCCTTAAAGTAGACCTCACATTGCCACTCACAGCAGTGTGGCCTCACACTGTGTTCAGACAAGGGAATTCAACAAGAACACAATTGCCCAACAATTTTCTGCATAGACATTTGCAGACTTTTCAATCACGATCTCCTATCCTGTCCCTCCTGGTGCTCACTACTTCAGTTTGAGCTGCCTGTGAAATGCAGATTGCTAGGTTTTTGCTCCTAGAAATTCTGACTCAGGTCTGAGTTGCTCCACTGATAAGCCTAAGGTAGCTGAACCCACAATTTCGTTTCTCTAAGCTTGTGTGTCTGGCTCTGTGCTGGTATTTAGCAGAAGGGGCTCAACTGTGTTTCCAAAGAGAAATGTAGAGCCCAAAGTCAGGGGTGAAGGACAATTGCAAATTGGACAGGGAGACTGGAGTGTTAGTATCCAAATTCAGGGAATTGGGGGCAGATTTTATTATGTGTACTGCTATCTGTTGGGTGTCATATTTCCCACTTGGAATCTCAAAGTCCATAGCCCGTCAAAGACTACCTAGTAGGGAGATGGAGTGACATGGAGATTAAAAAATGATATCTAGGTTGTAGGGTTTTCACTAAATTTGATATTTCTTCCCTGAAAAGAATCTTTCTTCTTGGATTAGATTGAATTTATTTGTGCAAACACACATCCTATAAGTACCAGTGTATTTTTATAGACCATGCATAAAGACCAACAATTATTAGGAACAGCAGTGAACAAACTTGTAAACTCTTTAGTGCAATCAATGAATTAGTAAACTGCTACCCATTTTAAACGAGATATATGCACTCATAGTTGGTGTGAACATAAAGTTGCTGAAGTAAAAATTTACTGTTTTCAAATTGGCATTTTATAATGAAAAACAAATTGCTTTTTGTAAAATATATAATTAATTGTATTTGCTCTAGTGGGATTTTATCTGAATTAGCTAGCATGCAAAGCAAATGAACTAGGTTCTAAGATGAGAAAAAAGAGTAACGGGGAGGTTTTCTATAATAATTTTCAAAGATTACATAGAGAAGACTCATCAATTTTACTGTATGTTCACTATATAGAAAATTTAAAAATGTACACCATATATGCAGTTGTGTGCTCTACCAGAGATCAAATCTGTATTTTCCTTCTGTTCTGCAAGAGGTCAGAGAGATACCTTGGGTGTCTTAAGGAGAATATATCTTTGAATCACTGAAAGTATACCCTATTCCACCTCCATGAAGAGATCTGGGATTCCTGTAGATACAGAAAGGTAATGGGTAGTTCCATTTTCCAGAAAAGGGAGTATGACATGACATTTTGGGACCAGGGTCTGGGACCAATGTCCCAGAAGGAGACTTGGGGAAGAGAAGGTGCCTGGGACTCTGGGTCCAGAGGCAGTGAAAGCTGAGCCCACCTGGTTCCTGCATTCTAGGTGTTGACATAAGAAACACCCAAACCTGTAGAAAACTTTTTTGAGTTGATTTGAGCTAAACTGACAATTGACAGGAAGCAAAATCACAGCACATTGAGAAAATGTTCCTGAGAATGGCAGTTTTGCAACTTATTTAATACATTAGAGCCAGAGGAGGAGATGTAAGGAGGTTATATGAAATCCATTGGTGTACACAGACACCAGGGGAGTGAGGGCATGAGTGGGGGTGGGGTGGAGGGCATTAGGTGTATAAGGACACATATGTAATACCTTAATCAATAAAGAAAAAAGAAAACAAACAAACAAAAAGAAATCTATTGGTGTAGATTAGGGAAGCAGGAGAAAGAAAGTGGAGAAATCTCTGGGATTGGATAAAGGGTAAATGGAGAGACACATACTTCTTTTACACTGATGGGTACAGGATTGTTAATAATTCACATTTACAGCACACGGAGATGGTATTCGGGGTAAAGAACATGAGGGGTTCTGAAGGGTGGTTATGCGCTGAGGGGTCTGAAGAAGATTTCTCTGATGTTTCAAAGGTATGTTATCATAGATGCAAAAAGACAATAGACAGGCTCTCTTAAGGTAAATTGAAGATTGGTCTTTGTCAAGGAAGCTACAGGCCTATGACATGACTACCCGACATGACCCGCTTTTAGTTAGGAAATTAAAAAAAATATTTGTATTGATTTCAGAGAGGAAGGGAGAGGGAGAGAGTGATAGAAACATCAATGATGAGAGAGAATCATTGATTGGCTACCTCCTGCACACCCCCTACTGGGGATTGAGCCCACAGCCCAGGCATGTGCCCTTGACCAGAATCAAACCCAGGACCCTTCAGTCCGAAGGCCGATGCTCTATTCACTGAGCCATACCAGCTGGGCTAGTTAGGAATTTTTATGTTCAGAACATCCTATGTGGTTACTTTCAGTTTGTAGGGCCTGCCATTCTGGCTCCTCTGAGCTTGTCAGGTTTGGTATGTGGCTCATGTTTTGTCCACATAGGGCTGGCTTTCAGTCCACAAAGAGGGGGAGGATGGAAGCAGAGATGAAGTGTTGCAATGATGGGCATTCTGCCTCCTGGCACTGTGTTCTGGGCTTGTTCCTCCACCTGCTCAGGCTGAGCTCTCTCACAGGTCCCTGTAGGCACTCACTCAGTGAGGGGGGCTCAAATGCTCATACTTGGCAGAGAGGATGAAGCATGAAAGTTCCCCCTAAGGAAATGTGGGTGAGTCAGAAAAACTGGCCATCTCCTTTACATAAAGCTTCACTGTGAGGCAGGGTTTTCTAACAATGAGGTGTTAGTCATTGAGATAAAGACCAAGTGAACTTTCCTAGGGGCCTTTGACAAGGGAAAGGCTCATCTATTTAGGGTGTATTTTGTCTGGTCTTGCCTGTGGGGTGTAGGGGTGAGGGATAGGAGATGGGAGAAAGGGCAGTTAAAGATACGCAAACAAGTTCAGTTCTCACACTGGGATTATCTGTTTACTCATCTGCTGAAATCTGATGGGTCTCATTATTGTTCCTGCTTCGCCTGGTTTGCTAGAACTCCCCCAGGGCACATTAAAAAATACAGAAATCAGGCACATTATTCTTTATGCTTGGTTTCATAAAAATTAATTATGAGAAAATATATGCAATGACATACTCTTTTTATCCCACTGAGATAGGAATCTGTAGCACTTTCTCTTGTGAATAGAACTCAATAGTTCTTCTTTGTGTGGTAAAATAGTATTATAGTCATGCTTGATCATGGTGTTGCATGTAATTACAAGCCTGTTGAGTTCTGCATTTAAGCCCAGTTTGGAGGGGAAGGATGTGGAGCTCAGCTTTTTTCAGTCACACAGGATTAAACTTGTCACTCAAGTTTTTATAGAAAGCTGGTGTTAGCTGGTAAATGTACATTCTGACCACCAGTGTGAAGAAAAATTAATCCCATTCAGTGTACTCAGCCAACACGCACTGGGCTTATTGGACCTATGTCTATGGAAAAGGACAGTGTCCTTTCTGATGCAGGGTTCCTGCTCTGTTGTACTGACTGTCAGAATATTTCGAATACTGCCTCTGATTTATATCTCTACCCTTTTCACATGTAGGTTGGATTACCAAACTGTAAGCCAAGATATCTTGTCCAGCCTTGAAAATAAGTGCTAACTGACATGTCTAAAATTTATGGGCAACTGATGAAGTGCAATGGATTTACAAGGAGCTACCTACAGGCTTCATCAGATGAGGCAACTGAGTGCTGCTGAAAGAATTCTTAATTACAGTCCATTAAATGTCTAATGGGTAGACTTCCAAACGGGGGTTGGTCAGACCTGGGACCATAGATCAATAACATTTCTTACATGTGACTGTTTCTCCCTTGAATCTAGTGTAGTGCACTTGTTCATCTGGTCCAGTCATATTCTGGCCTCTGTGACTCTGTGATGGGTTAGCTTACTAGGTTAGCTCTTGAGTTGAGTATGGGCTTTGTTGCAAGATTATGAAAGTTGATCTCCTTGACCCCTGGAGTTCTCAGTTCTGAATGTTGTACTCTACACTGAATTTCTGAGATGTACTACTCTGCCTAGAAGGGCTGAGAATTGCAAAGAGATAGAAAAAGGCAAAAAGGCTTTGGGATTTATGTAATAGTAATAAAGTTGGAGATTGCACTTCTCTCATCCAATTTTCCCAGGACTTTGTACACTCTTGCCTAAGCAAAGCCAGTCATATGTTGTAGACTTGTCCTGACCTTCTATGGCAAACATATAATTATGACTTATAGTAATAATTATAATAATAAGTAGGATAATAGTTGTCATGTAGTGGAGCAACGACCATGTGCCAAACCCAGGGCTAGTGTTTTCAGATACATTATTTCATTTAATTTTTAGAACAACACCACTGTAAATAGGAATTACTTCCCATTGTTTATAGATAAATAACCTGAGGCTCTGAGAGATTTGGAAACTTGCCCATTTACTTAGCCTAACTCTTCCCAGCACCAAAGCTCACAGCCCATCCTTGACCTCCCAAGCTAACTCAATGCCACTCCCCCTCTATGCATTTTCTAAAACGAGGTCTGAGAAGTGTTTTATGTGTTCCAACTTTGTATGCAAAGTTCATATTTCCTTTAAAATTCCCCTGTTCATTCCTGCAGTCAAGGTTATCATGGACCCAGAAAGTTCTTCAAATATTCAAAACACCTCTGGCACCCATGGAAGTTCTGAACCTTGACAGCCTCTGAAGTGTTCCTTCCCTTGCATGAAAACAGCTCTGTCTGACTTGTAATTAGAAGTGAAATGATTTTAAATGGCTTCCACACAGCAGCTCAGCTTTCAAAGAGGTTCCAGTTATATATAACTTCATATAAACAGATAATCAGAGGCTAGAGCCAGAAGCACAGTTCCTGCCTCTTAATTGGCATGAAGCAGGGACATCTGCTCTGCATGAAGCCTGGGTCAGGTGGTCCCTCTTATATGAGTCCTCCTGTGATTGTGCGGGGGAGGGGGGGTGACTCACCCTGGATTACATAAAGACTTCACAGGGGCATTGAAAAATGGGATGGAATAAACTTGAATAGAAAACCTAATTGATTTGAATCTTTCCTTAACCATCAGTAATTATTTTGGGATTGATAGCTCATCTTATAAAATGAATGTTTCCCTTCCAAAGGTAGAATTTTTTGCCTTGGTTGCAAGTCCAAACAATTGTGTTTAAAAGACTCCATCAGAGATGAACCTTATATGATTCTATATGTTATTTTTATTTTAGATGAATTTTGCAGATTGGAGAATATGAAACACCACATTTATTCAATGAGTATTGTCTTAACCTTTCCCTCCATCTCCTCAATACACACACAGCTTATATTATTATTATTTTTTAAATTCCAAAACTGGATAGGGGTGGGAAAATTGTGTGAGCTACAGGGTGGGGTTTAAAACTTGAAACTGTCATTGGTTTTCCAGCAAACCAATTATTCCAAATGTACCTAGAATCTAAGGCTTTGGGAGGTACCTTTTTTTGAGGTACCTTTCTTCAGAAATGTTTGAGTTCTTCAGAAGGCTGAAGGATGCTCCTAATGGGGCCAAATATGTGCCTGTGTGTGAGAGAGAGATAATTTTTTAGAACTTTGGTCTCAGGTTCTAGTAATCCCTACTCACAACATTTTTCTCTTTCCTCAGCAAATATAAATTCTATCCATTCTTTGTATGATGGTTTGGGGTCATATCTTCCTCGTAGATTCTTTCTGTCAAGTCTGGTCTTCACTGATTTTATTAATTAATGTTATCCTTTTTAATTTAATATTGGAATGAGTAGCTACTCATGTGAGGTATTGCTCTAGATATGATTTGTGGGGCTACAAAGATGGACCAGATGTAAATCCTTTCCTAAGCAGTTTATATTCTATCAGGAGAGAAAGTAAATCTGGGGATGGGAGGGATACAAATAAACAGGCAGTTACTATACAGGGTGTTAAGGCAGAAAGCGATGCAATGCAATGAAAGAGGATGTGAGGAAATGCCCCCAAAGAACTCTCTCCTGTGAGGGGAGGGTTCTCTCCAGTTTGAAGGTTCTTTGGAAAACATATGTTCACTTAAGTTAGGAGAAATCTTGTGGGATTTTATATCTATTTCTTTCCTAATTGCTGGGAAGAGAGCCTTCATGGGGGATAGTGACAGCAGGTTTAAAATGGGGTAGGGAGTTTGGTGAGCTCCACCTGTAGGAATGAAAACAAAAGGCAGAAGCCCAGTGGTGCCTATGGCTTTCAGCTGAAGAAGATGTAAGAACTAGCAAGCAGGGACAAAGTCAGAAGAGGCTTGTGAGCTTCCTTAAGCCTGTGGCTTGTCTCACATTTATTATGTTTGTTACTTTCCCTTCCCAAGGTTTCCTCCTAGGGATTTAGGAATTGAGGGTAAAGCCTTTAAGCGAATGGGTTCAGCATCCCTGTCTCTGGGGACAGGGAGGCGGGGCTGGTGGTGCTGAAGAGATTGGGCCTGGCAAGGGAGAAGAAGACCAAGAGAAAAGGTGAGCAGGCAAGTCCTGGGGCCAGGTGGGCAGGACCTGTGACCTGGTTTTGAGATAGGAAGGTTTCTGGGGTCCTGATACAAGCCAGAGTGAGTGCCAGAGAGGTTCTGAGGACAGAGGGTTACTCCTGGGTTGAGGGATCAAGGCAGGTGGGCACCATGGAGGAGGTTGAATGTCATTTGACCCCTGAAAGACAGTACAGATATAGGCACATCAGATCTAAAAAGGAGCAGAGTATGAGTAGACAGAAGGGAAGGGAAGAATGGGGTGAGGATGTGAAACAGAAAGTCACTGGGTTTGGTTGGACAAGAAGAAAAGGAGTGGAAGTAAGAGTGAAAAGGTGGGTAGGGGCCAGATTATGGTAGCTAAGGAGATTGGGTGATGGGGGAGGGTAATTTGAAGGTTCTGTGAGGGTGTAGAACTGTGCTTTGAGAAGATTGATCTGACAGCCAGGTGGAAAAGAGGTTAGATGGGAAGCCAGTACTATAATGTAGCAGAGGTTGAGGTAATGGGATCTGTATCAGTCAGGATTAATTTCAACCTGTATCAGTAACTTTTACAAGTAAACATTTATTTCTCTCTCATGCAAAAGAAGTGGTGGTTAACAATCAAGAACTGATGTGTACTGGCTTGTTTTGCTTAGCATAATGCTCTCCAGTTCCATCCATGCTGTTGCAAATGGTAAGAACTCCTTTTTTACCGCAGCGTAGTATTCCATTGTGTAAATGTACCACAGTTTTTTAATCCATTCATCTGCTGATGGGCACTTACGCAGTTTCCAAATCTTAGCTATGGTAAATTGTGCTGCTATGAACATAGGGGTGCATATATCATTTCTGATTGGTGTATCTAGTTTCTTGGAATATATTCCTAGAAGTGGGATCACTGGGTCAAATGTGAGTTCCATTTTTAGTTTTTTTGAGGAAACTCCATACTGTTCTCCACAGTGGCTGCACCAGTCTGCATTCCCACCAGCAGTGCACGAGGGTTCCTTTTTCTCTGCATCCTCGGTAAGCCAGTCAGAGAAAGATAAATATCACATGATCTCACTCATTTATGAAAAATAGTGAACAACATAAACTGATGAACAAAGACAGATCCAGAGACAGAGAAGCATCTTTCAGACCGTCAAACCTCAGAGGGAAGGTAGTGGAGGGTGGGGACAAAGGGGAGAGATCAACCAAAGGACTTGTATGCATGCATATGAGCCTAACCAATGGACACAGACAACAGGGGGGTGAGGGCATGAGTGGCGGGGTTAGGGAGCAATGGGGAGATAAAGACACATATGTAATACCTTAATCAATAAAATAAATAAATTAATTAAAAAAAGAACTGATGCGTAGGCTCCATAGTTATCAGGTATCTAGTCTTCTATCATTCTTTGCTTGCCATCCCTAGGGAGCTGCCATTGTTATCAACATCCATCCAGCAGCAAAATAGAGAAAAAGTGTAGAAGAGCATGTTTTTTTTAAGGGAAACTCACCAGAAGTTCCACAGAACACTTTTACTTACTTCTCATTGGCCAGAATTTTGTACATGCCCACACCTATATGGAGGGGAGTCTGGAAAATGGAGTCTTTTAACTGGATGGCCGTATGTCTGACTAAAATTGAGGGTTCTGTTATTAAGGAGAAAGGGGAGAGGACTGTAGGGGAAGACAACTGGTAGACTGTCTTAGAGCCGGGCTTCAAGTAGTGCAAAGAGAATGGAGAAGGGGAGAATATATGAGACACTCATTAACATAATGACTGGGCTTGACAACTGATTAGAAATGGCATGAAAATAAGAGAGATTTGGAGTCTGGGTAAAAGGAAGTGGAGAAACGATAGTTAATATGTACCAGGCACTGTTCTAAGTGCTTTCACATGTAGTTCACATTGATTCCTTATAACAAACCTATGAGATAGATCCTAGTATTATTATCTCTACTTTGCTGATGAAGAAAATTGGGTGCAGGATGGGTAAATTGCTTGCCCAAAATAATAGTATCAGTAGCAGAACCAGAATTTGAACCCAGGCAGCTGGTTCCAGAAACTGTGTCCTTAACCACCATGCTTGTGGTGGGAATGAACAGTTAGAGGAGACACAGGGATACTTAGCTTCATGTGCTCATACTAAGTCTTTTATCCACATTGTTCCTCCTTCCCCTTGAGTATAGTATTTAACTTCTCTAGTGCTCAGTGGTAGATGGCAAAGAAAACTTGCTGAATTGATTTTTTGCATTGGGCTTGGAAGAATACTCCAAAATCTAACAACCTGTCCCTTCTTTTGGTCACTGACAATTTCAAGCCTTGGCCTGGAGTGGGTACTGTTCACTATCAATGCCTTGTGGGACCCAGGGGATGGGTTCTGGGGGCTGCATCTTGGATATTTCTCACTTTGTCAGGAAGTAGATTGCCCAAAACCCATATCCAAATGGGGCAAGAGAAGAAGGAAGAATTAAAAGGGAAGCCCGAGGGTCTCAGAACCTTGAAAGACTGGATGGGGAATCAGGAAGGTGGGCTCTGGATAGACTAAAAAATGGGGAGCTCCTCATATGGTTTCTGGGGGACAGTGGGCAGCTCTGTGCTCCATCGCCTTGGGATATAGTTCTGGAAAGGACAGAAGGGATTTGTTTTGTGGCCAGCTGTAACTTGAAAACAATATTCTCTGTCTGCCATTGCTGTTTTGCAGAAAGCATGATTGAGGTCAAGTTTGTGCCAGGGCTAAAGACCAAGAATAAAGTAATGTCTGCAGAGGACAACAAGCAAATTTCTTAATTAGGGTTGGGTTCCTATTTCTCCAGTCAATTCTAATCACTTGTTAGGTTTTAAGTCAGCTCTTTTGGCCAGCAGTGTGCAGCTCTAGAGTTCAGACAATGAGGACCCAGTGATTATGGATAAAGTAAGACAGATCTGGCTTCCCCTTCTGTAAAAATATTATCACAAAACTTATTTCTTGAGACTATGAGGATCCAAAGAATTAATATGTGAAAGTGTTGGCAAGCTCTCAAGTTTAGTTATTTATTACATTAGTGATAACGATGGATATTAGTCATTAATGCCTACTGGAAAATGACTCTGTACTTAAATTTCATGCTTCATTGGATCCTACCGACTTCCATTTCTTACCAAGGTACGTACTTCACTGACACCTGTAATCAAAGCTTGGAGATTTACTTAGACACCAAAAGATTAATCATGACAAAAGTCATGAAGTTTCTCATTTTTTTTCTTGTTCATTGGGCATTAGCCATCATCCCTGAGATGTGACCTCCTCATCTTACTCTGGTGGGAATCTGTGCTTATATATATGTTTAGAAAATGTCTTGTTGAAAGGCTGCAGTCAGTAGACTGTGGGAAAGGTGCTTTCCTTGAACAAAAATCTCATACTGGAATGGACCTTGATGTTTTGCTACATAGTGTCTCCATTCTAGGTTGTTACTGAGTACTCCCTCTTTTCATTCCATGTCCTTTTTCTTTCCCTCAACCAGGATTTAATTGCAAGAGACCAAACTTATCTGTAATTATTCTGTCCCAAAGATACAGACAGGAATAAGATGTATTTCCATCCTCTGTAAGCTCACCATCTGAGATGGAAGACAAAATTGAAAATAAATAATTGTAATATGGTGAGACAAGTGCCATTGAATTAATATATTTGTGGTGCAGAGGTGGCATTTCAACAGGAAGAAAATGCATTTTGGCATTATCCCTGCCTAAATATGCAACCCCAGAACTCACCCATCACCCAGCAAAACTGACTCTTCTTGTTTGCTTATGTTAATTTCACAATCCTTTTCACTTCAGGGATCTGGAAATAATTTGTGTTTTATTAGTTCAGTCTCTTCTTTCTTTCACCTTATTGTGCTTCTTAATGCCTAGTTTATTATTTATTATGCAAAACACATTAGATCATCCCTCTCACCTCCATTCTCCCCAGTGATCTTTGTATGTGTTTTTATTTTTCCATTATAAGTTTTTAATGTGTATATCTGTGTTAGTTTCTTTAAAATCCAATTTTGCCCCATCACATTTGCAAAGATTTTAAAGCTTGACAATACACTTCTTGGCATGGCTACAGGGAAACAGGTATTCTCATATATTGTTGGTGGGAATGAAAAATGGTACAATTCCTATGGAGGGAAATTTGGTAATATTAACAAAACTATATGTGCATTTATTCTTTACCCAACAATCTGACTTTTAGGAATTTATCCTTATATATTTCCAACAACATGAAAATACAAATACACGCCAAAACCGGTTTGGCTCAGTGGATAGAGCGTCGGCCTGCGGACTCAAGGGTCCCAGGTTCGATTCCGGTCAAGGGCATGTACCTTGGTTGCGGGCACATCCCCAGTAGGGGGCGTGCAAGAGGCAGCTGATCGATGTTTCTCTCTCATCGATGTTTCTAACTCTCTATCCCTCTCCCTTCCTCTCTTCCTCTCTGTAAAAAATCAATAAAATATATTAAAAAAAAAAGAAAATACAAATACATAAATGTTTGTATTTGTAATATTATACTTATATGTCACAAATATACAAAGCACAAATATCACAAGGTAGTATTATTTGTAATCACAAAACCATTGGAAACCACTTCAATGTCCAGACATAGGAAACAAAAACTATGGTACTCACACACAATGGAGCACAATGCAACTGTAAACAAGCATGAGGAAGATCTCCAAGATATGGAGTGATTTCTATACAATATTGTTAAGTGAAAAAAGCAAAATGAATAAAGAACATATATAGTATGCACCTTTTATGTAAGAAAAACAGAAGTTCAGAAAACATACACATGTGCTTATCTTTACAAACAAAATACAGAAAGGACAAATCAGGAAACATTAAGGTTGGTTACCTACAAGAGGTGGCGGGAATAGAGCAAAAGAGATACAGAGGGAATAATACTTCTCTGAATATATCTTTTTGCATAGTTTTGTTAGTGTTATGAAGGCTCAAAAGTAAAATTAATAAGGATGGGAAGGGGAAAAATTCATCTCTAAAACTGAAAGCAAACTGAAACAATTCACCCAATTATATTTCAAATGAATACTACAATCATACCGAAGGGAGAGAGAGAAAAAAGAAATGACTAATCCAAGTTACTTATGAATGCAGCATTTGACTATATACTCTCAGTCTTAGGTGAGGGCATAGTAGGGGAGTTACACAGAAATCTTTTTCTTAGGCTTGTGTATGTGTGTGTGTGTGTGTGTGTGTGTTTTTTTTTTTGTAGTGTTAGGAAAAAGTGATTCTGAAGCACTTTTATATGGTTTATCGATTGAGCAAATGAATAAATGTATTATTGTTTTTGGGAGTCAGGATTCTTACTAGGGAAGAAGTCATGGAATAGGGCAAGGCAAGAAAGAACTCTGTTTGGATACATAAAAATTGGAGGTATCAGCGTGTACTATGTTTCTATAATATATATGTGATTATGCATGTATATGCATGTGTAGATATATTTTTGTATATATATATATATAAATGTATATACATGCATCTATTATCTAGCTCTGTCTCTTGAAAGGGCCAAGAAGCAATAATATCTCAATAGCACTGAGCACACCTAGTGCCCAGATCTTGGTCTCTAATACTGTTCCCCACTAAAAGGAACCAAGGCTCCTGGGAGAAATAGCTGATTCCAGGGCAGGGTGGGTATGAGATGAGCTGGAACATTTTGTTATACTAGAAATTAAGCAAGTTCTCAAAAAAGATGCGAGCATGTCACAATGACACAGTAGTCAGCTTGAAAGGACTCCTACTTGTAAAATCGGAGGCAATTTGAATATCAAACTAAATAAGTACAATAGTGAATCATAAACTATTAAAAAGAAGAACTTATGAGTCCATACCAATAATAAATGGCTATATTAATAATAAATATATGGGGAGAAGGGAGGGCTCTTGCTTATAGTGAAATGCTAAAGGCCAACTGGTAAATTGGTAGAGGTGCTAGGGTTTGAAAGTTAGTGTTTTGCAATCCTTATGGTAAAGATTAGGTCAATCAAGAATCATCAATGTACACTAAATTTAGGGGGAAATTTAGATAACAAGCAGGATATTTGTATGGTCTTAAAGTATCTCCCACAGACTGATTACTATTTCCAAGAGAAAGAACAAGAATTATAAAGTGGAGACATTTGACATCTTGACTGATTGACCACAATTTGCATCAGCAATGAGAACAGATGGACATCATGTGCCTCTAGATGTGATACTCTGAGAACAACACTGCAGTACCCATGTAGTATTACTGTCAAGAATGTATTGAAGCTGAATCATGAGAAAACATTAGATAAACTCTAAATGAGAAATACTCTATTAAAAACGGGGAGAGGGCAGCTCTATACTAAAAACCACCATTGTCATGAATGACCAAGAAAGGCTCTGGAAGTGTTCCAGATTAAAGAAGGAGAGAGACAAGACAGCTAAATGCAATCCCTGACCCTAGACTAGGTTCTATACTGGAGGGGAAACTACTGTAAGGACATAATTGTGTCAATGGACAAAAATGGGATATTGGACAGATTTGATAAAAGTATTGTTCCAAAGTTAAATTTACTAAAGATGATAACCATACTAGATAGTTGTGTAAGAAAATGTCTTTGTTCATAGGAAATAGAATTGAGGTATCTAGGGGTAAGTGGCCACAAATATATATGTATATATGTAACTTTCCCTAAAGTGATTCAAGGGAATATATGGGGTTTGGGAAGGAAAGGAGAGGGAGAGAGAGAGAGGGAGATAGATGAGAGAGAGAGAAGAGAGAGAGAGAGAGAGAGAGAGAGAGAGAGAGAGAGAGAGAGAAAATAATAAAGCAAATAAGCAAATGGGCAAATTGTTAGCAATAGGTGAAATTCAGAAAAAAGTAAATCCGGTGTTCTTGTACTATTTTTATTCTTGTAATTTTTCTCTAAGTTTAAAGTTATTTCCAAATAAAAAGTTTTAAAAAATCAGTCTTGCATATATGCATTGGTGCAGGATCATTTCTCTCCCTAATATTCTGTTTGTTGGTTTTAGTACTGGGGACCATATTGATGTCTGACTACTTGTTACAATAGATAACATCAGTAATCTAAAAGAAAAACACACTTTTATTTTGGTAGTGAAGCTCTTTCCTTGCAAATGAAATTTCATGTGGAGTGTCAAGATGGAAGAAGGGCTGCTCTAATTGTTGGGGGGAGTATAAGTCTACTTTACCTTCCACTCCCAGTTGGGCAGCTCTGAGGCACCTCCAGAGAATGGAGTTTGACAACCAGTGCTCTCAGTTACATTGGGCATGGTCCAACTGACCTTGTTAACCGCTGAATGAGTGACTGTATTGTGACTGGGTGAAAACCTCAGGATTGCTTCAGAGCAGTTGACTTGTGTTTTTTGGACATGTCCTATGGGTTCTTTCAGTGATAAATGACCAGTTCCTTTCCTGCCTCTCCATGAGGTTATTCTGTCCTTGGCCTGTGGTTCACACTTGACAGCTATTCAGCAACCAGGCCCTGTATGTCAAGTCCAGTGTGTGATTGTTTCAAAGAACCGAGTTGTTTCAGAAGAACTACGTGTAGATAAGGCTCATGGAAATAGAATCTTCTTTTCTTGTCATTGCTTCATGGTTGTTTGGGATTCATTTACAAATGGCTGTGGTGCCTCGCAGATGGGACTTAGGTTTATTCAACCATCTGCTTCCTTTCCTTTTCTTTCAGGTAGTTAAGAATCTTTAACACATTTGTTGAAGAGGATCTTGACATTTAAATAAATCTTTGGCAAACCCTTTTGTAAAGTGACATAATACCCTCCCAAGTTAACTACTCTGAAAGTTGAAATCTCCATATATTTATTTTAAAACTCAAACCCAAGTCGACCAAAATGTACGAGTATTGCTTACTCAGCAAACCTTGGAAGAGTGTACATAACAAAGTCATTTTGTTTAAGAAGATGTAGTCAAGAGAGAAACCAAGATGGCAGCATAGGTAAACACCTGAACTTGCTGCCTCGCACAACCACTTCAAAACTACAACTAAAAGACAAAATGGACTTCATCCAGAACCACAGGAAGGCTGGCTGAGTGGAAATTCTACAACTAGAAGGGAAGAGAAAAGCACACTGAGACTCAGAGGAGGTACTGAGGCGTGCGCGCAGAGAGGGCTGGCAACTGAGTACGCAGCTGGCTTTTTCAAGTGGGAGGGAGACACAAGCTCCCGACTGCTCTGAACTCCAGTTCCGGGTGAGACCCTGGGGACGCAGACTCATACAGGGAGAAACTGGACTGACTGGCATAGGGCAGAACTCGACGGTGGCTTTCTCTCAGAGGTGCTTGCAGTGATTACCGAGGGACACTGAGACCCAGGGGCCTCTTAGGGCAGGGCTGATGGGAAGCCATTGCTGTTTTCTCTACCCTGAGACCCCGCCTCACCCAAGCTGTGTGCACAGGCTTTTGCATATGAATGGCCTGGTGCTTTGAAATCTAAAATTACCTAACAAACTGCAGCTGAGTCAGAGAGACCCAGAACATTCAAAAGAAGGCCCAAGGCCCCACAGCAGCCTGCACTGCTTCACAGCTAGACCTCATCTGGGCACCTCCAAAACCCAAGCAAAGAAGAGGAATCTTCAGATCTTTCCATAGCTCCTGCTGGGTGGCCTCAGGCAGAGGCTGCATTAGCACCTCCTTGGAGATCCAAGAGCCAGTGTACCCAGTGGTCAGAGTGGGACCATCCAGATTACAACTCCTCAGATCCATAAGGGACACACTCAGGGGGCAGACTCAGTGAGCACCAAAGCCCCACTGGAGCAAGTCTTGCCTCATAAGGGTGTCTCCAGCACAGAAGTTCTCCCATCATAGACACAGCTGATCCTCACAGCCAATTGGCCTGGAGGTCAATTCCTCCCAGTGATACCAACAACAATTAAGGCTTAACTACAACAAGATTGTGCACACAGCCCACAAAGGGGTGCACCAAGAGTGTCCACCTCAGGTACCTGGGGAGGCTGAGCCACTGGGCCCTATAGGACATCTAGCACACAAAGCCACTCTATCAACACAGGGAAGCAGCCAAAATGTGGAGACAAAGAAACAGGTCACAAATGAAAGAAATGGAGGAAAGCAAACGACTGGATATAGAGTTCAAAACCACAGTTATAAGGTTTATCAAGAATTTTCTAGAAAAGGTCGATAAATTTAGTGAGACCCTCGAGGATATGAAAAAGGACCAACTAGAAATTAAGCATACACTGACTAAAATAAAAAAATATTATACAGAGATCCAACAGAAGACTAGAGGATCACAAGAATCAAGTCAAAGAATTGAAATACAAAGAAGCAAAAAACATCCAACCAGTAAAGCAAAAAGCGTACCAACATCCGAATTATGGGGGTGCCAGAAGAAGAGAGAGAGCAAGATATTGAAAACCTATTTGAAGAAATAATGACATAAGCACCAGTCTATTTTATGTGCTTTCTTAGTAACAAGGAGCCTTAGCTATGGATCTGCAGGTTGGACAGAGACTCCTCACTGACACTTTGATGTTTTTCCTGTGCACATATGACACCCAACACCACACAGGAATCATTAGTGGAATCATTAGTGCACATATGACACCCAACACCACACAGGAATCATTAGTGTGGCAAAGGCAGTGTTAAAAATCCCCTATACTTAGTTTGGGTTTAATTGGTTGGCATGTTCATCTTGATATTTTAGAATTCCAGTCTTCCTTTTTAAGATGTTAGAACCCCGAACTTCCTTTTACTTGAACAACCTCAGTGCTATTTCTTTGCAATTTAAGTGGCAAGACAAGCTGACCCTGGTGAAGCCCAACCTCTGTCAGAACCTTCCTCAGTACTGAGGCATGAGGAGCAGAACAGAAGAATTCAGAGACAGTCTCTCTGTGAAGCTATGCCTGATCCTCAGGATGGCTGGAGAATTCTCCTCCTTTGAATCCCACAGCATGTTGTACCACTTTTAGGTGAGTTCTGTAGTGCTGCTTGGCTGCCTTCCACTGAGATCCCCTCATCCTTCCCTGCCCCCTTTGATGATAAGAACCTTCCAATAAAGCTTTAATCAGTAGCATTTTTAAAATTTATTGTTATTGATTTCAGAGAGGAAGGGAGAGGGAAAGATAAAAACATCAATGATGAGAGAGAATCCTGCACTCCCCACACTGGGGATCGAGCCTGCAACATGGGCATGTGCCTTGACCAGGAATCAAACTGTGACCTCCTGGTTCATAGATTGACCCCCAACCACTGAGCCATGCGGGTCTGGCATCAGTAGCATTTTTGAAGGCCATTATTATGCCTTTCTCTCCCACCCCCCGCACAGTTCCAGGTAATATTGCAAACCATCTATAACCCCAGTATATGTTTGCAAAGTGCATTGTTTAAAATATTAAATACCTCAGGCTATAATATTTGTGTTTTTGGAATTATTTTTTAGGGTAAGAATAAAAAAAGGCTGGTTGAGCATCATTAATCCAGGCAATTCATGACAGACTGTGCCTTCTCCACCCCACCATGCCTTTCCTCCCTTCCCCAGGGGTCTAGATTCGCATTACTGTTGGGAATCCAGACAGCTTCCTGGTGCAGAACAGTTGGAGGTGTTCTTACTGGGAGGCAGGATATTAGAGGCAGCCCTCAGAAGGAGTCAATGCGTGTTTTATTCACAAACAGCCCCGAATAAGGAAGACTTTGTGTGAATGTTGTCATATTTCCCAATAACACATGTTTGAAGTAGCCAGTGTGACCCTCCCTTCCTAAAGCAGAAATCAGCTCCTCATTTATGGGTTCCTTTCAGACCCTGTTTATGCCGACACCCGCCTGGGTGTTTTCTGACTTTGGGGACAGACAAATACATGAGCATGGAGGCAAAATGCTTTTATTTATTTATTTATTTAAATTATTATTATTTTTTTTTTACCTTTTTTTATTGTCTAAAGTTTTACATATTTCTCCGAGGCAAAATGCTTTCATTGAAAGAAGTTGTGGGTGGAAGTGGGTCCCAGATAGGAGCGGGATAGGTGTGTGGAGATGAAAGAGAGTTAAGCAACACTATTTAGGGTGGAAGAGGGTTCACATTCCTATTTCAAAAATGGTATGAAATTGCTCTTTTCTGCCTTACTTCCTCCTGCATCCTTCCTCCTTCGCTGAGGAGTCTGTGAAGATCTTTTAATTTAAGAGTTGAAACTAGAAAGAAAAACACCACAATGACATTAATATACTTTATTTCTTTGATGAAAAGAAATTGGGAGCATTAAAATTAGAGTTTTGGAGAATTTTGATGTAATTCTCCTTCAACGTATTGTCCCAATTTTATTCTATCCAGGTGAATTGTCTTAACATGACCACGGTTTTAGACATTTTGAAGAATCAAGAGAATAATTTTTTTGTTTTGTTTATAGGAAATATAAAAAAGCCTGAGGTATTTAATAATTTTTAATCTGGATAACTGAATGGTAATAACCAATTGGGCCCGGAATTCTGACAGGTAATTTAGAGCTCACATACCTAACTACAGTCACACACCGCACGTATGAAGGTGGTAGACCACGTAGCTGAGGTGTGTAGCAGGCTATACCATCTAGGTTTGTGTAAACACACTTCATCCTGTTCACACAATGACAAACCACCTCTCGACGCATTTCTTAGAACGTATCACTGTCGTTAAGTGGTGCCTGACTGTATTATCCATGTTGCAACTCTCCCGGTCCCCCAACTCACTTCCAGTCTGTTTTCCATTCACCAGGCACCAAGCCTGCAACATGCCACGGCCTTTCCCACCTCAGGGTCACTCAGAGTGCTGCTCCCTCTCCAGGAGGGATGTTCTCTTTCCACCCCCTGCAGGCACAGAGCCTGCTCTCCAGCTTAAATCTCACCTCCTCAGACAGGCCTGCCCTCCTCACCCTAAGTGAGAGTGATCAATAATACGGATCTTCCTATTCTTCATTTTAGCCTTCTTTTTATATCCTTCGAAATATCCACCAAAATCTATCATTATCTTGTTAGTTTACTAGATTTCCCTGAAATGTAACCTCTTTGAAGGCTGGGACTCTGCTTGCAAGTGTTTCCAGTCACAAACACCCATTGAACAAATGAACTTGTGAACAGTAGAGCTGGCAAGACCAAAACACACGGGCCATTGTCCACAGGAGCCAGGCTGGCTTGGAGACGGGTTTCTGTCAGCACCTTCCTGTCCCTGCAGCTGGCCAGGCTGGGTCAGGGGCGCTGGGGTGGAGAAACACCCAGAGAAGCTGAGCTCCTTTTGGTTCTGGGTGCATTTGGTTCTGGGTGCATTTCCATTTATTTTAGAGGTGACGCAAGTCAACCCAGGCGTGGACTTGAGGCTCTGTCTTTTCTGGCAAAAGGTGGGGATGTGGGTCATACTAGTAGTTACTATTTTAATATGAGGAATACAGCTTGGAGTTTTTCTTGGAAAAATGTGGCATTTTAATAGCAGACATTTATTAAGCTGTGAATACCTTCTCAGCCAGACATGATGCTGGTCATGAGGCACAGGGATGAAGGGAACAAGCCATTCAGTGTCTCTGGGGGAGACCGACGTGCAAACAATTCTAATGCGGAGTGACAAGAGCTGCTACTAGGCAAGTGCAGGTGCTCCGGATGAGGGCAGGGGGCCTTGGTGGCGTGTGGGAGTGTGGGTTGGAGACTTCCCAGAAAGGTCAACCTCAGCTTGCTGCCTCCTTGCTGGTTCCTTAAAGGAGGATTTGGTGACCTCTGCTGGGAGATGAGACTCCAGCCTGAACTGAGCCAGTGGTGCAAGGAGAGGGGAGGTGTGCACAAAGCTAAGAAGGCTTTCTGAAGTAAAACTGGCTGTAAGAGATAAAGCTTGAAGGAGATTTGATAAAAGGTGGAGGGACCTGGATCAACAGCATCTGGGAAAATACTTTATGAACAGGGCCAGAGAGTGGAAAAGGCTGGGAGGGTAGGAATGGAGAAATGAGAGGGGAGAGTGGTCCAGCTAAGAGGGTTTTGTTGGGGGAGGATTTGGACTGAACAATCCCACTTGTAAGAATTTATTCTCAGGAACCAATCAGTTACACATGCAAAGATATCTCCCCCTTCATCAATGGTACACACTAGAATAGCTAAACACTGGGATGGATTAAATAATTTATGGTCTACACAGAATATGGCAGGACCATTAAAAATGATGGTGTCCTTTTATTTATATTGGGATGGAAAGACATTCAAGAGATATTGTTAAGTAACAAAACCAGATTATTAAACAATACTAAGAACATATAAAGGTCTAGATGTAAACACAAAATGGTCACAGTGTGGGAATAATTACAATTATTTATTTTTTGCTTTATGCTTTTATGTGTTTCTTTTTCTACCCACAGTGAGCGGGCATCAAATTTACAATCAGAAAAATCAGTAAAGTGATTTCCATTTTTGAAAGGAAAACTCCATAGGGTTTTTACAGTGGTGATCAGGGCTAGAATCTCAATTGAAGTAATGATTTTCCAAGGAGGTTCTCTGTAGTAGGCAGATCTTGTGGTTTTGGCTCTGGGTGGAGAGATGAAATCTTCTTCTGGTTTGCTCCCCAGTACTGACCTCCCCCTTTAATGCTCTAGAATAGGCATGGGAAGAGGAGGCTCCTTTGCATACTCCCTGAGCTGGTGGGTCTTCAGGCTATCTGCACATTAGAAAGTAATACCTGTGCTCAGGTCAATTAAACCCAGATCTCTAGAGATGAGGCCCAGGTAAAGGGCCCAGGTGATGCTATTCTGAAGCCAGGGTTGAGTACCTCCTGATTAGAGGATAAGGAATGACAAATAAACAGCATCATAAATTTGGACCACTGTTTTTAAGGTAGGCCAGACTTGTGTGTTGACCTTTGAAACAGGATTCCTTGGTCAAATTCTTCTGTACTTCCCTCTAGGAAAGTCTCAAAGCACACGGGCAAGTAAAGGCACTGGGAAGTCCCACCGTAAAGAAATCTGTTTTGTTTCCCTTGGTGTTTCCCATTGTATTGGCTACAGACACCTTTGTCCTTGGTAATCCTTTATCTTGGGTTGCAGTGGGCTGGCAGCAGCAGCCTGGAGTTCTTGCATTCCACATAGTTTGGCCATCCTGTGCGGAAAATTCTCTACAATGACCCTAGGACAGTGGTAAGACCCAAGTGGATTCCTGAATATACAGCTGTATAGGTAAATGTGGAGTTCCTGAACTTTGGGGTCTGTGCCTGTTGCTCACTAGACTGCCTGACCTGGTACAGTGGGGAGGGGACACCCTGGCTACAGAGTCTGGTGTACACAGGAGGAAAATGAGGTCCAGAGAGGTTATCCCATGCTTTATCCCAAATAATGAAGCTGGGCAGGAGTCCACAAGGGACTTAAAATCCAGACTTTCTGCTTCTCAGTCACAAGCAGTCCCTTCCTCCCCACCGGGTTAAAGATATGACCTCAGACATTTTATGATCTTTGAATAAAGAAGCACTGCCATGATTAATGGGAAGTTCTGGCCTCTTTAGCCCATCTTGTGTTCCTCTCTCCATCTGCGAAGAAGACACCCAAAGCTCTAAATGTCACTGAGTTGTAAGGAATGTTTAGAATTGAAGAGCTGGTTTGACACGATCAAAAGCTTCCAGAAGGCTGTTATGGCTCTAATTATTTACTTAGCGATAGTGAGCTATTTAAATTTCATTATGGAGTAGAAAATAGGGAGATAAGGACAAAATATGGTCAGGCTGACTGTGACCTCAAAACCCCTGCTCCTTTGGTTTATAAAAGATAGCAGGAACAGAACATTCTGACTCAAGGATCATTTTGTTAAACTGTGCATTCTCTTAAATGGAATTGTTTCTTAATCTCTTTGTGGGCTGCTAATGGCCATTTATGGAGCATTCTAAGGCAAAGTCGATGTGGACCAAATGGGGCTGCTGACTTGGGGAGGGGAAAGTCATTGGGCAATGACTCAGTAACTCCTCCCCTCCCCCGACCCCCATCTCCAAGGCAAAGAAAGCAGTGTTCAGTCCTTTATTTTCCTCAGTCCCTTTTATATACATCACTTTGAATGTTGAAACACTTCCTCCTCTTGCCCCAGTCCTCTTGCAAGATTAGTCTCTATAGTACTTTAAATTATAACATTTCCATTGACACACTTTTCATTTTGTTCTTCATATAGCAAGTAGGAAGGGCTGGAGGGTATGGCAGGGTGGAGGACCTGGCCCAGTGGATTGTCAAAAGGGGCACTTAACTGATATATACATCCATGTGTACACATATGTGTATATTACACATACATGTATTTTACATTGAGGACTAATTTACATATAGTAGAATTCACCCTTTTTAATGTATAATTTTATGAATTTTGACAAATGAATACAGTTGCATAACTTCATCGAAAATAAATACACACAGTGGTGGGGAAAAGTAGGTTTAGAGTTGTTCATATGAAAAAAAAATACCAATACAAGAATAAACTCTGTGTGTTTTCCTGATTATAAATATGAATGTATATATATGGCCTGATTTTATACATATATATGCAGAAAAATTGATCTTCATTATGTTCTCAAATATTCTTCCTCTCCATTTTAATCTTTTTTAATGGAGTTCCTATTATCTCAATGTTAATATCTCTATGTCTATCTTCCTTATCTCTTAGTATTTCTTTTTTTTTTTACAGTGAAATCATAGTTTATTTATTAAAAATCTCATTGTACTATAATTATTTTATTTTATTTTTTTAAAATAAATCTTTATTCAGATTATTACAATTATTTCTCCTTTTTCCCCCCATAGCTCCCCTCCACCCGGTTCCCACCCCACCTTCTGCCCTTACCTCCCCACCACTGTCCTCATCCATAGGTGTATGATTTTTGTCTAGTCTCTTCCTGAACCCCCCCGTACCCCTTTCCCCCTGAGAATTATCAGTTCACTCCCTTTCTATGCCCCTGATTCTATTATATTCACCAGATTATTCTGTTCCTCAGGTTTTTAATTCACTTGATTTTTAGGTTCACTTGTTGATAGATATGTATTTGTTGTTCATAATTTTTATCTTTACTTTTTTCTTCTTCCTCTTCTTTAAGAATACCTTTCAGCATTTCATATAATACTGGTTTGGTGGCGATGAACTCCTTTAGCTTTTTCTTATCTGTGAAGCTCTTTATCTGCCCTTCAATTCTGAATGATAGCTTTGCTGGGTAGAGTAATCTTGGTTGTAGGTTCTTGCTATTCATCACTTTGAAAATTTCTTGCCACTCCCGTCTGGCCTGCATAGTTTCTGTTGAGAAATCAGCTGACAATCGTATGGGTGCTCCCTTGTAGGTAATTAACTGTTTTTCTCTTGCTGCTTTTAATATTCTCTCTTTGTCTTTTGGTCTTGGCATTTTAATTATGATGTGTCTTGGTGTGGTCCTCTTTGGGTTCCTTTTGTTTGGGGTTCTCTGTGCTTCCTGGACTTGTAAGTCTATTTCTTTCACCAGGTGGGGGAAGTTTTCGGTCATTATTTCTTCAAATAGGTTTTCAGTATCTGTTCTCTTTCTTCTTCTGGCACCCCCATAATTCTGATGTTGGTATGCTTGAAGTTGTCCAGAGTCTTCTTACACTATCTTCAACTTTTTGGATTTTTTTTTCTTTTTGCTTTTTCGGTTGAGTGTTTTTTGCTTCTTTGTATTTCAATTCTTTGACTTGATCCTTGTGTTCCTTTAGTCTGTTGTTGGGTCTCTGTATAATATTTTTTATTTCAGTCAGTGTATGTTTAATTTCTAGTTGGTCCTTTTTCATATCTTCGAGGGTCTCATTATATTTATCGGCCTTTTCTAGGATATTCTTGAAAAGCCTTATAACCGTGGTTTTGAATTCTATATCCAGTCGTTTGTTTTCCTCCATTTCTTTCGTTTGTGATCTGTTTCTTTGACGCCGCATTTTCATTGCTTCCCTGAGTTGGTAGGGTAGATTTGTGTGCTAGGTTTCCTATATGGCCCAGTGGGTCGGCCTCCCCAGTTAACCTGAGGTGGACACTCTTGGTGAACCCCTTTGTGGACTGTGTGTACAGCCTTGTTGTAGTTAAGTCTTGATTGTTGTTGGTATCACTGGGAGGAATTGACCTGCAGGCCAGTTGGCTGTTAGGATCAGCTGTGTCTACGCTGGGAGAAGTTCGGTGTTGGAGACAGCCTTATAGGATTAGACTTGCCAAATTGCAATAGCCTCTGTGCTCAGCTTGGATGGGGTGGAGTCTCAGGGCGGAGCAGACAGTCTTGGCTTCCAGTCAGCCTTGCTTTTGCGCGCGTGAGTGCCTGCAGACCTTTGCCTTCCCCGGCTCCTGAGTCTCCACCTGAGAGTCCAGATTCCCCCCAGAAGAGCGTGGGTCCCCAGGGGCTCGCCTGGAACTGGGGTTCAGTGCAGACAGAACTGGGGCTCAGTGCAGTCAGGAGCTTCAGACTCCCTTCTGCTAGGGAAAGCCTGTGGCAACCTCCGCAGCCTTTGTGTGCACTGGCATGCGCGTGCCTGCAGACCTCTGCTTTCCCCGGCCCCCTAGTCTCCGCCCCAGAGTCCAGATTCCACCCCCCCCCTCGTAAGAGCGCGGGTCCCCAGGGGCTCGCCTGGAACTGGGGTTCAGTGCAGTCAGAATTGGGGTTCAGTGCACTCAGGAGCTTCGGACTCCCTTCTGCTAGGGAAAGCCTGTGGCAACCTCCGCAGCCTTTGTGCACACTGGCGCGCGCGCCTCCGGAACCCTGCCTGCCGGGGCTCCCCCGGGTCTCCCCCGGGTCTCCGAGTCTCCGGGTGCCTTTCTCTCTACCTGACAATCCAGACTCCCCCTGTATGAGCCTGGGTCCATGGGGTTTCGCCCGGGACTGGGGTTCAGTGCAGTCAGAACTGGGGTTCAGTGCGGTCGGGGGCTTCCTTCCCCCTTCCGCCAGAGAAAGTCAGCCAGGCTCTCAGCTGCCCTTCCCTCTGCACGCACAAAGACCCTTTGCTGTACCTCCAATTCTCTGTGAGCTTTTCTCTTTCCTTCTAGTTGTAGAATTTTCACTCAGCCAGCTTTCCTGTGGTTCTGGATGGTGTCCATTCTGTCTTTTAGTTGTAGTTTTGAAATTGTTGTGTGAGGCAGCAGTTTAGGGGCTTACCTATGCTGCCATCTTGGTTTCTCCCCTAATTATTTTATTAAAGTAAACCATGTATGTGATTTACTTATATACATATATAAAAATCATAAATCACTTGATGATTTTCCTCAATGTGAACACACCTGCATAATTGTCATTCAGATTAGAAATAGAACATGACCAGCATAGTATATTTATTTTCTATGTCATGATTTCTCCTCTCTCTTTTTTTTTACAATTTAATTAATTAATTAATTAATTAATTTTTTTACATAATATTATTTTTTTAAAATATATTTTATTGATTTTTTACAGAGAGGAAGGAAGAGGGATAGAGAGTTAGAAACATCGATGAGAGAAAAACATAGATCAGCTGCCTCTTGCACACCTCCTACTGGGGATGTGACCGCAACCAAGTTACGTGCCCTTGACCGGAATCGAACCTGGGACCTTTCAGTCCGCAGGCTGACGCTCTATCCACTGAGCCAAACTGGTTTTGGCTAATTATTTTTTTATTAAGGTATTATATGTGTACATATCTTACCATTGCTCCCCCACCCCACTCCCATACATGCCCTCACCCCCCAATGTTTTGCATCCGTTGGTTATTCTTATATGCATGCATATAAATCCTTCGGTTGATCTCTTATTTCCCCCATCTCTCCCTAACCTTCCCGCTGTAATTTGACAGTCTGTTTGATGCTTTACTGCCTCTGTATCTATCTTTTTGTTCATCAGTTTATAATGTTTTTTATTAGCCACAAATGAGTGAGATCATGTGGTATTTTTCTTTCATTGACTGGCTTATTTCACTTAGCATAATGTTCTCCAATTCCATCCAGGTTGCTACAAATGGTAAGAATTCCTTCTTTTTTATGGCAGCATAGTATTCCATTGTGTAGATGTACCATAGTTTTCTGATCCAGTCATCTGCTGACGGACACCTAGGCTGTTTCCAAATCTTAGCTATTGTAAATTGTGCTGCTATGAACATGGGGTGCATATATCCTTTCTGATTGGTGTTTTTAGTTTCTTAGGATATATTCCTAGGAGTGGGATTACTGGGTCAAATGGGAGTTCCATTTTCAGTTTTTTTGAGGAAACTCCATACTGTTCTCCACAGTGGCTGCACCAGTCTGCATTCCCACCAGCAGTGCACGAGGGTTCCTTTTTCTCCACATCCTTGCCAGCACTTGTCATTTGTTGATTTGTTGATGATAGCCATTCTGACAGGTGTGAGATGGTATCGCATTGTCGTTTTGATTTGCATCTCTCGGATAATTAGTGACTTTGAGCATGTTTTCATGTGTCTCTTGGCCTTCCTTCTGTCTTCTTTCGAAAAGATTCTATTTAGGTCCGTTGCCCATTTTTTTTTTATTGGATCATTTATCTTCCTTTTATTAAGTTGTATAAGCTGCCTGTAGATGTTGGAGATTAAACCTTTATCAGTGATAACATTTGCAAATATGTTCTCCCATACAGTGGGGTTTCTTATTGTTTTGTTGATGGTTTCTTTTGCTGTGCAAAAGCTTTTTATTTTGATGTAGTCCCATTTGTTTATTTTCTCTTTGGCTTCCATTGCCCTAGGGGCAGTATCAGTGAAGAAGTTCTTTCGGCATATGTCTGAGATTTTGCTGCCTGTGGATTCCTCTAGTATTTTTATGGTTTCCCATCTTATGTTTAAGTCCTGTATCCATTTTGAGTTTATTTTTGTGTATGGTGTAAGTTGGTGATCTAGTTTCATTTTTTTGCATGTATCTGTCCAATTTTCCCAACACCATTTATTGAAGAGACTGTCTGGACTCCATTTTATGTTCATGCCTCCTTTGTCAAATATTAATTGTGCATAGTGGTTTGGGTCGATATCTGGATTCTCTATTCTATTACATCGGTCTATATGTCTGTTCTTGTGCCAGTACCAGGCTGTTTTGAGAACAGTGGCTTTGTAATACAGCTTGAAATCTGGTATTGAGATCCCTCCTACTTTATTCTTCTTTCTCAGGATTGCTGTGGCTATTCGGGGTCTTTTTTTATTCCAGATGAATTTTTGGAGAGTTCTTTCTAGGTCTGTGAAATATGCCGTTGGTATTTTAATGGGGAGTGCATTGAATCTATAGATTGCTTTGGGTAGTATGGACATTTTAATGATGTTGATTCTACCAATCCATGAACACGGTATGTTCTTCCATCTGTTTACGTCTTCCTCTATATCTTTTTTCAGTGTCCTGTAGTTTTCCACATATAGGTCTTTTACCTCCTTGGTTAAGTTTATTACTAGGTATCTTAATTTTTTTGGTGTGATGGTAAATGGGATTGCTTTTTTAGTCTCTCTTTCTGTAAGTTCACTATTGGTGTATAGAAATGCCATAGATTTCTTGGCGTTAATTTTGTATCCTGCTACATTGCCGAATTTATTTATTAAGTCTGTTAGTTTTTTGATGGAGTCTTTCGAGTTTTTTATGTACAATATCATGTCATCTGCAAATAAGGACAGCTTTACTTCTTCTTTTCCAATTTGGATGCCTTTTATTTCTTCTTCTTGTCTAATTGCAATGGCTAATACTTCCAGTGCTATGTCAAACAGGAGTGGTGAGAGTGGGCATCCCTGTCTTGTTCCTGTTCTTAGGGGAAATGGTTTTAGTTTTTGCCCATTGAGTATGATGTTAGCTGTGGGTTTATCATATATAGCTTTTATTATGTTGATGTACGATCCTTCTATTCCCACCTTGTTGAGAGCTTTTATCAAGAAAGGGTGTTGGATTTTGTCAAATGCTTTTTCTGCATCAATTGATATGACTATGTGATTTTTATCTCTCAATTTGTTTATGTGATGTATCACGTTATTGATTTGCGGATATTGTACCATCCTTGCATTCCTGGGATAAATCCTACTTGGTCATGGTGTATGATCTTTCTGATGTACTGCTGGATCCGATTTGCTAGAATTTTGTTGAGGATTTTGGCATCTACGTTCATGAGGGATATTGGCCTGTAATTCTCCTTCATTGTGTTATCTTTATCTGGTTTTGGTATTAGGGTGATGCTGGCTTCATAGAAGGAGCTTGGAAGTGTTCCTTCCTCTTGAATTTTTTGGGATAGTCTGAGGAGGATAGGTTTTAGTTCTTCCTTGAATGTTTGGTAAAACTCCCCTGTGAAGCCGTCTGGCCCCGGGCTTTTGTTTGCCGGAAGCTTTTTGATGACTGCTTCTATTTCTTCCATAGTTACTGGCATATTGAGCTGTTTAGATTCTTCCTGACTGCCAAAACCGGTTTGGCTCAGTGGATAGAGCGTCAGCCTGCGGACTGAAAGGTCCCAGGTTCGATTCCGGTCAAGGGCATGTAACTTGGTTGCGGGCACATCCCCAGTAGGAGGTGTGCAAGAGGCAGCTGATCGATGTTTCTCTCTCATCGATGTTTCTGACTATCTTTCCCTCTTCCTTCCTCTCTGTAAAAAATCAATAAAATATATTTAAAAAAAAATTCTTAGATTCTTCCTGATTGAGTTTTGGAAGGTTATATTTTTCTAGGAATATGTCCATTTCCTCCAGGTTGTCCAGTTTGTTGGAATAGGGTTGTTCATAGTATTTTTAAACAATCCTTTGTATTTCGGCGGGATCTGTTGTTATTTCACCTCTTTCATTTCTGATTTTGTTTATTTGGGTCCTCTCTCTTTGCTTCTTGGTGAGCCTGGCTAGAGGTTCATCAATCTTGTTTATCCTTTCAAAGAACCAGCTCTTGGTTTTGTTGATCTTTTGTATTGTTTCTTTGGTCTCTATGTCATTTATCTCCGCTCTGATCTTTATTATTTCCTTCCTTCTGCTTACACTGGGCTCTTCTTGTTGCTCTTTTTCTTTGAGTTGTAGGGTTCTGTAATTTATTACCCTTGTTTCTTGTTTTTTGAAGTATGCTTGTAGAGCTAGTATTTCTTTTATATTGTCTATTTCTTTGTTCTTGTTTTCTTCCTTCTGGGATATATATATATTTAATTTTATTGTTGAGATTATTACAGATGTCCCTCTTTTCCCCATATTGTCCCCCTCTACCTGGTTCCTACCCAACCCTAGGCCTTTGCCACACTATTGTCCGTGTCCATAGGTAATACATACATGTGTATAAGGTCTTTGTTTAATATCTTTCTGCTCCCCAACCCCCCAGTCTGTTCCATTTCCATGCCTCTGACTCTATTTTATTTAGCAGTTTATTCTGTTCATTAGATTTCTTATTCGTTTATTTTGATTCAAATGTTGATAGGTATGTATTTGTTGCCATTTTGTTGTTAATATTTTTGATCTCTTTCTTTTTCTTCTTCTTCCTCTTCTTAAAGAATACCCTTCAACATTTTATATAATGCTGGTTTGGTGGTGATGAACTCCTTTAGCTTTTTTTGTCTGTGAAGTTCTTTATCTGACCTTCAATTCTAAATGATAGCTTTGCTGGGTAGAGTAATCTTGGTTGTAGGTCCTTGCTATTCATTACTGAGTATTTCTTGCCACTCCCTTTTGGCCTGCATAGTTTCTGTTGAGAAATCAGCTGATAGTCATTTGGATATTCCCTTGTAGGTAACTAACTGCTTTTCTCTTGCTGCTTTTTTTTTTTCCTCTTGCTGCTTTTAAGATTCTCTCTTTGTCTTTAGCCCTTGGAATTTTAATTATGATGTGTCTTGGTGTGGTCCTCTTTGGATTCCTCTTGTTTGGGACTCTCTATGCTTCCTGGACTTGTAAGTCTATTTCTTTCACCAGGTAGGAGAAGTTTTCTTTAATAGGTTTCAAAATTTCTTCAATATTTCTTCAAATAGGTTTCAATATCTTGCTCTCTCTCTTCTGCTAGCACCCCCATAATGAGAATATTGGTACACTTGAAGTTGTCCCAGAGGCTCCTTACATTCTCTTCATATTTTTGGATTCTTTTTTCTTTTTGCTCTTCTGGTTGAGTGTTTTTTGCTTCGTCATATTTCAAATCATTGATTTGATTCTCAGAATTCTCTATTTTACTGTTGAACCCCTGTATATTGTACTTTATTAGTCAGTGTATGTTTAATATCTGACTGGTCCTTTTCCATTTTTTGGAGGTTTCTAGAAGATTCTTGAGTAACCTTATAACCCTGGTTTTGAACTCTATATCCAGTAGTTTGCTTTCTCCCATTTCTTTCATTTGTGACATGTTTCTTTGTTTCTGCATTTTGTCTGCTTTCGCTGTGTTTGTTTCTATGTATTGGTTAGAGCTGCTATGTCTCCTTGAGTTGGCAGAGTGGCCTTGTGTAGTAGGTGTTCTATAGGACCCAGTGGCTCAGCCTCCCCTGTCACCTGAGCTGGGAGCTCTAGATGCACCACTTTGTGGGCTGTGTGCACAGTCTTGTTGTAGTTGAGACTTGATTGCTGTTGGTGTTACTGGGAGGAATTGACCTCCAGGCCAATTGGCTGTTAGGACCAGTTTCGACTGCAGTGGGGGAGCTGTTGTGCAGGCGACACCCCTATGGAGCAGGACTTGCTTCAGTGGGGCTTTGGTGCTCACTGAGTCTGCCCCTGGAGTGTGTCACTTATGGATGTATAGAGTTATAATCTGGTATGGTCTGACACTGACCACTGGGTACACTGGCTCTTGGATCTCCAGGGAAGTGCAAAGTCAGCCACTGCCTAGGACCAACCAGCAGGAGCTACAGAGAGATCTGCAGATTTCTCCTCTTTGTATCAGGTTTGGAAGTTCCCAGATGAGGCCCAGCTATGAAGCAAGGCAGGCTACTGCTGGTGCCAGGTCTTGGGCTTTTTATTGATAGGTTTGGGGCTCCCTGACCCACCTACAGCTCGTGAGAGAGATTTTTAGCCTGAGTAAGGACAGGCCAATCATATGCAAAAGCTGCTACACACAGCTTGGGTGGGGTTGTAAATTGGATAAAGCAGAGGCTTAGGGAATTACCAGGGCAGAGCAAACAGAAATGGCTTCCAGTTAGCCCTCAGACTGGGGAGATCCCAGCATATGGACAAGGATCCCTGTAAGCACCTCCACCTGGGAGAAATCCACCCCTGAGTTCCTGTCCCAATACCAGACAATCCAGATCCTCCTCATATGTGTCTGACTTCCCCAGAGCCTCAACCTGGTGCTGGAGCTCAGAGAAAGCAGGACCTTGTAAGTTCAGTTCATGGTGCCAGCTTCTTAAGAGGAACAGCTGGGTCTCCAGCAGCCTCTGTTTCACTGAGCCCCAATCCACACTGGTTTTTACAGCCCGTAGTTCTTACTGCTCATAAGGACTTCTTTTCCCAGCTCTGGGGCCCTGGGCTGGGGTCTGGTGTGGGGCTGGGACCCCTTGCTCCTTCGGGTGGCCTCTGCAGAGACTTCTCCCTCCTGATTAAAAAAGCGGCCCATGTGGGTGCCAGCCCAGCCCATTCTGTGCCTTCAAACCTCCTACCAGACTCAGGGTGCTTTCTTTTTTACTTCTCTCTTTATAGGACTTTCATTCAGTCAGCTTTCTAGCAGTTCTGAATGATGGTTGTTTTGTATTTTAGTTGTAATTTTGATGTGGTTGTGGGAGGTGGCAAGTACAGGCATTTACCTACGCTGTCATCTTCTCCCTCTCTGGGATATTTTTTCAATGGGGTCTCTCAATTCACTAATTTGTTCTTCAACAGTATCAATTCTGCTGTCTCTTATTATATTTCTGTTTGAGTCTTTTTATGTTTCTTTGTTTCTTCTCATTAACTAGAGGCCTGGTGCATGACATTCATGCTTGGGGCGGGGGAGGGGGAAGGTCCCTCAGCCCAACCTGCAACCTCTCCAATCCAGGACCCCTTGGGGGATGTCCGACTGCTTCTCGCAATCCAGGACCACTGGCTCCTAACCGCTCGCCTGCCTGCCTGCCTGCCTGCCCGCCTGCCCGATTGCCCCTAACTCCTCTGCCTGCCTGCCTGCCTGATTGCCCCAACCACCTCAGCCTGCCTGATTGCCCCTAACCGCCTCTGCTGCCTGCCTGATTACCCCTAACTGCTCCCCTGCTGGCCTGATTGCTTCTAACCACCTCTGCCTCACCCTGCACCCGGGACCCAGACTTCCCTCCCTCTGGCCAGCCGCAGGACCGCAGGGCGGGTGGCTTGTCTCTCTCCTGGGCCACAGGCACAGATGCAGCCGCTGGTGCCCAGGACCGTGGGGCAGGCAGCTTGTCTCTCTCCCAGGCCACAGCCTGGCTGGTCCCCATTCCTCTCTCACAAGCTCATTTGTGCCTGGCTGGTCCCCATTCCTCTCTTGCAAGCTCATTTGTGCCTGGCTGGTCCCCATTCTTCTCTCCCCAGTGTTGAGTGTCTGAGCCGTTAAGGTGTGATGGCGTGAGGGTGTGATGACCATTTGCATATTATCTCTTTATTATATAGGATTGTTCCTGTATCTTTTCATATATTTATTAGGCTGATTAAAAATAGTTAATCCATATGTTTTGATATTTCTGCTTCTATTTGAATCTGTAATCCAGGAGGTTACCTTCATTTTGAAATAGGTGTGCTCCTCAAACATCTTGTTATTTTGTTTTATGTGATCATTCCCCCTCCTCCCACCCCTCCAGGGTGCTGACTACTCAATCAGGCAGTACATATGGGGAAAGGCAGACCCCCAGTGAACTCAGGGGGGTAGTGGTAGGTGAACTTCAGAGTCTTGAGCTCTGACACCAGAAAATTGCTCCTCACCCCACAAAACAACCCCTCAGGTCAGGTCTTCATCCTTTATTCCCCAGAGAGAAGCAGATTCACAAGAGACTAAGAATTCAGTGGTTCTGAATTTTGGCTGCACATTGAAATCACTTGGGAAGTTTTAAAAAGTCCTGATGCCCACACCATGCTCCAGACCAATTTCATTAGAGTCCCTGAAGGTGGAATTGAAGCAACAGTGCTTGTATAGCTCTCCAGGTGATTTTAATTTGCAGCCAAGTTTGAGACTCTTAATCAAGACTAGATTGTAAATCTCCAGCCCTGGGCATTTGAAGGAGAAGGGATATGAAAATAATTTCTAAAAGTCAGTTGGTCCCCTGGTTTTTCTGTTTCTTCTGAAGACATCTGCCCCAGATCTTTATGTCTTGGCAGGAGGGATGCAGGCACTGTTTGCCACAAGGTGATGGAGCGAGGGTTGGGAAAAGCAGGAGCAGAATTCCATCAATTCTTCTATTTATCTTCCCCCAAATCCTGCTGGGCTGTGTCCTGTCTCAGGACAATGCCACCACTCCACAATCACCAGTATTAAACAAACCCAGTAAACTTAGGAGCTGGTCACAATGTTTTCTCACTTACTTTTCTAGTTCCTTTGGAGTAGATGGGGATGGGCAGTGGGGGTGGGGGTCAAGCAGTCATGCTCGTTCAGTATCTTGGCTGCACTGGAGCTACTCAGGGCATGACCCATGGACTGGATATATGATATCACCTGGGAGTGTGTCAGAAATTTGGAATCTTGGGCCCCACCCTAGATTCAGAATTTGTATTTAAACAAGATCATCAAGTAATTCTCATGCATCTTAAAGTTTGAGAAGCACTGCTTGACACAGAATAGAAGCTGAAGAAACACGTGTACATTGAATCAGGCACCTTTATGAACAAGTGCCTTGGAGTTTTGTTTTGGTTATGTTGTGTCTATAAAATGTTGATTTTGGTTCTTTGATCTGAGTTTTCTCTACCCTAGGCCAGAATTCAACAATGTTGGATTTGCTTTCCATGCAGATGAATTTTTAAAACAGAATTCTTAGTTTAAGAAAAACAGTGCTCTAGTAGCACCATCTACCTCTAGGTTGTAGCACTCATTGCTGTTGTAATTTTATATTTACTGGTATGAATAGCTGGAGGATGTCTGGCTCTCACAAGATATTGTAAGCTATAGAAGGACTAGTAAGTTTACTGACTTTATTAGTCATTGCCTCCTTAGTGCCCAGTACAATGTGTGGCATACAGGTGGTGCTTAATAAATATTAATCACATAAGAGAAGTGACTTGAGCACTTATAGAGAGCTATTTAATTGATGGTTGTCTTTTGAATGTTAATATCAATGATTACACCTGTAAAGTATTCTTTTGTTAAGAAATATATAGTTTTGGGAATATGTTTCTTCCATTATTACTATTTCTTGTCATTAATATTAAATCCAACTACTTGAATTTTTAGTTTTATGTTTATTTAAAAAAACTTGAATGCGCATTTAAAAAAATTTGAATATTCAAATAAATGTTAACATTTATTTTTAAAAAATGTTTACATATTTTTTTCATGAAAACAAAAGAAAATGTTGCCTTCAAGGAATTTCACATATCTTTGATATTTGAAAAGAACAAATACATTCATTATATGATATAGGAAAGCAAAAGGGTGCAGGGGTCATGGCATGTGCTGAGCATGAATCCTACTGGAATTGTTGCTACTATTGTTCTCTCCTTTCCCACCTCAGTTTAGGCCCAGGATAGTAGCACAAAAAATTAAAATTAACTTTACTCTTTCTCCTACTCTATCTTTTCTGCCAAATTTCCTAAGAGGTGTTCATTGTGAAATAGTTTGGCTTCCCATCAGACTGAGAGAAGTGTGCCTGAGCTTAAGAAAAGCACCTGACAAAAATCCAGTTTTTTATTATATAAGGTATATAAATGTGCATTTAAATAAACACTTTATGTAATCTGAATATCAAATTTTATTGGTCAAGATAGAGGATAGGTTCCTGATGGCTTTCATAGTTATGGTTCCCAAAGATACATGATTCCCTCAAAATACGATCCATTTTATAGACCGCTGCATGGGATTCCTAGCCTGCTTTCGTGTGAGTCCTCTTCTTTTCCTCCCCACTGTGAGCCTGATCACACAAAGAGAATAATTATTTGTGCAGAAGCATTAGCCAATAAAGAAATAGACTTTTAAAAGATCATGCCCAGCTTTTCTCTGGAAAACTTAAAATGAAGTTTTTGCTTTAAACTTGGCAAAGCTAAAGACCAAAGCGATGTCTATGATGAGGGCAAGTCTGACTAATAATTGGAGACTATTAGAGCCAGTAGCACAACACATGCTTTCGGCTTGTCAAAGGTGATGAAAGGTATGCAGAGGGGCAGAATCAAGCCACAGAATGGGAGTGCTATGGAAATGATTTTGTTTTGAGCATTGCTGAGTGTTAAAGCAAAGTAACTTTTTTCAAGTTTTTCATTAAACATTAAATTGTAACATGTAGAGACTTTAAAAATGTTTAATTTAAAATTCCTAAAGTGTGCATTTGTTTAACAAATAAATATAAACCTTAATGAGACATTTGGGGCTGCACTTTCCTTTACTCTAATTAGTCGCCCCTACATTTAAAAAATGATTGCAAATGCTTCATTTCAGTAATGAAATATCAAAAAGGAAAAAAGAAAAAGAAAACAAATCATTGAGTTTCAAGTGAGAGCATTTCTTTATTTTTTTCCTAGAGAATAACTATTAAGCACAGTAAAACCAACTTGAATCTCACTTCTACACATCGCTAAAGAGTTATTGAGCCATGTAGGCAATGACCTTTTCTTGAAGATTAGAAAAAATTACTAGTGTGGAAAAATGGTCATTTGTTCAGGGAGGACTTGGTCATTCTGTTACCTACTCCCACTCTCTGCTCACTTTTTTCTTTATAGACTTGGGGAAAACAGCCAGATTAAAAAACTCATTTTACCAGCAGAGGTCACCCTTTCTCCTCTATCATTCCCAGTAAATGGCTTCTTAGCTGTGATTCCTTAGTCCAAGGAAATGCAGGCGTTTTCAGCTGGGAGCACAGCCACAGGGCTGGTGGAAATATATTCAGCATTCAACCACTGTATCTTCTTACATATGCACTTTTTAAACATAGAATCTACCTGGACTCTTAAGTGGATAACTTGCATACATATAAGAAGAGCCATTAGGTTATGTATAATAATCCTATTCTTTGGTTAATCCACTTTATCAAGTATTATTCCATGCTTACTGGTGCCAGCTCAAATTTCCCCCAGTTCTCAGACTCATGGGCCAAAGAGTAGTTATCATAATCCCCTGAAGGTGACTGGCACAAGCCCTCAGAGAGAATTCCCTTGTGAGTTTCTGTAGGGAAAAGAGGAGGAATTAAATAGGATGTGGAAGTATTGAACATGGACTGAGCATAGAGCCCAGTGCCAGGATAGGAAGGTAAGCTAGAGAGGTATAAACCCCAGTCTTGGCTTCTGTTTTGGTTTTGTTTGGGAAATAAAAGCATCTATTTGTAGTTCATTTGAAGATTAACATTGGACTACAGAATAAAGTTCTAGTGGATTATTCATGAGTGTCCAGAGTATGGGTCATTCCATAAGTACCGTCTACAGAAGGTCAGGGGTGGTGAGTGATGGAATTGCCCCAGTCCTGTTACCTTGCACTGGGGGATGGGGTGGGATGACACTCAGCACGTGTCTGGCCAAACCCAAAAATGGATCTCAGGAATTCCTATTCTCTTCCTCTCTTCAATGGGGAAATAATAGGCACTTTCTTGGGGTCCCTGGGAAAGTTGGGCTTATTGGTTTTACAATGGTTGGTGAAGATATTTTCTAAATTAAATTACCTCCCTTCCTTCTCTTTCTTTTCCCTTTTTCTGTAAATCAAAGTTTTTGTTGGCGTTTTGTTGGCAAGTTTAAAAATGCATTGTGGCCCTAACCGGTTTGGCTCAGTGGATAGAGCATTGGCCTGCGGACTGAAAGGTCCCAGGTTCAATTCTGGTCAAAGGCATGTACCTTGGTTGCGGGCACATCTCCAGTAGGAGGTGTGCAGGAGGCAGCTGATAGATGTTTCTCTCTCATCGATGTTTCTAGCTCTCTATCCCTCTCCCTTCCTCTCTGTAAAAAAATCAATAAAACATATTAAAAAAATAAAAATGCAGTGTGTTTTGGGATCCTCTGTGGCTCTGCTCTTCCTTTGGGCTCCATGTAGCACAATCGTAGTATACAGGCAATGAGGTAGTGCTTCCTAACGAACAGAAATGTACCTGTCCCTTCCGGGAAGTGGGGTAGACAAATGACCGTGACAGTGGACTTTGATTAATGCATGTGAGGTCACGCATCCCAAAGAGGAAAATCAGCCTGTGCTCTTGACATCACTCTCTGGGGTCCTCCTCTTACTGGTCACTGAACCTCTGCCTCTCCCAGCTGGTTCTGGGCTGAGTCACCTGCTACCTGCCTGCCCGTCATGCCTTGTAGAAGTGATGCTGGCTTGCCAGAGACTGTGGATAAATAGACAGGAATTTTACAAGCTTATTTTTAAACCCTTGGTAGCTTGAAGTCAGCCTTGGTGGGAATATTTACAACAGGGAAATTGGCAAACACTGCAAATCAAACCCCACCTCTTTCCAGCTTACCCGTCCTCTACAGCTGATACACTCCTTTTAGTACCAACTGAAACATACTCACAACACCTTATTTTAACAGTGACACACTTTGGGGTTGTTTTGATGTAAATATTTACTAGGAAAAAAAAGAGAGAAAATAGCCTCACCTCCTTCTCCTCCTCCTTCAAAAGCTTTGAAACAAAGTTGTTTTGTTTGTTTGTTTTTATCAAGTACAGATTTCTACTCTTAATTTTAACCAGAGTTTGTTTAAAAGATGGGCAAGTTGTCCCAGCTTTCAGGCACAGTTTGATTCCTTTCTTTAAGCCCATACTAGTCCAACTTTCCTTTTAAAATCCCCTCATTTGCTTTTTCCTGTCTCCTCTGGCTTCCTGAGGGTAATTGTCCCAGACATTGTCCTTACCCCATTGCATCAGACTCTTCATCAGTCCTTTTAGGCTCGGGAAGCCATTCCAAACCCTCCTTGGAAGGACGGTTTGTGAGGGACGATGGTTATTTCCAGTTCCTCCATAGAATTATCCTCTCATTTCTTCACAGGTCAAATCTGGACTCCAAATCATTGCACTTAGATATTCGGGAGAGAGAAAGTTGCTCATTCATCACCTTCCTCACCCAGATAGTGAGCACTGCTTCTATCCACTCTGAGAAAGGTACATTGATGTAGGTCCAGAGGCTGTATTTTAGAAAAAAGGATGTGGGTTCTAGGACCTATGGGCTAGTGGTATTGTGAGGAGGTTGCCTCACCCCTGCTGAGGACATGGTCATATTTATTTCCCTAAACACATGGCCTAGAACAGTGGTCGGCAAACCGCAGCTCGCGAGCCACATGCAGCTCGCGAGCCGTGGTTTGTGGCTCTGTTGACTAGTGAGTTGTCGACCACTGTCATATACTACCCTTTACCTCTTTGCACACAATATGCCACAATTGCCTAATCTTCACAGCTTCTAACTACACGGTAACATTCAGTCTAGTCCAGTGGTCGGCAAACTCACTAGTCAACAGAGCGGCAAACTGCGGCTCGTGAGCCGCATGTGGCTCACGAGCCGCGGTTTGCTGACCACTGGCCTAGAAGATTAGTTTATCCCCATTTGTTGACTGACCCAGTTTATTGGCTTCAACATAGGGATTTTTGGGTGGAGGGGAGGGTGTCACAATTTAGATAATAGCAAATGGGAACTGATTCTGCTTTAAAAATATTTATAGAGGAAAGAAGTGTCCAGCCCTGGCCAGTGTTTCTCAGTGGCTAGAGTGTCGGCCCACACACCAAAGGTTGTGAGTTGATTTCCGATCAAGGGCACGTAGCTGGGTTGCAGGTTCATCCCAGGCCCTGGTCACAGCACATGCAGGAGGCAACCAATCTATGTCTCTCTCTCTCCCTTCCTTCCTCCTTCCCTCTTCCTTCCACTCTCTCTAAAAAAAGAAAAAATTAATGGAAAAATATCCTTGGGTGAGGATTACTAAATAAATAAATAAATAAACGTCCTCACAATCTCCTTTAATTCCCTCTTTCAGATTTAACAACACTTCAGGAAAGTCTTCCACATGGCCTAAGTCCTACTGGAGGCAGGGCGAAGCCATTTTTTCTCCTGGCCTCAGTTGGGGAGTGAATCCTAATTCTGTATATCTGTGGTTTGCATCTACACTTATCCCTCAAAATTTCTCCACTCAAAATTAATTTTTATTCATTCAAATTTAAATAACAAACATGTGCAGTAATTTAAGAAGAGGTACATGTAGCCAAGTCAAACAAACAGTGGTGGTGGGGCTTTATGACTCTCAGAAGTGAGAACTTTTATTCCTCAAAAACCCTAATGACACAGTGGGTTTAAATGTCACCATTACATTATCCCTCATCCTTCTTTTCTTCCCTAATTAAGTCCTTTTGCAATCCCACTTATTTTGCTAGCTGTCGAGGATATAAAATAAATCAGGGTGGAAGTCAGACAGCATGCCTGTTTATCCCTCATTCCTAGTTAGTTTTCTTCTTTGTAAATTGGGGTTTTGTGCCTCTCTTGGTAGGAGAAGTTCTTTTTGTGTTTGCCAGATATTTTTGCAGGGTGAGGAATGGCAATAGAAGCTGGCAAATGTTAATGGTGAGAGGGTAGCATTGGGAAAAGAAGCTGAAGCCTGGGTACAGGCCACTTTTCTGTGCATGTTTGCATTTAACAGGAAACTTCTGGAAGCAAGATGCTTGAATGCAAAGAATCTGAACCCTGTGCTGAGGATTTCAGGCAGGTCTGTGAGAGAGATATTTTGTGGAGTGTGTGGGGACTTTCTTCAAATCACATCATCTAGACAAGCATCTGCCTCTTCCCCACTTAGGAGAGCGGAGCCCAGAGAGCCGGGGGCTGGGGCTGGGGCAGGCCTGAGACTCAGGCATGGAGAAGTGTTGGAGATATGACTGTGTTTTTGACACAGACCCTAGTCTCCGAATAAGTTATACCAGGATTTGGGGTTCCTCTGCCCACGTGTGGCCCCAGGTACACAAGCTTGAAAGGAGTGGACCTGAGCCATGTCAGGGATGGGGCTGGCAGTTGGCAATCCTAGGTGTAGCTTCCCTTCCCCTGGTGGAATCCTGACTCTCAGGACTTCAGAGCTGGGAGGCACCTTAGAAGCCCAGCAAGTGTAAGCCTTTCATTTCACAGAGGAAGTCACTGAGGCCCCAGAGGACTCCACCCTCTTTCTGGGCTTGTCAGAGGCACTTACGAAATACATGTTGACTTGACATGACCCACTGTGAAATCCGCGTAACAGAACTCCTCACATGGCAGCTGGATTAGGCTGCCAGCAGCTGGGAATGATTCTCCCTCTGTTGGTTAAGCTTAAATGGTGGGGGAGTAGCAGCGGGGCATTATGGGAAGTGTGGCTGGTACAACCCGAGTGGAGGTCGAAAGCCTCGCTTCACAGATAAACTTGAGTTTAATAGATTGTCAGAACTGGAAGGGAATCTTATAAATCATTAAGATCCCCCCCCCCCCCCCCCCCCCCCCGCCGCCTCAGGTTACAGCTGAATAAACTGAGGCCCAGAGAAGGGAACAGATTTGGCTGGTGCATTGCTGGCAGAACTGGGTTTTGTGCCCAGCATGCAGGCTTCCTGACTGAAGTTCTTGCTGTGCCACGGAGCCTCTCCTGGCAGCATGTTGTAAATGTGAGATTGACTGTACTGTGTGGAGGCAGAGGATATGAAATGCACTGGAAGGGAGGTGCAGGTAGTCAGTGAGCACCCAGAGCGAGGCCTGGCCAAGCGCAGCCTGGATTTCTCTTCCTCAGCCATTTTGCGACTTAAGATGGAGTGAGAGTTATTGTCCTACTAGTGAAATAGAACCGTATAAATTAAACCTGCAATGGCCTGTCTGCCGAAGGTGTGAACAAGGCCGATAAATCCCTGGGAGCTTAGGAAACATCTGCTCCTTACCTTGAAGGCAGAAATGTTACCATAAAGCAGAAAAAGCCAGGACTGGAATCTTTCACTTTCTCTGAAGGGATAAAGATGGAGCCCAACCTTCAGATAAACTCCATAGCTGAGGGAGATTCCACCTCTGTCCTTCATGGGGCAGGAAATTTCCCACTTTTGTGTGCCAACCTCAGCTCTTCAGTGACCTTGTGCTGTTGCACAGCCACAGTAAGGAACCTTGACCTGGCCAGGGTACTTTCCACTGAGCCCCAGTGGTGGATGGGTAAATTGAGTCAGCAGGAGGAATGACAAGAAGTTTGCCAGGCAGAAGAGGAAGCAGGAGTTGGGGCAGGCCACCAGGCCCAGGTCAGAAACCCTCGTTAGAAGTCAGGGTCTAAGGGCGAAATAAGGTCAGAATTGTAGGAGATCAGAATTGGATTGCTAATCTCATATCAGGAATCTTGGAATCAGAGGCATATAAGGAAGCACCATGAAGTAGACCTAACATATGAAATGCTGACTTCTAGCAAGAGGAAACCTTCTTAAACACAAAGATGGCAGGTGGTTATCAGAGGAAAAGGGGTGGAAGGGTCATAGAAGGTAACATTGTCAATATACAATGATAAAAGATTTGACTTTGGGTGGTGGGCACACAGTGCAATATACAGATGTATCATAGAATTGTACACTTGAAACCATATAATCTTATTAACCAATATCACCCCATATATTTAATCAAAGATGGCAAATAGGTGACATCTTGTTTGTCAGTCCCAGCTGAATGATGGTGGCCACTTGAAGTATGGTATCTAGGAGGGTCAGAATCCCTGGCTGGGGTAAAGGGTGCTGTGGCCATTATGACGTCTGCTATAGACAGGTCAAAGAAGAGACTGCCATGTTTCCCATTCCTACTTTAATTGATGGCCTCTCCTAATATTCCTTGTTTACCTAACTCTGGTTTTCGCAGCTTGTATCTATGTGCCCTGTCCACCCATAATCTTTCAGTATTCTGAGCAGGTGCTATGTTGTTGGTCCAAGTAATAGATGAGCAATCTCCTTTAATTTGCCCCCCTGTGGTGGAGTCTAAGACTTGTTCTCTTTATATACTATGTTCAACAACAAATAGTATTGCATGTATACAATCTTTTACATAGAAAATAATAGGGAATTTAAAAACTTAGAGGCTGTGCTTGGATACAGACCACCATTTTTGACCCTGGACATGGAGTCTTCTCTCTCACATTCTCTCAGAGGAGCCTGGGAATTGTAGTGGATGGTGAGGAAGCAAGGTGGTCCATGCCATGCTTCTTGCTCTACTGTGGGATAAGATATTCCTTTCCAGATTGATAAGGAGTGGATATTTAATAAATAGTTGGTAAGTGAAATGAACGCTACTACTTTTGATATTTCTGCAGGGACAGGTGTCAAAGTCCACTTACTTAGGAAATAGTATGTGTAGAGAGGTAAGCACCTGGGATCAGACTGGGGTGTTTCTCTAATTGCTTCATAGTATTACTTTGGGAAAATTACTTTATCTCTTTGAGCTTCAGTCTCTTCTTCTTCTTCTTTTTAATCTGTAAGGTGGGGTAATAATGTCTACCTTACCATCTAATAGTATTAAAATATTAATATGCATGAGTGTTTTATAAATCCCTATAAAATGGAAGGGATTATTATTATGATACTAAAGGCCTGGTGCACAAAATTTGTGCACAGGGGAGGATGTCCCTCAGCCCGGCCTGCACCCTCTCCAATCTGGGACATCCCTCTCATAATCCGGTACCACTGGTTCCTAACCGCTCGCCTGCCTACCTGCCTGATTGCCCCTAACTGCTTCTGCCTGCCAGCTGGATCACACCCTAACTGCCCCCTGCCAGCCTGATTGATGCCTAACTGCTCCCCTGCCAGCCTGTTCGCCCTCAACTGGCTTGATCTCCCCCAACTGCCCTCCCCTGCTGGCCTGATCACCCACAACTGCCCTCCCCTGCCAACCTGATTGCCCCCAACTGCCCTCTCCTGCTGAGAACCGCCTCCTCCACGGGGACCAGCCTCCACTGTGCTTGTGGCCATCTTGTGGTGGCCATCTTGAGGCAGCCATATTGAGGTGGCCATCTTTGTGGAGGCCATCTTTTGCAGCCATCTTGAGACAACATCGTGCATGAGGATACAAGGACCACCTAGGCTTTTATTAATAAAGGTTGAACATGAAAATTTGTTAGGTACAAAATACATAACTATTGCATTAGAATATGAAATATGGGGCCTCTTTTGAATGGAGTATTCACTTCATATTTTATTCACCGATCTAGAATTCATAGTAACATTCTCTTTTTACACTTTTTGATGTTGCCAAACTTCCAATCTATAATGAAAATATTTGAGCTGTTTCAGCGAAGGTGGAGAATTTCCCCTCCCCCTCCATGGGTTGGAGGTTCCAAGGAGAGAAGGGGCTTGCATTTTTTTTTTGAATGGCCAAGTGAAGGATGTCATCTTGGACTGAAAACTGGAGCAGAGTTAACTGGCCTACAGAGGCCTTGGTCTCTTTGTTAGCTTTTGTTGACGAACTGAGCCAAATGGACAAAGCAGCCAAATGGACACAGAACAGGAATTAAGATTGGTTGTCTGGAGCTTGCTTTATTCCAGCACCTGACTCCCTTCCCTGTAGCTTTGCCAGGACTCAGTTTCGGTTGCTAGATTAGATTGGGGAGTTTCTGGCAAATTCTGTTTTGCTAATTTGGGCAAAAGAAGGTACTCCATTTAAGTTCAAAGCTCTTCAATTTGGAGCAAGTGCACTTTGAGCTGAGAAGATTAAATGCTATGTTGGCAACTTGTTTTAATGTTCAATTCCTAGAGTTAGGAGAAAAATAAGATTGCAAATATCATTTGCTGTAATGATTAGCTCCAGTGAGGGATTCCATCTACAGTCATTTGTTTTAAAGCTCTAATTGGCTGAAGCCTCTATGTTTGATCATTAACAAAATGGTCTCCTCTTTCTACCATGTTAATAATCTTATTTAATAGTAATGCAACTTTGATTTCTTTCTGGGCTAGGTTGCTATTTTTCTGGCACTGAGAAGTGTTGGTTTAAGAATTTGCCACATATGTGACATGGCAAAATTCCATCTTGGAACTCTCCAAGCTTGGACTGTTCAAAAATATGGGACTGGAAGGAATATTGTTGGCCCAGCTGTGGGAAGCAGTTTGTTTAGATCAAAATGAACCAAAGAGGTTGGCTTATGTGGAAACTTTATACCTGTCCCACATGTTTTAGACCCTTCTGAAAAAAACAAACAGCTCCATATTTGCAATTACAAGGTCAAAGAGTCACACATTGGCCCTGGTGCCAATTTAGCTAACTGAGTCCTCAAGCAATAAGCACTGATGTTAAGTGAGAGTATGTTGTGGCCACTTAACCAATCTCTGCACCTGGAAAAAATAAAAAAAAATACAACAAGAAAGAAAGCAAAGTGATTTTGAAACCAGAGTGAGCTATAGTGCAACGTTCAGATGCTGAGCTCCTGAGAGGTCTCTACATTCCAGATTTGGAAGGATATTTGAAAAGCATGAATTTTTTATGGGAAGAATTTCCTTAATCCATATCTCAGGGGCAAGATTAACACTGTGCAACACCCTGTATGGACCTGGATTTCTGGAACTATATTCTCATGAAAAGTGTCTCATTGACCATGTCTTCTTTTCCTTTCTCTTCTGTCTTAAGCCAGCTGGTTCATCTCCTGAAATTCAATATGCTACCCCTCTTTTTTATTTTCAGATATGTCAGTGCACAAAAGAGGCCCATGAAAAGAAACAGCTGCACTGATACCAGCAGGAGCTGCTGCAGCTATAGATATGAGGCATGCACCTGCATGGAGTTGGGTGACTGGAGATTTGTCAGGGAAGGGAATATCATGGAACATCAGGACTCCAAAGCCAGAGGGATGGATGGCTCCAGGGTGGCAAATTGGATACCCCAGTGCTCACCTGGAGGTCATGGGATCACACCTGCCTTGAATTAGTCAAAAGGATTTCAGGATGAGGGTTAGTCATTTATGAATGGAATGATTAGCTGGCTATAACAGTTCCTAATAAACAGATTGTCCCTATCAAAGACATCTATTCAGTGAGCCACAAACAAGTGGCATCTCTGTAGCCCTCATGCAGAATGGGGCAGAACTGCTGAAGACTCCTATTAAGGCTGTGTCCTCATGTAGCAGGGAGTGAGCAGAGGAGTGACACAATCTGACATATGTTTTTATAGACTTACTCTGATAGGTATGTTAGGGATAGGTAGTAAGGGAAGTAAGAAATGATGTTGCTTGGAGTATGGGGTATTGCTGAAAGAGGTGAGAAGCTGTTGGATTCTGGGTATATATTGAAGTTAGATTCAGAGTATGAAAGAAAGAGGGTAATGGGTGCCTCTAGGATTTTTACATGAGCAACTAGATGGGCTGAGTTGCCAGCCACTAAATGGAAAAGGCTTTATGGAAGAACAGATTTTGTGTGTGTGTGTGTGTGTGTGTGTGTGTGTGTGTGTGTGTGTGTGGAAGGTATCAAGATATCAGTATTGGTTATGTCTATTAGTCATCCAAATGGAGAGGGTGGGTAAGCATTTGAATCTATGAGTCTGGAGTTCAGAGAGGTTCTAGCTGGAGACAAAAATCTGGGCATTGTCAGTGGGTAATTGAGATCTACTGGAACTGAATGAGATCACTGGGGGAATGGGACATATAGAGAAGAGACTAAATGCTGAGCCCTGTGTCCTCCAGTATGAGGAGGTTGGGGACATCAGGAGGAGTACATGAAGGAGAATGAGAAGCCACAGCTATGAGGTAAGAAGAAAAGTGGAAGAATGCGGTGGCCTGAAAATCAAGTGGGCAAAGGGTTTCAAGATGAGGAAGGGAGCAGCCATGTCCAGTGGTATGTAGGATGAGCATTGGGCATTGACAGTTGGGTTTAGTCACATGGACATTAGTGGTGACTTCGATGAGCAATTTTAATGGACTGATGGGGATCATCTGATTGGAGAAAGTATAAAAGAGGATGAGAGGAGAGGATTTGGCAAAGTGGCACTGGACAATTCTTACAAGGAGTTTTATTATATGGGAGAGCAGAGAAATGGCATGGTGATCAGAGGAAAAATAAAGTGAGAAAAGGTGTTATTTTTCTTCTTTAAGGTGGGAGAAATAACATGTCAGTGAGTGATAATCTAGTAGAGGAGGAAAATTTTGATGATGTAGGAGAGAGAGGGGAGGATTGTTAGAACCATGTCCTTGAGAGGAATCCATGGTGCAAGTGCAGAGGCTGGCCTTCTATAGGAGCAAGGATGGCCCATTCATAGTAAGGGGAGAAGGCTCAGTTTATGGGAGCAGATGCTGTGGGTGGGTAGAAGTGGAAGTGGGAGACTGAATAGTTTCTTTCTGAATGCTTTTGTTTTCTCAGTGAGGTAGGAAGTAAGGTTAGCAGCTGTGAGTGAGGATGGGCGAGGAGGTGCTGAAGGCTGAGAAAAGATGACTGTCATATAGGAGGGAATTAAGTGTGATGGCCAGGTAGCATGAGGACCCAGTTGAGGTCATGGAAATAAATTACATTAAGACTAGTGGGTTTTGGTTGTATGATTTTCTCCAGCCACATTCAACTGTGGGGTGCAGTCCAGAGCAGGTAGAAAGTTGGATTTCAGATGATGCCAATGGAATTCTACAAAGAAGGAGAGGGACACCATGAGAATTTCTCTTCTTTTTCATTAAAAGGAACTGACTATGGACTTACTAAAGAATTTAATGAAATATTAATGGGTTATGACCCACAGTGTGAAAAATCACTGATCTACATGGAATACTTATATTTTCCTTCTTGGTTTCTTAATGTTGAGATATAGCCTCAGAAAAGATTTTTCTGAAAATCCACCAGGCATTTGTTGACTATTCACAAGATACCTAACATAGTTTTCAGTGCTGTGGGGGAGACAGTGGAGGGGTAAGACATAGTTCCTGCCTTCAGGGTGATGAGTTGGTGAGGATGTGAGTCAGGCAGGGGTTGGTAAACACCTGAATTGCCCATTCCTCATTAAGCACCTGGGTCAGATTTTACTACTCAAAGCAGGTGCCCAAATAGCACTGATGTCCACCTCAATGTCAATCTGAGAACACCTGTTCCCCACATGTGGTCAAATCACCTGACCTTAAGACTGTCATCTCCTTTAATTTGAGCAGTAAATTCTATTAGTGCATCCTAAGATAGAATCAATCTTTTAAGCAACCTTGGCAAACTGCTGGCTCACGTTAAACTTATAGCCAACATCTATCAGACTTAAAAAAAAATCTTAGTTTTCATCAATTTTTATTATATAGCTAATTTTAAGGGGGAGGGTAGGGTGGGAATAAAGTAAATGCCCTTCTATTGGAGGTTGAGGACTGTGTGTTTTGGAGCTAAAGATACACAATTGTTGAATGGGGATAAAGTCAGGGTGCTGATTTTCTCTAATTTTAATTCATCTTAGAACAAAATGCCCTGCAGGAAATAGTTTTTGATGCAAAGCAAAAAAATATTTCATATTTTTATTCTATTTTTGGTGTTTGATTCAAAGGGGGACATGAGTTAGGACAATGATGGTATAATCTACTCATCTTCTAATCATATTTTAATTCAATATAAAAGGCATTCACTTCTTTCTGAGACATTCAGTGTTTATGGTCCCATACATGGCATTTGCATTCTGTTTATGGTTTGGATGCTTTGTGCTAACATACTTGCCATGGAGTCAGTTGGGCTTGCCTTTCCAGGCAACAGTTAAACCAGCAGGAGACCACTTGTGTGCAATTTGTTGGAATGAAATCTGCATTTTGGGATTAGATTACTTAGTAGTGTCATTCTGTGTTGAGTCGACTTTGTGGGTGGTCTCCAATAAACTCTAGGCGTACAGCAAGTGTCAGCCCTGATTATCTCCAAGCAAGCTTGTAATGACTGCACAGCTTGGTATTTACAAGAAAAACCAGCTTCCTTAACTTTTAATTCAGGGAATGCAGGGGCATGGATAAACTCCCACAAAAGGGTGACAGAAGGCCCATTGTGGGGCTATTCTTGAAGAGGTACAACTGAACTATCTGTTCTCTGGAGATAAGGACAAATGTCATTAGGGGCTCACCAATAAGGACATTTGTCTTTAACAATGCCTCAATATATAAGGACTAAAGGGTTAGTTGAGGAGGACAGATCAGTGGAATGAACTGTGTGGTTGGCTGAAGCATGAATACATATAGTATATAATAAACACTATTCCAGGACCTCCCCCATTGTATTCTGGGAGTAGCAATTCTTTAGGGCAGTAGTTCTTAATCAAGGGAGATTTGACCCTCCATTTGTCAATGTCTGAAGATATTTTTGTTGTCACAACTAGGATGGTGCTACTATAAGGCCAGGGAAGCTGCTACCAATCCTACAATGCACAAACTGCTCTCTCCATCTCTTACACCCAAAATGTCAGTAGTGTCAAGGTTGAGAGCCTCTGCTCCAGGTACCACAACAGTGGGAGTAATGCACTCTTGTCTTTCCTAATTTTCTCCTTTCCCTCAATATCTTCTGATCCAATTTGATTCCTTCTGTGTCCCTGCCTGGAACCCTCATGGTACTAGAGTTAAAAGATTACAGAGTCACATAGTGTAGAGAGTGTCCACTTTAGAACTGGAAGATCTGGGTTAAATCCCAGCTTAATGCCTTCAGCTTGGGTGACTTCAGGGGAAAATTACTTAATTTCTCTGAGCCTTAATTTAAAAAAATATGAAACAATGGGGATTGCAGTCCTTATCTTACTGGGTGAAAATGAGGATTACATTTATATAAATTTATTAGCACTTGGTCTGCTAGGTAGTATATATTTCATAACATTTTTATCATTGCACATTCTTATCCTTGCTTGGAATTACTAGAGTTCAGTTTCCCTACCTTGAAACATCCCATCAATTTCTTTTTATTGTGGAAAATTTACAAAATAGATAAGCTGGAAGAAAAAATTAAATCATTTGTATTCTTATGCCTTGGAAATAAACACTGCTAATGCTTTTGTATATGTATTTTCCACCTCTCAATAAGAACCAACCAACCAACCAACTCTCTCACTCTTTCTTTCTGTTGGTTCATACTGTGTATACTGTTTCTTTAGACTTAATGATGTATGAGGAACATCTCTCCATGTCAATAAGTATAGATCTACATAATCATTTAAAAAAGCTGCCTAGTGTTTTATTGTATTGATGAACCATGATTTAGTTCATCAATCCCTCATATTCTTGGACAGTTAGATCATTAAGGTTAGTCTTCAAAACTTAGAGAATGTCTTGTCTAGGTTTTATGGAGTTAATGGTTTGGAATTCTAGAAAGCCAACCCTTTCTGTGTCCACTCACCACTAGATAGTTCATTCAGGAGGACAGCTCTCTGCACAGGATACAGAGCATCATATAGTGGTTCAGAGCTCAGGCTCTGGAGCTAGGATGCATAGGTGCAAATCCCAGATTTCCTGCTTGGGTACATAACCTCACCTACCTGAGCCTCAGTTTCCACATCTGTAAAATGGTGACACCAATTGTGTCTGCATCATAGAGTTGTTCTGAGAACTATATGAGGTAGGATATGTCAGGCACATACTGCAAGGTCTGGTAGATACTAAGCAGTCAATACATTTTAACTTGCATCAGGCAGGAATGAATAACTGACAAGCTGAGTGCTTCCTGGAAGCCTTTCTCCCATTAGAAGTCCATGCTACTCTGTGTAAATTATTATCTAACACTATCAAGTGTCTTTCTACCAAGGAGCAGCTGCAGTGGAATGTAAAAATCTCTACTTGCTGTCATTGTGAGGCTTTGGGTCTTAACTGCTGTGTATTAGTTTCCTATTGCTGCTATAACAAATAACCACAAATGTGATGGCTTAACACAACAGAAATGTATTATCTCAAAGCACTGGAAGTCAGAAGTCTAAAGTCAGTTTGTTGGGCTAAAATAAATTTATTGGCAGGGCTGTGTTCCTTCTGGAGGCTCGAGGCAAAACTGGTTTCTTTGCCTTTCCCAGCTTCTAGAAGCTGGCCCGCATTCCTTGGATCATGGCCTTGCATCACTCTGACTTCTGCTTCTGTTGTCACATATCCTCTAACTCTGACCCTCCTGCCTCACTCTCATTAAGACACCTGTGATTACCTTGGGTACACTAGATAATTTAGAATAATCTCTCCATTTCAATGTCCATTACCTTGATCACATCTTTTACTCTGTAAGTTAGCATATTCACAGGTTCTGAGGATCAGGAGGACATCTTTGGGAGGTCATTATTCAGCCTAACTGTGTATACTACTTTCATGGCTCACTTATTTGAACTCTTAACGTTTCTGGTAGCTCAGACCCTGGGACACCTGACAGGTATGCAGCACACCTGACAGGTACCTTAGTGCTGGGATCCTTGCCCTGGACCAAGTTTAGCATCTGAGCAGTGCCTCTGTTGCAGGCAGTGGGTGGGCACAAGAGAACATTGCCAAGACAGTGGTCAGTTATCTGGGTGCTGAGCTTGTCCCATTTCTCAGCTTCTCTCCTTGACCTACATGGTATCTGGTTGGTCCAGAGTCTCTCCAGCTGGTTGTCACACAATTTCCTCCTAAGGACTGCCAGCACTCCTGTCCCCTTGGCTATGTGGCCACTGGCCTGGAACAGTTCTTCTCCCTTTTTCCTCTATTCAAACTGCCTGGCTTCAGAGCACCCCATACTCCTATTCATTAGGATGAATTTCCAACTATGTTCCTCTAGGTGGCTTTATTCTCCAGAGCAGGGGTGGGCAAACTTTTTGACTCGAGGGCCACAATGGGTTCTTAAACTGGACTGGAGGGCCGGAACAAAAGCATGGATGGAGTGTTTGTGTGAACTAATATAAATTCAAAGTAAACATCATTACATAAAAGGGTACGGTCTTTTTTTTTAATTTCAATAGTTTTATTCATTTCAAACATTTTAACAAGAAGAATGTAAACACTAATTATTATAATTTGAAACTTCAAAAAATGGAGGAATCATAGCACAATAACATACCTTATATTGAAGATGGCAAAGGCAAAATAAAATTGCCTAACAAAGGAAAGGTACAAAAGCCTTTCAAATTAAACTTAAATATAATAAAATAATTTAAAACTAAAACAAATAGAAAAGAACAAAATGTGTGAACAGTAAATTAAACATTTTCTTTAGTGCAACTTCCAAATTATGCCCGGGACGTAGATGTAGATGGCAATGTAGACTGGGTTAAAAGGTTTTTGGTCTTTAAAACATCAACTTCAGTGGGAACAGTGTTGTTGGTCTCCTTTTTAGCTAATGCTCTGATACTGTGCTCTCCAGGGGTGTGTCTCCCTACATCATCACGATAATGTGTCTACGCATTCCCAGGGTGATGTCGGGGGACGCGTCCGCGGGCATTACAAGGAGCCTCTGGAAGATTGAGAGGTTGTTCCTTCTACTGAATGGGCGGATATAAATTCGCCCACTCAGAAGAAGGAGCTGCGGCCGTGTTTCCCGATGTTGCCATGTTAACACTGCTGCTGGTGAAGGAGTGGAGGGGAGAGCAAGAGAACCCTCCCCTCTTTCGGCTCCGCGGGCCAGATAGAACAGCCGAACGTGCCGGATCCGGCCCATGGGCCATAGTTTGCCCACGGCTGCTCCAGAGTGTAATTAGGGGAGCCTGCTCACTGTCATGGATTCACCCTGTCTCCCCTATCAGAAGTGCCCCCAATAATCATGCTTCCTTTACCTTGTCCAGCCTGTGCTCCCCTCTGCCCAGCTCCAAATACTCTACATGTTCATGTGGCCCCAGGAGCACCTCCACTGCCTTACTAGTCCACGCAAGGCTCAGGCAGGGGACTGTGGCCTCATGCCATAGTGAGGCCACTGGAGGTGGGCACTCTGAGGGCAGGTATATAAGTGTCCCCTAACACAAAGTTGGAGTGGTTGGCTGAAGAGATTCTTTGAGCCCATGGTTGGTGCAATCCTTCCTGTGGCATCTCCCTGCTCTTGGACAACTTTCTGCGGTGGGATATTGGGTGAATGGGCCCCATTCAGGTTCCTTCCTGTAGTCTTTCTTCCCAGATCTATCTCACCTGTACCCAGCAGAAAGTCCAAATCTCTTCTTGTTTTCTTGTCACCATGACCCTCAAGACCCAACCAGGGAGATGGAATCACCCTTTAGAGTAGAGCTCTTTAGATTATAGTAACATACTGTTGGCTTTCCCAAGCAGGGCCTCAGTTGCTTAGAAGCACCAGGCTCTGATTTTTAGTCAGCAAGAAAACAAGTTGCGTTTTGATATAAAAGACAAGTTGACTATTCCTATCTTTGTATATAGATCCTATTTTCTCACCCTCAGGCAAACGAGAATGATGGCTTATCCTCTCCCACTTCCACACATTCTTGAGTCTGCTTTTTATTTTAGTTTTTGAAAATTTGCTTGGTGTTACAGAACCATTAGCTGAACATAAAGAGAGAAAAAAATTCACCCATGATACCAATGTCATCCCTGACAAATTAAACTATTTTTATTTTTTCCATATTGCCTTCCAGTTTTTGTCCCCATGAACATATAATTTAAATGGCTGTAATCATAGTGTAGCTATCATTTTGTGTTCTGCATTTTCCACTTAGCATTAATTATATCATAAGCATTTTTTTCCATGTTGCTGCACAGTCATCATAATTATCATTTCTAATGCTATATAAGAATTCATCAAGAGGGGAGTAGATTACTTAACCCCTGTTCTGTTGTGGTGCCTTTTACATTCCTTCTTAGTCTGTTTCTCACTGGGGGTTGCCATTGATATCATGTCCCTTGCTGTCCTCTGGGTGAGGGAGGAAGGGGAGGCAAGCAGTGAAGGAGGAGGAAGACAACACCCAAGCAGAGCGAGTTAAAAGAAGCCTGCTTTACATTCATTCCAAGTTAAGACTCCTAAAGGTGAGAGCTCAAAGGAAACATTGGCCTTGACCTTCTTCTTCTGCTTCTTTTTTTTTTTTTTAATGTTTTTATTGATTTTTTAGAAAGAGAGGAAGAGAGAGGGAGAGAGAGATAGAAACATCGACGAGAGAGAAACCTGGATTGGCTGCCTCCTATGTGCTCCCTACTGGGGATGAAGCCAGCAACCCAGGTATATGTCCTGATGAGGAATTGAACTGGGGACCTCCTGGTCCATGGGATGATGCTCAACCAATTGAACCACACTGGCCTGGTTGCCTTGATCTTCTTAAGCCCCTTCACTGATGGCTATTTTTGAGAATGACTTTTTCACTTACATTTTGGAATGGCTTTCAATGCATAGAGGAAAGGTGGATGTAGGACACTGATTGAGGAAATAAACATAACTTACCAGTTTTAACTTCAATTTTTGTTAATCAAATATTTGTGCTGATTAGAACTAACATGATATCTTGAGAGGATTTCAATTATGATGGTGTTTTTTTTAAAGCATCACAAACTCTAGGCCCATGAGATGCTTTATGAAATAAGGGTCCCTTGACAAAAATATCTGGGAAACAGTAATATTGTATGCTAGATACTCATCTTGGGTATTCAATATACCCATTAATATAGTCAGTGCTCTGAGAGGTCCTGCAGGAAGGAAGAGTGTTTAACTTTGTTTCCCAAGGCCACTGGGTACTTTTGTTATATAATACTCCATCAGTCAGAGCTTATTCAGGAAAATATAAATAAGCTATGTAATTCAGAGAGGTCTGGCTATAGAGTTCTAGTTTAAAAGTGTTGGGAGAGCTGAAAGAGTCAAAAATGTGTTGTGACTCAGAGATTGGCAACTCTAGGAAGTACTAGTAGCTGCAACCCCAAAGTGTAGACATGGTATTCCCAGAATGTGGTACATACTAGTACTTTCTTCTCTAATCCTGGGGGTAACACATAAGGTACTAAGACGAGCAAGTGAGGCACAGAGCATGGTGGGACACATAGAGCAGGGGGCGGGACTACTGGGGAGGTGCTAAGCCCTAGTGCTGGGACACAAGAAGTGGGATGAGCTGTGGGTGCTGGATCTGTGGAAGCACTCTAGAGCTCTTTCCTGGCAGGGTGTCCCCTCTGTGATAGGCAGGGTTCTCATCCCCATGACCTCTGCCACCTGACAGCATGCTGAATATGTCACATTCATAGTGAAAGAGACTTTGCAGATGTAATTAATGTTACTGATCAGCTGACCTTATGATGGGGAACTAATCCTGGGTTATCTGGCATGGACTCAATGTGATCTCTAGCCCTTAAAAGTAGAAGAGGAAGTCAGAGAAATTCAGAGCATGAGAGGATTCAATGTACATTTGCTGGCTTTGAAGATGGAAGAGGCCAGAAGCCAAGGGATGTGAGCAGCCTCTAGAAGCTGAGAATGACCACCAGCTGACAGCCAGCAAGGAAACCTCAGGGATCTCGGTTCTACAGCTTTATGAAACTGAATTCTGCCAACAAGCTGAATGAGCTTGGAAGTAGAATCTCTTGCCATAGAAGAGCCCAGGCTGACCAACACTCTGATCTTGGCCTTGTGAGACTCTAAGCAGAGAACTTGGCTGAGCCCACTGAACTTCTGACTTATAGAACTCTGAGATAACAAATGAGTGTTATTTTAAACCAGTAAGTTTGTGGTAAATTGTTTTGGAAGCAATAGCAAACACACTCCCATCTTCTAGTCACTTGCCTTTCTCTCACATTTGCAGAAAATAACTGGAAGCCCATTGGCAAGGAGGTCTGGGAAATGCAGCTCCTCCATAATTCAGCACAGAGGGGCAGGAGTGAAGGCTAAAAGCACATAGGCAGTCTCTGGCACAGCACCTGCTAACATTTGGTGGGACAAATATTAGGAATACCATTTCAGGGAATTCTGATGATGATACTGTAAAGTTGCATTTTTGAAATGGGTGCTTTGGGACCCCCTGTAAGATAAAGAAAGATGATATATTTATGCCATTTTTTAAAATAAATCTTTATTGTTCAGATTATTACAGATGTTCCTCTTTTTCCCTCCCATAGCTCCCCTCCACCTGACCCCCCCACCCTAGGCTCTTACCCCCCGCCACTGTCTTCATCCATAGGTGTAGGATTTTTGTCCAATCTCTTCCCACACCCCTCACAGCCCTTTCCCCCGAGAATTGTCAGTCCACTCCCTTTCTATGCCCCTGATTCTATTATATTCACCAGTTTATTCTGTTCAGCAGATTTTTTTATTCACTTGAATTTTAGATTCACTTATTGATAGATATGTATTTGTTGTTCATAATTTTTATCTTTACCTTTTTCTTCTTCTTCCTCTTATTAAAGAATACCCTTCAGCATTTCATATAATACTGGTTTGGTGGTGATGAACTCCTTTGGCTTTTTCTTGTCTGTGAAGCTCTTTATCTGACCTTCAGTTCTAAAGATAGCTTTGATGGATAGAGTAATCTTGGTTGTAGGTTCTTGCTGTTCATCACTTTGAATATTTCTTGCCACTCCCGTCTGGCCTGCATAGTTTCTGTTGAGACAGTCATATGGGTACTCCCTTGTAGGTAACTAACTGTTTTTCTCTTGCTGCTTTCAAGATTCTCTCTTTGTCTTTTGCCCTTGGCATTTTAATTATGATGTGTCTTAGTGTGGTCCTCTTTGGATTTCTCTTGTTTGGGGTTCTCTGTGCTTCCTGGACTTGTAAGTCTATTTCTTTCACCAGGTAGAGAAAGTTTTCTGTCATTATTTCTTCTAATATGTTTTCAATATTTTGCTCTCTCTCTTCTTCTAGCACCCCCATAATTTGGATGTTGGTATGCTTAAAGTTGTCCCAGAGGCTTCTTACACTATCTTCATATTTTTGGATTCTTTTTGTTTTTCTGGTTGGGTGTTTTTTGTTTCCTCATATTTCAAATCTTTGGTTTGATTCTTGGGGTCCTTTGGTCTACTGTTGAATTTCTATATATTCTTTATTTCAGACAGTGTATGTTTAATTTCTGACTGGTCCTTTTCCATTTTTTTTGGCATTCTCATTAAGATCCTTAAAGGTCTCACTAAGTTCCTCAGAGGTTTCTAGAAGATTCTTGAGTAACCTTATAACTGTGGTTTTGAACTCTATGTCCAGTAGTTTGCTTTCCTCCATTTCTTTCATTCATGACATGTTTCTTTGTCTCCGCATTTTGGCTGCTTCCCTGTGTTGATGGAGTGGTTTTCTGTGGTAGGTGACCTATAGGGTCCAGTGGCTCAGCCTCCCCAATCACCTGAGGTGGACACTCTTGGTGCACCCCATTTGTGGGCTGAGTGCACAGTCTTGTTGTAGTTAAGCCTTGATTGCCATTGATACACTGGGAGGAATTGACCTCCAGGCCAATTGGCTGTGAGGACCCGCTGTGTCTATGCTGGGAGAACTTCTGTGCTGGAGAACTTCTGTCCTACCCTTATGGGGCAGGACTTGTTTCAGTGGGGCTTTGGTGCTCACTGAGTCTGCCTCTTGAATGTGTCACTTCTGGATGTGAGGAGTTGAAATTTGGTGTCTCATACTGACCACTAGGTACACTGGCTCCTGGATCTCCAATGGGGTGCAGGTCAGCTACTGTCTGAGACCACCCAGCAGGAGCTACAGCAAGATCTGCAGACTTCTCCTCTTTGCTTGGGGTTTGGAAGTTTTGGAGCTGTCTGACCAGAGCTGCAGTTTGTTAGGTTAAGCTGCGATAGGGCAGGCCATTCATATGCAAAAGCCATTGCACACAGTTTGGGTGGGTTTGTTAATTGGGTGGGGCAGGTTCTTAGGGAATCACTAGGGCGTGGCAAACAGTGATGGCTGCTAATCAGCCTCTCTGCATCTCAGCATTTCTGCGCCCCAGCGCAGTAAACAATGATTTCTGCACGCACCTCTGCAAGAAAGCCACCCTCACTTTCCTACCCGATGGCAGACAGTCCCGCTTCTCCCGTAGGAGTCTGGGTCCCCAGAGTCTCACCGGAAACTGGAGTTCAGAGCAGTTGGGAGCTTGTGTCTCCCTTCAGATTGAAAAAAACAGCACACCCAGTCACCAGCCGTCAGCCCGATTCGCGTGCCTCCGTACCTCTGCTTTTCCGAGCTTGTGCACGTCCTACCCAGTCTCAATGTTCTTTTCTCTTTCCTTCTAGTTGTAGAACTTCTACTCAGCCAGCTTTCCCGTGGTTCTGGATAATAGACATTTTGTCTTTTAGTTGTAGTTTTGGTGTGGTTGTGAGAGGCAGCACGTACAGGTGTATACCTTATGCTGCCATCTTGGTTTCTCTATTTATGCTATTTTTATGAGACTGCCAAAGAGGCATAGTAGTGTGTTGTGGAGACAACCCAACAGGCTGGTGGTCAAGTCCTGACTCTGCCCTTACTCCTTTGGTTACTTTGAATGGCTCACCTTCCCAGGGCTTCTGCTTGTATGGAGTGAAAGGTGCTGACTAAAGCACCTGTGAGGTCCTTTCACATTCTAAAGTTCTCCTACTTGGAGATTAATTTTACTCTTTTAAGTGATTGTGGATTCTATTTAAATGATTTTAGACATATTTTTGATTGATTTGGTGCTGAATTTTTGATTAGCAAACAGAACTCCCAATCATGGGATTATTGCTAAGAGAAATTATGACTCAGTTTGCAGTTATCTGCTCACCAATATGAGAAAAATGGATAGATTCAATAATGGTAATATCTGGCTCCAAATAAATTGAGGAGCCTGCAATGTGGGCGTAAGATTGATTTTTATTGCTAGAACAACTGGTAGCCATGCTGTATTACCTTTGCACTGGTTGCTATGGGGGAAATGAGAGCAATGAGTATATATCCCTTGGCTTCAAGGAGCTTATAATCTTTGAGGAGACAGATAGACAAAAGGAAATAATTGGATGATGAAAGGAATGCATAGAACCATGTCTTAAATTATGTCACAGGTTTATGTTAACTTTGTTATTGCACCAGGCTTTTAATAAAGAGGCCTTCTTTCCTTTTATCTTTCTAGATCACAGAAGGAGGCACACACCTCTGAGCAGCAGTGGGTCAGAGCTGGATTTTGCTGGCCTTTGCTTTCTTCCTTGGCTGTCACTGGGAACTGCTCCATGAAGCCACAAGTGTCTTTCATGACAGTTTCCCGTGGGGTGTGACACATAGCTTGCCACCCACCTTGAGGCATTTGAAAGTAAAACAAAGTAACCTTCCATTAATGGAAAGCTAGAATTTTCTATCTGCTTATACTTCTGACAGGTTGGTTGATGCTGTCACTGACTGTGTATACCTTTTCAAAATGCATTTTTAGTTTGTTACTCCTGGATGTATTAATTCCTAATGTTCCTTGTTGATTGCAGTGATGCCATGCTCTTTATACAGCTCTATTCTGGGGGTATGACCCACAGTGTAGAAGCGGCAGCCCTGCCTTCCAAGAACCTGCATATCTGCTGAAATTTTCATTAAAATTTTTTTTATTGTTGAAAGTATTTCATATGTCCCCTTTCCCCCACATTGACCTCCTCCTGCTCACTCCCAACCCTGCCCCAGGCCTTCACTACCCTATGAAATTTTCATTTTGTACCTGGATGTTCAGAGGGCACAGAGATATAGCCTCTGAGCTTTAAGCCACTTCGATGTTAGAAGTACCTTTATGTGTTGCATGTTCAATGTTTCTCTTTGTTTCTTAGGGGACTGGTTTCAGAAACTTTCAAAATGTGGCATGGAACAAATTTTGCCTTTTCTGTCATAAGGCCACTGTTTCACAATGATAGTATGGAATAAGAGTATAGAATTGGGGAGTAGTGCCTGGGATTGAATTCTGATGCCAACATTTTTTTGGATAAGTTTCTTAACCTCTCTGAGACTCAGTTTTCTCATATGTGAAGTTGGGGGAAAACAACTTAATAGGGTTGTTGATAGGATTAAATTAAATAATGTACATTAAGTGCTTAACACAATGCCTATTATATGTATAATAAGTGCTTAATACCTGTTAGCCAACATTATCATAATCTTTTAAAAAAATTTCTTTATTGATTAAGGTATTACATATATGTCCTTATTCCCCCATTACCCCCCACCTCCCATTCATGACCCCACCCTCCTGTTGTCTGTGTCCATTGATTAGGCTTACATGCATGCATATAAGTCCTTTGGTTGATCTCTCCCCCTTACCCCCACCCTCCCCTACCTTCCCTGAGGTTTGACGTTCTGATTGATGTTTCCCTGTCTCTGGATCTATTTTTGTTCATCATTATCATAATCTTTATCATCATCATCACCATCACCATTATTGCTATTATCATAATCACCATGAACACCAGCATTATCATCATGATTATCAACATCATCATCATTATCCAGATCATTGTCTTTATTTTCATCACCATCATCATCACCACTACCACCATTATCATCATCATCATCATCACAATCATCATCATCATCATCAATCACCACCATGACTACCACCACTACCATCATCATCAGTAGCAGCAGCAACCTGCCTTCCCAGAGATTCTGTCTAGGTGCCTGACATAAAACGCTATCTGGCAATGATGCAGATATTGAGCCCCTACTCTGTCCTAGCCTTGGCTGTAGCCACTGTACCCCCGAGGAAGAGTGTGAGCTCCACCTTCTGCCAATCATGATGCATGATCTCTTCTTTGCTTTCTTTCCTTGCACAGTTCTCTACTTGGCTGGCATCCTGATATTTGGCCTAGCACTGACCATCCCCCTCTAGAGGGAGATTGAAATTTCATATGGTCCAGTCACTGGTAAGGATGTGAATGTGGAGTGGTCCTCTGGGCCTTGCGCCTGCTGCCTGTTGGACTTTGAAAATTTGCTGCTTCCTAGTATCATATCACTGGGGTTTAAGCCATACTTGCATTGACTTTACTTGGAATTTGAGGGGTTTTGAAGCTGATCAAGGAAAAAGATATGTCCACGAGGTGGCAGTAGTACACTCAGGGCTTACATGGGTGTTTCTGGAAGGTTTGCGTGTGGGGAAAGTCCCTTCTAGCATGAACTGTCCAGAGGCTATGCCATGGGATCACTACTCAGACAGGGAGGGGAGCTTCTAGGGAGAGGGATATTGGGAGAGGATGATGGCCTACATGTTGCTGCTCAGCAGCCCAGCCTGGGTCAGAGGGCTCCAAAAGGCAGCAGCAGCTGGGGATCTGTATAGATCTTATCTATGGCTAGCTGATGTTGGGTATGCAAAGCAAGCAGGCTCTAAATAGCTAAAATCATGCTTATTTGGGCTAACTAAAAGCAATTGGATGTGTTAAAATTTCACTGTTTGTCACTAGTGTGCTTTTGAGCTACCACAGACTTGGTGGCTTAAACAACAGACATTTACTACTCACAATTCTGGGGCTGGAAGTCCAAGATCAGGGTACCAGCATGGTCAAGCCTTGGTGAGGGGAGGGCTCTTTTCCCAAACTGCAGATGGCTGCCTTCTTGCTGTGTACTCACATGGTGGATTTTGTATGGGGGGAAACAGTCTGGTGTCTTCTTATAAGGGCAATACTCCCACTTTAAACACCCCATCCTATGACCTCATCTAAACCTAATCACTTCCCCAAAGCCCCACATCCAAATATCATCACATTGGGGGATGGAGCTTCCAGAAATAAAGTTGAGGGGCACAAACATTTAGTTCACAATATTTCTAATATAGAACTTTCTTTTCTCTACCAGGGATAATACATTTAAATATATTTTGAAAAGTGGAGAGCATTATATCAATGGAAAAATTTATTTTTATTACTACTTGAAAGGTTAACTTCTAGCTAATCACAAATAGTTTCCGATATTAGGTTTTCTTACAATGCAACCAAATGATGACTTTATCCAGTCTTTCTTCCAGCCTCTCCTCTGAGGAATGTGAAAGAACGCCAGCCTCCACAATAAAACCCACACCCTCTGTCCCCTCCCCTTCTGTCTGATGGAGGCGGGGTGAAAGCACAGGGTGTCAAGCAGGCTATAAACTTTTGAGCTGCTTTCCCTCAACTTTTGGGAGAGCTTCTTTGGGATGACAGGGGGACAAAGGGTTGCAGTGTAAATTACCACGCAAATTGCCAGTTTGAACTTAAGACACCTTTGTCTGCTGCAGCTCAATGAACTTGAGCTTCTGCGACTCCCACGGAAGGGGAGAGGTGCAGTACCTTCCAGAAGCTGAGGCGCTGAATCATCTAAACAGCCCCATATGCTTGACTTCAGCGAGCTCCTGTAAATACAGTTGAGTGGCTGCTAAAAGTTGACAGCTGAAAAACTATGTTGTAAGGTGTTTCCCTGCTGACCTCTCATCAGGTTTCCTCTTTTAAGGCCAGTGATTGTAGGACAACTCTGAACGGTTTGTAGTGTGATGCCATGAGTCAGTCCCAGAGATGGCAAGCATTGACAACCCTAAATTGTCAACACATAGATGCTGTGTTTGTTTTCCTTTTTTTCCGGTCCCTTCTTCCCCTCCTCTGTCTCATTCACTGGGTCAGCAAGGTTGCTCATGTGGGCGGTCTCCCTCATCTCTGAGGCAGGCATGCCTGTCCCAAGCCTGTGACAAAGAGGCATGACTTCAGAACATTTCCTTGTGGGCAAATCCCTCTGGCTTTTTGTTGGCTTCTTGCTTCCATTCCCATGGCTACACCAGCAACCACTGAGGCTGCAGACCACATCCCAAATGGGTGTGGGATTGGGGTGATGATAACAGTAAAGCTTTTATCTAATCTTCTCTTTGTAGAAAACAACTTGATGAGGGCACAACCCTAATTTGGGGACAAACAGGGGATCATAGAAAATGCTCTGAAGAAATTTCTGTACCAGTTTGTAGGGAAATTTCCAAATAGCAATTAGGGCTGGTCTTGGTCCTGCTCTTCCCCTCGTCCATTGTGGTATAATAGTAACTCAGAGTTGGAGGCACATTTTTTTTTTAGTGTTAATATTTATTAACGTTTATGTGCTGGGCCTTGTGCTGAACATTGTGTATGTTTTATCTCATTTAAATTGGGCAGCAATGCTTTAAAGGTAGGGTTCTCCAGAGAAACAGAACCATAATATATATATATATATATATATATATATATATATATATATATATATATATATATAAAATTGGCTCATGTGATTGTGGGGGCTAGCAAGTCTAAAAGTCTAAAAGCTGCTGGACAGGCCTCCAGGCTGGAGACCCAGGGAATTGTTGATGTTGGGCTAGACTCCAAAGGCAGTTTGTAGACAGAATTACTTTTTTCTTAGGGGATGTCAGACTTTTTTGTCTTAAGGCCTTTGACTGATTAGATGAAGCCCACCCACATTATAGGGGGCAATTTACTTTACTCAGAGTCTGCTGCTTTAAATGTTAATCTCATCTATACATATAAAAGCCTAAGCGACCAAACGACTGAATGACCGGTTGACTGGTCACTATGACATGCACTGACCACCAGAGGGCAGACGCTCAGTGCAGGAGCTGCCCCCTGGTGGTCAGTGCACTCCCACAGCAGGAGCACCGCTTGGCTGACCAACGTGTGCCATACACTGGGCTCAGGGCTGGCGAGCGCAGCTGTGGTGGTGCGAGCCTCTTCCGCCTCCGCGGCAATGCTACCAAGTGGCTGTGGCGGCAGGTGCAGCAGAGCTGGGATGAGCGGGAGTGGCGCCCAGCCGGGGCTCAGGCTCCTCCCCGGCTGCCTGCCACTTGGCACACTACTACATTCCCCGTGGGGTCCCGGATTGCAAGAGGGTGCAGGCCAGGCTTAGGGACCCCACCAGTGCACAAATCTGTGCACCGGGCCTCTATTCAAAAATAACCTTTATAGTGACATTTGATCAACTATCTGTGTATCATGGCCTAACCAAGTTGACACACAAAATTAACCGTTATAGTAGATATCATTTTATTTTTTAGATGTGAGAAAAGAGGTCTCAGAGAAATGAATTCACTTGAAGTAGTAAGTTGAATAATACCTTCCACCCCAATCCCACACCCCAAAATATGCCCATCTCCAGAACCTGGGAATTTTACCTTATAAAATTTACCTTAAAAATAATATGGTAAAATGGAATTTGTAGAAGGGATTGAGTTAAGGATCTTGAGATGGAAACATCTTCCTGAATTATCCAGGAAGACCCAATTTAATCATAGGATCCTTATAGGAGGGAGGCAGGAGGGTCAGAGTCAGAGGAGAAGGCAATGTGATGATGGAGGGGAGATGGGAATGAAGCTCTTTAAAGATGAAGGAAGGGGCCAGAAGTCAAGGAATACAGGTGGCCACTAGAAGCTGGAAAGGACAAGGGAATGGATTCCCCCTAGAGCCTTCAGAAGGAACTAGCCCTGCCAAACACCTTCAATTTAGCCAGTGTAGTGAACTGATTTTGGACTTTTTACTTCCTGAGCTGTAATAGAATAAATTTGTGTTGTGTTAGGCCACTAAGTTTGTGGTAATTTGTTAGAGCAGCCATAAGAAATGAATATACTTGTCCAAGGCCACATAGTTGGTAAATGGTAGAGGTGGGATTTGAAGCCAGGGCAGGCTGAGTCTCAGACATTCAGTGCTGTTATCATCATCAGTCTTGTTGATCTGTCCCAAACAATAGTTTTTGGGTCCATCCCTCCTCACTCCTCCCATAGTCCTTGTTCAGATTTTAATCAGCTTCTCCTGAAGGTATAGTCATACAGGGGACAATTAGTCATACAGGAAAGAGGGACTGGGGGTAGGAGGCAGAAGGGAAATTAAATCAAGAGCCTACATTTATTCCTACAATGTGACAGGCACTTTATAAAGATTAGTGGGTTTAGTTCTCCCAACCTGGAAGGCAGGTACTTTTAAAAATAATATATATTTTTATTGATTTCAGAGAGGAATGGAGAAGCAGAGCGCGAGAGAGAGAGAAACATCAATGATGAGAGATAATCATTGATTGGCTGCCTACTGCAAGCCCCCTACTGGGAATCAAGCCTGCAACCTGGGTACGTGTTCTGACCAGGAATTGAACCGTGACCTCCTGGTTCATAGGTTGATACTCAACCACTGAGCCATGCTGGCCAGGCTGGAAGGCAAGTACTTTTATTTTCCATATTTCATAGCTGAAGAAACTGAGACCAAGAGAGGTTAAGTAACTTGCCCAGGGTCACACAGCTAGTAAGTGGCAAAACTGGGGTTTAAACCTAGATCTGATGCCCACTCTCCTCGCCATACTTGAGAATCTTCATCACAGAGCAGCAGCAGTAATGGGATAGAAAAATCTTGGCAGAAATATTTATTGAGAAAATGGAAGGCTGGGGCTTCCTGTGTTCTTGCTTTTCTTCCCAGAAACCCCTGTCTCAGGTGGACAGGCTTCAAATCCAGGGCCAGGGCTCTCCACAGCATCCTCTCCACCACTGAGTTTTGCCCTTCTTTATCTCATGGCACACATAAAGTAATTACTAGAATTCTGCAGCACACCCAAACTATATTCTGTTTTTTTGCTGATCTAACACAAACACAAAAACAGGTATAATTTTGATTCATTCAGTACTGGACGACTATTCTTATGTTGGCTGTTATGATTTTTGAATTTGATAATCTAAGGGGAAAGAGGGCAGTGTCCCTAACTAACTAGTCAGGTATTGCATGTTTTAAAAATTCTTGGGGCACACCACTTGAAAATCGCTGCTCTACTTGCTAAGGTGGGCCGTGCTCCTCTGGTCAAGGAGGAGCCTTCTGTCTGGGTTCCTTTCCCTCGGCCTTCTCATCCTCCTTTTCCCTCTTGGATCTTTGGCTTCCCTTGGCATCTGCTAAGGTGGCACTTGGGTACTCTTCCCCCCCAATTATTTTCCCTTTTCCATTCTTATTGCTGCCATTTAACTTTTATGCTTTGATTTCTGTCATCCACAGAGGGAAAAAGAGAACATTGAGAGGTAAGGGAACAGAGGGTGAACCATGGTTTCCAAAGAGATCTGACCAGACTTCCTTTCTTTGCCTATCACGGGTTAGTGTCCAAGCTCCCATCACCATGGTGAGCTGGGCATCCAGTGACTAAAGATGATTCCTGGCAACCAGGGGTGACTGAAGTCATACTGCTGATTCTGAGCCGAGCTTATGACTTAATGAAATAGGTTATCAACAACACTGGGCTAAAAATACCATGTTTATATTTGAAATAACTTGTTTTGGCAGTTATAAATGTTCTGTGAAGCCAGCGTAGAATGTCGTCTAGCAGCTCTCAGACAACTGCATAACATTTCAGATGCACACATCATTTTCTATGCCGAATCCAACACGCGATTTCCAGCCAGTTCTTCACTATCCTGAGTAATGGAGGGGAGGTTGGGAGCGGATAAAACCAGGGAAGAATCAGCTTAGCGCAGGGTTTCCAAACTGAAAGTGTTCCTTTGGAGTAGGTGCTACTGGAAAAAAATGTTCAGAGAAGTTTTCTTTGCCTGCCAGGCACCCCTTTGCCCTTGGGTAGCAGAGAACTTAAGTGAATTATCATAACTCCCTCCCTCCCTTCTTTGTTATCCATCTACCTTTCAAACAATTATTGAACATCAATTTTATGCCAGATAGGTTGCTGGGTGCTGAGGATAGTGATAAACAAAACCAACCCGATCTGTGTGCTTCTCCTCCCCAACAAGGAGTTTAGGATGCACTTTGATGGTAATTAACAAGTGGAAAAAGGAATAAATAATTAAAAAGTGTGATCCATGCTGTAAGTAATAACTAGGAGGGAGGGAGGGAGGCTGGAGTAGGGCATCTCCTAGAGCAGAGAGGATGGCTTCTCTGAGGGGGCGGCATTTCAGCTGAACCTGGAAGGATAGGAGCCCACATGAGGGTGGAGGCGGGGAGTCTCAAGCAGAGGAACTGCACTTGGAAATGTCTGAGAAACAGACTGATGGGTTTGAGGAACTGCCTTGATGTATTTTTACTTATGAAATTTCTACCAAGAGCTGGAGAAGGCAAAGCTCACTGTCTTTATCTGTCCTTTCCTTCCTTTCCCTCTCCTCTTCGTGTGTGTGTGTGTGTGTGTGTGTGTGTGTGTGTGTGTGTGTGTGTGTCTCCTCTGCCAAAAACCACTCCCACTATCGCCTCCACTTACCACTGTCACCTTATTGTCCTCAGCTCTGAACCCACCCTCCCATTTCTGCTGCATCCTCCACTCCCCTGGCTTCAGGGACTTGCCCTGATATACTGATGAGAAAGCAGATTCTGCTTCCTATCAGCCAGTTTGCCATCATATCTGTCACTCCCAGCCATGTAGCTTCAGCATCAGCACTGTGCTTCTCATAGTGGCTACGGGGATGGTCAGTTACCAGACCCGCCATCATCTCCATCTCTCCTGTACCCCTCCTGCCCTTTCCATTCCTCTTCCTCCCCTCTCAGTCTCGTGTGGCGGTTCTGTTCTTTCTCCTTCCACTGCGATGGCATCTCTGCTCTGCCCTACTCAGCCCCAGGCAGGGAAGAACCTTTCTGTTCACAACATGTTATGGTGGAAGGAAGGTGGTCTCTGGAGTCAGACCTGGGTTTGAGTTTCAGCTTGACCAATGATTAGCTGAATGGACTTGGGAAAGTCCCTAACCTCTGTACCACAATGGTCCATGGTTATTATGAGGATTATGAAAATGATAGATGAGAACCTGTGCCTGGCACTTAGTAGGTGCCTAGTAAAAAGACAATTGCTTCTCTCTCTTCACCTCTGTGGATGCTGGTGACTCGCAAACAAGAAATGAACCAACATACCATTGCCCACACCCATACTCAGCTGGCCACCGTGTTTCAGCACCTCCAATGCCAAGGCATCATCATAGAAACAACTCAAGGTTTCCCCCAGTGCTGTTTAAAATTTGTGGTTAATGATGCTTAATATTTTTAATTACATAAATAGTACATTAATATATTCTTGTAAAAATACAAACAACAGATGAAATGGAAAGTTCTTTTCAACCATTACTACCCTCTGTAAACTATTATTAACAGTTTAATTTAGAATATTACCTTCTGAACTTTAAAACATACATTTATGTAGGGATGTGTGTAGTTTTGTGTTTTTATTTTTTAAACTAGAGGCCCGGTGCACGAAAAATCATGCACTCGGGGGAGGTCCCTCAGCCTGCGCCCTCTTGCAGTCCAGGACCCCTCAGGGGATGTCCACCTGCCAGCTTAGGCCTGCTCCCTGGGGGACTGGGCCTAAGCTGTCAGTCATACATCCCCCTGGCATCCCGCAGCCCTCGGGGGATGTCCACCTGCCAGCTTAGGCCTGCTCCCTGGGGGACTGGGCCTAAGCTGGCGGTCAGAAATCCCTCTGGCAGCCTGAGAGCCTTTGGGAGATGTCCACCTGCAGGCTTAGGCCTGCTCCCTGGGGGATTGGGCCTAGGCTGGCAGTCAGAAATCCCTCTGGCAGCCTAGGAGCTCTCAGGGGATGTCTGACTAATGGCTTAGGTCCGCTCCATGGGGGGGCAGGGAGAGTGGGCCTAAGCCATAATTTAGACATCCTTAGTGCTGCTGAGGAGGTGGGAGAGGCTCCCGCCACTGTTGCTGTGCTTGCAGCTGTCAGCCTGGCTTGTGGTTGAGTGGAGCTCCCCCTGTGGGAGTGCACTGACCACCAGAGGGCAGCTCCTGTATTGAGCGTCTGCCTCCTGGTGGTCACTGCGCATCATAGCAACCAGTTGTTCCCGGTCATTCCACTGTTAGAGTCAATTTGTATATTACGCTTTTATTATATAGGATAACTGGTATACTACAATATGTATCACAAAGTAATATTGTACTGCAACTTATGTTCTTTTTAAAAAAATTTAATAAATCTTTATTGTTCAGATTATTACAATTGTTCCTCTTTTTTCCCCCATAGCTCTCCTCCACCCGGTTTCCACCCCACCCTCTGCCCTTACCCCCCTCACTGTCCTCATCCATAGGTGTACGATTTTTGTCCAGTCTCTTCCAGCACCCCCACACTCCTTTTCCCCCAAGAATTGTCAGTCCACTCCCTTTCTATGCTCCTGATTCTATTATATTCACCAGTTTATTCTGTTCATCAGATTTTTTTTATTCACTTGATTTTTAGATTCACTTGTTGATAGATATGTATTTGTTGTTCATAATTTTTAAAAAAATATATATTTTATTGATTTTTTTTACAGAGAGCAAGGGAGAGGGATAGAGAGTAGAAACATCGATGAGAGAGAAACATCGACCAGCTGCCTCCTGCATACCCCCTACTGGGGATGTGCCCACAACCAAGGTACATGCCCTTGACCGGAATCGAACCCGGGACCCTTGAGTCTGCAGGCCGACACTCTATCCACTGAGCCAAACCGGTTAGGGATGTTGTTCATAATTTTTATCTTTACCTTTTTCTTCTTCTTCCTCTTCTTAAAGAATACCTTTCATCATTTCATATAATACTGGTTTGGTGGTGATGAACTCCTTTAGCTTTTTCTTATCTGTGAAGCTCTTTATCTGCCCTTCAATTCTGAATGATAGCTTTGCTGGGTAGAATAATCTTGGTTGTAGGTTCTTGCTATTCATCACTTTGAATATTTCTTGCCACTCCCATCTGGCCTGCATAGTTTCTGTTGAGAAATCTGCTGACAGTCGTATGGGTGCTCCCTTGTAGGTAACTAACTGTTTTTCTATTGCTGCTTTTAATATTCTCTCTTTGTCTTTTGCTCTTGGCATTTTAATTATGATGTGTATTGGTGTGGTCCTCTTTGGATTCCTTTTATTTGGGGTAATGTGCGCTTCCTGGACTTGTAAGTCTATTTCTTTCACCAGGTGGGGGAAGTTTTCTGTCATTATTTCTTCAAATGGGTTTTCAGTATCTTGCTCTCTCTCTTCTTCTGGCACCCCCATAATTCTGATGTTGGTATGCTTGAAGTTGTCCCAGAGGCTCCTTACACTATCTTCATATTTTTGGATTCTTTTTTCTTTTTGCTTTTCTGGTTGAGTGTTTTTTGCTTCTTTGTATTTCAAATCTTTGACTTGATCCTTGTGATCCTCTAGTCTGCTGTTGGATCTCTGTATAATATTTTTTATTTCAATCAGGGTATGCTTAATTTCTAGTTGGTCCTTTTTCATATCCTTGAGGGTCTCACTAAATTTATCGGCCTTTTCTAGAAAATTCTTAAAAAACCTTATAACCGTGGTTTTGAACTCTATGTCCAGTAGTTTGCTTTTCTCCATTTCTTTCATTTGTGACCTGTTTCTTTGTCTCCGCATTTTGGCTGCTTCCCTGAGTTGATAGAGTGGCTTTGTGTGCTAGGTGTCCTATAGGGCCCAGTGGCTCAGCCTCCCCAGTTACCTGAGGTGGACACTCTTGGTGCACCCCTTTGTGGGCTGTGTGCAGTCTTGTTGTAGTTAAGCCTTAATTGTTGTTGGTATCACTGGGAGGAATTGACTTCCAGGCCAGTTGGCTGTGAGGATCAGCTGTGTGTATGCTGGGAGAACTTCTGTGCTGGAGACACCCTTATGATACAAGACTTGCAAAAGCCTCTGTGCTCAGCTTGGATGGGGCGGAGTCTCAGAGCGGAGCAGACAGCATTGGTTTCCTGTCCGCCCTGACCTAATAGGCCCCTGTGTCTCAGTGTCCCGTGGTAATCGCTGCAAGCACCTGTGAGAGAAAGCCACCCTCGAGTTCTGCCTGCTGCCAGACAGTCCAGTTTCTCCCCGAATGAGTCTGGATCCCCAGAGTCTCACCCAGAACTGGAGTTCAGTGTAGTTGGGAGCTTTTGTCTCCCTCCCATTTGAGAAAGCCAGCAGGGTACTCAGTTGCCCGCCCTCTCCACGTATGCGCCTCGGTACCTCTGCCTTCCGCAGTTCCTCTGAGTCTCAGTGTGCTTTTCTCTTTCCTGACAGTCCAGTTTCACCCCGTATGAGTCTGGGTCCCCAGAGTCTTGCCAGGAACTGGAGTTCAGTGCAGTCGGGAGCTTTCATCTCCTTCCTGCTTGAGAAAGCCAGCCGTGCACTCGGTTGTCAGTCCTCTCCGCGTGCACATCTCAGTACCTCTGCCTCCTGCAGCTCCTCTGAGTCTCAGTGTGCTTTTCTCTTTCCTTCTAGTTGTAGAATTTCCACTCAGCCAGCCTTCCTGTGGTTCTGGATGATGTCTGTTTTGTCTTTTAGTTGTAGTTTTGAAATTGTTGTGCGAGGCAGCAGTTTAGGTGTTTACCTATGCCACCATCTTGGTTTCTCTCATTCTTTTTTTTTGACAGTGCATACAGAACTATATATATATATATTTTTTTAGGAGCTGATACTTTATTTTTAATGTTTTATTGTGGAAAAATTTAAATATATGCAAGTAGAAAGAATAATATAATGAACCATATGTGCTTATTACCCAGCTTCAATAATGATCAACTCATCCAATCTGAAACATCTAATTCCACTCACTTTCTCCTACTATATTACTTTAAAGCCAATCCCAAATATAGCATTCCAACCATAAATATTTCATTATGCCTCACTAACAGATAATGGCTATTTACAAATATAAACACAATACTAATGCCACTGAAAAAATGAACAATTTCTTTTTTTCCCCTCTTATTTTTTATTATCTAAAGTTTTACACATGTCTCCTTTCCCCCCAATTGACCCCTCCTCCCCAGCCATTTTCACCCCGGGCAAGCCCCCACCGCCCCAATGTCTGTGTCCATTGGTTATGCTAATATGCATGCATACAAGTCCTTTGGTTGCTCTCTAACCCCCCCCCCCCTCCACCCCGCTTCCCCTTCAATTTGTCTCTGGATCTATTCTTGTTCATCAAATTATGTTGATCATTATATCCCACATATGAGTGAGATCATGTGATATTTATCTTTCTCTGACTGGCTTATTTCACTTAGCATCATGCTTTCCAGTTCCATCCATGCTGTTGCAAATGGTAAAAGTTCCTTTTTTTTTTTTTCATAGTGGCATAGTATTCCACTGTGTAGATGTACCATAGTTTTTTAATTCAATCATCTGCTGATGGGCACTTGGGTTGTTTCCAAATCTTAGCTATGGTGAATTGTGCTGCTGTGAACATAGGGGTGCATATATCCTTTCTGATTGGTGTTTCTAGGTTTTGGGATATAGTCCTAGAAGTGGGATTACTGGGTCAAATGGCAGTTCCATTTTTAACTTTTTGAGGAAACTCCATACTGTTTTCCACAGTGGCTGCACCAGTCTGCATTCCCACCAGCAGTGCAGGAGGGTTCCTTTTTCTCCACATCCTCACCAGTACTTGTTGTTTGTTGATTTGTTGATGATAGCCATTTTGACAGGTGTGAGATGGTATCTCATTGTTGTTTTGATTTGCATCTCTCAGATGATTAGTGACTTTAAGCATGTTTACATATGTCTCTAGGCCTTCTGTATGTCCTCTTTTGAAAAGTATCTATTTAGATCCTTTGCCCATTTTTGATTGGGTTGTTTATCTTCCTTTTGTTAAGTTGTATGAGTTCTCTGTAAATTTTGGAGATTAAACCCTTATCAGAAATATCATTGGCAAATATGTTCTCCCATGCAGTGGGCTTTCTTGTTGCTTTGTTGATGGTTTCTTTTGATGTGCGGAAGCTTTTTCTTTTGATGTAGTCTTATTTGTTTATTTTCTCCTTAGTCTCCATTGCCCTAGGAACTGTGTCTGTAAAGATATTGCTATGACATATGTCTGCTATTTTGCTACCTATGGAGTCTTGTAGGATTTTTATGGTTTCCCATCTTACATTCAAGTCCGTTAGCTATTTTGAGTTTGTTTTTGTGTATGGTGTAAGTTGGTGGTCTAGTTTCATTTTTTGCATGTATCTGTCCAAATGTCTCAGCATCATTTATTAAAGAGACTGTTTTGACTCCATTGTATGCTCTTGCCTCCTTTGTCAAATATTAATTGAGCATAATGGGTTGGGTCAATTTTTGGGTTCTCTGTTCTGTTCCATTGGTCTATATGTCTGTTCTTGTGCCAGTACCAGGCAGTTTTGAGAAGTGTGGCTTGGTAATATAGCTTGATATCTGGTAATGTAATCCCTCCAACTTTGTTCTTCTTTCTCAGGATTGCTGTGGCTATTTGAGGTCTTTTTTTTTTTATTATTCCATATGAATTTTTGGAGAGTTTGTTCTAGATCTTTGAAATATGCCATTGGTATTTTAATGGGGATTGCATTGAATCTGCAGATTGCTTTGGGTAGTATGGACATTTTAATGATGTTGATTCTATCAATTCATGAACATGGTATGTTCTTCCATTTGTTTATGTCTTCCTCTATCTCTTTTTTCAATGTCCTGTAGTTTTCCAAGTACAGGTCTTTTATATCCTTAGTTAAGTTTATTCCTAGGTATCTTAATTTTTTTGGTACAATGGTAAATGGGATTTTTTTTGTTTCTCTTTCTGTGAGTTCATTATTGGTGTATAAAAAGGCCATAGATTTCTGGGCGTTAATTTTGTATCCTGCTACATTGCCAAATTCATTTATTAGGTCTAGTAGTTTTTTGATGGAATCTTTGGGGTTTTCTATGTATAGTATCATGTCATCTGCGAATAAGGATAGTTTTACTTGTTCTTTTCCAATTTGGATGCCTTTTATTTCTTCTTCTTGTCTGATTGCAATGGCTAGGACTTGCAGCACTATGTTGAACAGGAGTGGTGAGAGTGGGCATCCCTGTCTTGTTCCTGTTCTTAGGGAAAATGGTTTTAGTTTTTGCCCATTGAGTATGATGTTGGCTGTGGGTTTGTCATATATGGCTTTTATTATGTTGAGGTATGATCCTTCTATTCCCACCTTGTTGAGAGATTTTATCAAAAAAGGGTTTTGGATTTTGTCAAATGCTTTTTCTGCATCAATTGATATGACTATGTGATTTTTATCTCTCAATTTGTTTATGTGATGTATCACGTTTATTGATTTGCGAATATTGTACCATCCTTGCATCCCCGGGATAAATCCTACTTAGTCATGGTGTATGATCTTTCTGATGTACTGCTGGATCTGATTTTCTAGAATTTTGTTGAGGATTTTGGCATCTATGTTCATGAGGGATATTGGTCTGTAATTCTCTTTCATTGTGTTGTCTTTATCTGGTTTTGGTATTAGGGTGATGCTGGCTTCATAGAAGGAGCTTGGAAGTGTTCCTTCCTCTTGAATTTTCTGGAATAGTCTGATGAGGATAGGTTTTAGTTCTTCCTTGAATGTTTGGTAAAACTCACTGTGAAGCCATCTGGCCCTGGGCTTTTGTTTGCTGGAAGCTTTTTTTTTTTTTATATATTTTATTGATATTTTACAGAGACGAAGGGAGAGGGATAGAAAGCCAGAAACATCGATGAGAGAGAAACATCGATCAGCTGCCTCCTGCACACGTCCCACTGGGGATGTGCCCGCAACCAAGGTACATGCCCTTGACCGGAATCGAACCCGGGACCTTTCAGTCCGCAGGCTGACGCTCTATCCACTGAGCCAAACCGGTTTCGGCTGTTTGCTGGAAGCTTTTGATGACTGCTTCGATTTCTTCCATAGTTATCAGCCTATTGAGATTTTTAGTATCTTCCTGAGTATGTTTTGGAAGGTTGTATTTTTCTAGGAATGTGTCCATTTCCTCCAGGTTGTCTAGTTTGTTAGAACAGAGTTGTTCATAGTATTTTTTAATAATCCTTTGTATTTCTGTGGGGTCTGTTGTTATTTCAGCTCTTTCATTTCTGATTTTGTTTATTTGGGTCCTCTCTCTTTGCTTCTTGGTGAGCCTGGCTAGAGGTTCATCAATCTTGTTTATCCTTTCAAAGAACCAGCTCTTGGTTTTGTTGATCTTTTGTATTGTTTCTTTGGTCTCTATGTCGTTTATCTCTGCTCTGATCTTTAATATTTCCTTCCTTCTGCTCACTGTGGGCTTTTCTTGTTGCTCTCTTTCTAATTCTTTGAGTTTTTGAGTTAGATGATTTATTACCATTTTTTCTTGTTTTTTTGAGGTAGGCCTGTAGAGCTATAAACTTCCCTCTCAGGACTGCTTTCATTGTGTCCCATAGTATTTGCATTGTTGTGTTTTTATTGTCATTAGTCTCCAGAATGTTTTTAATTTCTTCTTTGATCTCATTGAAAACCCAATCATTGTTTAATACCATGCTATTCAGCTTCCAAGTGTTTGAATTTTTTGGAATGTTTTTATTGTAGTTTAATGCTAATATTATGCCATTGTGGTCTGAGAAAATGCTTGATATGATTTCAATTTTTTTGAATTTGGGGAGACTTTCTTTGTGACCCAATATGTGGTCTATTTTTGAAAATGTCCCATGTGCACTTGAGAAGAACGTATATTCCGTGGCTTTGGGGTGAAATGCTCTAAAGATGTCAATTAGGTCCATCTGATCTAGTGAGTCATTAAGAATTGCTGTTTCTTTGCTGATTTTTTTGTCTAGAGGATTTATCCAGTGATGTCAGTGGTGTATTGAGGTCCCCTACTATGATTGTCTTGTTGTCAATCTCTCCCTTGATACCTTCCAGGAGTTATTTTTATGTATTTGGGTGCTCCTGCATTGGGTGCATATATGTTTATCAGGGTTATATCCTCTTGTTGTATCGATCCCTTTATTATTATGAAGTGGCCTTCCTTATCTCTTGTTATGGCCTTTACTTTGAGGTCTATTTTGTCAGAAATAAGTAGTGCTACCCCGGCTTTTTTTATTTTTAATTTCCATTTGCCTAAAAGATGTTTTTCCATCCCTTCACTTTCAGTCTGTATGAGTCCCTTTTTCTGAGGTGGGTCTCTTGTAGACAGCATATATATGGGTCATGTTTTTTTAATCCATTCAGCCACTTGATGTCTTTTGATAGGAGCATTTAGTTCATTTATGTTTAAAGTTATTATTGGAAGGAACTTATTTGTAGCCATTTTTAGTGTCTGTGTTCCTTCTTATCTTTTTATTTCTTCTTTTTACACCAGTCCCTTTAGCATTTCTTGCATTGCTGGCTTGGTAGTGATAAACTCCCTTAGCATTTTTTTGTCTGTGAAGCTCCTTATTTCCCCTTCAATTTTGAATGATAACCTTGCTGGATAGAGTATTCTTGGATTCAGTCCCTTGGTTTGCATTACTTTGTAAGTTTCTTTCCATTCTTTTCTGGCCTGATGTGTTTCTGTTGAGAAATCATTTGATAATCTAATGGGCGCTCCCTTGTATGTAACTTTCTGTCTCTCTCTTGCATCCTTTAAGATTCTCTCTTTGTCCTGAATATTTGCCATTGTAATTATGATGTGTCTTGGTGTGGGTCTTTTTGGGTTCATCCTGTTTGGGAATCTCTGTGCCTGTGTGACTTTTTTCTTTGCCACATCAGGGAAGTTTTCTAACATTATTTCTTCAAATAGTTCTTCTAACCCTTGTTCCTCTTCCTGTTGTTCTGGCACCCCTATTTTTCGTATGTTGCTTCGTTTCATGTTGTCCCATAGCTCCCTTAGGCTCTCCTCCTGTCTTTTAATTTTTTTCTCCAGTTGCAATTCACTTTGGCTGTGTTTTGCTTCCCTGTCTTCTAGTTCACTAATTCGGTCCTCTGCTTCTCCTAGTCTACTGTTGAAACTTTCCATGGTGTTTTTTATTGCAGCTATATCGCTCTTCATTTCTTCTTGATTCTTACATAAGGTGTTGATTTTTTCTTCCATCTGGTTTATGAACTCTATGACCCTTATTCTGAATTCTTTTTCTGACATATTGCATGCCTCTGTTTCACTTAGCTGTTTTTCTGGTGATTCCTCCTTTTCTTTCCTTTGGGGGTATCTTTGTCTACCCATTTTTGGTCTCACCGGCTGATGTAGATGTCGAGCTGTGCAGGGGCTGCTCCTTGGGTGGCAGTGGCTTCTCTGGCTGCGGTTGCTCCTCGGGCGGTTACGGTAGCAGCTGCTTCTCAGTTGGCAGCAGCTCCTCTGGTGGGTTCTATTCACAGCAGTGGTGCCTCCTCTGGCTGGTGGGGGAGGCTGCTTGTATAGCTGCTGTTCCTTGGGTGGGGGTGGGCTGATTATGAGGTTGTTGCTCCTTGGATGGGGACGGGTTGATCGTGTCTGCTGCTCCTTGGATGGGTGCCAGCTGCTCACGTGGCTGCTGCTCCTCGGACGGGGCGGACTGCTCTCATGGCTGCTGTTCTTTAGATGGGGGCTGGCTGCGTGCTGCTGCTGTTCCTCAGATGGGAAGGCCTACTTGTGATGCCGCTGCTCCTTGGACAGGGGCATGTTGCTTGCAGGGCTGCTGCTCCTTGTATGGGTGTGGGTTGCTTGTGCAGCTGCTTCTCCTCAGACAGGGGGCGGTCTGCTCATGCGGCTGCTGCTCCTCGCGTGGGAGTGAGCTGCTCATGCTGTTGATGCTCCTCGGACAGGGACGGGCCACTCACCCGGCTCCTTCTCGTCGCACAGGTGCAGGCTGCGTGTGGGTGCTGCTCCTTGGACCAGTGTGAACTGCACAGGGCTGCTGCTCCTTGGGCGTGGGCGGTCTGCTTATGTGGCTGCTGCTCCTCAGATGGGGGGAGGCTGCTGCTCCTCAGAAGGGGATGGGCTGCTCACACTGGTGCTGCTCCTCGGATGGGGGCAGGAGGCTAACACAACTGCTGCTCCTCGAATGGGGGCAGGCAGTTCATGCGGCTGCTGCTCCTCTGAAAGGGATGGTCTACTCACACAGCTGCTGCTCCTTGGAAGGCGGCTGGCTGCTCGTGCAGCACAGCTGCTGCTCTTCGGACAGGTGTAGGGTGTGGGCTGCATGCAGCTGCTGCTCCTCAGAGGGGCGCCGGCTGCATGGGGCTGCCGCTCCTCAATAGTGGGTGGGCTGCTCAAGTGGCTGCTGCTCCTCGGATGGGGCAAGCTGCTCGCGTGCTTGCTGCTCCTCAGACAGGGAAACTGGCTGCTCACACAGCTGCTGCTCCTTGGACAGGGGCAGGCTATGTGAAGCTGCTGCTCTTAGGCCTGTGGCGGGTTGCTCGCGGGGCTGCTGCTCCTTGGACAGGAGCGGGCTGCTCACATGTCTGCTGTTCACGTGGTTGCAGTGACCTGGGCTAAAGTGTTGGGCCGGTCAGAGGGGAACCTGCTTCCGAACTCACAGGAGCCTGCGCCCAGGGTGGCTGGAGCCTCGTTGACCATGGGATCACAGCCTAGGTAGCATGTCCCTGGCAGGGGTGGCTGTAGAGTCCCAGGTGTTATCTGAGGGCACTCTGGGTGGAGTTGAGGCTGGGAACCCAGTTACAGCAGCTTTCCCCTTCAAAAAGTCTAGGCCTCTATGGACAAGCTGGCCTCCCGGTACTGTTTGCAATGGTAGCAGAAGCTGCCTAGTTAGGTGAGCCTGATTAGCCTGCCCCTGAAGGTCCTGTGGGATCTAACTGTGCCTCTCACACACACACACACACACACACACACACACACACACACACACACACACATATCCCACCTGACCACATGCTCCTCTTTTACTCCCTCACTCACTCATGCTCTTTCCCTCACTGCCACATTCTTCCTGCCTCTATAGTTGGATCTGGGGTGTTATTGACCCGTTCGTGGATGGAGTTTCCTCTCTAGGTGTCTGGTTATATGGCTTGCTCTCAAGCCCCTTGGCCAGACAGGATAAAATTCACCTCAACAAGACACAACACAGAGGGAACTAAGCACAAATGTACACACGACACCAATAATCCAATAATCCCAACATAAGTGACCACCTGAGCAAAGAGAGTTAGGGCAGAGAAAAGAGAGCACAAATGCTATCAAAGAGAGAGAAAAAGATAAGGGATAAAAGATAAAGGAATAAAAAGGAGAATATATATATGTATGTGGGGGTAAGACACCAAAGAGCCAATAGATAAACAAACAAACAAAAAAATACAAACACCCAGCAAAGAGGATTGGGGCAGAATCTGTAGAGGGTGAGCTTATATAGTGAAAATATAATTAAGACTTAGATGAATATGGGGAGGACCTCAATTTAGTATTGAGGAAGTAGAAAGGGAATAAGTGGATGAGAAGAAAGAGAATGAGAAGAAAAAAAATAAATTTACAAACAAAAATTGATTTAAAAAATGGTATAAAAAATTAAAAATAGCAAATAAAAAATAGTGATAGAAAAATAATGTGAAAAGAAATAGAAAAAAAAGCAACAAACAAAAACAGGAAAACAAAGAAGAAAAGAAGAAAAAAAAAGAAGAAAAAAAAATAAAAAAAGGATAATAAAAAAAAATAAAAATAAAAGTGAAAAAAGTGGAGTGTCGTTCCTTTGGCTGGCTTATGATTCCAGTCTCTGTACTGTACTGTTTCTCAGTTTCCGGTTGCTGGGGCTAAAGATTTCTCTTTAGGTCTGTTCCTATGATCTCAGGGAGTATTCAGAGTCTTTTGTATTATTCAGGGTGGGATCTGGGTGTGGCTATATTGGTTGCCTGGAGACTGGAGGGAGGGGCTATCTCTCAGGAGAAAATGGCAACCGGGGCTTAGATATGACTCAGCACCAGACTCGCTACCACCTCTCCTGGACCGCTGCCTACTCTCCCCAGATTCCACAAGTCCACATCTTCTCCCGCACCTCAGCCACGGTTAAGTGTCTGTATCTGAAAGGTCCTACAAACTAGGTTCAGTGGAAAAAGGCACAGGCCCCAGAGCGAGGAGGGATTTTGTCTCTGCAAGCTCCTCTCTTGCTGGCATGCGTGGTCCGGCCAGCCCTTCAGGGCTGCCTCTGAGCTCAGATCCAAAATCCAGACTCCAAGGTCCAAAATCCCCTACCTCCTGCAGTCCTGTGGTCCCTTTTTTTTTTTTTTCACAGTCAGACGCTTTGCCTGTCCTCTGGGACGCGGCTTGGCGCCCTGTAGTTTCTCCCTGACTCTCTGGGCACAGAGGTCCAGCAGTGTCTCTTGCCTAGATCCTTGATTTCACCTTTATCTAGGGGACCTCTGCCCTTCCCAGCTGCAAACTGTCTCACCAGCTGCGTCTCCTTCACCAAATCGGGCTGAATTCCACTCATTTCAGCCGCTCACTCTATTTGCTCCAGGACAAGGTTCAGGACACGTCTGTCTATTCCGCTGCCATTTTGTCTCTCCATATAAGGCTTTTATTATGTTGAGGTATGATCCTTCTATTCTCACTTTGCTGAGAATTTTTATCAAGAAAGGGTGTTGGATTTTGTCAAATGCTTTTTCTGCATCGATTGATATGATTATGTGATTTTCATCTCTCAGTTTGTTTATGTGATGTATCACATTTATTGATTTGTGGATATTGTACCATCCTTGCATCCCTGGAATAAATCTCACTTGGTCAAGGTGTATGATCTTTCTAATGTAATACTGAATTTGATTTGCTAGAATTTTGTTGAGGATTTTTGCATCTATGTTCATCAAGGATATTGGCCTGTAGTTCTCTTTTTTTGTGGTGTCTTTATCTGGTTTTGGGATTAGGGTAATGCTGGATTCATAGAAAGAGCTTGGAAGTGTGCCTTCCTCTTGAATTTTTTGGAATAGTCTGATGAGGATAGGTTTTAGTTCTTCTTTGAATGCTTGGTAGAACTCCCCTGTAAAGCCATCCAGACCAGGGCTTTTGTTTGCTGGGATATATATATATTTTTTATTGCTGCTTCAATTTCTTCGGTAGTTATTGGCCTATGGTTCAACCTAATATATTTCAATTGAAATTGCCAACTTTCCTTTAAACATATTGCATCAATTTAACTTCTTCCACTTATAAAGTGTACCCATTTCCTTATCCTCTCACCACAGTTAAAATAACCAGTGTTTAAAATGTTCTGTGAGTCTGATAGGCAAAGAATGGCTTTTATTATGCTTGTCAATGACACTCAGGAACCATGTATCAGGTACAGTCTGGGATTCTTTTCCTCCGGGAGTCAGATCCCTAGTGTGTGGACCCACGCAAGATGGGCACTATTGCTGCCGGGCTGTGCCCAGATCAAGGGAGTGATTCACCGGGTGGGCGAGCTATAGGCAGAGAGTGCATAGGTTATGTTTTCAGGTGGATTCTTCTTTTCACTCCTGCCCTGAGCTGTGATCCCAAAGGGTACGCATATCTGATTGAACTATGAATTCATTCAGCTGAAGCCAGTTGGCTCATAGCTTGTGGCCAGTAAGTAATCTCACTTGTCCCCTTGCCCCTGTTAAGGTACCTGCTTTGGCTGGTGAAGAGAGATGACAGGCTATAAACTGGAAGGACACCTGGGCACTGCAATGACTGTATCCCTGCTGTATCCCCAGGCTGCCATTCTGTGTCTAAGAAATTTCTAGCACCTGTTCCCTAGTTAAGAGACACAATGGGGAGGGAGAGGCATGAGGTATGAGTAGGGAGGACTATGCAAACTGGTGGACGGAACACTGGACCGAAAGTCAGGAGACCTAGTTTCAGACCCTATTTTGTCCCTTAGAGCATTGTGACCAGGCCACTCTGTCCATCAGTCTATGCTATAGTTATCTGGAAAAGGGGCCATGAGGGCCTGCACACCCGGGCCTCCCATGCCGGACTCTTTCCTCTCCCCGGGACTCAAGTCTGTGAAGGCATTTGGAAAGCGGCTGTGTGCTCTGCAAAAGCAAAACTCAGTGTGCAAAACACACAGATTCTGCACGCCAGAGGAATGCCCCCTTTCCTGGTAATTATTCACATAAGAAGGATATCCTTTGTTACGTTTCATATATTTGTCACAGTTGATGGCCTTTTAATAGTGGCATTGAGTTTGTGTACAGAAAGGTTATTTATTTTAAGATTTCTGGGCCTTAATTGTTATTTGTTTTGCTTGGTTCCAGTGCGCCATGAGTTAGTGATATCCACAGAACATATTTGTCTTGGCACCATGGCATATTGTCTGCAGCGAGTGCTGTTTGGCCTGGCATCGGCCTGGATTTCCCCATCTGTTTCTGATGTTTACATTGTTAAAGATACGATAGACACGGAGGACACGGCCACATGCAGAGAGGGAACTTTTTTCCACTCCAGTGCATCAAACAAGGTCTGATCCTGTAATAAGCACAGCCCTAAATTACACTTGAGCCTGAAAATGGCCAGCCCCAGCCCTGGGGAGGGCATTGATTGCCAGGCCCGGGGGTATTCAGTCCCAGGAATGCTTGTAGCCGGCTCAACAGCTCAATCTTGAGAAACTCGTTTTTGCCTTGTATTTGAAAAGGAAGAACTGCACAAACTGCATTCTAAATGGTGCTCCTGGGAGATTCTGAAAGCCACGCATGGGGCGGATAAGGTGATCAGTCCGCAAAAAATTCTGGTGCCATGTCATGGGCCAAATCCATCCCAGAGGCCAGCGACCCGCAAGGCATGGGTGCTTTCTGTCAGCTCTGGATGGCTGGTCCTAACTCCCAGAGCAATTCTCCCACATCCACTCTGCCTCCCACCCTCCCATTTAGACTTCCCCTGTAGCCAGAGTGATCTCAAAATTGAAATCTGACCTCGCCACTCTCCTTCAAACCCATTGCTGGCTTCCCAATGCTCTTAGGAAAAAGGTAAAACTCCACTTGTGGCTTACAAGCCTCTGCCTGCCTTTTCAACCTTGTCTCACACCACGTCCCTCCTCAGGCTTATTTTTTCCAGTCACTCTAGCTTTCTGGTTCTTTCAGTGTATGCTCTGGGATACCTTCTGTTACAGGGCCTTGGCACATGCTTATTGCCTTTTACAGTTGCGATTTTACTTTGTGAGTGTAATTATTTGATTAACATCTGTTTCCTTTACACTGTTAGACTAAAAAAAGTCAGGACCATCTTTGTTTTTGTTCACTATTGTATCTCTATGCTTAGCATGATACTTGACACTCAATAACATTTGTTAATAAAGGAATGAAGGAAGGAATGGAGGAATGAAGGAAGGTTGACATACTGTGGTCAACATTTGTGTACTTACTTTACAGGAGCATATCCAGTTTATCATACTAACTGGTAACTTCTAATGTTTAATAAGAGGAAATATTACTTGGGCAACCCTGTTGTCTGCATTTAAAAAAATCGAAATTTTAATATTCTAAGGAGAATAAAGATTTGCTCCATTATAAAAGCTTCCATACGGCTTTAAGAATTAGTTCTAATAAAATGATGAATGGCTCTTCACTTCATTAACAAATGATCATTTATTTTAATTCATATGTCTGACATCTGCTCCTGACCTTTACTCTTCCAAGTGTAACTAAAATAATTTCGAGACACTAATTGGAAAGAATATATGCACCCCTATGTTTATTGTAGCATTACTTATAATAGCCAAGATTTGGAAGCAGCCCGAATGCCTATCAGTAGATGAGTGGGTAAAAAAAGCTGTGGTATAGTTATACCATGGAATACTACTCAGCTGTGAAACAGAAGGAAAGCTTACCTTTTGTGTCAGCTTGGATGGACCTTAGTATTATGCTAAGTAAAATAAGTTAGTCAGAGAAAGGCAAGTACCTTATGACCTCACTTATATGTGGAATCTAATGAACAAAATAAACTAACAAAATAGAAACAGACTCAGATACAGGGAACAGATTGACAGCTGTCAGAGGGGAGGGAGCTTGGGGGCCTGGGTGAAAAAAGTGAAAGCGATTAAGTAGAGAAAAAAACCTCATAGACATAGACAACAGTATGGTGATTATCAGAGGGAAAGGGGTGGAGTGGGGAGAGGTAGAAGTGGGTAAAGGGGGGATAAATAGTGATGGAAGGAGACAACTTGGGGTGGTGCACACATAATATAATATACAGATGATGTATTATAGAATTGTACACCCCAAACCTATATAATTTTATTGACCAATGCCACCTCAATAAATTTAATAAAAATTAAAAAAATAATTGTAAATATACAATGCTTCTATGGCCTTTTGGCTTTTTGGACCACATTAGTTTTAAGTATCCACTCAGAAGTTGGTGAGATTTCAAGAAGCTGGAAAAGTCTTCATTTTCACTCTCATGCCCCAAAAGAATCTAATAAAATATGCCTGAGATTCCTATAAGACACAAATATTTTCTCTCACAATTAGAAGGGGCTATAATTTAAATGCTTTTGGAAGAGGAGATGATTGAATTCCTGCTAAACTGTGAATGACTGACACAAGGTCATTTCCCAAGAGTAAGTTTTGGTATATTAAGGGTCCTGTGTGCCTAGAGTAAGGAAAAGTACGCAGAAAGGGGAAGCTTAACAATAATGCGCCGTTGCCTGGACATTTCCAGAATGTGTAGTTTTCATACCTTATTAAGCCCTATAGCAGGCGGCGTGTGAAAGGGGTTAGCTCTCAGAAATTTGTGCCAAGGCTGTCCCAAGGCTCAGCTCTAGAATTAATCATGGAAAACCCATGGAGGGTGACCTTCTCCATGTTTGCAAGAGTCCTCCATCCCTGGCCTGCAAGAGAAAGCTGGCCTCCATAGACCAGGTCAGAAAACACTGCAAAGCCACTCCCTTATTAAACCTCTCATATCTCTTCTGGAGAAAACAAACTTTATTGTGGATGAAATAAGAATTTTAATACACTTGGGAAAATCTCCGCAAGTGAAGTGTTTTCTATATACCTGGGCCTAACTTGTTACAAGACAATTTTATTGTAATAGGGCTCATGATCTCAGAAACCAGGTTTTTATCCAGAGGCTATTCTACTTTTATAACCACATCGAATTGGTGGAACATATGAGCTGATGATGATTTCGTTTTTCAGATCTGTCATGTTTGTGAAGCCAATTTCTGCTCTTGACACACGTTCAGCCATGATCTTGCTATGTCCGGGGAAAGAATCTTCTTCCCTCGTTCCCTTCCTACTTTGTTCCCCTCCTCTTTTGCAATCTCTCTTTCTCTCATAAAGCCTCTAACCAAAGGAAGGATCTCAAAGTCTTCTGGCAATCTGCTCTCCCCTTGGAAGCTAGGGGAGTAGGTACTGGTCATAGTGATTCTGGGAAGGGAGAGGAGAACATTCCTGATCTAACTTCCCATCTTCTATTCATTCTCCTGCTTTTATGTGTGGTGGCACGGGTGGGTGGGATAAATTGCTTCCCTGGTTTCAGGCCACACAAAGACATGATTGTGATGTTGTAGTAACTATGGTAGAGGTGTTGGTTTAGGTAAGAGTTAAGAAGCCATCAGCATCTTTCCTGTTTTCTCCTGGGGCCTCTTTCCCTGTTGAATACAGCAAAGCTGTAACTTTCCTTGACTTAAAGTTCCAAGTTAGTGACTTAGTTGTTATATTCTTCCAAGATGTGACCCCCTCTATCAATTAGCTTGCAAATCTTTAATCTAAGTGTTTAAAAACATCTCTTGGCATGCTACATTCAACAGAAAGGGCAATCATTTCTGGCCTTAAAATCGACTGAATTGGACCTGTATTCAAACCCTCCTATAATGTCTACAGTCCAGGCGTCCACAAACTACAGCCCACGGGCCACATGCGGCCCACCAAGGACATTTATCCGGCCCGCCGGGTGCTGCTGCCTGTCCTGCTTAGCAGCTGACTCGTCCCGGGCCCGCAGTGTGCATAGGAATTTGTTCATAGTTTTTTTTTTTTAAACTATAGTCCGGCCCTCCAACGGTCTGAGGGACAGTGAACTGGCCCCCTGTTTAAAAAGTTTGAGGACCCCTGGCTGTATTAGATGAGGCACACCTTTTACAGTTGGTTGGGAGAAATAAAATTCTATATGTAGAAAGTTGGATGGCTAGGTGGAGGGAAAAAACCTATTATTTTTCTTTGTAAAAACATATTCCAGTGTACTTAGCTGTATGCTCTAGAACAGTGGTCGGCAAACTCATTAGTCAACAAAGTGGCAAACCGCGGCTTGCGAGCCGCATGTGGCTCGCGAGCCGCAGTTTGCCGACCACTGTTCTAGAAACAGGCAAATATTTTCCCCCAAAGTAAATAATTCCATAAGAGGTCTAGTTGGGGGAAGATGCCACCTCCCAGAAGTAACCACTGTTACTATTCTTCCAGGTGGTTTTCTATGTAAGTATCTTTATATTTTTTCAAAAGTCACCTCATGTACACACATATTATCTTATTTTTTTTAAAAATCCATACAAATTATTTTAGTACATCATAAAATGCTTACATTTCTTTCTTTTTATTACTTAATTTTTTTCCAGTTACAGTTTACATTCAATATTATTTTGTTATA